>NC_142181.1:12167218-12841384 GCF_026936395.1 Plectropomus leopardus
CCTGGGGACAAACAAGTCATGAGATCACCAAAACAAATTAGTTGGTTCATTTTTGAAGCGTAAAAATGGCAAGTCTGATCTGATTGTGGCACTGGAGAAAACATCATAGTGGAATCAAAATCAATAGGTTTCTTGCACTTGCATGCACATCAAGTTTCATGCCAGTTTGGCCATTAGTTGATGGTCAAAATAGACAAAGGCAGTAGTATTACCTCTGTGCCGAGACAGCAGTAATTAAATGATCTGTTCTGTTCCCCATTGTCTTTCCAGGCATGTCGGCTTTGTTTGCACGTTTCTTTCACCTTGTTTACATCATGTAGCAGTCTATTTGGAGCGTCCTGACATGGAAGCTGTCAGCATGTCATCCAAATATCAGCTGCCTCTCTGCCACATATTATCATGAAGATGAAAGCTTGGGGATGTGATCTTATCCCTCATAAGCCTGAAAGAAGTGACAACAGCTTGAAGAAAATGCAGTGACACGCACAGAGAAAGAAAGATAATTTTGGGAGATGTTATTTTCTAACAGACAGCAGTAAAAACAATATCTGAAGGAGGGATTAGAGCATCTGTGTTTCTCTGCTTTGAACTGCTGACAGATAAAAAGATGTTTTTGACACCAGCAGTTGCAACAGATTGTGATGGATAATGGAGCCTGGAGTTGTCAGTCTAAATGTTTTTATGGACAGCTTTGATACTTTAGTTTTAAAGGCCCCATACAGTAAACAATACAAAGGTGAATGCTATTTCTAGACTCATCCTCAAGTTATTCCCTAAAAAATACAACATATAGCTTTGAGTTCATATTCATTTATACACTGATTGCTATTATATACAGCACACGTAGACATGCTCATTATACTTGCACATTTATAGTGTAATGTGCTAATGAAGACATTATATTATGCTGGAAAAAGACTTATCATTTTGTCTCATATTATGAATGTGCCAACAGTTCTGGCCTGAGATGGTGTACTGTATGTGGGGATTATGGGAAATGGGGATATCCAATCAGAGTGGTGCACGAGTTGTGCAGTATTTTTAATGGGTTTTTTTGTTTGTTTACAAATCTAGATTCTTACCCTCATTTTCACTTTTTGCATGCAGTTACAGGTCTAGCATTAGGATTATGTGGCATCTCGCAGTGAGGTTGCAGAACTGAGACTTCTCCTGTGTACTTAATGTGTAGGAGGCCACTCTTGATGGTGGACAGAGCCAGTGTTTGATTTGTGTGTTCTTGGCCACTTAAAAACAACATGGCGGACTCTGTGGAAGAGGACCCACTCCAAATTTACTTATTTATAAATGGCTCATGAAAACACAATTATTTTTATTTTAAGGTAATTACAAACTAATGAAAAAATAGTTACTAATGCTATATACCACTGATGTCAGTAGATGACCGTAAATGCTACACACTGGACCTTTAATGCTTAGAACAGTAATCACTGTGCCTAATATTCATCAACTTATTTGTCACTATTGGTGGTTTGTATTTTGTTTATTCAGTTACTAGATGCATTTCATTTAGCTGAGCTAATTCGAAGGTCCTGGTATTGTGCATGCTTATTAACTGTTGTGGCTTACTGGGATAATCGAAGGGATGAGCCATTGTTACTTAAAGTTGTTACACTTGTGTTTTTCCTGCTAAGACACTATGAAAAAGGTATCAGTCTCATTTCCATGTTGATTCATGAAAATAATTATTTTGATCAATCAGTAGTAGTTGTATTTAAACGATTATTATTATTGTTATTATTATTGTTATTATTTTCAACGTTTTGTGTGTATTTCACCCTCAGATGGAGCGCAATGAGACTGTGTGTGCTTATTGCGGTGTAAGCTACCTCATTTTCCACGAGTTCCATCAGCTCCACACCCGACTGGTTCAGCTGCAGGAGGAGCTCCAGAAACTGAGAGAGACCACCCAGAGAGAAAGGGCCCAGCGAGAGGCACTGGAGCTGGGCAGACTGGAGAAGGAGAGGGCATTTCACCTGGAGGTGCAGAGACAAGCAGAAGAGAAAGAGAAAAGCACAAGAGAAGAACTAGAGAAGCGGAACAAAGACAGAGAGAGAACTCTCACAGAGGAGTTTGAACAGAAAAATGAGGAGAAGAGGCAAGAGATGAAAGAAGAGTATCAGAAAATCAGTGAAGAAAAACACAGAGAACTTAGAAGAGAGCTGGGAGCCTTACAGGCGGAGTCACTGAGGAAGCAGAGAGAAAAGCTGGAGAGGAGGGCCGAGGAGAGAGAGAAAGTTCTGCGTGACGCACTTCAAAAGGCCAATAAAAATTTAGACGAGCTGAGAAAATACTTCCAACAGCTGGAGGAGAGGTGAGGTTTGTACGTGTTTGTCTGTGCTTCCCGTCCCTGGTGTGAAATGATCTCTAATGCCAGGCTTCATGTGGGCAATTATCCTGTGAGTCACGCTGTTAACACAAAAACACACTCAGACAAATCAGACATGTATCCCACCAGTTGGTGTGTGTGTATGTGGATCTCTGACACAGAACTTGCTGCATAATTAGATATTCCACTGTCATCCATCATCTAATACTTAGAAAAGGAAAAACAGATATATGAAGCTTGGCAAAATGTCAAAGGAAGTGAGTTTTTTTTTATTATTTTTTTTTTTAGAAAACTTGAACTGATAAAATCCCAAGTAATTCAATTTGCTTTTCACGAAACAAGACGGTTTTACAGTATTTATTAGGTTTATTTCGGGAATTGTTTTGCTCAACAGCAAACACACTCAGGCGCACTGATGTAAACAGGGTCTGACTTACTATGGGAGAAAATAGTACATTTTTTTAATCAAAGAATTGAAAATGTCTTCGTGGCTTTTATTTTGTATAAATGTAACAGAGTTGGCCCACATTGCTGCATTTTGCTTTGGATCTGGGTCCAGAAATGACACATGAGGGGGCAGACTTTGTTAAAGCATCAGGATGTGTGGAGGCGTTAGGCCGACAAAAAATAACCCTGTCAGTTACACAATGAACTAAGGAAGAATATGTTGTGGGTTTCTGCAATTTTATTTTATTTTTTAAAAATTATCTTTTGGGCTTTTTAATGTCTTTATTCGATTGGACAGCGTAAGCTGGGGAGAAAGAAAAATTTATTTTAGCTAGTTTGCAACAATCTACATGCCAGGCTTAAAAACGATTATAATTCACTCCATCTGTGAATTATATAGCCATTTGTTGTAGCCTTGTGGTAGCCCTCATGAAAAATACTTGTAATAGTAGCAGCCTGGGAGCAGTCTTGGATAGCATCAAGTGCAATGCATCCTGGATGTTGTAGGATTTTCACCTAAGGGGCAATAGGTAAGAAACAACTTCAAGAAACAACTTTTTTTTTGGTCTCTTCAGATAATCATATAGTGAAACTGGCTTCAAGACTGCCATCTCTGTACAGTTTGTCCAGTCTAGTCAGTTTCATGTACTCCTGTCTGAGCTAATTAAAGACTCATGAACAGTTAACCTGCCACAGCCAGCCAGCCAGCCAGTGATACCATTAAATAGAGTGGAAATCAAATTTGAAACAGTCTGTGCTCTGTAGATGTCTCAATAACATATTCCCTGTCTGATCCATGAAAAACAAACTATATTTCACACATGATGATTATAGTATTTAAGTTACATATTCAGTATTTATACTGTGTGGTAGGTTTTCAGCCACAAGCCCAAGTTTTGGGAGCAAAGCATATGATTTTTTACATTTTGTTAACATTTTCCATGTTGGTGAAATTGAAAGAAGCAACTGTAAATCATTTTCTATCCCCTCTAATGCATTTTGACTTAGGGCTTTTGGTAACATTAGATATGCATTATGGAGGCTTATAGCAAATTTCAAAAAGCATTTTGCATCCTTATCAATAAATTAAGTAACTAAAGGTTTAAGTTCTTATGTTGAGTGTACTGTGGTGAGCAACAGAGAGCCAGCTGTACCCAGCATATGCCATTCAGCAGTGTACGAGTTAATAAGGGTCCCCTCTCAATACACTTCACAGTGTGTACGTAATGAGTACTAAATATAATAATATAATATATAATATAATAATCCTGTAGATTTTGAGAGCTCACACTTGACGCTGTTCCTCCTCCGCAATACATACACCAACTATGAAGTTGATCAGATTGATGGTTGTTGAGAAAATTGAAGGACCGATATATACATACAAACAGACAGAGACTCCTTTCATATTAATTAGATAACAGTGTGTGACAGACCATTTTATTGGCTGATTGGTCTGATCCATCTCCAACTATTTGGACCTTGATAGAATAGTGGACTGTATCGCATCTGTATATAACAAAGGGACACTTTTTTGAAACTGGCATACAGTCTTTGTTGACAAATTTAAAGTCTCAGATTCTCTGAATTAAAAAGGAAGCGCTTCTTTTATGACTTACATCAACATTATGCAGTCATAAAGGCGGAAAGTAAAATACTGTTTTATCCATCAACAGAGGTCTTAATGGATCAGATTACGGCAGGGCTCTGCAGCATGTTATGGTTTAAAATATTGGGTGCAGCTCTTTGCTTTTCTCTTCATTACTATGTTGTCATTCATTGCTATTTCTCTCCCCACCTACATGTTCTGTACCTCAGCTGAATGCAACAGGTTCAGTCATGTTCTCTGGGGGCTGTACAAAGCTATTCTAGGGAATGTAAGTGTACACCAAAACTAGTCTTATAAATAAGCATTATATCATAGGCCTCTATTCATGTCAGTGAGCTTATTAACGTCAGAGCTTCTTTATGTAGCAAAAGCAAAAGCAAAAGCAAAACATCCAATTTCAAAATGGCATGAAACATATTGTGTATACAGAAAGACACACACACACGCACACACAAGATTCCTGTTGTGTCACTTACATCAGCCTTTAAGTGCTTGTAATCAAATAGCAGGTGACTGTAATGACATCAAAGGCCATGTTAAGTTTTTGGGGAAAATATGGATGAAATGACCACATGCCATGACTCATGAGAATGCTGTGAATAGCCCAAAACATCTAGAGACTGTCCTGTTGAAATGCAAAACAATGACACCAAACTAAGGCCCCAGTCACACAAGTGTGTGCAACCATGCACGCACACCCTCACACACCCCTGGAGCTTCACCTTGTTTTGTATTTGTATAACCCTTAGGTAGGCCTCGTCATAAACTCAGGTTAAGTCAAGTCGCGTCAAGTCAGTTTACTCATACGGCCCAGTATTGCAATCACAATTTGCCTCAAGGGGCTTTTCAATCTGTACAGCAAACAATGCTCACTGTCCTTAGACCCTCGCTATGGATACAGAAAAACTCCCCCCAAATAGCCCTATAACACAGAAAAATGAAAGAAACCTTTGGAGCAACACAAGAGGGATCCTTCTCCTTAGATGGACAGATGTGCAAAAGATATGTGCACAGAATAGATTAACATAAAAAAAAATACTAAAAGATAAACATTGGCCATGCAGAAGATCGTGGTAATCGTATAGAGTGGTGCAGGAATGAGACTTAAAACCCAAAAATGAGTTAGCATTTCAGCACTCCCGGTTCCTTTGTCACAAAGTCAATCGGTTTTTTGAATGGGTTTTTAGTTAGATGCCTGAAATAAGGTCTGTGCTTAACATTAACACAAGCTTGAAAAACTTTCATGTTTTGTTCTACAGTGTAAAATGCATCTGTAAACACCTCACTTTTGAAGCCTTCACGTGTTCAAAAACAGCATTTGCTGGCAAGGAGCTAAATAAGACAACAGAACGTCATCATGCCAAAGACTGCATTACAGCCTTGTTTTGGTTGCAACATTAAAAGTCATGCTACTGTGGTGTAGTTTGTTTATAGCCTAATATTAGCTTTTTACCTTTGCCGTTTGAATTTGAGCTTCAAAAATCTTAAAAGTGTTGTTCATTTGTGAATACTATCTTGCTGACAAAAAATGTACGCTCAGTGTTCCTAAATTCCCAAAATGGAACAAAAAAAGCCTCAGTTTGAAATCATCATTCACTACTCCCTATGTAGTTCTAATTCTCCTGTCTATAAAAGTTGGTGCTCTGCATTTTGGGATTGTCAGCACATGTTGTACATGCCAGGAAAACTACTTTTCTACGTTGTTCCATTGTGGATTATCTGAGGACACTATGTAGTTGCTATATTTTACACACTCAGAATTCAGACACTGAAATCAAAGCCAGGCTTAAATGTCCAGTGTGGATTAGTTCGTGGTGGATATTTTGCTTTAATTTATCAGTGTTCGTGTATGCGTGTATATGCGGACCACAGCCGGTATGCTCATATGGCTTCCTGGGTTTCAGGTTGTCCGTATGTTGTTATGTGTATGGTAGACTGGTGAGCCAATCCACTATCTGCTCGAATGTAAGCTGATTATCCCCCACATACACTGCTGCTTCATTGTGCCAAAAACACAAGCAAACACACACACAAACATGCACTGCAAACAGTTGTGCTCTGGAGCCATGGGGGCAAGCGTGGGTCAGGAGGTCAAAGTTCAGGCAGTGATAATGATGCTGACACACTGATGTGTGAGAGGCCAGCATGGACTGACAGCAGTAGATCCTCTCTCTTGTTCCTTCTTTCTTTCTGTCTGTCTGTCTCTCTTCTTCTCCACCAACAAAGTTCCCTCCTGACAGTTCCCTCCTTTGCAAGCATACCGTCGCTGCATCATGGGCTTAGGGCTGCCTTAGACAGTTGTGATTGGTTTTAAGAAATACAAACAACCTAAAGTTATTTTTCCCCCCTTTATTGCGGAATTATGATGTATTTAGCTTGACCTTTCTCCAGCACTGGCACAGTGCGAGATAGGTTTGGCTGTGCGGGACTACAGTGGCCTGAACCAGGATGGCAACCATTATAAACAAATAAACAAATAACTTAACGGTTCCTTTCAACCTTGACAATGGCAGTGCATAAATATGGTCCCAGTAGTTTTTGCAAAGTGGCATTCCTGAGGGCTATTCTGTTTGCATCAAAACCTTCTGAATAACTGTTGGTCAGCAATAGTTTTGATAAGAAATATTTATGAGTGAGTATACCATGTTGCTTATTCATCACGCTGATCACAATTCTTTTTTTCATTTGAATGTTTTTGTCTCATCAAAATCCAGTCTTCTTTCTTATTTGCCTGTTTATAAAGTAACTTGCTTTTTACTCTCTTTTACTCTCTATCATTCTCTTCTCGTTTTCTCTCGGTCAATCCCTAAACGCTTACACCAGAAAATTGCCAGTACTTTGCTACGATTGTACACCATCACCCACACAGGTGGTAAAAAGCAAAAGAGGGAGCGAGAGAGAAAAGGAGAAAGATAGCATGCGAGTGGGAGTTAATGAGGATGTTCTGAATGGCTGGCTTCACAGCAGGAGTGTGACTGCTGTCATGTGAGATGTGTTTATGATTGACAGCCCTGCTCTCCCTTTTAGAGACAGTCAATGCCATTTTTGTTGGGACATTATGTAATTTACCATAAAAAGATAATACATTTTTTACAGGAATGGATGTTAAAGATTCTAGCCAGCCAGTGTACATGTTTTTTCTGATACTGTTTTTGGACTTGTTCCAGTTTTATAGAGATCCCAATACTGACCTACACCGGCACGCACAGCAACAACAAAACCCACACACATAGGTTTTCCTTCTGTCTACTTATGTCTGAGTGACTGTTTGATCCTGTGTGAGTCTGACAGGATGAGGGAAGTGGTTGTGGTGTGTGTGTGTGTGTGGGTGGGTGTCGTGGGAGAGCCTGACTGGTAGCTCAATAGCAACACACTCCATATAAACCAAACCTGATTAAAAAGTCACCTGTCAGACAGCGTGTGTGTTCGTGACATGAGGGTTTGAGAGAGTGTGTGCACGTGGATGACAGGTGTATAGTAGAAGAAAGCAAGGTGAGAGGGGTAGTAATGTGTAGAGTGCAATTAAATCTGATTTTAAAATATCACCTGCAAGACAAATTTAAACTCAGATGAGCTGGAGATATTTTGATCCACTTAAGCGAAAAGGTGAGAAATAGAGGGAGAAGAGAAATAAACACATTCATATCATATTGGAGTTACCTCATTTACCAGTCTAGTATTTAAGAATACCATTCATGTCAACATCCCAGTAGAAATTTGTCATCCAACTTGATGCCAAAATTTTTCTAAGGCAAGTTGACAAGAATGTCTCACATTCTCCATCAGACTTCACTGTAATAGCAATGCAGTGTAACTGGTAAATGTACATTATTACTTGTCTAATACTGCATACAGCTCATCAACAAATTGTTATATATTCATTGTGTGAATTATACTCTTTCAAAGCAAAATTTGGAAAATGCTACAATGGATAAAATTAAAAATAAAATAAACAAAATAAAAGTGACAAACAAAGCATTAGATGCAGATAATACGAGGATGTAAAAGGTCTAGTGTGTAGGATTTAGGTGACTCTGTGGGCAGAAATAATATTTGATATTTATAACTATTTTTAAGTGTTTATAACCTGAAAATAAGAATCATGTTTTTGTCACCTTAGAATGAGCCATTTTTATCAGAACATAAGGAGCGGTTTCTTTTCCACAAAGGCCACCATGCTGTACTACAGTAACCCAGAATGAACAAATCAAACACTGGCTCGAGACAGGACCATTTGTGTTTTTTTGCATGTTTGCATTGGCCACTGTAGTTCCCCTACACACTTGACTGATGGGAGAAGTTTCGGTTCTGCCACCTCACTGCAAGATGCCACAAAATCCTACACACTGGACCTTTAAGCCTGCCTTTAAAGGCGGTCAGATTTGGGGAATACCTTAGATACTCTGGTTATTTGCTGGTGCATATTTACTGAAAGAAACTTTGCCAATTTTTTTTCTTACTCTTGGTGCAGCATGAAAATGTTTTGTAGAGGATCTTAGAGATCTGGCTGTTTCATATGGTTCATACAAGTCAATATGTAATGTGTTCTACTGTTTTTGTCTTGGCAGCAGCTTCTGAACAAGTTTTTTTGGGGGCGAACCAGGAACAATACCATTACAGTAATCTAACTGACTGGTGATCATGTTTGATGTTTTTCTAGGTCAGCTGTAGAGGTCTCCTTAGGTCAGACTCTGTGACTGCTCCCAGAATCCTGTGCAAAGCAACACCCTGGCTGCACAGAATGTGTTTGAAACGCAATTTGTCGTCAATCTGATGCACATTTTCCAGAACAGATATGCTTTTATTTGAATCAATGCAGGACTGAAGTTGAGGCTGTGCTATGCTGCTCTTGCTACACTAGGATACACCTGTTATTTCAAAGTGTCAGATGCATTTCATCAACATTTCATATCATATGCTTTTCACCTCATTTTTCAAGCTGCTGCTACAGGCTGTGAACATTAATCAGGCTGCCACTCAAAGGTTTTGCCTTCACAGTCAACAAAGGTGATTACAGCACTTACTTGCCTGTAAAATCTAAAAATAAAATCTAATTAAGTTCAGTAAGGTATTTGAAAGGATGACTGGATTTAGTGTAAAATTCTATCGAAACCCAACCATACACTTGGCATTGGTGTATTTCTTGCCATACTAGTTTGAGCCTTTCTAAATGTACCCATTTGGTACGCCTTTTCTGTCTGTTTAAATCAGCTGGGTAATGTCAATGTCAATCAAAACTACCCTTTGGTAATAGACAGTAATAAACAGGCATGGATAGACAGAGCTCATTTAAAAGAAGACAGGTTGAAACATATCATGTAACTTGTGCGCATGCTTATAGCGTTGAGAGAAGTGTCTGGGAATTCAATACGCTCTGTTTGCTTCTCCTTGGCTGGCTGGTCTCAGTCTTGATCCAAACAGTGAGTCTGGGTGGGAGAGTGTTTGTGTCTGTTCCGGACTTAATGTGTGTGTACGCTGTGTATTTGTGTGAGCGTGTGTGTCTGTGCACATGCCTGCATACACTTGTATACACCTGCAATTGATAGGATAGTTAACTCTTGTGCACAAAAATTACACTTGACAGTTATAAAGAATGAATCATAAAAATGTGTGAGAACACTCACACACACACACACACACACACACACACACACACACACACACACACACACACTTGGGGCTGGATTGTAACAGTGATAAGAAGACTGCAGGTGGGAGAGTGGGTGTGAAGTCAAGACAAATGATGGATGACAAATAGAAAGGCATTCATTTGTAACAAGGAAGTATTTTATGGCAAATTAGTTATGTACTCATGTGGTTTTATTTCAATTCCTGGTTTCCACTAGCAACCTCAGAAACAATATACAAATCAGCATACTGTGTGGTTTTGTGTGTGTGTGTGTGTGTGTATGTGTGTGTGTGTGTGTGTGTGTGTGTGTGTGTGTGTGTGTATGAATGTGTTAGGTAATATGTCAAGTTGACTATGTACAGAGTCAAACAGCCCTCAAAATCAGCATATGAGGTATTAGCACAGCTCCAACGTCAAGCTCACATTACCACATCAAACAGACAGACAGACTGACACACACACAGACACACGCACACACACTCACACACTGCTGCATCTGTGTTTTGTGTATTTAAGGGGACCTCTCTCTGGTAGAAGATGACCTCTATCCAGCTCTAGTGGTGGCACAGCTTTACTGCGGGGCTCATGACAACAAGATAAACAGAAAACAATGACATTAATGAGTGTGTGGCCAGAACACACACACACACACACACACACACACACACACACACACACACACACACACACACACAAAATATGACAAAGTTTATTTGGTAATCAACAATAGCATGTTGGAGCAGTAGCATAGCAACCAACACATACAAATGAATCACAGGGAGTTGTGTTGCTTTTCTGAATTAGAATTAGAATTGATAAGCTGGAGGACAAATGCATTTTCATATCCCTGGAGTTAATTCAGTTAGCCATAATATGATATCATCGTTTTTGCTTGTACTCTGCGTTTGCCTGTGCGCTGTTTTGATGATCACAATCATTGTTATGGCATCCCTGACATGGTTACCAGATAACTTCAAAACAAACTACATACAGACAGGTGTCACACTACACACGCAGAACATCTGCAGTAAAGGATTATGTTTAATTGATGAGGCATTGACTAGTTAAATCATGGAGGTTTTCATCATAACATTTAACAACCAGTCTTTGACAAGCCCCAAATGTGTTTTCAGTTTTTTAATTTTTAGAAAGCTGTCTGTACACTGTGTATGAGCCAGTGTGTGTTAATATGTGTGTCTTTGGGTGTCAGTATATCATGTCCTGCCTGTGTTTCTTTTTGGTCAAAGTAAAATGGCTTTTAGCTTTGAATGTCTTGTCATTGTGGGGATTAAAACAGTCTTTTAAGTCACCTATATCGCACACACACACAGTGGGTGAATACATGACACTTTGATACGGGGACGCTTTTATGTCACTTCACACCCCACCACACCCACACACGCACACACAACTACAACATTAACACTGACGTGAAATTATTACTTATCACTTAATAGATCTATATCACATTCAAAAGGACCGCGGGTGTGTTCCTGAATGGGCTTATCGGGCACAGGCGCAGGGGCCCAAAGTGTTAGGCGTCCCCCTGGCTTTTACCTGCAAAAACAAATAAACTCAAAATGACCACAAAAAGAACACAAAGAAAGCAGAACGACCACAAAAAGACACAAAATGACTTACAAAAAAGACACAAAATGACTTACAAAAAAAGACACACAATGAACTCAAAAAGTCACAAAATGATTACAAGGAGACACAAAACTTCCAAAAGAGACATGAAAAGACTACAAAGATATACAAAATGCACTCAGAGAAACAGAATGACTACAAAGAGACATGAAACTACCAAAACAACACAAAATAACATCAGCAAGCCACAGAATGACTACAATAGTACATAGAATGTCTACAAAAAGGGGCAGAAAAACCACAAAGAGACACAAAATACCCCAAAAAAAGAGACACAAAATGACCTCAAAGAGACACAAAATGACCACAATGAGACACAAAATGATGATAGAGACATGAAGTAATAATAAAAAGAAAAGAAGAGATGCAATCCCCCTTAAAGTATTTGTGGCTTGCTCTTATGTAGGAGAGGTGGTGGGGCCTTATGCATATTTGTGCCCAGGGACTCATTGTCTCATAATTTGCCCATGACCCTGACCAATGGCAAAAGACCTGAAAAATTATCTCAAGGTTATTACCAGTGTTATAGCTTCAATGTGTGATCACTGTTGAGAGATGATCTCTTGTGGCTAAACAAGGAATTACATCGCATTTGCTATTTTTGTCTCTTTGTTTTGAAGGCGCCACTGATGATTCCCAATGTGGTAGTGCTTCTAGAAAAATCAGAGCAGATGAAGCAGCAAAATGTTGTTGCACACATTAATACTCACACTAAACTAGTAAGTAGCATAAGCAATAAAACATCACAATTAAACAATTTAAGGCAGTTAAGCAAAGAGGGGCCTTAAAGCTATTATCTTTAGCCGTTATTTTATTTGCATAATTAGATACAAAAAGGGAAAGGATGTTAAGGGCCAGCAACAGTAAAACTGCAATCTCCCTTGAGTTTTAGTCCGTGCTCAAACTAGGACAAACAGTCAGAATGACACAGAACATTTTGTACACAGTTAGAGGCTGAAAATAAACCTACCAGCTTTGTAACGTTGACCTTCAGTCCAAATCTCGGAAAATATGAAGGAGCACAAAACTGGTAAACTCTTTGACACATGCACACCCCAGAAGAGAAAACATTTGGCTCGGTAGGTCACGATAACTCTGTGGCTGGCAGATCAGTGTTGTTGATGTGTGTGCATGACTATGTGTATGTGTGTGGCATGTCTTGTGTGTGTCCGTGTGTGTATGACATGTCCTGATGAGGCAGTTGATTTGGGCTGCTGGTAGGGGGTACTCTAATCTGGCACGCACTCACTGGCACTGCACTACCTAGTTATTCCACTGACAGCCACTGCCCTGGGAACAGGAGCTCAAGCTCACGCACACAAAGCACACACAGATTTGTATACAAAACACACACACACACACACACACACACACACACACACACACACACAAAATTCACACGCACATTCACACAAATACACACACACACACCCCTCTTGAGGCAATGTTCTTTCTGATCTCGCTTTGGGACTGGTGGGGACAGATGGGTGAACAGTGGGAGTCTGGGCTGCCATCACTCGAAAAGCAAAGGCATGCACGCACAAATACACAGATTTCAATCACACACACATACACACAGGATCACAGGCTCAACCTGACTTGGTCAGAAAGTGGCAAACATACAAACAGACAGGCTAAAATGCTCACGGAAAAGTCTTAAAATGCTGTGTCGAACACACACACACACACACACACACACACACACACACACACACACACACTCAAGATTACTAAAAACATGCACACTTGCTCAGACAATTCTCACCCCACACTTCCCTTAACCGTTATGCAATTCTTCTGATGAAGTTTAGCCCACAGATTTTTTTTTCTAACTTTTTAATTTGACCTTTATTTAACCAGGATGTTGGTTTGCATGTAAACATGTGTTTTCTTCATGCCAAAATAGCAGCATAAATATCAAAAACAAAACCAGCATTCATGGAGAAAGAAGCAGAGATAATGATTTAAGCACAACAAATGCATTAAAAAAATAGTACTTGTCAATTTCAGCCCTTAAAATGCTCATGCTCGCACACAAACAAAAAAAAACCCTGCAATTTTGCTCTGTTATCATATATCACAAAACCAAAATGTCACCAACACCGCATGATTGTATTTTACAAGTAAGACTGCCACTCTGTACATTAATGAGCATTTTTGACCTTTGGGATTAATATGTAATAAGGAAGATAATCTAAAGTGAAAGACCCATTTATTAATAATTATAAGCTTTAGCTGTGTCTTCTTTCAGCAATGTCATCACATAACCTACAGAGAACTTCTGGACAATCAAGTGAAAAAGTGGTCATAAATAGCAAATAAGAGCTCTGGGATCTTTAAGCTTAGATTGTCTTTACCATTAGACTGCTTGTGTTTTTAAGTTGCTTAACTAACAATATTTAGATTATAATGGCAGTTAATTCAACTGGCGTGAGAATGGAGTATGTAAGGTGCCACTGCTAAGTGAAATACTTATCACCATATGTACATGTCTGTATGTTGGCTCTGTATGCGTCCTTGACATAACATGTCAACACTCCTGACATTGTTACTTCAACCTAGCAAGCAGGACAAGGCTATCTATGTAACTATATAGACTGCCCACTGTGTATTCAGCAGAACATCAGCTATTTAGAATATTACTTGGCCTCCTACACTAACACACTATGATATGGCTGAAACAACAGCGTAAATTTAGTCTCTTTCTGTTGCTTTGAATTACTCTTTATTTCAGGGTTTTTATACATAGAGATCTGTCGTACTTACAAAACAAATCACGAGCTCCTGCACACACACTCCTGCTTGATATTGGTACTAAATACCTTTAAGGTATCAACAGAAATAAGCTACTACCAAGAAGTATAGAAACGTCAGTTTTTGTACCCAGATCTAGAAAAATATGACCCTCACTGCGAGCACTTTTCAAATTAAGGTGACGTGTGATTGGCTTACCTCTAAAGCACCGCCAATCCATAGAGTGTGTTGTGTGGTTAAGTCGAGCGCAGTGTATTTGACTGAGGTGGCTAATGCTGAGGTGCCACCCAGCATTAGAAAGTATAGCTATATCACATGCCTGTGGCATCTGATAAAAACAAATGCCTGAAGTGGGGGAAGATTATTTCAAATGTAGCACTCTTGGTACTTTATTTTAAGGGTATTGGTACAGGAATTGTCATTTTTTAAACAATGCCTAGCCATCATCAGTATCTTGGAAACATCTCTTAGATGCCTTCAGGTTTGTTATAGATTTTGCCTGTTACATTTCTGTGTTGAGTCAGTAACCATGATATCTGACTTAACTTAATAACTTAATAATTCCTTCACATAGTTTTGCAAATTGGATATATTTGATTAATTGATTGTTGATTTTTTTAACATGTTTTATAAATTTAACATGTAAAAACCAACCAATTCACCAATCTGTTTCTGGCAGAGAGAAACCATGAGGCAAGAGTGATATGGTCTCAGTGAACAGTACTGCTTATGAAAACTAGTACTGGACAGTTTGTAGAAAGGATGTTTCTTTCCATTTGTCTGCAAGCAGTTGTGGCCTACACTCTATTATGAGGAGAATGTTGCAGTTTGTTTTACCAGTTTTTTTCAGTGCACAGATCCCCTAAATGACTTTGCCTCACACTTTTGTCTAAAGTTGTGCCAATAAGCAGAAAACCCCCTCTGGTAGGATCACTGGATCTTATTCAAATTATACACGTGATTAAACTTTGTTGGTCATGATTATTACCTGTCTGGTTTTAGTCTCTATTTGTCTAGTCTGCTTCTTGTAATACTTACCGCTCATTATGTTTGTCTGTCTGACTGTCAGTGCTTATTTTAGGTGTTTTAGGAAAGAACAGGATGCGTTGTCTCTGTTTTCAAAGTGTCCAGGTCACACTGTCTCACACTTTATGTCTCTGGTTTGATTGCTGGAATCTGTGTGTCAGATATGATTTGCTCCTGTCTATATTCAATTAGGTTGAAAGGCCATGCAGAGGAAAGGCTGTTGCAAACCAAACTGGTATTTTGTATGAATTTTTTAAATTGATCATCTGATAAAAGTTGTCACGTACAGAGACCTTGACCTGTAAGTCTGATACCTTAAATTCCTTAAATTCATTGCAAAAATTTGAGCAGTGCTGGTCAGGCACTTCTCAGCTGTGGCATGCTAATTTCTTTCCGCGTGCCACGCATGGTTGTCAGCAGAAATAGTCAGTGAAAATGGCGTTTTGATAATTATATTGACTCTATGCCACCTATTACCTCAGTTTAATAATCTCTCTGCCACAGAGATTAGGAAATACAAAGCTGTCTGTTTTACTCAACCTTTCCTGCTTCTCTTTCAAAATAAAAGCCCTCTGACAGCGTCTGTTGACAGAGTCCCATCAGTTGTTCACACAAGGCATTTTATTTTGAAATATTTGCAGGACCATGTTGTTGACGAAGAAGGAGCTGCACGTCTTGATAAATGTGCGAAATTTGTGCTTATGAATGTGACAATACAGAATTCGGAGCAGCAGGCAGCCCTGCAGAAGCATCGCAGCCATGTTGCGGACAGTGTGAACACCATAAGCATGAATCAGCTGCAGTGCATGCAAAGTGAATTGGGCCGACGTAGCACGCGTCGCAAGGAAACTCAAGTGAATGGACCGGCCCCGTGGATCTGCCTTATTATTCGATACCTGATTCAGCTGTTTTGTCAATATTGGGACCGATGTCCAATCTTTATGTCGGATCGGTGCATTCCTAGTCTTGATACTAACTTGTGGACGCATTACCACCAACAACTGGACTGGGGTGGTGCAGTAGAACATAGTGAATTACAGGATACTCCTACCTCAGAACACAGCTCCGATAAGTGTAGGTTAAGTGTCCTTTGTCTTGGCATTTTTTAGATGTGGACTACTTTTGCAACTCATGAATATGCACTTGAGTGCTCAACACTGCAAGTGTGGCTAATGGGTATAAGGACGGACCCTAACTGTAATCATGTCTGTACCTTCAAGCCACTTTGAGCATAATCCATTTACTTTCTTCTTTCTTTTAAATCTATTTTGCACTTCAATCCTATTAAATTTTTGCTTTCATGCTTTGCTGACTTTGCCCATATTCAAATAATAATATATTATGTATTGAATTATCTGAAACCAAGAGGAGCATAGGGGAGCCCATCTCTTTATATCAATTACCTCTGAGGAACGTTTTAATTTTTCATCTCATTCCATTTCATCACGATCATCCTCTGCCCTCCATCATTAAAGTTTCATCATCTATAAGCTCATCTTACCCCATGGGAGTACAGTGGCATTACGTTAGGCTTAGGCTCTCTAATGAGTGAATATTGCTCACGGCTCCTCACCCTCATTCTTCCACTCTCCTCTTCTTCCTCAACAGGCTGGCAAAAGCGGCTTCCACGAAGGAGGACGCAGAGCAGTTACTCGGAAAAGAGAGGCAGAAAGGGGAAATTCTCAGGTAAGAAAACAGCCAAAGAGAGAAGAAACAAAGTCAGATACAGTGGAGATAGCTTTACGTGATAACAGGTTAGTAAAGTCGAAGCAGAATGGTGATGAAACACAAAAACAGGAAGTATTGGTCTGCATCACCCGTATTGGCTGTTGGCTCTTTGACCAGATGCATGACAGGAAGGCCAGGGCAGATGGGAAACAACTGTGTGAGATGATAGAGGGGAAAACAATAAAAGAGGGAATGGAAAAAACAGAGGAGAGAAAGTTTATTCATCTGACCCACTGGGTATTTCTTGGAAAGGAAGATAGAATGAGAGACTGAAAAAGATGTGACAGGACCAGAGCAGAGGAGAGAGGTGGAGGTGAAGCAAGTGGGAGGAAGAGAGAAGATGAGACGTCGTGGGGTAAAAAAAAGTTTTGTTTTTTAATCAGCCTGCTGACACTGAAAGCTGCTAAATGAGTAAACCATTGGGTGAGCAAATGCATGAAGTCTCTTTCTCTCTCTCTCTCTCTCTCTCTCTCTCTCTGTTTTTCACTATCTTAGCCTTATCACCGTTGACAGATCTGGCTCATATCTGTTCCTCCATTTGGTGCTGTCAGCCTTATGATTTATGTCATCTGACATTATAAAACTGGCTCTCGTGACAAGCAGTGCCCGTGCTCTCCTCCTCTCCGCACGCACTCTCTCTCTCTCTCACAGACACAAACACACACACACCCAGGCACCACGGTGAAGCTCAAATTCCCCCCTCTCATTCCGTCTTGTCTTTGACTGCGTTCATTTTTGATCACCTTGAGCCACAAGCCCTGAATAAGAAAAACACCAACCACGCAACAACAACCAGTCACGTCACATTGCACGCAAGACCCAGCCCTGACCATGACACTGGTCTGTGAGCGTACAGCCTTGTGTGTAACTGCATATGTGCTCCTCCGCCTGTAATACATCCATTTGCCTCTATGTGTGTGTCTGTACGCGCCCACCTGTGTGTGTGCAAGAAAATAGGAAACTGTTCAGCGTGCTCACGCCCACATGTTCCTTTAAAAGTGTTCTTGGAATAACAGAATGTTCTATTCCAGTGCTCTACTTTCCACGTCCACGCTTTGCATGGGTTTGTGACTTGAATAAGCGTGAGTGTGCACATATATGTGTGTGTGTGACTTTGTGCGCTGAGCTAGTGATCTTTTATGTTGCTCAAAGTGCTTTTCGTCCGAACATATTTCTTTGAGAGTGAAAGAGATAGAAGAAAGAGAGAGGGAAAGGGAGAGTGCTGTAAAACATAGCTGTGCCCTTTTTTAAGGACATGATGGTTACATGAGTCCTCAGTTCCCCTCTGTCGCTGACATGCACCTGTTATATTCATTTTATGACCTGCCTTCCTTTACTCTCTATTCTCTTTCTATCTTTCATTCATTCCCCACATCTGTGGAAGTTTATAAATTAGTCTGCAAGTTTTTAAAGCATTCAAACACAAACTTTTTTAAGAGCAGGATTCAATTTATACAAAACTGAATTGTGTAACTAAATTTTAACATTTTTCAAATTATTTTTCAAAATAATTATTAAATACTAATACTTTAAATAAATGAATAGCTGCTCAATCCCACTTAAACAATCTGTGCCCCTATGCCTCTCCACGTTGACTTGCAGACTTGAATTGTGCTTGTATTTGTTCTGTACTCACTCAGTTCTTGTTTTGTCTACATACTTCCATATATAAAAGTTATTTGAGGTCAGTAATTGTTTAACTGAAACTGTGCAATCGTGTCTGGTATTTGACTTTAAGTTTTGACATGCAGCTTACTGTGAATTCAGTATTTACAGTAACAACTTGACAAAGCTATTGACAAGAAACAAGCAGCTGAAGTTTTAAAACCTCTCAATCTATCCAGGGAGTTTTGTGGCAGGACGTACAGTGTGTGCTTTTTCAGAAATGCTCTGCTTTGAAAGCCCACTTTTACACATATTCACACCAGGGAGCAGCAACCAAAGTCTTCTGCTCTTACACAATGACCTTGTTTACATGCATAAAAATATTCTTTTTTTTGTTTGCTTTTTTTCTGAAAAAGAGAATACTCTTACTAAGCTGTTAACCTGGCTTATGAAAAAAGATATTCAATCAATATTCCTATTTATATGCAGCCCTGCATACTCCATGATTGTGCCCTAACATGTCATTTATTTTGTGAAAAAATTTTTTCTAAATTTTCCACCGGTGGTGGATGTGTTCGATTGTGCAAACACAGCCTCCTTCTTTTATCCCTTCACCTTGAAAAGGTTGGCATTGTGATATTTGCTCATATCCAAAAACCTCTAGATATTAAAGTCTCTCATAATATGTAAAAGTAGGTGTCTTTCTCCTTCCGACCAGAAATGTGGGCTTTTCTTTTGGGCACGCATTTCTTCCTCAGCCTTGCAAACTTTTGACTAGGTGGTTTGTGTACAATGCATCCATGACATCACACAGAGCTGACCATTAACATGCAAGAGGCCATGTGTTAAAAAGAGCTGTAAGAAATCAAACTGATACACATATTCTGAATGCACTTAATGCATGTCCAATGAATGCTTCTGAATCCCGAAAACTACTGGCTGAACTCTAAAATGCTTAATTAATAAAAGGCCTGATTTGGAATATCCAAATGGAATATGCTGTTAACATGACCGTATAAAATTCAGAATAATGCCATATATGGAATAATTGTGAAATAGCAGTATGTAGTGTTGAAATGTAGTGTGTTTGTAAATTTTATTTTTTTGTTTAGAATTAACCTTTATTTAACCAGCAATAGAATAGAAGAATATTTGTATTGTCATTGTACATGTACAACGACAATGGATGTGCAATTGAGATTAAAAAATATTTCATTATCAAGAGAGTCATGGCCAAGAGAGCGGAATGACCAATTTCACATTAAAAAAACAACAAACTAAAAACACAACAGCAAAATGTTAAAAACAAACAACATGATGATTTTTACCAACAAAAACAGAAGACTTAAAACAATCAGCCAATTTACAACAACAAAAAAACCCTAAAATGAGCAGCGCTCAGTAGCCAGACAAGTGCACTCAGTCAAGAATTCCATAATCCTGTTTTTAAAATCCCCCAGGCTTAAAATAGAGTGTAGTTTAAGGTGACTAGCTGACACCAAGATGAAGGGCAAAAACTTAAAAAGCACTTTCACCATAGGCAGTGTATAAGTTGTCCGTGTGACCGAAGGTTGCGACCAATGACAGTTTTAGGAATCCGTAGAGAACATAAATAAGGAGGCAGCTCATGTAAAATGGCCTTAAACAGAAAAATGTACCAATGTGCCATTCTACAGTTGTAAAGACAAGAGAAACTCACTTCCTTGTACAAATAGCAATGATGTGTGCAGAAACCTGAATGAAGACTGACTGATAACCCCCTCCTGGAGAATGTGGGGATTTAGAGTCATAGTGAAAGTGTTTTTTTTAAGGAGAAAAAGAGTGGTCACCAGTTTGAATTTGTAACACAGTCTTTCCACACCTTTAATGGTTGATGTTGTCTTACTCACACACTTGTCACTTTAACAGCGCTTGTTAACAGCTACCTAGGTAGCTATTAAGACGAATGTCTCAATGTTTATGTGACAGCTCCCATTAGATGTTTGGACATTTTAGCCATCTGTGGCCTAGCAATGAAGAACTGTCAATAGACTAACACAAAATAATGAAATGTTCTGTGTTTCTGTGTGTTAGAGGAGTGTGTGCACATCAGCAGCAGGCCCTGCGAGCATCTCTTTCCATGCTGCGATCCTCTGGCAGTGAGCTCACAGATATACGGGGTTTCCTCAGCCAGCTGATGGGGGCCTGGCAGCACTTCAGGTCGCAGATACTGCAGCACAGCACACAGGTGTTCTCAGGTAACACACATACATATCAAACACACACACGTACACACACTTGAGCTTCACATTTTAAGCAAGTATAACAGAAAGAGAAACAGAGACTTTGATGTATGAGGGTAGGTTATAGGACAGCAAGGCAAAGAGTGTGTATTAAAACACAGCTGGTGCAGAGATGAAATAGAAATGTTGGAAAAAGGGAGGCAAAGAGAGTTAACCAAATCATCTCTCAGCAAGAGTAAATATTCCCTATACTGCAGTGTGGACTCCTTTAGATCTGAGGGCTGAACCCACAATGGATGACTATAATGTGTGTGCATTAATGTGTGTTTACAGTGGCTACACAAACTCTCGTAACTTTTACAGAGAATTTAGGAAGGAAGGAATGTGTGTGTGTTCACGTGTATATGTGCGTCAGTGCTTTAAACTGAGAAACTTTTACTATAAATTTTAAAGGGACTGCAAGCGAAATGAGTAGACCTGCAGGCTGTGTGTGCGTGTGAGTGTGTGTGTGTTCATTGTTGACAGTAAATACTCAAAGGAGAGCTAACCTCCGGCTCACCTCATGGGTGGGTCTTTTTCTCTCCGCTGCACGTTCCAAACAGCTGCCGTGTGTGTGTGTGTGTGTGTGTGTGTGTGTGTGTGTGTGTGTGTGTGTGTGTGTGTGTGTGTGTGTGTGTGTGTGTGTGTGAGAGAGAGAGAGAGAGAGAGAGAGAGAGGGAGAATGTGATAGAGGAAGAGGAAGAAAAAGAAAGCCGTCTGCTGTTTGTATTAATGTCGTGTGAGTATGTGTTTGTTCAGTGACGTGAGCATTAAAGGCAGCTGCTGCACGAACCAACACGTGCAATAAAATACACACCCAGGAATGTGCACGCACACACATGCATATAAACACACGTGCACACAATACGAATCTTCAAAGAAACTTATGTTTTCTCCCACACAAAGGTACACATTCAGACACACACTCAGAAACATAACTTAGGGGTTATATCATGCTTTATCTTGTATGCTGCTCTTTGGCCTCCTTTAAGTCCCCAAAACAACTATTTGTAGCACAGACAAACAAAACGCAGATTAGATTATGATGCTGATGATGTAAATAATACTAAACTCTACCACTTTATTTCCAAGGTAAAATAAAAATATTGTTTTGTGGGAACTAGACTATTAAAATACATCAGTCTACATTTTAATTGCTTTGTTGCCTAAACTTAATAATGTTATATTTTAACACAGTTACATTTGATGGTCATTTCCTGCCTTTTATCAACATATGTATATATTGTGTCTAATTTAATTACAGCATTTCAACATCATATGGTTCCCAGATGTGTATCGGATCATTTCAAAGACCAAAGTCCAACAGCCACCATATGTTTTGTTGTGTTGTGATTCGTTTACTTTTCTCCCTGTTGTTTATAGGTCATGATACCACAAAGCAGGTCTTTGTAATAATGAAACCGACGAGATAGAGCACATTACTTTAGTGGGGCAGGACAGCGCAGCGTAAAACAGGACCTTTGGGACCCAGAACTAAACACAGAAATTAACAGAACTTAAAGGGCTCAGCTCAGGACATAACAGGCAGCTGCAATAAATGTATTAATCAATATGTCAATCAAGTATTTATTTACTTTTATTGCTGATTAATCATTCGACCCATAACGTGTCAGAATACAGCAGTAAATGGTCATCATAATTTTTCTAAAGCCCAGGCTGATTATGCTTGTTTCGTCTGACTAAAACAAGCAAAACTAGCCAATTCTCCCACGAGACAAAAGAAAAGAAAAGAAAAAATTAACAATAAAGTGATTATCCAAATAGCTGGAAATTAATTTGTCTAATTGATTGTACAGCTTCTTGTTTTTAGACTTGTATCATTCTATTTGAATAAGTAATTTAAAACTGGACGTGGAAATGGCCAGAACATGTGAAAACCTTTGGGCCTCCTTGGACTGAGTTACAGACCTCTACAAAGCACCAACACCTCAGCCAGTCACCTGCACATGACTCCAAACTGATATGGGCGTTAGCTGGCAATTAAACTGTGCTACCTGTCTATCAACGTTCTGTGGTTAGCACTGAACAGCAGAAGAAAGGAGAAGGAAAGGCGGGGGGCAGACGGGGAGAAACATAAGGAGGTTGCTTAATGTGAACAGATGAATGTGGTTTATGGTTAGGTGGAGAAGAAGAGGGAGAAAACAAGAGAATGACCTCAAGGGATGTGGAATTTTTTAGAGAACAAGACAAAGACAAGCACTGAGCGCAGACGGAGATGAAAACATAATTGATCTCTGTTCATTTTGTGCAGATGTCAGCAGCTGACTTGTACAACTTGATTTGAAGGTGATTGACGGAGAGTTTTGAGAGTGTGGGAGTTTTCATTAAACACTCTGGATGAGAGGATCGAGGGTTGACAGGGAAATCAAGCTGAAAGGCTGTGACTAAGTGTGACTAAGTTTGTATAAATGTGTGTATGTGTATGTATGTATGTATGTGTGTAGGTGTGTGTGTGTGTGTGCATGTAGGGATGTGTGTGTGTGTGTGTGTGTGACCGATCCCTGAACCGCAGCCATCTGCCAACACCCTGGGCTATCCTTAGACTATATGGTATCTAGTTCCCTGGAAGCCAGCTTTGTATATATGTGTGTGTGTGTGTGTGTGTGTGTGTGTGTGTGTGTGTGTGTGTGTGTGTGTGTGTGTGTGTGTTGGTAGTGGCAGCAGCAATATAAAAACCTCATCTGTGTTCTCACACAACTCAGCAAAGAGTTTTCCTTTCCATCCCCTCCCTTTCTGTCTGTCTGTCTCTGTGTTATACTGTCTGTTAGCCCAGCAGTATGACTAGGTCAAACTATATATACTGTTGTTATTACATAAATGTAAATGTAAATTCCTTGTGCTGCTTTCAGACGCCTTTCACAAGTATTTAAACCTTTAAAACCTGAGCAAATTACAGCAAAAATACAGGGAAAAGGCAATGAGTAACTTGATAATACCTGTTTCACAAGTGGCAAGAAATTTGTAGATTTAGAAAATTATTTTCAAAAAGCCTGGGAAAAATGTCAAAGGAAAAACTATATTTATAATGAACAGAATTATATATTTAAAAATATGTTACAAAATTATTCTAACTTTTTAACTCACTTTTTTTCAGGTTATTTGCAGGTTTTTTTTGTCCCTTCTTTCTTTCTTTTGAATTAATTTTCAGGTCATTTTCTTGTATTACTATTTTTTGGTCATGTCTTCTTGTGTTGCTTATTAACTTCTTCCCATGTTTTGAACGAAATCATGCGGAGTTATTCAGATTTCAAAGAGCTAAGTTAAATAGGGTTGATTTAGGAAAAGAATGACTCAGTTATAGCATTGTTATAATAAAACCTGAAATTATTAATACTTTTCTGTGGTAATTTGGCACTACTCTTTAAATTTGTGGGAGGACAGAATTTCGCAGCATTCTAGTGGTAACAGCTACACCCCGCCTGCTCTCTGCAATCTGGCTCTTACATGACATTTTTCCATGCTGCTGAGGTTTGGATGTTGGTATATATAACTAGGCAGACACCCAAATTTTTTTGTGGTATCTAAAGTCACCTAAAAATTTGACATTATAGACTCTCGTAAGAATTCCAAGGTGTAAATCTTGCTGTGATAATAGGTAACTGTAACGATAGCTGTAATTTATAGGAGCCTGTAGTGTCCCAGGGGCCTTGTAGATCCCTGATACAATGCAGATTCCAGCATAACTGAAGGCCAGGGAGAATGTGTGACCATTTTTTGTAAATTTCAAAATTATTTAATGTTGAATAATCTATGTTACTGTAGAACACAGTAAATTGTGTGGAAATCTCATTCATCGTTTAAGTGGTACTGTGCATATCCTTTGTTTAATCTGCTTACTGAAATATCTCATCCAAGTGAGGTTTCACTTCACCAGTAACACTAGAAATCTTTCTTTTTTTAAACATGTAATCAATCCAACAAAAACTGTAAGTTTAGCCTGTTTGTCTCACTGTTTATGCAATACAGAGATATTTTCTCGGTAGGTTTCCTCTTGATTTTTAAGTAATCTTTTGGATTACTCATACATCTTTGAACTGGATCAAATAGTGTACGGTATTGTTTGGCACTTATTAATGTAGATGTAGATTTTGCCTTGTTTGGATCCATGTATTGTGTCTTGTACTCAGGGCTGTGTTTCTGTTTTTCTGTTATGTTTTCTTTGTTTATGTCTTTTTTTGTATCATGATATTAATGCATCCTGCTGTTACTCATTTCGCTGAATTCTGCTGTTAGTATTTCTTGGTCTTCTGAGTGCGAAGTTTAGCTGCCTTATAGCTTGCTAACAGTTATTGATAACTGTCTGAGTATCTTATGGCTTGATTCATTATATCTGTTGGATTCTTTTTTTTTTTTGATTGGTACAGACTTCTAGAGCCACCAAACTTTCCAGACTCTGTCCTGTTTCATTACTATGTTAATGCATAGAAACCTGGTGTTATTTATGTTAATTGTGCTGGTAATTTGCCACATTATCTGAAGTTATAAGATATTCTCTGCACTTTAAACCTTGCCTTGTCTTAACAGTGTTTGAGTTACTCAGAAAGGATTGTCACAAGCATTCATGAACATGTTAAAGGGGAGGAATATATTAGGAGTTGTATTACTTGTTGTCAAAATGACAGTGATGGTAGTCATTCGTGATGTACTGTGATTTCAGTAAATAAACATGTATTTCAACTGCAGCATTGCAAACAACCTGCCCAGAAATGACACTGTAAAACTGTTACAGTACCTTGGTGGCCAGCTGCCAGTAAGTTGCTGTAGTATTTGCAGCCACCGTGTTATACTGTGTGTGTCTGTGTGTAAGTACTGTGACACATAATGGCAGAACCATAGAGAAAGCCAGACAGGCATGGTTTGTGGTCATTGCAAAGTCTTTCTGCTCCATCAAGTATTTATACAACTAGATCTGTTTGGATGTGTTTGTCACTGTGTGTATTACTGAGTGTTTCTGTGTGTGTTTTTGTGCAGCTTGTGTGTCCCTCTGCAAGTGGTTCTTCGTACATGAATTCGTGTGTGTTCTGTATTATTGTGTGAGCCTGTGTGAATTTCAGCCTGACTATGAATGAGTGTGTTGCTTTACCCTGGTGGACCCTGTCATGTCACAGTGACCAGAAAGCAATTATCGGTGTATTGCCGCTCTGAAAAAGACCTCCTACACTCCTCTCTTCCTGCAGAGAGAGAGAGAGAGAGAGAGAGAGAGAGAGAGAGAGAGAGAGGCAAGAGAGAAATAAGAAAACAGAGCCACAGGAAGAGAGGAAGAGAAGGGAAAAGATTAAGAAAGCCTGAGAGCAGAGAGACACTGAAGAGAAGGCTGAAGGAGGGAAAGCATCGAGAGAGAGTGAGGAAAACAAAAGTCTTTGAGGAGGAGAATGTCAGGCTGACATTGCTGCATCAGTTTGAGAGCTGTCCAGAGACGCAGACAATGTGCCCTGCCCCACCACTCTGAAGGACCCTCACAGACAACTCTCTCAATATACAATGCGCGCGCACACACACACACATGCAGTTCTTTGACACACTCCGCTACCCATGATGCTAGCCTGTTGGCCGGGCAAACAACTCGTCAAAAACCCACACAGAGCCTTTGTCTGTTTGCTTTTTTTGGCTGCCTTTTTGCTTTGTAAAACAGCTAGGGCTTAATAATCGTAATACTAACGCAACCTTTTTTTTATTATCTTAAATCAGATTCTCATACAAATCTATTGCAAACACCACTGAAATAAAATGCACAGATCAGGTATTTTCTTTAAGAGAACCCACCAAACAATGGGAAACTCTATAACAAGTATGTTTGATGAATCCCTCTGCACATAATGTCCTTGAGGAGCCAGTACATGTAAAAGCCATAGAGTGATATTTAATAGGTCTATATTAGCTAGTGATAGGAACACAGATTTTACATTCTGCAGTGGCCAATCCCTTCTTGTTTTAACTCTGCAGAAAAAAAAATAAACAAAAGCCATGTACAGACACTATCTGGAAATTTACTTGAATATTCATTTATTATAGGGTTATAGTGATGTATTTGATGATAACATGCATCAGAGCAAAGTGACTATCTGCCAAGGTCAGAGCTGGGCTTTGAAATCCACTTGACATACTGGTCAAATGGTATAATTACAACTTCCAGATCCATCATGTAATGTCATCGGCGCCCAAAACAACTTTTTCCACATAGACTTACATTGTGTGTCTCCAAATAATAGGTTAATATCTTTGTAGGTACATTAGCTTCCCAGTCACTTAAATAGCTCTTACATATTTAAATCATTATGTCCTAAAACTTATACAATTCACCTGAAAAGCTGAATCCAGAGTCACTGTCCTACTGTTATGTGAGCGAGCCCAAGATCGAGCAGCTTTGAGGCTGGGTTGGGGGAGACATTAGTGTGTTAGCTTTAGCATAAAATATGGGGGATTCAGATAATTTTTTCACCCCAAAGTCAAACTTTTTATGGCTTCATGCGCCATTGAGCATTTTTATAGGAATAAACCTGACCCCACCTTAACCACTGTATGCAGTTTTCTTTATACATCAATGGTAGCTGTGAACAGGTAATTAATTAATTTACTTGTGTATTATATCAATGAAAATACAGAATACTAAAACAAATACTTACTTGACCACTAATACTGATATTCTGATACAGCTGCTAACCGGACAAGCTTCTGTCATATCATTCAGTCGTCTACACCAACCATGTAAAGTCCTCATGTCTTGAAGACATAGGCCAGTATGTAAATATTTCTAATGAAGACTGTGATGTTCACAACAAAAGTAATGTTTCCAGAAAAGTAGTCGTGTGTCTCGAGTGATTAACTATTCAGACTTGGAACTTAAGTGCTTTTCTCTTGCGTGATATCCACTTCTGCCTGGAGCTGCAGTGAGTCCAGCGCTACAGTCTGACAAGTCGTTGGCCTGACATAGAGCTAAATATTGCAGTTAAGCATTTCTTCCAGGTCTGTTTCTTAATAAATGCATACACCAGCCTAGAAACCTGTTATGTAAATTTAAACGTGCAGAGCAAAGTGACACTCCCTACCTTTGCAAGATCACAGCATGTTCAGAATCAAGCAAGGAAAAATTAGCCATTTAGCTGACAACATGCCCACTCAGACTGTCCTCTTTATAATATTCATTTATATTTTTAAGGACTACTGTGTTTATTAAATGCTGATTTGTATCTTGCCTTCTACAGTAATACAGGGCTCATGACTGGGACCAAAATTGGTGGTTGCTTTCATGCAGGTGCATGATGATCATTATCAGTGGTGCCTCCACCAGCACTTAGTGAGCATGTTCATTGCGGCATAGCACTTTTCAAAACAATCCATTTATCATTGCCATCATCCAAAAATAAAGTGGTCTAAAGCAGTTTATTTTTAAAAAACAAAATGAGGAGAAAGAGGAGGATTATTTGGAAGGTAGGGACAAAGAGAGGTTCCGACTGAGGCGCCACTGATGATCTAAGTGGAGGCAGGGAGACTGACTGAGCCAGTGAAGAATTTAAAGTACAACTTTCAACCACAATGGCTAACGAAGTACTCGCATTTGCGCTAGGAGGGGAAAGCAATGCTATTGATTGCTGCACTGAAAAACAGGGTACAACCAAACCATGTGCTGGTGCAACCAACTGACAAAGTTAGTAGCCTCAGTGCTAATACGACACTGTGAAATCTGACAAGTTGATCTTACTGAAAATAATCTTGGTAACCAGTTTATTTTTACTTGTACTTGAAATTTAGTTGTATTTACTTAATTTTCTGAAGTTGTGGAACTTAAAACTGACAAGTAAAATTAACTTGTACTTTTTAAGTGTGAGCAACTTGCCAATGATGATGTTCTGCAAATGAGATCTGCAAGTTCTGTTTTCTTAACATGTTAAGGAATATACAAATATTATTGACTAGTTTACAACCAGGAGAATACAGATATAAAGTGCAGTGTACTTGGTTTACTAAAGTTGCTAAAACTTAAAAATAACAAGTTTAATTAAATCAATCTTTAAGCTGCAGCTTCACAAAATTATTCAAACATAACAATTTTACATAAACTTTACCATTAGATATTAGGTTAACATATATTCAGTATTATTAATAGTTATATTTACTGACATTTTTCAAGGCAATTGGCTTCCTCGATTTTTTAAAAATTAAAATAAACTTGTCAAATTTTACAGTGCAGTAGAAAAGCTAGTGCGGCACCCTGAAATTATGTTATTCTTGTATGTTTTTTATATTGTATCTCATTTGCTGTGTACACACAGTATCATAACTGTCAGGGGGAAATGGACAGAAAGTGAAGGAAACAGAAGCAATGCAGCAGCTACTTTGTGTCAGACACACAACAACAAAGACTGCCAGATTGTGGTGTTCAGTTTCATGGTTTCATTTGAGCACAAACTCCCTCATACTCCCTTCTTGTCATCACACTCCTTCTGCTCTCCCTGTCTTTATCATTTCCAACTGCTTCCTTATTTTTCGGTTTCCCACCTTTTCATCCCTACTGTTTTTCACACTCGTCCTCCTCACCTCTTGGTGCTCTCGTGGTTCTGTCTCGAACTTCTGTCTTTCTTTTGTTCCCTCTTCTACGCCTCGTTTTGTTTCTCCTTCCAATCTTGATTCATTTGGTGTAGGGTTTCCTCTATTGCTCAAGTGTGAAGTAACAATGTGATAGAAAACTCTGCCTACTGTACCTGTAAATCATACGGTGTAACAGCCTCTGGTGACAAGCCTGGCTTTGAGCTGGTGTTATATGCAGGCAAGCTTTTGTAAGCTTTTACAGCATCTTCATCGTGTCAAGTAAACTCAAATCTGTGTGTGTGTGTGTGTGTGTGTGTGTGTGTGTGTGTGTGTGTGTGTCAACAGTGCTGAGAGAGGAGCTTAAACATTCCAGCGTGGAGTTACAGAAAATGAGAGAAGAGAAAGAGCACCTAACTCAGCAACTGATGTAAGTGTCTACAGTATGCAGTAAAACACACACACTCACAAACATATATTAAAAACATGCACATGGACAGATGGGGACGCAGGTGGATTTTGGTATGTGGAGTATGTCGGGTGAAGAACAGGTCACCGCAGGGCTTGGCTCTATGGATAATTTTCCTCTACCAATCAAAACCTTCTGAACAGCTGGCACCGCCCAAACCAGGAAATGCTCACGTTCCACATACCGGGCCTGCTAAGCTGCAACAACAGGGGATTTGACTTTTATACACTCACACAAAGGTCTAGTCAGAGGTTTAAGACTTCAGAAAAAAATATGCCCCTGTGGCCTTTTGAAAATATGCTGATGACATAGCTCTATCAGTTCAAACACTTTGCAGCATCTTTGACATTTTTTGCCTATTTACCTGGCCTGCAAACACAAATACACACACACACACACACACACACACACACACACACACACACACACACACGACATACCCCCTCAACACATACTGAGAGTTTCAGCAAATCACATTAATCAGGGTTTTTCAAACACCTAAATTTTGCAAGTGCCCCAACCGCAACACTTTCAAAGTTGTGAAGTATATTTGAATGAAGCATATTTTTTAGCCCCACTAATGGCATCACTTTATTGATGGCAATGTCAGTCATTTTACCACTTTAGTCCAGGCTGAAATATCTCAACAGTTATCGGATGGATTGCCACGAAACTTTGTACAGACAGTCATGGTCCCCACAAAACGAATGCCGCTGACTTCAATAACCCCTCTGACTTTTCCCCTGTGTATTTAGCACTATCATCAGGTCAATAATTTTAATTGGCCAATAACTTGGTTTGTGACTAAATACATGCAAAACTAATGTCATCCCTTAGCTGCACTTTTTTATTTAATGTTAACAAATTAGCTAATGTTAGTCGCTGAAGCTAAGCTAAGAGAGTGAATATAATGAACATTTTACCTGCTAATAATTGAGCTTGTTTACATAGTCACGTTCCCACTGTGCTTGATTACAGCATCGCAGAGCTGCTAATATGGCTGCACAATCTTAGTCTTGTTAATGAAATTCTCAAGAGAACAGCTTCAAATGGGTTGTATAATGATTATTATATATTTGACATTTTACTCAAACATATCAAAAAGATGTCAGTTCATCTGTCTTGAAAAGTGCTCTGTGTTACCCCATGTTGGGTTCTGACTCCATTTTTTAATTTTTTTTTCAAAGGCTGTAAAGTAAATTATGGCACAGCCAGAGCATGTGAGTGGAGTGTGAACAGAAGGATTTTGGATGGAGCACAGAGCAGATTTGTATTTTTATTTATTTTTTTATCTTGTGCTCCAATTTTGCTCAGGTACCACTCCACACCATGAGATCGAAGTATGCCCGACCCAGAATGCATCATTGTTGTGCACAAACACACTATTTGCAGAAGGAGTTTGCCAGTGGTGGAAGAAGTATTCAGATTCTTTGCTTAAGTAAAAGTACTAATACCACACTGTGAAAATACTCTGTTACAAGTAAAAGTCTTGCATTGAAAATAGTACTTAAGTAACTAAGTAAGCATAATCCGGAAAATGTACTTAAGATATTAAAAGTAAAAGTACCCAATGCAAAAAATCAAAAACAAAAAACAAACCCACCAAAACTACTCAGAATTATTTATAAATAATTAAAAAACAACCCCAAGCAATTAAAAAGGATAGAAAAAGATCCATGTTGATCAAAATAGCATTTATTTTTTTGATTAATCAACTAATTGTCTTAGCTGTAGTTGTATAAACTGTTTGGTAATTTTATGTGTAACAATTGTTTTTTTATAAACCCTTCTTGTGTATTTTATGCAGAAATCTGAATTTCTAAAGAAAGAAACTACTGTCAGATAAATGGATCAAGTAAAAAGTACAGTATTCCCTCCAAAATTTAAGTATAAAGTAGCATGAAAAGAAAATACTCAAGTAAAGTAAAGTACAAGTTCCTCAAATTTATACTTACGCACAGTACTTGTATAAATGTACTGGGATTTACAAAGTACTTTCAAAAGGAAATAGAGAATGATTTCTGTGGAGTGGGGTGCCATAGAGTTGAGTGCAGAGTAATATTAAGCAGAGTGGCCTGGTGCAACTTTGAGCGAGGAGCTGAAATTTTCACTGCTCTATTCTGCTCACATGCTCTGGGCACAGCACAGTAAAATCTTAATATTTTAAGTTTGTACAAACAGAATAAAAAACAATGTCCTTCTTACCCACAGACACACTTACTCCATGCACATAGTATGCTGGCTATGTTTGGTTATCTCAAGCACAAAATGCTTGAGCTGGTCACTGTTTTGCCATCCATTAAAATATTTCTTGTTCTTTTACTTTCAAAGAATTCTAAATGGAAAAACTATTCCATATTTGGTCATCTCCTGATGCTTGTTTGCACTCAACGGTGGCAACCCTTACAAATGTTTGCACACGTCCCACAGTCTGAGTTATAGTGTTATTACTATACGGCAGATGATGCTTTTGAATCTTGTTTGTGATGTGGTTTATAATATTTGAAAATTTACCACTTCAAAAGTGCACACACACACACAGTCAAACACAAACAGAAAGGCACACATCCCCCTACACACAAAGGGAGTAAATGTTAAATGTTGCTGCTATCTGATAGTCAGAACATTAAAGGACTACTTGACCTGACAGACTGCAGATGAAGCACTCATTTGCTCACTAATGTTTCCTCCTTCTTCCTCTATAACTTCCCAATCAGTCTCTCTTTCTCGCTCCCAAATTTTCTTGTCAAACCTTTTTTTTTGACCTTTAGAAATTATTGCTCTCTCTCTCTGTGTCTCTTATCTGTTTCAAAGTGCTGATGACTTTTGTTTCAGGAAAGGCTATTTCACGCAGAATGACTGGTGGAGTTGAATCTGTATTTATACATGACTATTTGATTAGATAATGTAAGTCGAGGTGAATGCACCATCACCCATTAGAAATTAAATATGGAGTATCAAGATAATGTCACTTTTTTTAATCACATACTGGTTGCCAGCATGCTTTTATATCAAATACCACTCAATTCATGGAAATGACCTGTGCTCAATCCCTTTGTTACTATCAAAAAGAAAAACCCATGTATTGACCCCCTGCCCTTTGCCCTGCAACACATATTGTACATGCCACTGTGTGCATGTACCAAACACCAATTTAAATTCATGTGTGTTTCTGTGCGTGTGTGTGGAATGTGCACGTCCATCCAATACAGGGATCAGGGCTGAGACAGGGTGGATGGAGGGGATGTTTGCAGTTGCACGCGACCCGACCAGACATATGGACATATGCTTTAGGGAGACTCAGCCTTAAGGCCATGCATGATGAGGTGTATGTAGAGAGGGAGGAGGATAAGACAAGTGTACTCTAGGCTGTGTGTGTGTGTGTTTGTGTGTGTAAAGGATTGTGGAGAGGGAAAACGGGGACTCATCTATCTAAGCAGCTCAACACTGCTGTCTAATGTCTACACAGCAGCACTGAGCTTTAAACTGTTGGCTGTTTTTGCCTGATTTTGACAAATTAAGACAAATTCTTTTTTTTTTTACATAACTTATTCGAAAGGGCAATCTGTCAATTCTTAGGACCTTAGGTTCTGAGATGCAATAAATAGACACACCTAGTATGAGAAATATAATTAGAATTTAAAGTACTGTGATGTATGTACTGTGAAACCTGTATTGACATCAGTTTTGTTGTGCTGCATTCAGATGCTTTTTACAGGCTGTTTAGCTGTTATTTTTTTTACTGGTGCTTATGTAACTGAAAAACAAAGACTGAAAACGAATTTCCCCTTGGGACAATTAAGGCTACCTTTTTATACCTATTTATACCTTATACCTTTATACCTATTTATCTAGCTAAAAAAATTGTAAAAGGTGACGATAAAATTACCCAAAAAATTGTTTTAAAAAAGAGGAAAAGAGAAATTATTACTATTATAAAACTATCCAAGAAACTGGGAGGAAGAGAAAACTATATTTACAATAATTTTAGATTTAAAATTATGTTACAGAAATATATAATCAAATACAGAAAATAAATATATATATCAGGTCATTTTCATTCTTTTTTTTCTTTTTTACATACTTTCTGGTTATTTTCTTTTAACTTTGATATTACTGTTTTTGCATTTTTTCAGCACTGTTTTGCTCAGTTGCTTGTTGCCATCTCACCACGTTTTTGAAAGAAATCTAACTGAATTCTGAATCTGAATGATTTTTCTGTGTGTTACATGAGGCAGACAGTCAGGCGAGGTCTAGACTGTAGTCCGGATGGGACGCCTGAGCTGATTGGCTAACCCTTCTTTCACTGTCTAGTTGATGCTTATTGGTCACTTGTTCAAACACCCTTTTTCACAGCTGCTCTGTGTGTGTGTGCGTGTGCGTGTGTGTGTGTGTGTGTGTGTGTGTGTGTTTGGTATCCTTCCTGTTTCATCATACATCATATCAGCTGCAGAGCTTCCCAAATCTGTGATGCTCGCTCGAGATCCAAGAACAAAAAGTACTAGTTTATCTATGTGTAAGAGGTGTTGCCATGACAACTGCCCAACCTTTGACCCCCACCTCGATCAAACATCAGCGTTCCGCACCTGTTGCGATGCTGTGGCGCCAGCCCCATTGCCTTAGAAACGCACATACACACATATTTCAGGGGCGGACTAAGGACAGCGCGGCTGTGGAATCCTTCTGATCCGAGCATGCAATCTGATCAGCATGCCAGAGAGACACTCAAGGGCAGCTTGTTTTGTCATGACTGTTTTGACACACACGCACGCACGCACGCACGCACGCACGCACGCACATTGAACCTGGGACCTTTTCACTGAGAGGCAAGACAGTGCTAACTACTACACCACCATGCTGCTCCTTGTATTTTTGTTTACAAAATCCAAAGTATTCCCACACCAAAGATTTATTCCTATTTAAATAATGTCATTGTCATCTTTTTCTTGGCTGCTTAGATGATCTGCCTTGCGCAATTTCACAGTGACACAGAATTTCAAAATAAAGTTGTATCTTAAAGATGATGATACGGAGGACAGCCTTCGCCAAAACGGATCACAGAGAGCATCACGAACCGTTTCCTGTATCGTCTGGAGCAGCATCCTGCTTGATTCTGATTGGCAGGAGTTGTTGAACTCATCCTGTCATTGGAGGATGAACACATGGATGATCTTACACAGACGCAGGCCAGGTTGAAAGGCTGGATTAGAGGGAAGAGAGGGATAGATGAAAGACAGGATGGATGCACTGAGCAAGGGAGGAGAGATGAAAGAGTGGATGATGGAATGAGTGAAGGTCAAGAGAGAAAGAGCAAAGGATTGATGTGACTGATGTGATACAGCTTGTTTTCATAAGGCTGATGCACACTGGCTGCTCCGTGCATGTGTGTGTGTGCATGTGTGCATTGAAGTGTGTGTGCGTGCACCGTGTGTCTCTGTGTCTGTGTGACTGTTGGCAGTAAAATAATTATTGATCCCAGGGTGTATCCAAGGACCTCATCAGATCTTGCTCTGCCTTTTGCTTGACACACACACACATGCACACACAAACACACACACACACACACACACCTCTGTCTCCTGTTTATCTCATATTTGATAAAATCAGTCACAGCCCTTCAGGAAGGAGGACATTTTTTTTTCTTTCCTCTTTCTTTCTAACATAAAAAACCTTACCCCTCTTGTTTCTCTCTCTCTCTCTCCGTCCTTTGAGCTCTGTTATCATGTGAGCACACGCCACACAAGAAATGGTGTTTTCCTGAAATGCAGAGAGTTTTTTTTCCCTCTGATGTGGCTGTTTGGTATTTTGGTGACTTGCCATACACCACAGTGGAAAGAGAGGCTCAGCAGGGTGTTACTGGTAAATTACAATTACTGTGTCAAGATTTACCATGTTTTTCGCTGTCTGCCACCTGTCTTCTGGGCCAGATCAACAGCAAATTACACTCAATTTTCTTCACTTAAATTTGTATTGGCACACCCACATATTTTCTTTACTTTTGTGATACTTTTTTTGACTGGCTGAAACATCTAATTACACAAAAATGTATTTTTTTGTAATCCTGATTATGACCTAGAAGACAAAGTGAAGATTAATGTTGGATTCTTATCGGCATCTGTCATTCGCAACAGCTGATTAAGTCTCTCTACAGCCAGCTGAAGGCGGCAGGTATGCGTTCCATCTGCAGTCTGTAATTTGAGTGAAATGCGTTGTCAAGCTGTGATTACGCATGGCGGATGTATAATGAAGTCTTGCACAACCAGCAAACTTCTCCACTCCTGAAAACATTACTCTGGTTACGATTAATCATCCTACATAGTTTCTTAGTTTATGCAGTGCAAGTTATTATGAGTAGAGATGGTGACATCTTCAGGTCACTTTAGACTCACATGGAAATTCATAAGACAAATTTACACTTAAAACCCTCAGGAGCCGGTGATTGTGACCTGCCCCCAACACTCCCACTAATAATGTATTATAATAGACTCATCTTAATCTCACCTTGTTTCCATGTGCACACCGGGTACATCACTTGCCTGCAGCCACAAAAATACCCAGTGCACTCCTTCGGTGCACAGTGCACTTGACTGCACTTTGAACCCTGTGCCTTACAGTAATTCACAAAACACTCCTTCTGTTTTACATTTCTTTTTCTCTCTACTCCCTTTTCACCTCTGCAAAAAAAGAAAGAGAAGCAGTGGATAAAGAGTAGTGGAAAACAGCAGCTGGGAGTCAGATATCATGTCATCTCTGACCTTGAGGGCAGAAAGAGGGGCGAGACAGAGAAAGATGAGGGATAGTTAAGTACAAACAGTGTGCTGTAGCTAAATAGGCAGAATGTAGGAGCACTCAGGGGCCTGCTCTAAATCACCAGTAGCTGTGACAGCACAGGAGGAAAAGAGGGTTGAGAGAGAGACAGAGAGAGAGACACAGAAAGAGAGAGAGACAGGAAATAGGATGGAGATGTTTTGATGAGCTGTACAAAGAGAGAGAGAGGCTAATAGCTGCTGCCAGACAGCTGTGAGTGTATTACGCTGATTGTGTGTATCTGGACCTTTCTTTCTGTACTTCTGTTTGTGGCCTACATATCGTCACTGTTAAATTATGAAAATATTGATATTAATATTTTAAAAATATCATTAAATGTGTCTTCCAGCGTCAAGATGTTTAGTTATACACAGTAAAGGAAAAAAAGCCAGCCAGCCCAGAATCTGTTAAGATGACGATATAATGAATTATTAGTAGTGATGAGCTGCACTCTGTTTTGACTGAATCCACTTTAGTAAAAAAATGTAGAAATAATTCCACCCAGTTGCCAGAAAAAGTCTGTTGTAGATTGGCAGTGAAAACAGGCCGTCTGCCTGTGAGCTTAGACGTGCGAGCCCTCTCACTCTGTATCCTCATTGCGTGTGGCTGCAAGGTCACAGGGCTAGACAGCCAGCTACACACTCACACACACACAAACACATTAACTGATCATGCCGCCAGAGAGGGGATTAGGCTGGGAAGCCGACAGGGTTAGAAGGGTTAGGGTAAAGTCTGCTTGTGTGTTTGTGTGTGTTTGTGTGTGTGTGTGTGTGTGTGTGTGTGTGTGTGTGTGTGTGTGTGTGGGTGGGTGGGTGTATGTGTGTGCACAGGAGGCTGGAGTACCACATACTGTCATGGCACGCAGAATTAGAATTAAAACTGATTTCCAATTTACTTTCTCAAGAGCGAGGCAACAGCTGCGCATGGAGGAAGAGGTGATTTCAAAAACATAGCCGCACACATGCACATAGCTTATTAACTTTGAATGTCAAAAAAAAAAAAAATAAGAATGACTCAAGGAGAGCTGCTCAATTGTAAAATGACAACCAATAGCATTTTCTAAGCCCAAAGAATTATATACAGGAAGCTCTCTTGAACTTTTGCTGATCCCAAAGGGAGAATTCATTGTTAAGTTTCTTCCATGTGGAGTTTCAAGCGTAGGAGTACACAGTATGGATTGAGTGTCTTGCTCAAGTACTTTTCAATGACACTTGGAAATGTAAAAAAAAAAAGTAAAAAAAGTAAATATTATATTTCCACATGCCTGAAAGTGAACTGTGGGTATGATTATGTGAATTACATTTTATGGAAAGAAGACAGATTACTTTATCTTTTTGCTTTGTCAGTCTATCTTGGTCATAAATTTACTGACTCAACAAATGGTGAAAACTGAGAGACCATGCCATGCACTTTGTGTCTCCAGGGAGCAGAGAAGACGGAGTGAGGAGCAGCTGTCCCAACAGAAAGACTGTGAGAACGAGCACAGGGAAAAACTACTCAGGTAGCGCTCCTCTTTCATTTTCTCTGCACATCTCGTGATAAATTCCCCTCACTTCCCTTCTCAAACTTTCCCACAATCCCTGTACTCGTCCCAGTCATTGTCCTCCAAATCATCGTCTTCCTCTGCTTCGTTTCTCTTCTCCATCTCCTTCCTCTCAGAGAGAGGTGGGGATATTAGTGTCAGCTGAGATCTGCTCTTGGATCAGTTGAGGAGATCTTAGGCTCCATAAAGTGCCAGTGACACAGTGGAGAGTCTCGTGTGAGGCTGGTGCAACAGATGGAAGCACTCCTTAGCTGGCGTGGAGTCATGTTTCTCACACACACACACACACACACACACACACACACACACACACACACACACACACACACACACACACACACTCATCTGTGCACAGAGGCATGCACATATTGTAGATATGCAGAGGCACCTCGATTAGAGTTCATCATCCTAATACGCAGGCAGACACATGTGTGCACACACCCAACCCACATGCGTACACCCACAGACAGACATATACACACAGAGCCTCTCATCTTTCCGTATGGGCGTTACATGTATGTGGGGTGTGTGTTTTTTCACATGGTATCTGCTGGTATTCTTTTTCTAAGCCACTGGCAGCCTGGTGTGTTCAATTACACTGTCGATTTATTTCCCTTCCCACACAGCAGTCTCTGATCTCACCCTCTGGCTCCCATACAGCTCCACATATGATAGCACTCCACTGGGGGGGATGGAGGCTATTTCAGAAGGGATGAGAGGTTGGGGGGTAGGAAGCTAGCCCCCTATAGCTCAAAGAAAATGTAATTGGAGACAACAGTTCTCCAAATGGTCCAAAATTGAAGGACTAAAGATAATGTTTATCTGGTCAACAAGCTTTGGTTTCTGCAGAGAAATCAGTACGCAGATGCTATCTAATAGTTTCTGTCCAGTTTCACTTTGTTCAGATGGTTAGAAATGGCTTTTTGTGAATGTCACTGCAGTTTTTGTTCATATGTCAACCAAAAAACAGATACAAACTGCCAGAACATTGTCTGTTACCATACCGACATTTTCTGTAAGTGTCCAAATTGATTGATTTTACCTGCCAACCTTTCCTCGGAGCAATGATCAAAGATGAGAAAACAACTCTTCCTGTGTTTTACTGTAACTGTTTTGTTTCTCTCTTTATCAGTCCATCTCTTTATTTACTTGAACTCCCGTTCCAAAAACTTTTCATCCCACACATATGTCTCATGATGAAGGGAAAATCTATGAAAAGAAATAGTGTGCAGAGACAGACCAACACAGATATTGACATGCATATACATATTCGCTAAGTTCTCTGTATCGAGTTTTTTTTTTCATCTGTCTGTTTCAGTGGAACAAAAAGAAAAACAGAATGGCTTTTAAATTTAGAGTTTGGCCCAGTTTTGGTCTGTTTGTGTGTGTCATCCGGCAGACTACTAAGAGCTTGATGAGGTTGAAGAATAAACGGCTCTTCTCTTATGTAACAGACTTGCTCTGACGCTTACACTCACCTGTTGACTTGTCGGGATAGTTACTGTGTGCCTTCGGGTGTGTGTGGTTGTTCAAAGCATGCACACACATGCCCCACTGTATATACATTCAGATGAAAAATAGTTCCTCCTTGAACATTACAGGATGGACGGCCACCTTGTGTGTGTTTGTGTGCTCAATCATCCTCTTTTCAACAGGTTAAAAGGGGAGTTGGAGGAGAAACACGAGAGGTGGTTGTCATGTCAACAAAGGTGTAACACCATACAGCAGCAGCTGTCGTCATGGCAGCAGAGAGAGGGGCAAATGAGTCGGAAGTACGGCGCAGCAGAAGAGGAAGTGACACGACTGAGGGCAGCTTTGGAAAGGGTTCAACAGGAAATGAGAGAGCTCAGGAGAGAAAGGTTTTTACATTTACTTTCTATTCTATTCTATTCTATTCTCAACAAATATTTTATTCATGTGATTCTGATTTTTATAATCTAAAAATGCAGGAAAAAACATATAAAAACTAACTTGTATATACTGGTCCTACTCAAAACCCATCTCATATTGTGAAGAAATTGTCAGATAATTAACCACAATGTCAGATTAGTCTCTACGTGTTGGCCAGTTAAAGCTCAATAGGAGGCAGCCTCAGTTCATGGCTGCACTTTTCTCAACTGTGACTCCTCAACCACAGACTGGTGGCTGTACTAAATCTTGGGTTGGGAAATATAATGTTTTGTTTCAATATTAAATATTTACAACCCTTTTGTGTCTGAAAGGACATGGGGTGAGTACAGGCAGTAATCCAGTGTATGTGTTTTTGTCGGTGCAAAACCGATGGCCTGTGTCTTTCTCTGACTGCAGAGTGAGTGGATCTAATAAAGAGCTGGGAGCTGTGCCCAGTCTCTTATGTAAGACTCACACTGCCCAGTTCACTACTCAATAACTTGGCATTTACAGGTGTTGATGCATGTCATTACTTTATCTAATTTTCATGCCCTCACCCTGGCAACAGCTTTGGCTGACAGCATTTGGTTTAGGGGTTGTCTGTTCTGTTTTTGTGAAAGCAATATCTTAGGTAGGCCTTGAGGGAATTTCCTCAAATTTGGCACAAACGTCACCTTGGACTGAAGGATGAACCGATTAGAAGGTCACTGTAACCTCATGTCCCTCCCCTTCTTGTAAAGCTTTGAGTGTATTTCATTACATCCAGCACAAACATCTTGGACTCAAGGATGAACTGATAAGAATTTTGTGGTCAAAGGTAAAGGTCACTGTGACCCCACAAAACATTTTTTTAGGCCAATTCATACATAGGCTGATTCAAGTAAAAAGATAGACTTGTTTTTCATCTATTCAGCTCTTCTGTGCCACAGTACATGTTTTTCAGTGTAAGATGCTTCCGATTATTCTTTCTTACTTCTTTGAAAGAGATGTTTGTTTAATAACCAACAGCTGAAGAAAAGAAACAGGGATTTCAGTACCATTTGTAAGTGATCCAGCTTGTTTATAACATAATCATATGTTGCCAGTGGTGTACAGCTTAAAGTGTGCGAGCAAACTTGTACATTGGGAACTTTGGCATGACTTGCATCATTTTATATATCATGCATGTTGCATTTGGCTGAATGCAATGAACCACGAACCCCATACCTTGATGGTTCGGTAAAAATACACAAACTGTTACAGCCCTATTATATGTACAAATACACAAATCTGTTATGTGTTCAGCTTTTATTTACTACAGTACATTGGAAGGAGAATCTATATGTGTATCTTTACATGCAGGACCAAAAAAAGTTAGATATTTACTTGAGTCTGAAGAGTACTGCTGCTAACAATTTCACTGCAGTATCAAGAATCCCACAAGAGAAACAAGGTTTCGACCTCTGACACCAGACAATAAAACTATCCACTCTAACACAAGAGTCCTGCAGCAATTCCTAAGGACACTTTGAACATCCAGTGGAATCACCAATGGACTAATTACATCTTTGCACGACCAAAGCTTTGTTTAACACAACTGCAATTTGGTTTTTATTCTCATACCAACAGCCTTCAATAGTGACTTACAGGGACAATGGAATCGACATTACCAGATTATGCAGTTATGCAAACCGACCAGCTTTTGTAGCTGATTTGAAGCTGTTATGTCATTTTACTCCATGGTGGAGTTGCGGGTTTACAGCTAGCTAGATTGTGCAGGATAAAGCAGAGCGAATATTCAAAGTGTACACTTAAATTGATATTATTTTTTTTAAGGTGTCTAAAATATGCGATACAAAGATGTAAGCAAAGCAACACATTTCATAAAATAAGCACAACAGGAACATCAGATAGGTAGAACCACAAAGTTTAATTTTATCTGCACAATTCAAAACAGTAGCCAGTTTCTACCCAGAAGTGACTTTTGTTGTTAGCACAATGCCACAGTGATTTGGTCTATTGAACTCCAGGCTCAAAGGGTGCTGCTCGATGAAAGACAATAATTTTGTTAAAAAAAACATTTGAATCACAGCAGCATTCTTCAAAATTTGACATAAAAATGATAATGTTCTTTTGATGTTTGTTTGCCTTATCATTTATTGACATTGAACTGCTATTTTCTATTTCTCCGAGAAGAGATGATATAAAATCCCATAATGCACAAAACTGGAAGATTAATCATGCAATTTAAAAATGTTCATTGAAAGCCCCCTTTTTTGAGTAGTTAACACAGCTGTTCCTCCACAGAATAAATTAAAGACCCTGGTACTGAAAAAACATGTACTTTGTATTTCAGTAGAGCCAAAAAGATGACAAAGTTATATATCTGTATATGTAGTGTGTCATATAAGTTTATGAGACAGTGCTGCAACCTTTGACCCTCATAGTGAAGTTGGCTCAAATAGGAAATACTCCCTCAGACATCTTATGTTAAAAGGTTTTGTTTTTTTTATCAGGATCTCAAACAAGTTCATAATCCTGGGAAGATGTCTCCCTTGTGTGTGTGTGTGTGTGTGTGTGTTTTCATCATCAGTTTAACCTTTCTTTTCCATCAAAAGTTCCCTTGTACAGTCAGACTCACCATTCTCATGGGGGCGGCAGTAGCTCAGTCCATAGCGACTTGGCTTGGGAACTGTAGGGTTGCCAACTCAAGTCCCCGTCTGGACCAAGTATGGATAGCTGGAGAGGTGCCAGTTTTCCTCCTGGGCACTGCCAAGGTGCCCTTGAGCAAGCGTCGAACTCCCAACTCCCAAATTGTCATTTCTATTCTCTTAGCAAGGAGAAACAGGAGTGAGTAATGAAATCAAAGTTTGGTGATGGGTAGGGCTTACAGAAACCATCCTCTGAAATATTACCAAACAGATCCTTCATTGTTGGGGGGAAACTTCTAGTGTCTGAACTGCTTATGACGGAGGAAGTCAGGGGGGACGTATAATAAGAGGCCGTAGAGTCTCATCAAAAAACACAGGACTTTCACTCAGTTGACCACTTTGTGTCCAATACCAAACCAAAAGTCAATGTGTGATGTATGTCACATGACATACGTCACCTTATTATAGTAACTGTACTTAATGACAAGTTTATGTTGGCAATGTTAGCCACATGTTTAAAACTGCAACCAAAATCGGTCATATACAACCTAATCTGAAACATAGGTATGACACCAGTGAGTGTACTATTTAGGAAAATGCTCCTGAGGGTTGTATTCAAGGGTAGGAACTAACAACTTGTGTGGTTATATGGGTTGCAGGACTTATTTTGAGTCATCTGTGAAAATGTCCTTTAAGGATCTCATTGAACTGTCCTTTCAAAGAGTGCAAAAACAAGATTTTAATGAGCCAATTAATTCCCAACAAATTGCAAATGCATAAGAACAACCCCCAAATATTTGAATGCTAAAACTCAGTTGTAAACTTGAAAGTGAAAGCTTGCCCCTCTAGGCTAAAATACTTAATTTTTTCCAGTTGATCTCATTATTTGAATGAATATCAATGGCTCATGGGGACACAAAGAGGCACTCTTGCCTGTTTCTCTGCGGCGTCCTCAGCTGAACTGAATTCAGTTGTTGGAGGTCTAATGGTCAATGTGTATGTATGTGTGAGTGTGTGTCTAAATGTCCTTTCTTCAGATGTTCAGAGCAGCTCAGAGAGGAAAAGGCCAGAGTCACTGACTGAGCTGTACTCACTTTATATCCTGACTGCGAGTGTTCACACAGTCTGAGATGTTTTGGGTTTTTTTTTATTTATTTATTTTTTTAAAAAAAGCTCTCCTTATAAAGTCAAAAGATTTGACCACTTCAACCGACCTCCAGTGACCCATGAAAGGACACACTGTTCCCTTGTTAATGCACTGGTCACATACACAGATTTATACTACTCACAACTACACACCCCGCTCCTGTGCTTCCTCTTACCAAGCCTTCAATATTAATCTCATCTCATGCCATCTTTGTCCCCTTCTAACTCATGTTATCTAGTTTACACACACACACACACACACACACACACACACACACACACACACACACACACACATTTCACCCTGTGTGCCACCCTGTCACTGCATATCTCCCTGTGCCAAGCCTTCTGTTGCATGATCTTACCAGGAACAAGCGTCATCTTTACTCCCCTGGGACCCTTTTATGCAACACCATTGTGACTGTGCTAAATTGTTTGTAGAGTGAAAATAAAATCACTTTTGTAATAAGCCCGTTGTAGGGTTAATGTGGCTTTTAAAAGTGTTTATCTCCAGTAGGAGGCAGTGAAAAAGAGAAATTAAAGCGTTATTCCCACACATATAAAGTTTAATCCATGACATGCCTTTTGCTGTAGCCAGTTGTCAACTATAAAGCAACATAGTAGATAAAGCTGATTAACCTTTTGAAATCTGGATCAGCATCAGTTTTCTTGTGCTGTATTTGGACACCTTTCTCAAGCATTTATACCTTTAAAATGTGATTGTGTTTTAAATTTAAACATGGGATAAAGACAATCAGCAACTTTGGTCCACAAATTGCAACAAATTTGTAAAAGGAGAAAATAAGGTAACTAGGGTAAAAAATCTAAACTATATTTACAAACATATAATTATTATAATTATGTCTTTAAAATTAGTTTACAGAAAAAAAATACATATTATTATTACATAATATTAGATTAATTGTTTTATTTTTAGTTTAGCACTTTTTTTCAGGTTATTGTCTGATTTTGTTAATTTCAGGTTATTTTCTTGAAACTTTTCACCAATTCCGTGCTAATTTTTGGCCATTAATGTTAAGTTGTTCTATGTCTTCTTTCCATGTTTTGGAAAGAAATCAAGCCAATTTGCTTAGGTTTTAAAGGGTTAAAAGATAAGACTAACACTAGATTATTTTAAAAGCCAAAGCAATATTAAAACAGAATAAACAAAATGAGTTAACATAATGATTTATTCAGCATTGTAATTGGCCAGTTATGAGCAAAATGTCCTCAATAACTGATGTTTTTTAAATGAGGGAAAATACGCCAATATACTACTACTAAAGAGGATAATTCCTGTTATCTATAGATTGACTGTTGATGAAAACCAGTTGTGAAATGACAGTGAAAAGACAAGTTTAGCAAGCAGCAGACAGTGGTCTCCCCAGGGCAGTGGGTGGGACTGTGGGGTTGGAAGAAAGTGAAGGAAAGACATATGAGTGAAGAAGGATGAAGGAAGGGGAGAGAAAGAAATGATGGATGTGGAGGAGGATAGAGAAAAGCATGAAAGGAAGGAAGAAAGAGAGGAGGCTGGGAGAGAGGGTGGGAGGCAGGGGCTGAGGGGTTGTTGTAGGGAGGAGGGTTGAAAAACCGTGACTGTGGGTGCAGTGGTTACTTCACACACTGTCTGGCTCTCGCATGCACACAGCCTGGGTCACAGGGGCCGCACACGATCCTCACACACACATGAAACATGACAGCTTGCCCTTGATTTGGCATAACTGACACAAAGTTAAAAACAGAGAGACAGAGTGAGAGAGGAAAAGAGGAGGGAGAGGGGAAAAAGAGCGAAAGTGGCAGAAAGTGGCAGAAAGTAAAAGATTTAAAAGTCAAGAGAGGTCAGGAGTATCTGTGCGGTTCCTCATCCATCTGTTAAATGTGAGAGGACTTGTTTCAAGTGGTTTCAAGCAGTGGAGGAATGTTTTCGTGCCAGAAATTATGATCCCAAAAACTCTCTCTTGTGTCTGTCGCTATGCAGAGAAGTGGTTTAATGCCTCAGGCTTTACACAATTAGGCTAATAAAAGACTTTAAAAGATTAATGTCAGCAGCACATCTATAAGATACTTCCTTTAGCTGTTTACTGCCCTCCACCAGCTCTTTTTTCTCTCTTCTCTTTCTGTATTGTTTCCATTTTTTCTCCCAGAGTGGAAAGTATTATAGCATTGTCTGGGTCTTTACTTTTATTATGGCTCTTGGTCCTTTTTATTCACTTGTCATGAATTGCTTTTTGCTGTAAATTCATATGTCAGTTTTTTACAAGGCGCTCGCTTCCTGCTTTGAAAGCATGGGCGAGTGTGAGAAGGTTTTTGACTTTGAAATCTTAATAATCTTTCCAGGTGGAGAGTTATGTCCCTGAAAAATAAAAAGCGCAGAGGATGTATGATGTTGATGATGTCAGCGGAGATTCCTGTTAACTGTTGATCCTCATTGTTGATTCATACACAATAAAAACTATTTAAAATTGCCCTTGAACTTTGCTGTAAAACTCGGATATCATTTGGAGGAGAGGCAGCCTTCTTTGTCTGCGTGTGCACACAGAGATTGTATCAGCCTAAAGTGGAAAAATGGAATTTGCCTTTTGATGAGGTTGCAGCCGCTCACACTACACACACACACACACACACACACACACACTGCACACACGGCACATATACACACTCGGCTGTCCTTAAAAGCAGCCTGGCGTGTGAGTGAATGAGAGAGTGCTCCCAGATTTTCCCATCATTCCTCCCTGTAATCCCCCCAGACCTCCTTCTGAGGGCTGAATTTGCACGCTCACGCTCCCCGGGGGGTCACACACACGCACAGACACACATGCCAACACACACACGCACATACAGGCTCAAAGTTGATTTTAAAACTTCTACCTTTTCAGGGGTCTACTTTTTTGATAATCAGGGAGCTGGAATTAAATCTGACAGTGGGATACAAACACGCAAGCACTGAGACACTATCACATACAGCATACACAACACTGTTTGCATCAGCAATTTGATACATATGAAAGGCGTCAGCTTCATAAGACATAAGATCCTCACTTCCAGGGTTTTTTTCACCAGCTAAGACTTAACTGCAACAAAAAGAGAAGAGTCTTTGGACACAAAACATGGACAAAAATTAACTCAGTCATGTGCAGTAGAAATATCCTTAGCCGATCATTAGACGACTAAAAAAATATAATCTGTGTAGAGGTGTGCATGCCACATAACTGGTCCCAACATATCTATCAAAATGTTTTTACTCGTGTGGGTAGTTTCATCATGCATGTTTAAAAGCAACAGCCTTCTTTTTAAAAATGTTTTTTAGCTTAAATCTTCTGTCTGATTCCCATCTTTTAACAAGGCTGGGACACATTTAAATGAACTTCAGGAGTCTGATCTTGGCATCAAACTTGCAACTCTTGGGAAGCATTCATGCATGGCTGTCTGCATCTATTTTTGTGCTTGTCCGTGTGTGTCTGTGTGCGTGTGTATGTGTGTGTTTGGTGAGTAGGCTGATGTGATTAGCCAGAGCCAGTGGAGTGAATAATATTGTGTCTACCCCGACTAGGAAGAGATGGAATGTAGCTGCTGCTCTTTATTATACTGTAGATCATCCTCTCCACTATCAGATATACACAGAGTCAAGTGTGCTCACTTGTACACACACACAGTCATCAGCTCACACACTCTTCTTATACGGAAGGGCTCACTTACACACTTAAAGTGCTATGAGGCAATGGCTGTGTCACATAGGGACACTTTCTTTTAAAGCTTCTGCAAAGATCCTTTTCTGCTGGTTCTAACTGTATAAATATAGTAAACACAGTTCCTTAATTTCTTTCTGGCTGGATTATGATTCCTGCTGCTTCGCATCTTATCAGCTGGACCAGCTGCTGAAATTACATAGTTGGACAGAAGATGAGTAGATCAATAAAATTTACTCTTTGTAGCCATCTTAACTCGCTTTCTTTCTGTCTTTCGCAGATATTTCTTTTCCATCTTCATCCCTCTCTCTATTCCCCCAGAGACTGTTGGGAGTGTTCTTGTTAAATATTCTTTATTCAACCTGACATGCTGAGAGGTTCATCAAAAAAAGAAGCATGTGTAAATATTATCAGAGCTTCTTGGATCGTGACTGATATAGATGTAATGCCGGCTTACTTACTTATTTATTCATCTGCAGAAAGTGCCACACTGTAAAGATGGTTAATGCAATCTTGCATGTCTGAGGGCATTTTACACTTACTTCAGTCACTGAATTGTTGAAGCTAAAATCTCTTGTCTGTTTGTGTCATTGCATGTTATCTTTAACATGTATGCATGTCTGTTTCTCTGATTTATAGTGTCAGAATATCTGTGTGGTGTTTTTTTTTATTCCTATTGCATTTCTTCTATCTGGAAGGAACTCCAGAAGCTAAAGCAGCCAGTGACTGTGAACATTTTATTTGGTCTCATATGGTAATCTTAGGGCATTTACAGCAGAGTGGTAATGGTTTTAGAAACAGATGGAAGACTGCAGGCAGCTGCTGTATCATGTAAGGGGATAAGTTATTTGGTCTTTGGGCAATTACTGTTTGATTCATATGTTGCTGTTGACCTGATGCAACATTTATCTCCTCATTACAATGGATGCTCTGTGTTGTCAGATAGTTTAGTTTTAAAGGTATAATATTCTTCAGGGACTTTACGTTATAAGTACAGAACATTACTTTCATTACAAAACAAATACTGCAACACTGAGTATTCATATCATTTCCATGTGTGTGTTTCCAGGGAGATATTGATCGAGTCTCATGGCACAGCTGTTACCAAGATGGAGGATAACTGGAGACAGCAGATGACCTTGAAGGTAATTATTTAACAACACTTTCAATAACCCCATAACGTAACAACAACACATAACAACAACGAATAAATTCAGAAGGTTTTCCTAAAAGGAACCCCCCTCCCCAAATTATTATTTGTATATCAGTTACTCACACCATGTTACGCTGAATTAATGAACAAAACTTTGTTTATCTAACATGCCTTTCTGTGAATGAAGAATCCAAAAGCGGAGAAAATTCTTCATGTATTAAAGTTAAAGGGGTTCACGTTTAACAATAGCTTAACTATATCAAAAGATCTGTTTACTAACTCTCACACAACTCGTGCAGTGTAAACCAAGTCTCATCTTTATAGTCCTATGCTCAGTACTTCCAGAAGACATGCAGGACTCTATTGACAAAAACTGTAATTTTACGTCATTAAATATGGGAGCTTCTGGTCTACCATTTCCTCCATCGTTTGGTTTGTTTGTGTTATTATGGGACTTTGGTGAATCTGCACTAACTGTTAAAAAAAAACTATAGTCACACACTAACGCAAACTAACCAACTGATTAAGACTGTGGTGGAATGGCAGCTCCCATATTTAGTGAGTTAAATTACTGTTTTCAGCCAGTTGAGTCTGTATCTGAAGAGAACATAGAAAAGTTTAACTTTTAGTTCACTTTTAAACACTAAGGCTTTAGTTAAAATGCATGTGTTTGGGAAGAACTGAGCATAAGACTGGATAAATGAGACTTGGTTTATATTGCATGAGTTATGTGAGAATTTGTAAACAATTGTTTGATATAGTTTCACTATTTTTTACATGTGGAGCCCTATAACTTCAGTTCATCAAGAATTTTCTCCCTTTTTTGGATTCTCTGTTCACTGTGGGGGAATGTGAGAAAAACAAAATTTTCTTCACAGATCTAATGCAACAAGGGGTGAGAAATTTGTTAAGTAGTCATTTGGGAGGTGAAGTATTCCTTTAAGCCAGTTTGTACAATTATGAACTGTGCTGCTTGAGGCATTTTATCTGTTGAATGCTATCGGCTGTTTAAAGCTCGATCCTCTGTGCTCCTTTAAAACACTGGAAACACACAGCATTGTGTGCAAGTTAGCAGCTGTTCAACACATTTCAATTGTTGAGTCCAACATAACAGGAACGGTACATTGTGCAGTTGAACTCTCTTGGAAAAAAATAAAAAAAATTAAACATGACCCAGACATTTTTATAATTGACTTAAGGTTTTACCAGTGTAATCAAATTGCCTGCTGTAGCTGGATACTGGTTTTACGGTCTATATGTTTAATGTAATGTTTTAATTATGTATGATGAACTCAAACAAATCAAAACATAGCTCATTGGTTCAGTGATCGTGGGTGTATCACTTTATGGCTGGCAGACATTTAGTTCCAGTCTGTTGAAGTAAATAGACGCTATAGGACGGCATCCAAGCCATTGTCACAGTTCAGAGGAGTTTAACAGGGAGGATCCTGACACACACAATGTGGATAAGATTATGAGACTCCAAGACCACCAGTCTGTTTGACACCAGATAAACTGAATACACACACAAACACACACACACAAAACCAATCTGTCTTCTATAAGGCAAACAGTGTAGTAGTGTCTATTGCATTGTCTGACTATCTGCCTGTCTGGCTGCAAGAGTGACTGAGGTTTAGTTGAAAGTCAAAACACTGAAGAAGTTTCTCTAGAAAAAATAAAAATATACCTATTGCATTTCAACAAAGATATTGTTGCTGTAGAGTAAACAGTTCTGTGCCTTTAAGGCGGATCAGGTTATTACTGGTTTTAAAATGATTTAAAAAATTATACAGTGGTACAAATTTTAAGGGTGAAGATGCATGATCCAGCTTTCAGGTTATAAGTAAAAGAATCAGACTAAACTAAATGCATATCTGTGAATAGAGTAAAATATTTGATCTTTTGTAATCACAAGGTATATTCACCCAGTTGTCTTGTAGTTGTAATTGCCATCTTTGCAAGTCTGTCCAGTCATGACACTTTTTGCATAAGAAGTAGTAACATATAGGAAAAAAATGTGCATACCCTCAGCCAGAGAGAAAAGAAGTCTTGAATTACTGTATATATTTAAATGCACCAGTGTTTATTTTCATGTCTCCACACTGGTGATGGCCATGGCCAAAGGTACTGTATTTTTTGGGTTGTCAGTCCATCAGTCCATTCATCGCATTCTCATGAATCCAATATCTCAAAAACACCTTGAGGGAGTTTCTTCACATTTGGCGTAAAGATCAAGTAGTATTCAACTTAGTAGATTTTGGTGGTCAACGGTCAAGGTCACTGTGACCTCACAAAATATTTTTGAGGCCATAACTCCAGAACTCCTGGGGTAATTCTAAGAAAATTTCACACAAATGTCTAATTGCAAAAAAGCAATTTTGGTGTCTATCTAACTGCAATTTGACTGATTCACGAGGTATACAATAGTAGCGACGGTAATTCTATTTTATTTACGTGTACTTTACTGCTGAATTAAAGAAATAAAACTGCTCAGGCTACAAGTAATTAATGATTTATTTACTTTTTTAAAGGACTCTTTTAAGCTAAAGGTTAAAAGTCTTTCAACAGTTCTTTTTGAGAACTGTGTTTCACTTCACATGTACTTTATCTTAACCACTGACTGACTTCTGCTGCAAAAACACATTTAACTCCACAAATTGCATCACGGAAATCCACCGTGTAGTCAAGCCTTTTTATGTCATCATTATAACATAACAGATAATAGAACTGTCTTTGGCTTATTCTATTCTGTTCTATTTCTGATGTCAAAAACTGACAAACATACTGTAGATTTAAAAATGCCGCATGCAGTACATGCCACACACACACACACACACACACACACGTGTCCATACAGGTTATTGTTCATTATGAGCTTCCTGGTTTATACTCATGGAAAGGAAGTGGTCACTTTTTAAATACAAATAGCAGCTGTGTACATACACAAAAGGATATACACACACAAACCATCCATGCTCCTCACACGTACATTCAGCCAACAAAGAGGAAGTGGTGTTTTCTCATTTGATCCAACACACGCAATCGCAGTCTCTCATAGAGTCTCTCAAACCACAAGCATAACACACACGCACACACAGGCTCAAATATACACATTTTCACACGCCAATCTTTCCGTTTTTTTTCTCTGACACCCACAACCACTATTTCGCTTTTATCACACTCACACGCATAAACGCACACACACATACACACAAATAAACACACGCCCACAATGATCCCAGCCCGTGGCCCTGGCGCTCAGTTTGTCTGATCTTCTGGAAAACAAGGTAGCCTTGGCCAAGCCTGACTAAAAATATGTCACACGCAACATCGGCCCCACTCATTCAAGAGCCAAATCTGGTGTTTTATGTGTCCAACAATTCAATTTTTGACTGCCAAAGTTTGATGACAAGGCCAGTCACACGGCTGTCATTGTCCCACTCTGTGACAAAGCTTTTCATAACCACAGTCCCCCTCATATATTATGAAAAGGGTAAAGACATTGTTTCTATTTAAAGCTTGCAGTGTGGAACAATAACAATATTGTTTAGAGGTTAGAGACTGCGGCTAGCAGCATTTCTTTGAGATTAAATATATTTACAGAAGCACTGATGTGTTTTAGAGTTAGAGAACAATGCCAAATCTTCTCATAAACCTTTTTTGGCAGCTACAGCAACGTTTTGTGGTTGTATGAGTGTTAATACCCAGCATTTTGATATACCACTCCTTTCTACTTATGCCTATCTCTGCACTTTTTGCTAAAATCTGCAACAAAGCTTTGTGTGTGACCCTCCATCTTCCTGTTTACATCATGAAGAAATCAACACTTCACAGAGTCTTCCAGGACACTGAATTAGAGACAGCCTTAGCATGTGGGCTAGACTAAACCTACTTCTATCTATCTAACCATCTATCATTAGATCTTTTCAGTAAAAATCAAATGCAAAAATTTCCATTCTCACTAAAATTGTGACTTATATTGCAATCTCAGTATCTGCCAAAATAATCCCATTATGATTTTTTTTTCATGTCATGAAACCCTGGCAATGGCATTATTATTGCTATTTAACACTGTTAAATGGGTTTCTAAATTTGTCTTTGATTTTGCAGCTGGCTGCCACCCTTGAAGAGCAGAGAGCCCAGAATGCATTGCACCTGAGGAAGCAGATGGAGGAGCTTCGCAGAGAGTTGGAGTTAGAGCTGACATTACACACAGAGAAGAACCAACTGCTGCTTGTACAGTACCAGCAAGAAAGCAAACAGCTTCAGCAAAAGGTGCATATCTGATAATTGAAAATTAAATTGTACATTGCAGAAATATGTTGAAATTCAATTATAATAAGGAGCTAATAATAGTTATATTTACAATACAAGACTTCTTCAATAGTCCTTCCCATCACCTCTCCAGCAGTCCTGACATGTTTCCAGTTCTCTTTTCACATCTCTTGTCATCATGTTTTGAGAAGAAATCAGATTAGATGACTTGACGACAGATCATTCTGTACTTGCAGAGAATTTGGCAGACCATGTGTGTCACTCAGCGTATTAATTATTCTCGTGCTCTCTTTTTCAACTGATTTTTTTTTGCCTTCTCCTTCATTCTTCTCCTTTCACTTCCCTCTACATCCACTGTCTGCCTGTCTGTTTCCTCTCTGTGACTTTCTTCCTTCTAGGAATTTAAGACCGGGAGTTTCGCCTTTGTTTCTGCATGTGATGCTTGTCTGATCAGCTTATGTTACTGTCTGTATTTCTGTTTGTGTTGCATATATGTGTCATTAATTCCCTTACATGCCTTCCGCAACATTGGAAAACACCATTATGAGCACACACTCTACTACGGATGCACACATGCATGCAGACAGTGTGCATGTCACTGTGGTTACTGAGGGGATAAAGAAGGAAGACAGACAGAGATGGAGACAGCAAAGCCAGACAGTAGGGGTGAGACAGCAGAAAACAATGACACATTAGGTGAACTTGTTTCCCACTGTTACACAAACTGAAATATATATCCTCCCACAGCTGTTACTTGCAGAATGAGTAATAACCAAAATACAAGGAAGTTTCAATACTCTTAAAACCACTAATATGACGTGAAGTGACAGTTTATGAGTTTAGGAGCAAAACTGAGAATTCCAGCTCAACCCCTTCAGCTCCCACTGGCTCTGCGTGTTCCCCTCCTACTTACATCCTGTGCATAATCTAAATGAGATCATGTTGCCCCAAGCTTATGACACAGAAACGCCTGAAGTCCCGTAACATTTATGCCATCTTGATTTCCCTGTAATCTTTGCAGCAGATTTGGCTGAGCTTGTGTAAAAAAAATGAATGCTGAAAAGCATAATTTCTTGAGATATCACATGTGACAATGTGATGGATGAATGAGCAAAGATCAAATCCAAAGCCATCCTCTAGTGTCTTTGGTGTTTCCATCCATTTACCAGTTTTTTGACAAAACTCTTTAATATAACTAGTATGTTTTTTTTAGTGTTTATAATCACCCGAAAATAACAAGCATTGTGTTTTTGTCACCTCTGAATGAGACGTTTATAGGTATGTACAGAGTGTGTCCTTGTCTATGGAGATTGCTGTGTTGTGCCGCCATGTTTCTACAATAGCTCAGAACAGACAAATTGAAATCTGGATAGGCTCATTTCCATTTTTGCGTTAGACTCCATAGTTAGCAACTGAGAGATGTTTCAGTTGGTCAGAATCTGTAGTCCTCACCACTAGATGCCACTTAATCCCTCTACATCATAGACATTCCTTTAAATAGTCTTCGAAAAGTGCCTATAATTATTATTATTATTATTTAATAAAAATGTTATCTCACAAATTGTAATCTATTGTTTCATCCTCCTCCAGCTGGAGGAGAGAGAGCAGGTCCTGCGAGGACTGCAGGACGAACTGCAGGAGGAGAGGAAGGGGAGAGAGGAGGTGCAGCAGGAGCTGCAGAGCTCCCGACAGCAGGAGGCGCTACAGCTGAGCCAGGCTAACGCTGAGCTTCAGCTGGTGACTGAGAGGAACGCTGAACTTGAAGAAGAGGTTTGTCATTGTCTGTGCATATGTGTTGCAAGAATAAGAAAGAAAGAGTTGTCACTGTGCATGTGAAAACAAAGAGAGATTTGATTTATAATATTCCACTGGTGTGTTTCTGTGCTAACGCTATTCAGACAAACAGAGCTGAATTAAATTTAGTAAGTGTGTGTTTGTGTGAGTGTGGCCACCGCAAAAGGAAGTGAGCGCGAGAGTTGAAATGGAGAGAGAGACAGATAGAGACAGAGTTAATGTTTGCTTTGGCAGCAGAGTGTGCAGTGATGGATTTCTGTGCCAGCACCATCTAAATGGAGCTGAAATAAATTGTGAAACAAAAAGTGAAAAGAGGGAGGCTGCACGTAGGGGGAAGCAGGATGAGGCGTACATATGAAGAGCCTGAAGGAAGGAAGCAATGAAGGAAGTGTGAGTGTGTGCATGTGAAGGAGTGAATGGAAGAGGGCGAGGGAGCAACTTATGAACAAGCACAAAGACAGGACAGGAAAAGAGAGCATCCTAAAGTGATAAAACAAGAGTCACTTTGCTTGACATTTTCTGTGCATGCGTATATCTCAGTATGTATGTTGTGGTAACACAGGCACAGGGGAGCAGTCACGACACATCTGACCACTAACACACACAATCCCACAAAAACAGACACTTATTGCTGTCTAGCTCAACTTTAATTCTTGTTTCTATTGGACTGTGCTCTTTATTTTTTTGTCTCCTTCTTTTGCTTTCATAATGAGAGAATGTTTCAATTCTGTAAGGGAAAATAGTTTGTAAAGCTAGAGGATGATTCAGCTTCAAGTCAATCAATATTAAAGGAAACTCATCAATCAAAGCGGAGATGGGCATCCATACCAAGTTTAGAAAAATCCCTAAGTCAAGTCTGTGCCTCTTATCATCTTCTCATCACCTCCTGTCCTTCTCCCTCTCCTCTCTCTCTCATCAAGCGCAGCTTTTTCCAGCTGCAGTCCAACAGCCGTCCACTAGCCCTCTTTTTGGTCACCGACTTTCTCTTTAACTGCCTCCCTCTCACAGTGCCTGTCCAGATAGGTTCAGCCAGTTCAAGGTGTCCTGATGCCAATTTCACAGCTGACATGCTCTTTTATGTCATTCATGGACCTTCAGCACAGCAGCTCCTTCCCCCCGCCACCCTTTTCTTTCTGTTCTTTCGCATCTAATTTAAAGGGGCCATTTTTTTTTTACTGTGCTGTGTCTGTAGTTTTACAGCAGATCAATCAGTATAATCCCTTTAGATGACCTTTGATTTTTCTTTCTTCCTTTTCTTCCTTCCTTCCTTTCTTTCTTTCTTAGTGGCATTTTAAAACTGTCCTTCAGTTCTGGCTCTAATGATCTCTCTCAGTTCTTATCTAATTTAAACCCAGGCTTCTATCATCCTGTTCTTTAGAAAAGTTATATTGATCCTTGGATGTTTGTATGTGCGTGTGTGTGTGTGTGTGTGTGTGTGTTTGTCCGATATAATCAGGTTTTGATCGTGACCTTGTGATTTTGCTCCGTTGCCAAGATACTGTTGCAGTGTCGAGGCATTTTCATCATTAAGTGTTGGAGTATATCACCTTTCACCCAGTCAGTTTTCAAGATCAGTCCCTTTAAAGGTAGTTTTGAGGATTTAGGGGCATCTAGAGGTGAGGTTGCAAAACTTACATGTCTCCCATGTGGAAAGTGTGTTTTAGGACTACAGTGGATGACACAAAAACTTGAATGGCCCTGTTTAGTGCCAGTGTTTGGTTTGTCTTACTGGGCTACTATAGAAACAACATGGTGACTCCGTGAGAGAGGACCTGCTCTGTACTTATATATAAACAGCTCTTCTAAGGAAATGAAAGAAAGATTAGTTCTGATCAGAGTTTAGTAAAATGAGTAAGTCCAAAATTTAAAATAAAGCAAATCTCTTTTTTTACCATCAAAAATTAACCTCAGTTTAGTAAAATCAAGTTTGCTTATTTAAACAAGATTTAAACTGAGTTTAATAATCAGGAGAAGCGACATATTGAAATGAAAAAAAATAAAATAAATAAATTGATGTCTGCAGCTAGTAAGTATGTAAGTAAGAGACAAAAATCATCATTGTCATAAAAATCAACTGGGTTAAGTCTAGCTGTCTACTTTCTTGGAGGAATGTAATTATTTTTGCTTAATCCAGGAAGGCATTTTTTTCTTTTTGTAGATTTTTGGCAATTTTTATAGAAAATTTAAAAATGTGGGCATTTTTTTTCTTTTTTTTTTTTAATGTTTGAAAGGCATTTTTCCTTTAAAAATTGCCAGAATGTCACAATTTATCAGACCAAGAAACTGTGAAAAAATAAATTATTGTTGGATTTATTTGAACAGGGTTTAATTTTTATTTTTTTTTTTGCATCCTTATGAAGTCATAGCAAAGATTTTATATTTCTGACATTGTGTGGGAACCCTGACTTTCATTAAATGTGTCATTTTGAAGACATCAAAGACATCACACCTGTCCCATTCGTGGTCCCATCCTGCTGCCTGTTCCCTATATACAAAAATCGATCTGGCACTGTTATTGTCTCCACTGCTGGCTTAAAGGCGAGACATCCCTGTCTCCCCCCAACCCCATCATCTTGTTTACCTGGTGCAAAGGTCACTGTGTCTGGGAGAAAAGACACCTGACCTTTAACCTCCCACTCCTCACACAACACACGCAAAGTCACAGCTAAATGTTTCTGCATGTGTCTTTGACTGTTTTTTTTAATGTGTATATAAAGTTTGTGTATGCGTGCGTGTTCTTGTACATGCTACATAATGAGGACCAAAAAAAGTAGTATTTTGAAGCAAAGTGAGGACATTTTTGGAAAGTGAGGACATTTTGACTGGCCCTCACTTCTTCAAAGGACTGTTTGAGGGTTAAAACTTGGTTTTAAGGTTAAGGTTGCAATTGAAGTTAGGTTGGTGTTAGGCATTTAGTTTGGATGGTTAAGGTTTGGGTAAGGGGCTAGGGAATGCATTACATATATGAAAGACACAAGTTACAAAGAAGTACAAGGATGTGTGTGTGTGTGTGTGTGTGTGTGTGTGTGTGTGTGTGTGTGTGTGTCTGTCTGTCTGTCTGTGTGTGTTGCCACTGGAATGTGGTTTACAGTGTTAGATTAAAAGCAGGGCTCTGTGGGTCTGCGTGTGACTTCCATCTAATAGCCCTATAATCCTGCTCTCACTAGGAGCCCCTAATGATGGCTGTCTCTCTACAGCTAGACTGGCATGCAAGACATCGCACGCACGCACACACACACACACCCACACACATACATATGCAGGACCTATCACATGCCTCCATATAAACAGGCAGGAAGGAGCCTCACACTCCAAGTCTCGCATACACACACAGAAAGGAAGTGGCCAAACACATGTGTGCAAACTGTCACACCCAATCTCACAATAATTGCATACAATGGCATAAGGCGTCACACGTTGCACATAGAACATGGATATATGGGCATAGAGGCACCCATTAACACATACACACATGTTGACAATTACAAACACATTAAAAGAAAACCATATCCAAAATTTGAGTATGCACACATTTAATAAATGTCTTTCACCACTGGGGAATTCCCTCACCAAACAGTCAGGACCAGACTTAGACATGCACAGAGAACCCCTCAGTGGATCTAAATGCGTTTGCAGATAGGCAAACATGAAAAATACAGTGTACACAACACATGCATACCTGGCAGTAAAGAGATACATACTGTATTTTACCCTAAGAAACACACAGGATGCCTGTTAAGGCAACATATGTTTTGGATCATCCTTTAACCTATAATCATTCTGCATGACGGCAACAGGGAGCTGTTCACACAGTGTTGCATATCAGACCAAATTATTGTTGAAACTGATGGACTGGTGTATGCTGGCTAAAATTTTAAAAGCTCAGCAATGGTCATGTCCAATAATCGGCCGAGTCTAAAAACACCACATTCTAAGGTATTTTAGATTCATTTATTCATCTAGCAATTTAGGTTGAATAAATCAAGGGGGGTTGTGTGACGTTTGACAAAGTTCTGACAATTTAGACCAAGGGGAACATATTTATGTTAGCTTACAGATGTATTTGATCAGAAGCTTAGTATTGTTTCTTCACATTGGTTAGATTTTTTTCAACATTTCTTTTAAATACTGTGCCTTGGATTCTTCAACTGACTCATGATAAGTTAAATTGGTTAGTAATAAAATGCACTGTAGATCAATTGAATTCACTTAGAGGTTTTGTTGTTACAGCCAAACAGGGCCTGTTATGAGCAGTAGCTTATGGTAGCTAATGTTTGCAAACTTTCAAGATATTGCAAGTGTTGTCTGTTTTATTGTTTCAAAGAGGACGGTTTTCCTTATTTTCTGTCTTCCATATGATGTTACAGTATTGGATGTTCAGACTAAAAATGGCCAACGTTTCTAATAATTCAGTAAATTTATGTAAAAGTAAATCCTGTAAGCAAAAACTGCAGGTTCCGACTGTTTTCTAACTTTCCAGACAAGCAAATGTCACCTCCAAGTGTTTACATCACGAAGCCTACACTGCTACATGCAGCTACATACTAAGGTCAGGGAAATATGTAATCTTGGTCACAGATGGTATTGATTTACTTCCAATTACTGATCAGATTCCTGCTGGAACAAAAAGGTTTTGATTTAGAAGCTTTTACTGGTAATTTTACAAGGTGGAAAGTGCCACTATACTCTGTTACAGTCATTATCTGGCTGCGATGACCAGGAAACGCTGACCAATCAGAGCAGACCAGAGCCTTCTCAGACAGAGAGTGCAGCATTGAAGTATTTAAACATGTTCTCGTAGAAAACACAAGAACACTGGGCCCGTTTAAAAATATATGTGCCATGTGTGAGAGCTAATGACTGATGATTTGCATGTGTAAATTACATTGGAAGTCCATGCAGACTGCCACCAGGAATCTGCCTGAATCTTTCATTAAGTATCTGTTAAATTCCAGTATTTAAGTTTGTCTCCAGACCATTTTGGGATGCAAACAACACGTCTGTTATCAAACAGCAGATGGTCAAAATGACGTAAACCATTCAAATGGCACGTGTTTGTAATTAAATGAGCCAGTGAGCAGTGTTTATGGCCATGCGCCATATTGGTAGGAAATGCATGTAAAGTGATGAGAAAGCTATGAGGGGCCCTGAAAGAGCAGCTTTAAAAAAAAAAAAAAACTTTGGCTCTGGACCTAAAGTGAGCAGCTTTCTTTTTTTTCCGTCCGGCTGTCACACAACAAGAGCTGCAGTGTGATTGAATCAGATTGAATTTAGTGGGAGAGGCTCTATGTCTCAGCAGACTTGAATAAGTAAACGCTTTCAAGTATCTCGTTAACCTTGGAGCACCTGTGATTTTTTGAGTGATTTTGGTTTGGGATTCTGGAAAGAAATGCACTCATACTGTATATATTTTTATTTTAATGCATCTCTGTATAAGTCCGGAGCTTGCTGTGTCTGTATTTCTGTGTGCAATCTCTTGTGTTGTAAACCCTTTGGCGAATATTATACCCATGTATTTTTTGCTTTGGCAGGGTTGCTGTGGTGTACGTGCTATTAATACTGGACTGCCGTGACTGTGTTAGGGTGGCTTGCCTTTGTGGGTCTTGTTGACCGAGTGTCTTTGATTTTGTCAGTTTCTCAGTGTCGGGGAGCTGCTCAGAATGACCACTGTTATCTTCTGCATCTACATTGTGGCTCTCTCTTCAAATAATATCCATGTTAAATCACTCACCTTGTATATTGACAGAAATAGTAGTTTTCACATTTCAATTAATGCACCAGATAAACTAGATACAACTTTTGAAATAAATAATTTTTATTTGTTTTGTTTTTGTTTTGTTTTTTTTTAATTGTTTATAGATGTCTTTTTGAATTTTGGAGAGAGCCAGGCTAGTTTTCGGTCTTGAAGTTACATTGAAATGAACATGGTCTGACTCCAGTGCCTTGCTCAACTTACAGATATGGCTTTGTGATATTTCACTCCATCTCATGCTTAGAAAGAAAGCAACTACTATTTCCCAATATTTTGAATTATTTCATTATAGATTAATTTGTCTTTTTTTGGCTTGAAGGAAAGGGAATATTGTTTCTAGAAAGATTCAATACCAATGACAATGACTTGCTGAAATATAATTTCCCGTTCTGCTCCCTCTATTTCAACCCACCGTAGGTTGTGTTACTGCAGGAGACGGTAAGAAGAGAATGTGAGGAGAGGGAGGAGCTGACTGCTGCTCTGTCTCAAGCTCAAGAAGAGCTCCGTGGACCACGATCCCTTGCGTCCTATCAGGGCTCCTCCGGGTGTCCTCCAAACTCCATGGAGAAACAAACATCCCCAGGGAACAAGCATTCCCATCTCCACAGTAAAGTACCTCAGGTACCTCTTACCTGTTCTGTAAAGGTCCAGTGTGTACCATTTAGGAGGATAATGTAATATAATACTGTATTTATATATTCTTTAGTGTATAATCAAGGGAAAATATGAATCTCCTATTTTTCGTTACTTTCGAAAGAGTCCTTTTTATCTACATAGGGAGCTGGTGCTCGTCCATGGAGACCGCAGTGTTGAACCGCCATGTTTCTACAGCAGCCTGGATAAACCACACACTGCCTCTACATAGGGACACTTATGTTTTCACGTCAGCTACAGTAGTTAGTAGCCCCTCAGCGGTGCTGTCAAAACACACATTTTTAAATGTCAAACTGCTTAATTCAGTGTTTTTACTGGTTTACATCACCAGGTCCGTTTGTCTTGGAGAGGAAGTGATCTGCAGATAATTAGAGGCCCATCTCAGACAAGCTGAACAGGGTTGGAGAAACACTGATTTGTAATGTGAAACTGCTTTAATTCTTTGAAACCTGTGCATATTGGCTTGATTTCTTTCAACAAGAGCTGATGTGTGATTGAATCCAATGCTCAAGGCATTGAGCAAGGAAAGAAGAAACAACCCAAAAATTAACAGCCTATTATTATTGTTATTCTATTATTCTATTATTATTATCATTTTATTATTATTAAATACTTAATCATCATAATTACAAGTATAGTTTAACCTTTGCCTTTTCTTCTTCCTCTAGAAACGTGATGTTGCTCAAGGTTTGAAAGGGCTAATCAGTGTTTTTACCAGTTTTTAAGCACCGGTTCTGTTTTTTTTGGACCTACACTCTGGTAAAAGCCTCCTGAACACTGAAGGAAATTTATGGGAGAGAAGTTTCAGCTGGTTGCAATCTGTAATCCTCACCATTAGATGCCACTAAATCCCCCTAAATCATACATACAGGACCTCTCCAAACACACTGCGATTTTCCGATACTACACAGAACTGTCAACTTGTTACACTCTGTTTCCATCCTCAGTCACTTTGTTGGAGTGGGCGGACTCAAAGGTCTGGAGTCGGGGAAACACTGCAACCCTCCCCTGCCTGTACAGACAAAGACAGCAGCCGAGGTGCAGATGGAGGAAGAGCAGGGAGGAGGAGGTCTGAGTCGTGGAATAGTGGTGTAGAAAAAAAACGAGAGGGGAACCTTCTCAGACTGAAAGCCAGCAGCACAGTGAGTGAAGTCAGGCATAAGGCCAATAAAGCAACGGAGAGAAAGGAGAGTTTGTAGATTTTAATGTGGTTTTGAAACCTTATTTTAATAACAATTTGATAGTATTCTAATATTAATTGTATTACTTTAAGAGCACTTCTATTGTTCTCTTAGAAATGAATACATCACCTTAGAATTACAAGGTTTGATCTGACACATTTGTCGAAATTGAGTTATTCGTATATTCGTATTCTGTGACAACTTATCAACAGTTTTTTTTTTTGTTCTTTTTTTTAAAGGGTCATGTCATTTTTGCTATTTGGAATGCAAAACTTTTAAGTTCAGAATCGTATAGTTCACAGATAGCAAACAGACTAAATGCAGTTTAGTCAAACACACACACATACATATATACACATAAACACACACTTTATACACAAGACACAAGTTCAGGGTCCTGCTCATACAGCAGTTAACTCCCAGGACATGCACTCTCCGACAGACATGCGCTTGTTTTCTCACAACCCGACTCACGCAGTCTCACTGGCACGCACAGGATTTCACAGACAAACACCCACACACGCACATAGTATACACACATGCAAGTACACAGACACAGATACACACACACAGACACACACATAGCCTGTCACATGGGCAGGGCTGAAGGAGCATGACAGCATGTCCCTTGCCACCCGTGGACACAAACAAAAGGCAGGCAAACACAAAAGAAACTGTAAGGCAAGCAACCCCCTGACACACACACACACACGCACACATGCACACACAACAATTACCCAACACTCACCCCTCAGGCATTGTGTGTTATTGACATCATTCACTCCATGCAAGGTCTTTCCATTCCTCCCTCCCTCTCTTCCTCTCCCTCTACATTTGGGATGAATTGGCATGATGGGAGAAATGTGTAAAGTGTGTGTGGCATGGAACTCATTTCCCCGCTTACTGGCACACATGGAAAGCTTTTAGCTCGACTTCCCCATGTCCCTCTCTTGCAGCCCATCTGCGAGACAATGCATGTGCACGTCGTTCGCACAGAGAGGTGGGATGATAATGATTTTATCCTGCCAACGTTTCCTCTGTTTGCCAAAACACACACATATGGTTTATCTGCTTATCTGCACGGAGAGGTAGTTCTGATATATAAAACAATTAACATTCAGTGCTACTAAAATCCTCCTCTTTTTTGTGTCAGTAGGGTTAAAGGGAACCATAAAAAACTGAAAAGATTTCTTTTTTAAAGAAATAAAAAATAAAGAAATTTATGTATTTACATTTGTAATTAATTTGATAAATTTAGTTGCATAATATTTTTTAATAAGATTTCCCTACAAATCTCAATCACTTCATGATTAATCATTCGCTAGTTGCCCCTTTGTGTAAACAACAAACAAAAAACAACATGTTCCATTAATCTGGCAAAGGTAGCATTTTCTTTTGTTCTTTGCAGCTGACATCTTGTGGCCTTCCTGTGTTTGAGTGTGTGATTGTGTGTGGCCTTGTGTGTGTTTACTTATTGCATGAGACTTTGCCAGGTGTGTGTGTCTCCAGTGAGTGATTGTTTCCCTTCCAACACCACCATCGCTCACTTTTTGCAATCAAGTCATGTCACAGAAGGACATCGATTATATGATCTTCATCACAATATTGTGTGTGTGTCCATGTGTCCGTGTGTCGTGTGTCCGTGTGTGTGCGCGTGTGTGTGTGAAAGATGGGGGACATGCTGGTGAGAATGTGCACTATATGTGAATGCAAGGTTGAACCGAATGGCAGACTTACCGGTCTACCGCTGCCTTGATCAACTCTTGTGTAAGGTAAAGAGAAGCAAATATTCAAACATAGTGTGCACTTAAACTCATATTGATTTTTAACACACTCTGTCTGCTCCAATTCTATCCCACAGTACGCGCTCTCCCAGTGTCTGAAACAATCACTGTTTATGCCCTAGGAGCACGTGCAAAACGCCTAGGCCAGTTCAGATCCAGTTGAGGCGTATGCATGAAAGAGAGGCTTGATTCTGAACCAAATTATTTAGGTAGTCTGACTTCAAGACATTCAGTTTAGTAAAATTTCAGTTGGACTAACACATTTAAATGTGTTTCCAAAGTCAAGTCCAGTCCAGTATAATACTCTTTTAATGTCTTTGGCCTTTTTTATTATTCTTTGGCCTTCCTTTATTATTCAACCCCTCTGACCGTGTTGCTAAAATGAATTCCCTCTCAGCCTCTCCTCTGCAGCTTTCTGTGCCTTCACTTTTTTTTATCCAGATCTCTCTTTTCTTCTCCCCCCTGCTCTTTACTGGAGCTTTTTCCTTTGCTCATGCCCTGCTTTGTAGCCTTTGACCTGGTGTCCTTCCTGGTTTGTGTGTGAGTGTCTTTGAGAAAGTGCCACGGGGCATGTGTGTGAGACTGTGAAACACTTTCTTGATCTCGCTCTGTGTGTAACAGGCACAAAACATACAGCCCCATTACAGTGACATGAATGATTGCTCCTAAACATTCAAATTTAATCACGCTTAAGAAATGCCCATACGCGCAAACATTCAAATGTACACACACACACACACACACACACACACACGCATGCCTTGCACACACATTCAGAGTGTGATCTCCTCGCAGTAATTATCATGGCATGGGCAGGCATGCACACGTGTCCCTGGGGAATCTTTGCAAGTTGCTTGTAAACACACACACACACACACACAACCACTCCGGGGAGTGGCGTGTGTGTATAACTAAGCCCTTGTTCGTCACTGGGCGTCCCTGAACGCCTCTCTCCTGCGTCGTTATGGTTGTTCCGGAATTCTGCCGTCCCGTGAGCCCTCCCACACCCTATAATTAGTGTCACCCGGGCAACCGGAGAAAGAATGCTCAGTATTCTTGTTGTCGTGGTAACTACGTAAGTGCGGGGGCCAGAGGTGCTGGTTGTAGGTGTTGGTTAATGACAGGGACAATGAGACCTCAGTCTGCCACCTCATGTGGTGTATTAGGAAAACTGAGGTAGGTAAATCTGTGTGTGCGCGTGGATGTCTGTATGTCCCGAAAATGGCACACAGAGCCTCAGACAGGTTATGAAAGTCGACCCTTATGCCATGTTTACATGATTAACTATTGCTTACAATAGCTTTAGATGCACACAGACACACACATGCAAATACATAATCTCAGGAAATAGCAGGATTAAACTGTTTGTGGGACCCAGGGCACTAATTTGCTCTTGGGCTCCTACAAACCCCCCTATTTCCTACCTCTGTGAGTTCTGTTTGTACCCCCTCATCCCTGCGTACAGTGCACACAGCAGACTAAACATGGCAACTTTCACTATATTTGCCTGTTGACAAAACTAGAGCTGCTGTTGCTGGAAAACAACCCTTCCCAAGGATTGCTGTGTGTCAGTTAGTTTGTGGTAATGTGATTAAAAACATCTGCATTCACAAACATGCACCATTTGAGTATAATACAAACCAGTTCAGTAGGTCACAAGATGAATCTGAGGTGTCACGTAATGATTGGTCATTGTTTTGATACACAAATTTAATTTATCTACATATTTTTGGAGTTTAATGTTTGTTTTTTTGTTTGAGTAAAAAAATTGTATTAGTAAATGTATTCAAATTTAACAGTTTGAGTGGAGAAAATCACTGTGATGAGAGGTTGCAAGTTTACACTGCTTCCTTTTAAGGCAATCATGTCTAAATTGTCAACTGTGGCCCTCAGACCAATTTTAAACGGCCCTCAGCTTGTCTTTCAAAATATATATAATTAACACAGTCCTGGTTCATCAAGCAAGATCACTTTGCTTTCCCGCCCCATTCACCTCAGGTTGGCAGGACAATCATACAGTTTGTAGACGTGCATCAAGTAGGAACTACATTGGCAAACATAATGTGTACTCATAAACAGAAAACTTAGGGTCATTTAACACCATATTATGTATATCCTGCAAGGTAACAGACATGGCCACAGCAAAGAAGCATGAAGTTGACACATGGGCTGCAGAGCGGTGGGAAGTTAAATACTTTATCACTTAAATATAAAACTGTTGCATTTGCGTCATTTGAATGTGACTTTTTTTAATAACACATATTATGTGAGAAGCAGTTGCCCCCCAGATATTTCACATTATCTCATCTGGCATCCATTCAAAAGAGTTTGGGCATCCCCATTTTAAGGGGTCTCAAACCAAAATGCTGGAGAACACTGATATGAACAAATTAATAAATGGTGGCAACACCTACTTTCAAATTTCACTCGTTATTCAAATGGACTGAGACAGTCCAAAAAATATAAGTAAACTTGAACAACTTACTCCCAAATCCCAAAACTAGAGTGCTTAAAGACAATTTTAGGATGTACTAAAAGGTATGGAGTCTGAAGCTCCAGACTTCATACCCAATTACCTGACATAACAAATTTAACTTATTTCTGTGGTTTCTGGCTTTGAGAGGGAGAGAGAGAGGGAGAGCAGTTCATGTCCACAAACATTTATTGAACTTGATTGATTGAATGTGCTATTGAAATAACATATTGGATTTTTTTTAAATTTTAGGTGGTGTTCCCCTTTAAACTCTTAAAAGGAGACTTTAACTTGGAGCCTTTCTATAAGACAGGGCCTCTACATTAAGTAATAATGCAGGATCCGCCGTAGTCCATATTTTCCTTCAGTGGTTCAAATTACTAACAAATTTGCAATGAATCAAATAATATCAAATGACTTGCAGTAAACTTGGGCATGGGTCCCTGTGCAGGCCAATTACTCTCTTTATCAACAAACCAACAGAGACAATGTTAGTGAATGTAGATAAAATTGACATACAGTACAACACACAGTAGTGTAGGCCCACAAGTTACTTATTGGCAATAAAACTGTGTCAAACATTACAGAGACTGTACTGCAGCATCAGGGCCTTAGTGGAGATACAGCACAAGATCAGAGTCCTCTTAGTACTCAATAATTTCAGGAAGCCCATTGCTTCACCTGGGGCGCAGATTTCCAGAAACTTCAAATGACGGGTCTCTAGTTCTCTCTGCTGTCTATTTTTGGTTACTGCAAGGGTTTGGTGTACAAAATCCCGAGGGCTGAGCCGTGAGTGTACACAATGTTCCTTGTACTAAATGTTCACATGAAGCTCCACCTTTGACAAAATCCATGTTAGTCTTAAAATTAGGCTGGCAATTTGACCTAAAACCATTTGTTTACTGCCCCTGCAGAGGTTGCTGTATCTATAAAATAAGTATAAATAAATAGAAATAAATAAAGCTAAATAGAAAATTACAAAGTAGATTGATAAGTGGATATGACTGACTTCTTGTAAACTGTGTGTAAATGGCGCATGAAAACACTGATTTCATGATAAAATCTGATAAATTCCTTCTATGACTTCTTTCTTTTTTTTAATTGGCGGAGGGATATGTTCCAAACGTGAGAAGTCCGGACTTTCCTGTAAATTACGTCACAGAAACCGTCAGTGGTGAGTCGCTTCCTCCTGTTGCCTTCGGGTGATGTCGGAAACATAACAGTCATAACAACAGTAATGAAAATATAATTAGACTCATAGTATTTCTGTCAAGTGACGTGGCGTTATAGGAGCCAAATAAATGTGAATTTTGTTCATCAACTTGTAAAATTGAGCTTCTGCGTAATAACTACCCTGAGTTGACTAAATCAATTGAGACATTAGTCATATGATAGCTAGGCCTACTGCTGGTAGGCTATTTCTCTATGTCTGCAGGACCAGGGGGTCTCTTATATTTTATTATTACACTAAAATAGTTCTGCCAATAACTTTTTTAGGGTTAGTTTGTGATTATTGTCCATTAAAAATGCATAACATATATGAGTACAGGGTGGATAGGAAGGGAGGAATCTTAAATCCTTTAAGTTGTGAAGACTACATTTTCCCTCAAGTGTAATACATGCTCGTTTTTTTAGTTGATGTAGTCAATGTTACAAAGAAATGAATTTTATATTATAAAAAAAATGTCAATTTGCTTTTCATGACCCAGCATTTACTATTACGTGCAATACATTTATATATCATTAAATTTCTTCTGATGTTTAAGTACAGTAAGTATTAGATACTTTAAGACTTTTACTGAAGTCATATTTTTACAGGAGACTTTAACTTCTATCAAAGTCATAATCTGATAAGACATATGTAGTTTTGTGGTTTTCGGGTACTTTATCTACCGTTGTTGATATTTAGTGATTTGATAGTCAGGGATTATTTGATTTTCATTTGAGGAACTATTTTACCACCGCGGATGTGCACAAACGTCTCAGTAGGGTGGTGACGTCACGCACTTTGTCATACAGCCTGCCTGCTCCGCCGTCGTCCCGTCGTGGCTGAGCTGTCGCTGAGTACTGTTAATCGCTGTTTTTCGGGTGAAGATGGCCGCAGGTCCTCTCTCTGTATCATCCAACGCATCCACAAACAACGATGGCATCCTCATTGGTGACAAAGTTTACTCGGAAGTGTTCCTTACGATCGACAACTCGCTCATACCGGAGGAAAGGCTCTCCCCGACGCCGTCGATGCTCGACGGCCTCGACCTGAACACAGAGACCGACCTTCGCATCCTGGGATGTGAACTGATTCAGTCGGCCGGTATTCTTCTCCGGTTACCCCAGGTAAGCACTGGATTGCGTGATTAGTTTATATTTTACATATCTGTGCGTGTTTTAGCTACAATTAACAAAAGGTTGGTCGTTTTTGTTCCGGTCCCCATGCCACGGCCTGGTCGTTAGCCGTTAGCTAACGTTAGCTGTTAAACGTTGGCGTGGTGTTAGTCAAAATGGCGGCGGTCCATTGTGCAAGGTTAGGCCAGCTTATACAAGACAAACAGGAAACGTCACGCTTTGTGTTTTTTCTCGACAGGTGGCAATGGCAACGGGACAGGTCCTCTTTCATCGTTTTTTCTACTCGAAGTCCTTCGTAAAGCACAGTTTTGAGGTAAGTCCGTTCAGTCTCGTGTCTCATTGTCTGGCCGCTGGTTATATGATGTTAGCATAGCATAACGTTATGGTTACGTTCGTGGCAGCCATATTGTCGATATGTTGTACCACTGTGAAACAATGAGGGGGCACAGTGAAATTAAAACCAAACCACGCTGTCTGCACGTCTTTATATTATCCGGAAATATATTAGTTCAGTTTTATAAATACTCGGCGTTGGAAGTCATGAAATTGTTTTAAATTTAATTTAGTGAGATCTCAATTGCCACAAGACTTAAAATCCGATTTTATTCATGAATCATATATATTTATGTCACAATAAGGTAAATTGTTCTCTGTGAAAGTCAATATTTCATCTGTGAACAGTCTCAGAACTTCATGGTGAAATCAATGTTATTTTTCACTATAGACCATCCCTTGTATTTTGACCATATTCTCACGTAAAACCTGCCTCTGAACAAAGCCTTTAGCCTTTATACTTACCAGCAATGCTTGTAGAAGAAAAATATCTTAAATTTGATCAAAAATGATCTTGATATGGGCTTAAATTGCATTAAATGTTAATGCTAGATCCCTTTAGACACACTGGAAACCAATCAAATGCTCATACTACAGAAACAACACTGTATTAGATTCAGATGATGTTATTGCTTTCCTGCTGTCAAAGACCTTGTTAAATATTTATAAAATGACTACTTTGTGTCAAGTCTTACAACATAATGTATTCTCAAATTCATTAGAATGAATAATAATGCTGTTACTGTGATCATAGGTTTGATAGGATGAGTGAGAAAAGCAAACTAGTTCTGGTCTCTAGAAGCTGCCATTATGGATACATTCATTACACTATTGTGACATGTAAATTGTGATTTACTGCCATAATATTGCTAAACTCGTGTAAGTTCTGCTTTGCCACAAAGCAGTGCCGTTCACAGATGTTCAGAGTCTTTCACAATAACTTAATTTTCCCAGGGATATTGAAATGGTAGTCACTATAGTATAAACAGGCCTAATATGAGGACATTTCTTGATCATTGATATATTCTTTGTCTCTTCGTTGCATGTTATGTCACATTTACTGCTCACGTTGGGGAAATCTATCTCTGGATGCATGTTATAGGTGATTCAACTCTTTCTTCCCACTTTTTGCTTCAATTATCTTCTTTTCAGATTGTTGCTATGGCTTGTATCAACTTGGCCTCCAAGATTGAGGAAGCACCGAGACGAATACGAGATGTCATCAATGTTTTTCATCATCTGAGACAGATCAGAGGCAAAAAGTAAGTATCGCCATTGAATTCAGTGTTCTCCATGACGAACAATAAATATGTATTTTTAAACATGGAACATATTGCATTGGTTTTTGATTTTACTAAATGTGATGTTGTATATTGTTGATCTGTGTTTGCTGTGAAAGTGCCCTTCTGTTTATCCATGTACTCTAAACCATTTTAAAACTTTTCAGTTTCCGCCTCACTGATAGTTTCAGAAGTGTAATTGTCTACATATTACATCTGAGTTTGACATTACACTGAAATTGAGATCTCCACAAAAACTCACTTTAAAATTGGTTTGCATTATAAGCTTGTAAGACAAGGCACCTCTGCTTTATTAGCGTGTGCCTTCGTCTTCATAAAAAATCTGTTCATGTCAGTACTGTCGACTTTGGTATTAACTTGGCTTCTTTTTTCCCTTGCAACCAACTAACAGCGACCAGCTACATTTACCAAAGCCTGGGTGATGTGGAATGGTACGTAAGATGAAGCAGTCGGCATGACAACCATGATGCAAGGGGGTCTCTCCACCCCCAGGGCCACCCCACCCCCTCCTGTGGGAGACGCCCGTGGTCTGAGTCACCGCGGGGCACTGGGATCGGGGATGACAGGTTGGCCGAAGGTCCTTGGCCCCGGGGCGCCTTGAGGACTCCTGTGGTTCAATCTTAAGCTTTGGGTATCTGTCCATAAAACTGTGGACCATTGGGTAATGTAGTCTTCTTTACTGACTGCACCTCACCATGCATTTTGTTTGTGCTTCAAGAGAAAAAAACCCATTCACCAGCTGTTATCTATGGCTTTAATAAATATATCACCTTGTCCGTTGAAATCAGGACAATAATTAGATACTTTCCGTCCAGTTTAGTTTTTGTTTAGGGTCAGTGCATGCACTGCAGCTTTCAATAGTTGAGTATAGTTAATTAGTATTGGCATTAAAGTAAATGTGATGCACTTTTAGCTAGTTTGTTGTGTAAATGTGGATTTGGACTTACTTAGTTGCAGATATTCCACTAAAAGTTTTTACCATGCATGTGGTTTGTAGCATGACAGTATGCACATTTATTTATTTTCGAATTTGAGACATTAAAAACTCAAAGTGTTGGAAGTTTTTAAAAGATGTCGGTTTTATTTTCTCAGGGTCTGTTTATTTTTGTTACTGTGATATAACTGGTATATAAAGTTGGAGGCTGATAGATGATAATAGTGTGGCTACCACACAGCCCGTGAACATAATTATAGCTCAAAGTGCATCTAATAATTTTGTTTTTTTGAGTTTATTTTTGAAAGGTGAAGCATTTTAGTGACTGCTAAATAATTGCTATTTGGAGCTCTGTGTTTTTTGTTGTTAGTAAATGAAATATACTGCTGTGTTAAAACAACAGGGGTTTTTCATCGGTTTTTACAGTATTAGTTTTGCTGTGAAGGTGATATGTAGTCGTTGGACAAAGAAAACTGTGATTTTGTACTGTATCTTCTTAAAGTATGGTGCACCATTAACAAAAACCAAGTGGTCAGTTGATTTGTTTTTTTAACCTTTAATTATACTGATATATAGGGTAAATCAGAATAGTTGAGTAATTTGACTCTGACCAGTGGTTTTGGGTTTAGTTTGAGTTGACAGTTCAAGTTTGGTGATTTAAATGTTTCTGCGTGTTGAGGTAGTGATATGTTCAACGGTCTGAGTTGATATCTCTGTTAAAGCGATGAAACAGGGTGAATGAGGTCGAGGGCTGTCTACAAATCCCATATGCTTTCACTGGAACCACAGGAGTCCACAAACCCCTGCAAACTGTCAGGCATGCAAACAGTTTAACCTGTTGCTTTGAGTTGGTTGAAACGGGGGAAAAAAGAAAAGAGTGCAAGATATCAAAAGGGCACTTTCATCTTTTACTTTAATTTTGAAGGGAAAACATTATTTTATTTTGATTCCTTTACAAACCAGGACTCCAAGTTCATTGATACTTGATCAGAACTACATAAATACCAAAAACCAAGTCATCAAAGCAGAACGGCGGGTCCTGAAGGAGCTGGGCTTCTGTGTGCATGTCAAGCATCCTCACAAGGTGAGTTTAAGGCACAATCATAACTATTTAAATTGTGTATTGCAGCGTAGTTCAGCTGTTGCAGCTTTAAGTTTGTTCATCTGTGCAGATGCAATCACACATGAAACAGCTTTAGCTGACTACTCTCACTTCTCAGAACAGACTTTAGCACCTGGGGATGTTACTGTGTTTTAAAAAATCAATTCATAATTTCAGATTATCGTCATGTACCTCCAAGTCCTCGAATGTGAGAAGAACCAGACACTGGTCCAGACGGCCTGGTAAGTTCCTTCCCAGTTCTCCATTGACCACCCCCACAGCAGCAACCTGTGTCATGTCTGCAAGAAGTGCCACCAGACCTGGGCTAAAAATGAAATTGAACGAGTTTCAAATGGTTCAATCACTTGAAGAGCACTTGATTTATCTGCCAGGATCTTGGGACACAGCCATATGTGGGAACAACACCTGTCAGATAAGTGATACATAAGTGCCCCTCATGTTTTTAGCTCATATTTGAAAAGCATTCAACAACCATTTTGCCCAGGTCTGACTGTGACGTTCCCTCACTCCATTATAACCCTTCCACCTCTTTTTTTTTTCTGATGGAGCAATGTTTTATTGCAAACCTGTTACGTGTCTCACTCTCTTGTCTGCCCTTAATTGGCTTTGCTGTAAAGTCTGTTTGATTTGGTGCCCAGGGAACTTGGTTTAACTTTGTCCTTTCTCTCTACTCTTTGATTAAAGGGTAGTCCATGCTGGTAAGTCACATAAAGAACCTCTGAACTCTGCCTCCTCCAACCACATGACCTCAGGAAGCTCCCCCCATTGGCTGGCTGCCCCTCTCCAGACAGCCAATCCCAATGCCGAGATTCACTGAAGGGGGCGGGCGGGCCTTTCCCAACAGCCAACATCGTCTTGTTTTCTCTTGGGTGTCCAAAAGGATTTGTATTTGTTGGTCTTGCTACAAAGGTTTCAACTGTAATGCCCATTTTAGCTATAAGTAGCTACGTATTCATTTATATTCTGACTTTTTTTCTAGTTTACTTGCATCTAGCATTGAAGTAAACTTAGCCACATCAGAATAACCTTTTTTTGACCAGTTTACCTGCCTATTTTTTAATTTTTTTAATTTACAGTAGTATACTGTGTCCTGTCCCCAACTGACGTGGTGTCCAGACATGTGTCTGTTTTACAGGCTGATCCGGTTTTGCCTCCAAGGACCTGTCTCACCCACGCAGCAGTCAGAATCCAACGGCCATGTGTTATATGTAGTGGCATTGGCATAGCAGTTTCACACTCACCTGCCAAAGTGCAGGTCAGGTTATTTGATGGAGGCAGGTTAGACTGGAAGTAATCCCTGTGTGGCAGGTTTTCAACAAGTACTTGCGACAGACCTCCAGTGGAGCAGTACATATCATTCAAATGAATGGAAGACGACGCTTTAGCTTTGTGATAGTTTTCTTTAACAGGCTGAAGTCACTTTTGATAATAATCTAAAGGGGATCAGTGTCGTTTTAGTCAACCGGGGTTTTTTTCATCGTGTTATGTGTCTTTTTGTCTGTAGGTCTTCTATGTTTGTTAAGGACATAGATGCTTACTTCACCCTGTACTTGCCTGATTCACATCCTGGCCATTTTGTCTTTCCTAATGCTCTCCCCACGGCTAATCCAGTTTATCCATTGTCCTTGACAACCCATTGACACATAGTCTGCTTTGTAGCACAGAGATGTCACTCAGCCCAAGTAGTGAGGCAGGGATTGCCACCGAATGTCTTAAGATAGTCGCAGTGGAATCGGGTTGCTGATGAATACAGTTTGTATTCTTATGGGGTCCCTTTCAAATCATGGCTGAAAAGCATTTATAAATTTTAACCTTCCAGTGATTGCGAAAGGTTGGAATCCTTATGTCTCGGACACAAAACATGTCTGAACATTAGACTACTGTTGCATCGTTTGATCACATCAACATGACACTGACTTCTGATACCTAGCTGTCGTGCATGCCACCATACATGCTGTGCCTTCCTGTTCCCTCAGATACAAGTCTGAAAGAGGCAACTGCATTCTCGATGAATGTGTTGCATCCTTATGTCTGCATGTCCCCCCCCCCCCTTCCCTCTACAAGGCATGTGTCATCGTGTCAATCATCATTAGTCTTTATCTAGTTACTCTTACGGTCATAGTGTGGTCAAATGGTCTTGGCAGGTCTTCGATAGATCTTTTTCCCATTTGTGTCTTCATGCTTTACCTGTGACATACAGCACTCCCATGGATGCCCCAGAGAGAAATGGACAAAGTTAAATCAACAGATAAAAATGCGAACCGCTTTTCAGCACTGTATAACTTAAAATATGTAACTGCTGTGTTAATAGCTATTAGGGCTGATGATTAATTCAATGCTGCCAGGGCCTCTAATGGTCAAATCCTAAAATGGCAACAGATTCTCTAGCATCTGTTAGCAGTTAGTGTCTTGGCTTGCCTCAAAGTTGCCTACCAAAACTTTTTGGGTGGTGAAGATTTTTTAACTGAAGAATTGGCTCAGATTTATATAGGAATAGAAAATCTCTATCAAAAAATAGAAATATAAAGCCCTGACAAGAAGTTGGCTCAATAGACAAATGTTGCAGATCATTCACATGCAGAAGTGGAAATGGGTGAGAGGTGGCTTTGTGTAGAGAAGTTGCTATGTTTTTGTTTCTATGTCCTCTTTTTTGCCTTCATAGGAACTACATGAATGATACCCTTAGGACAAATGTGTTTGTGAGATTCCAAGCTGAGACTATCGCCTGTGCCTGCATATTCCTTGCTGCCCGAGCCCTGCAGGTAAGAGGAAATGTTGACCTGAGTCACATTTTCACCGTGCACATTTTGTTGGTCTTGTTTTCACACTAAATGTTGTCACATCAGATCCTCTGTAGAGAGACAGTGTATTCCCTCGAGCTGCACTAACATTTGGTGCATGTTTTTCTCAGATACCCCTGCCATCCAGACCTAATTGGTACCTGCTGTTTGGAGCCAGTGAGGAGGATGTTAAAGAGGTCTGCATCACCACCCTAAGACTCTACACCAGGAAGAAGGTAGGCTTTTTTCTAAAAGAGAGCACAGTATTAGTATCGCCTCGAGTCATCTTATTTTCAGTAATTTTAGACATTAACTCAGTGTCATCATATCAGTCTGCTGAGCTGTAAATGACACCTGTGTAGACTCCTTTTCTTTGTCCCTCCAGGATTTTGCTGGCTGTTTTTCTAATTGTAGTGGCCTGAAATGCCAGATTTAGCAGCAGCTTCTCTAAAAAAAAAAAAACCACAATCCAAGTGCTATTAAATGTTCCTAATAATCTCACATCAGCTGAACAGCTTCACTCCAACCATTGATAAACATTGGGTTATGTTAGCTTTGTGATGCTTACTTATTTTTGTTAGTGTTTGTAACTCCAATACAGGCACAGTAGTGGTCATGTCATAAATGGAGATAGAGGGAGACAGAGCGAATCAATATGCCGAATGCAGCTAAAGAAAGAAACTAGATCTTACCTGTTTATATCGTCAAATTTGCGCTTAAAGTATTATCTTGTTTTATAAATGCCATAAACTATTTGTCACAATAAACCTACTGGAAGCAGCCGGCTCACAGTAACTAGTACTATGTTATCTGTGTAAACTGACAGTTTGATTTCTTCCCCAGCCCAACTATGACCAGCTGGAGAAGGAGGTGGAGCGGAGAAAGATGTTTTTGGCAGAGGCCAAGCGGAAGGCTAAAGGCCTGAACCCTGATGGTACCCCTGCACTGTCCACGATGGGTGGCTTCTCTCCTGCTTCCAAGCCCTCCACCCCAAATGTAGTTAAGGTGGAGGAGAAGTCCCCGAACCCACAGACCCTCAAACCAGTTAAGAAGGAGCCAGACGGCCGGACTCAGGTCAACAAGAGTCCACACAATGGGTAAGAAACAAATTCAGATAGTGTTGCACTGTGAGGATGTTTCAGCAGTGATTCACACTTAATTTTTCGTCCACGTGTCCTTTCGTCAATTAAGGTTTTTATCTTTTGTTTCAAAGTAAGAGCTTCTTCTGACTGCCACTTATCTAACAGTTTTTGTGTCTGTGTGCTTGTCTCTTTTTTTCTTCTTTCAGTTTAAGAAAAGAGGTGAAGATCGGGAGAAACAGCAGGAGCGGAAGTCGATCTCGTTCGAGAACACGTTCCCGGTCTAGATCACGCTCCCCTCGTAGACAGTAAGCTGATTATGTGCAGACATTTTTAGTTTACCGGTTTAAGTCTGAACTTGTATGATCATTTAAATTCCAACGTGAATATATTTAGTGTTCCAATGGTCACGAAAAACCTGGAAAAGTAATTAAATGTCATAATCACAATTTCCAGACATAAAGAAGTCATGGAATTAGTAAAAAAAAAAAATCAGCAGATTTTTTTGGAAAAGTCATGGAATTGTGTTGAAATTGATACAGTAATCTTCCACGGAAGACTTTTCACACAATGTCACATGGTGGCAAATTTATTTCCTGTAGCAACGTAGCTCAAATAAGTGTTAATGTGAGGTTTTGTTTACCCTCACAAACTTAACTTCCTTTTTTTGCGTTCCGTCTCTCCCTTAATGTATGCCAGCCTACTGAAATTATGTTTGAATAGAGTTTGAATCTGATATGTTCAAAAAACCAAAGCCAATCATGTGAGGGAAGAAAAAGAAATTGTCATTATGGGCCCTTTAAAAGTCATGGAAAAGTTTTGAAATTTGTTCTAGTAAAATGTGTGGTAACCCTCTGTGTTACAAATAAATTAAAATCCCCTGTGCTTAGTGGAACTAGCTTAATATATTCCTAATCCTCCTTTTCTCTTTCATCTCAACAGTTACAACAGCAGACGCAGTCGCTCAGGGACCTACAGTTCTCGCTCACGTTCTCGCTCTCACAGTCGCAGTCCATCACCTCGGCGACATCAGCCCTCACCCCTCCTCCCCCACCTCAAGTCTAAGAGCAGCCATCATGGCAACAGCGACTCCAAACCCAGTGGACGCCACAGCAACAGCGGAAGTGGATCCGGTCACAAGAGGAAGCGCTCACGTTCTCGGTCACGGTCCCGCACTCCGGTCAAAGTAGACAGGGACCGGGACAGAGAGAGGGAACGGGAGAGAGACCGAGACCGCAGCACCTTTGACCTGTCTTCAAAGAAACACAAACATGAGCGAGGCGGCGGTCACCGAGGAGACAGGAGAGAGAGGGAGAGGTCTCGGTCATATGACAGGGACAGAGAGAGGGAGCGTAGCCACAAGAGCAAACACCACAGCAGTAGCGGGCACTCAGGACATAGTCGCCACCGCCGCTGAGACTGGGCGCACACCAACAGGCTGGCTCTAGGACTGACTGTCACTGAAGTATTTTGAGTATGCACAAAACTATATCAGATTTGGTATGTTCTCTGAATGCTGTTGAATACATTTGAGTCAGTAATTAATGTAAATTGAATTAAGTCGTGTTCGACACATCTTGCAAGTATTTCAAATGGTTAAAAAGTTGCGCTACAACTTATGGAAGTAAACCAAAAATCTTCTGCCTGAAACTTGTCAGATGACACTGCTGACATGTCTCAGGGGTTTTAACCACAAACTTGCAAAAATGTCAACATATTCAGGAAATTTCGCAGCTGTCAAAACCAAAAGCTGCACTTATGCTGTGGTTTAGAGAACTTGCCTTCTTTGGTTTAATTTTGGGTATATTACCAGCCTCATACCAACACAGTTGGGTTTCTGGGTTTCTCATATGCATCCTGAAAATGACAATTTTAGCTATATGATTTACAGGAATGTTGATTCTTATCAACCTTTACATTTTGTTGATCAAAGCCAAATATCGGAACATTTAGTTTTATGTTTTTTGTCCCTATGAAATATTGTAATTGAGCCTTGACATTGGAGGCATTTACGGCAACGCTGAAATTGCCTGAGTCCTACACATAGCTTTTGCATGCACAGGTGTCTTGGTGATAGAATATTCATAGCTTTAACTCTCATTTACACAGGAGCACACCTGTAACTGATATTTGGCAGAGGTGTTTGTTGTTGTGTTATTACAGAGTTAATGTGTGCGTCTGAGGAACCCAGGCTGCAGCAGTATCTACCAGCATTTAGTGGACTGTTAGTAGGTTTACTAGCCTTTCTTTCACCCAGGTCAGTCCTGATCAGTGATCGAGGGAAGGCACCAATGCAGTGTGACATCAGTCCCAGACCTGTCGTACTCTCCACCTTAGGTTTTTCTTTTGCTCATTTTCCCATCATACCTCCACTCCACACACCGCTACCATCCCTCTAGGCTCCCCTTATACTCTCGGTTTTACATGTAAAATTATGGACTTTGGGAAAGTGGAACTTATTTACAGTGTAAAGATGGATCAATATCTGCTGACAAAATGTGAACGCTTTGATTTATAAAAGCGGACTGCTCAGTGGAAGGATTGATGAATGGAGAAATGTAAAATAAAAGCGATACTTCAGGAAAGATCAATGTTTGCACATTAAGGGACTGGTGGGCGAGTGTTTTTTGTTTCCTATTAATTTTGGACAGATGTATGTTGCTAAAGCTGTGTTTGTACAGTTTTGAAAGCTGGTTATAGACATGTTTTTCTGTACTTTTTTTTTTTTTTTTTTTACCGCAGGGGATGCAGACTTGAGTTAAAAAACTTTAGGTTGTTAATTTGTTACACTGGTTTTAAGTCTGCACGTGTTCATGTCCAATTTTTATTCAATAATAAATTAGTTATGCCACTTAACTGCATGGACTGTTGAATTTTACTGAACAACGTAACCTTTGGTGTAGAGATAGATCTTAAGACTTGAAAGGTCTGTCAAACGCCCGGGGCCACACCCCTGCTTGCTGCCTGGCACACAATACACCCGATCCTGATCCCTGTCCCCGCAGGTGGTGAGTCAACAGGGGCTGGGCGAGTGACCGGGCCTTTGGTCAATGGGCCCCATGACCAAAGGCCCCTCACCTATGGCCATTAGCTCTGGGTTGTGACCGAAATAATGAAATTGTGTATACATAAAATGAGTTTTCTCTGCAGAGTGGCTGGGCTCAGCCTTAGAGAGGGTGAGGGGCTTGGACATCCGGGGGGAGTTGGGAGTAGAGCCGCTGCTCCTTTTCGTCAAAAGGGGGCCAGTTGAGGTGGTTCAGGCATCTGATCAGGATTCCTCCAGAGGTGTTCCGGGCACGTCCAACTGGTAGCAGACCCAGAACCCGCTGGAGGGATTACATATCTTGTCTGGCCTGGGGACACTTTGGGGTCCCCCAGGAGAAGCTGGAAAGTGTTGCTGGGGAGAGGAACGTCTGGAATACTCTGCTCCGCCTGTTACGCCCACAGCCTGGCCCTGGATAAGCGTAAGAAAATGGATGGATGGATGGATGGATGGATGGATGGATGGATGGATGGATGGATGGATGGACTTGACAAAGATTGTGTTCAAGGTTGCATTTTGCCCATAAACTACTAACAACAAATGGAGACATATAAAACTTAAATCACCATCTCAAGATTCTGGTTCTTAACAGGCAAAGTTTTAAAGTCAAGATCACCAACCTCAAGTGAAAAGCTCATTACGGCAGGGAGTGTTATCCTTTAAATGCATGTAACGACAGCCAGAGGGGGCTGTTGGCCTAACTAGTAGTACAAGTGCTCATGTCCCCCAGCTGACTTGCTACATTTTGAGCAATCTTTAAAATAACTAGTAATATTTTCAGTAGGCAGTGTTTAAGAGAAAATATCCATGCTGGTTTACTCATTGTCTGCCTCTCTTTTTGCCCATGTCACTGCTCAGGAGACAAAATATCAGCGTTATGACAGTCTTAATTTAATATGCATGTTACACATGCACACTTACATTGTGGTCAAATACTTTAAAATCATGACAGAAAACAAGTCCACACAAAGTATGGCGTCTTCTGCCATTTTTTTCAACATGCAAAATAATGTTTATGGCCATTTTATGGCTTTTATTTCTACATTGTATGCTATGACATGATTCTACGAGCTATTATAGGTGGTTTCTAACCATTTTTATGACATGTCAAAATTTGACATTTTCTGCATTTTTTGCCATTTTTTTCAACATGCTAAATTATGATGTTTTGGGCCTTTTTTGGCCTTTAATTTCCACTACGTATGGTATAACGCGACTCTACGAGCTATTATAGGTGGTTTATAGCCATTTTTATGACGTATCAAAATTTGACATTTTCGACATACTATACTATGGCGTTTTTTGCCATTTTTTCAACATGCTAAATTATGATGTTTTGGGCCTTTTTTGGCTTTTATTTCCCTTTCTTATGGTATAACGCGACTCTACGAGCTATGATAGGTGCGTTTTTTGCCATTTTTTCAACATGCTAAATTATGATGTTTTTGACCTTTTTTGGCTTTTATTTCCACTAAGTATGGTATAACGCGACTCTACGAACTATGATAGGTGGTTTTTAGCTAGTTTTATGACGTGTCAAAATTTGACATTTTCGACATACTATACTATGGCGTTTTTTGCCATTTTTTCAACATGCTAAATTATGATGTTTTTGACCTTTTTTGGCTTTTATTTGCACTTCTTATGGTATAACGCGACTCTACAAGATATTATAGGTGGGTTTTAGCCATTTTTATGACGTGTTAAAATTTGACATTTTCGACATACTATACTATGGCGTTTTTTGCCATTTTTTCAACATGCTAAATTATCATGTTTTGGGCCTTTTTGGCTTTTATTTCCACTTCTTATGGTATAAGGCGACTCTACGAGCTATGATAGGTGGTTTATAGCCATTTTTATGACGTGTCAAAATTTGACATTTTCGACATACTATACTATGGCGTTTTTTGCCATTTTTTCAACATGCTAAATTATGATGTTTTTGGCCTTTTTGGCTTTTATTTCCACTTTGTATGGTATGACGCGACTCTACAAGCTATGATAGGTGGTTTATAGCCATTTTTATGACGTGTCAAAATTTGACATTTTCGACATACTATACTATGGCGTTTTTTGCCATTTTTTCAACATGCTAAATTCTGATGTTTTTGACCTTTTTTGGCTTTTATTTCCACTAAGTATGGTATAACGCAACTCTACGAGCTATTATAGGTGGTTTATAGCCATTTTTATGACGTATCAAAATTTGACATTTTCGACATACTATACTATGGCGTTTTTTGCCATTTTTTCAACATGCTAAATTATGATGTTTTGGGCCTTTTTTGGCTTTTATTTCCCTTTCTTATGGTATAACGCGACTCTACGAGCTATGATAGGTGCGTTTTTTGCCATTTTTTCAACATGCTAAATTATGATGTTTTTGACCTTTTTTGGCTTTTATTTCCACTAAGTATGGTATAACGCGACTCTACGAACTATGATAGGTGGTTTTTAGCTAGTTTTATGACGTGTCAAAATTTGACATTTTCGACATACTATACTATGGTGTTTTTTGCCATTTTTTCAACATGCTAAATTATGATGTTTTGGGCCTTTTTTGGCTTTTATTTCCACTAAGTATGGTATAACACGACTCTACGAACTATGATAGGTGGTTTTTAGCCATTTTTATGACGTGTCAAAATTTGACATTTTCGACATACTATACTATGGCGTTTTTTGCCATTTTTTTCAACATGCTAAATTATGATGTTTTTGACCTTTTTTGGCTTTTATTTCCACTTCTTATGGTATAACGCGACTCTACGAGCTATGATAGGTGGGTTTTAGCCATTTTTATGACGTGTCAAAATTTGACATTTTCGACATACTATACTATGGTGTTTTTTGCCATTTTTTCAACATGCTAAATTATGATGTTTTGGGCCTTTTTTGGCCTTTATTTCCACTACGTATGGTATAACGCGACTCTACGAGCTATTATAGGTGGTTTTTAGCCATTTTTATGACGTGTCAAAATTTGACATTTTCGACATACTATACTATGGCGTTTTTTGCCATTTTTTCAACATGCTAAATTCTGATGTTTTTGACCTTTTTTGGCTTTTATTTCCACTAAGTATGGTATAACGCGACTCTACGAACTATGATAGGTGGTTTTTAGCCATTTTTATGACGTGTCAAAATTTGACATTTTCGACATACTATACTATGGCGTTTTTTGCCATTTTTTCAACATGCTAAATTATGATGTTTTGGGCCTTTTTTGGCTTTTATTTCCACTTTGCACACCATCACACGACTCTGCAAGCTATTATAGGTGGTTTTTAGCCATTTTTATGACGTGTCAAAATTTGACATTTTCGACATACTATACTATGGCGTTTTTTGCCATTTTTTCAACATGCTAAATTATGATGTTTTGGGCCTTTTTTGGCTTTTATTTCCACTTTGCACACCATCACACGACTCTGCAAGCTATTATAGGTGGTTTTTAGCCATTTATATGACGTGTCAAAATTTGACATTTTCGACATACTATACTATGGCGTTTTTTGCCATTTTTTCAACATGCTAAATTCCGATGTTTTTGGCCTTTTTTGGCTTTTATTTCCACTTCTTATGGTATAACGCGACTCTACGAGCTATGATAGGTGGGTTTTAGCCATTTTTATGACGTGTCAAAATTTGACATTTTCGACATACTATACTATGGCGTTTTTTGCCATTTTTTTCAACATGCTAAATTATGATGTTTTTGACCTTTTTTGGCTTTTATTTCCACTAAGTATGGTATAACACGACTCTACGAGCTATGGTAGGTGGGTTTTAGCTATTTTTATGACGTGTCAAAATTTGACATTTTCGACATACTATACTATGGCGTTTTTTGCCATTTTTTCAACATGCTAAATTATCATGTTTTTGGCCTTTTTTGGCTTTTATTTCCACTTTGCACACTATGAGACGACTCTGCAAGCTATTATAGGTGGTTTTTAGCCATTTTTATGACGTGTCAAAATTTGACATTTTCGACATACTATACTATGGCGTTTTTTGCCATTTTTTCAACATGCTAAATTATGATGTTTTGGGCCTTTTTTGGCTTTTATTTCCACTACGTATGGTATAACGCGACTCTACGAGCTATTATAGGTGGTTTTTAGCCATTTTTATGACGTGTCAAAATTTGACATTTTCGACATACTATACTATGGCGTTTTTTGCCATTTTTTCAACATGCTAAATTATCATGTTTTTGACCTTTTTTGGCTTTTATTTCCCTTTCTTATGGTATAACGCGATCTACGAGCTATGATAGGTGGGTTTTAGCCATTTTTATGACGTGTCAAAATTTGACATTTTCGACATACTATACTATGGTGTTTTTTGCCATTTTTTCAACATGCTAAATTATGATGTTTTGGGCCTTTTTTGGCCTTTATTTCCACTACGTATGGTATAACGCGACTCTACGAGCTATTATAGGTGGTTTTTAGCCATTTTTATGACGTGTCAAAATTTGACATTTTCGACATACTATACTATGGCGTTTTTTGCCATTTTTTCAACATGCTAAATTATCATGTTTTTGGCCTTTTTTGGCTTTTATTTCCACTTTGCACACTATGAGACGACTCTGCAAGCTATTATAGGTGGTTTTTAGCCATTTTTATGACGTGTCAAAATTTGACATTTTCGACATACTATACTATGGCGGTTTTTGCCATTTTTTCAACATGCTAAATTATGATGTTTTGGGCCTTTTTTGGCCTTTATTTCCACTACGTATGGTATAACGCGACTCTACGAGCTATTATAGGTGGTTTTTAGCCATTTTTATGACGTGTCAAAATTTGACATTTTCGACATACTATACTATGGCGTTTTTTGCCATTTTTTCAACATGCTAAATTATGATGTTTTTGGCCTTTTTTGGCTTTTATTTCCACTAAGTATGGTATAACGCGACTCTACGAGCTAGGATAGGTGGGTTTTAGCTATTTTTATGACGTGTCAAAATTTGACATTTTCGACATACTATACTATGGCGTTTTTTGCCATTTTTTCAACATGCTAAATTCTGATGTTTTTGACCTTTTTGGCTTTTATTTCCACTAAGTATGGTATAACGCGACTCTCTGAACTATGATAGGTGGTTTTAGCCATTTTATGACGTGTCAAAATTTGACATTTTCGACATACTATACTATGGCGTTTTTTGCCATTTTTTCAACATGCTAAATTATGATGTTTTTGGCCTTTTTTGGCTTTTATTTCCACTTTGCACACTATGAGACGACTCTGCAAGCTATTATAGGTGGTTTTTAGCCATTTTTATGACGTGTCAAAATTTGACATTTTCGACATACTATACTATGGCGTTTTTTGCCATTTTTTCAACATGCTAAATTATGATGTTTTTGATCTTTTTTGGCTTTTATTTCCACTAAGTATGGTATAACGCGACTCTACGAGCTAGGATAGGTGGGTTTTAGCTATTTTTATGACGTGTCAAAATTTGACATTTTCGACATACTATACTATGGCGTTTTTTGCCATTTTTTCAACATGCTAAATTCCGATGTTTTTGGCCTTTTTTGGCTTTTATTTCCACTTTGCACACTATCACACGACTCTGCAAGCTATTATAGGTGGTTTTTAGCCATTTTTATGACGTGTCAAAATTTGACATTTTCGACATACTATACTATGGCGTTTTGCCATTTTTCAACATGCTAAATTATCATGTTTTTGGCCTTTTTGGCTTTTATTTCCACTTTGCACACTATGAGACGACTCTGCAAGCTATTATAGGTGGTTTTTAGCCATTTTTATGACGTGTCAACATTTGACATTTTCGACATACTATACTATGGCGTTTTTTGCCATTTTTTCAACATGCTAAATTCTGATGTTTTTGATCTTTTTTGGCTTTTATTTCCACTAAGTATGGTATAACGCGACTCTACGAGCTAGGATAGGTGGGTTTTAGCTATTTTTATGACGTGTCAAAATTTGACATTTTCGACATACTATACTATGGCGTTTTTTGCCATTTTTTCAACATGCTAAATTCTGATGTTTTTGACCTTTTTTGGCTTTTATTTGCACTTCTTATGGTATAACGCGACTCTACAAGATATTATAGGTGGGTTTTAGCCATTTTTATGACGTGTCAAAATTTGACATTTTCGACATACTATACTATGGCGTTTTTTGCCATTTTTTCAACATGCTAAATTCCGATGTTTTTGGCCTTTTTTGGCTTTTATTTCCACTTCTTATGGTATAACGCGACTCTACGAGCTATGATAGGTGGTTTTTAGCCATTTTTATGACGTGTCAAAATTTGACATTTTCGACATACTATACTATGGCGTTTTTTGCCATTTTTTCAACATGCTAAATTATGATGTTTTTGACCTGTTTTGGCTTTCATTTCCACTTTGCACACTATGAGACGACTCTGCAAGCTATTATAGGTGGTTTTTAGCCATTTTTATGACGTGTCAAAATTTGACATTTTCGACATACTATACTATGGCGTTTTTTTTTGCCATTTTTTCAACATGCTAAATTATGATGTTTTTGGCCTTTTTTGGCTTTCATTTCCACTTCTTATGGTATAAGGCGACTCTACAAGCTATTATAGGTGGTTTTTAGCCATTTTTATGACGTGTCAAAATTTGACATTTTCGACATACTATACTATGGCGTTTTTTGCCATTTTTTTCAACATGCTAAATTCTGATGTTTTTGACCTTTTTTGGCTTTTATTTCCACTAAGTATGGTATAACGCGACTCTACGAGCTAGGATAGGTGGTTTTTAGCCATTTTTATGACGTGTCAAAATTTTACATTTTCGACATACTATACTATGGCGTTTTTTGCCATTTTTTCAACATGCTAAATTCTGATGTTTTTGACCTTTTTTGGCTTTTATTTGCACTTCTTATGGTATAACGCGACTCTACAAGATATTATAGGTGGGTTTTAGCCATTTTTATGACGTGTCAAAATTTGACATTTTCGACATACTATACTATGGCGTTTTTTGCCATTTTTTCAACATGCTAAATTATGATGTTTTTGACCTTTTTTGGCTTTTATTTCCACTAAGTATGGTATAACGCGACTCTACGAGCTATGATAGGTGGTTTTTAGCCATTTTTATGACGTGTCAAAATTTGACATTTTCGACATACTATACTATGGCGTTTTTTGCCATTTTTTTCAACATGCTAAATTATGATGTTTTTGACCTGTTTTGGCTTTCATTTCCACTTTGCACACTATCACACGACTCTGCAAGCTATGATAGGTGGTTTTTAGCCATTTTTATGACGTGTCAAAATTTGACATTTTCGACATACTATACTATGGCGTTTTTTGCCATTTTTTCAACATGCTAAATTATGATGTTTTGGGCCTTTTTTGGCTTTTATTTCCACTACGTATGGTATAACGCGACTCTACGAGCTATTATAGGTGGTTTTTAGCCATTTTTATGACGTGTCAAAATTTGACATTTTCGACATACTATACTATGGCGTTTTTTGCCATTTTTTCAACATGCTAAATTATGATGTTTTTGGCCTTTTTTGGCTTTTATTTCCACTTTGCACACTATCACACGACTCTGCAAGCTATTATAGGTGGTTTTTAGCCATTTTTATGACGTGTCAAAATTTGACATTTTCGACATACTATACTATGGCGTTTTTTGCCATTTTTTCAACATGCTAAATTCTGATGTTTTTGATCTTTTTTGGCTTTTATTTCCACTAAGTATGGTATAACGCGACTCTACGAGCTAGGATAGGTGGGTTTTAGCTATTTTTATGACGTGTCAAAATTTGACATTTTCGACATACTATACTATGGCGTTTTTTGCCATTTTTCAACATGCTAAATTATGATGTTTTGACCTTTTTGGCTTTTATTTCCACTAAGTATGGTATAACGCGACTCTACGAGCTATGATAGGTGGTTTTTAGCCATTTTTATGACGTGTCAAAATTTGACATTTTCGACATACTATACTATGGCGTTTTTTGCCATTTTTTCAACATGCTAAATTCCGATGTTTTTGGCCTTTTTTGGCTTTTATTTCCACTTTGCACACTATCACACGACTCTGCAAGCTATTATAGGTGGTTTTTAGCCATTTTTATGACGTGTCAAAATTTGACATTTTCGACATACTATACTATGGCGTTTTTTGCCATTTTTTCAACATGCTAAATTATCATGTTTTTGGCCTTTTTTGGCTTTTATTTCCACTTTGCACACTATGAGACGACTCTGCAAGCTATTATAGGTGGTTTTTAGCCATTTTTATGACGTGTCAACATTTGACATTTTCGACATACTATACTATGGCGTTTTTTGCCATTTTTTCAACATGCTAAATTATGATGTTTTTGATCTTTTTTGGCTTTTATTTCCACTAAGTATGGTATAACGCGACTCTACGAGCTAGGATAGGTGGGTTTTAGCTATTTTTATGACGTGTCAAAATTTGACATTTTCGACATACTATACTATGGCGTGTTTTGCCATTTTTTCAACATGCTAAATTCTGATGTTTTTGACCTTTTTGGCTTTTATTTGCACTTTTTATGGTATAACGCGACTCTACAAGATATTATAGGTGGGTTTTAGCCATTTTTATGACGTGTCAAAATTTGACATTTTCGACATACTATACTATGGCGTTTTTTGCCATTTTTTCAACATGCTAAATTCCGATGTTTTTGGCCTTTTTTGGCTTTTATTTCCACTTCTTATGGTATAACGCGACTCTACGAGCTATGATAGGTGGTTTTTAGCCATTTTTATGACGTGTCAAAATTTGACATTTTCGACATACTATACTATGGCGTTTTTTGCCATTTTTTCAACATGCTAAATTATCATGTTTTTGACCTTTTTTGGCTTTTATTTCCACTTTGCACACTATGAGACGACTCTGCAAGCTATTATAGGTGGTTTTTAGCCATTTTTATGACGTGTCAAAATTTGACATTTTCGACATACTATACTATGGCGGTTTTTTTTGCCATTTTTTCAACATGCTAAATTATGATGTTTTTGGCCTTTTTTGGCTTTCATTTCCACTTCTTATGGTATAAGGCGACTCTACAAGCTATTATAGGTGGTTTTTAGCCATTTTTATGACGTGTCAAAATTTGACATTTTCGACATACTATACTATGGCGTTTTTGCCATTTTTCAACATGCTAAATTCTGATGTTTTTGACCTTTTTGGCTTTTATTTCCACTAAGTATGGTATACTTGCGACTCTCTGAGCTATGATAGGTGGTTTTTAGCCATTTTTATGACGTGTCAAAATTTGACATTTTCGACATACTATACTATGGCGTTTTTTGCCATTTTTTCAACATGCTAAATTCTGATGTTTTTGACCTTTTTTGGCTTTTATTTGCACTTCTTATGGTATAACGCGACTCTACAAGATATTATAGGTGGGTTTTAGCCATTTTTATGACGTGTCAAAATTTGACATTTTCGACATACTATACTATGGCGTTTTTTGCCATTTTTTCAACATGCTAAATTATGATGTTTTTGACCTTTTTTGGCTTTTATTTCCACTAAGTATGGTATAACGCGACTCTACGAGCTATGATAGGTGGTTTTTAGCCATTTTTATGACGTGTCAAAATTTGACATTTTCGACATACTATACTATGGCGTTTTTTGCCATTTTTTCAACATGCTAAATTATGATGTTTTTGACCTTTTTTGGCTTTTATTTCCACTTTGCACACTATCACACGACTCTGCAAGCTATTATAGGTGGTTTTTAGCCATTTTTATGACGTGTCAAAATTTGACATTTTCGACATACTATACTATGGCGTTTTTTTTGCCATTTTTCAACATGCTAAATTCTGATGTTTTTGATCTTTTTTGGCTTTTATTTCCACTAAGTATGGTATAACGCGACTCTACGAGCTAGGATAGGTGGGTTTTAGCTATTTTTATGACGTGTCAAAATTTGACATTTTCGACATACTATACTATGGCGGTTTTTGCCATTTTTTCAACATGCTAAATTATGATGTTTTTGACCTTTTTGGCTTTTATTTCCACTACGTATGGTATAACGCGACTCTACGAACTATGATAGGTGGTTTTTAGCCATTTTTATGACGTGTCAAAATTTGACATTTTCGACATACTATACCATGGCGTTTTGCCATTTTTTTCAACATGCTAAATTCCGATGTTTTTGGCCTTTTTTGGCTTTTATTTCCACTTTGCACACTATCACACGACTCTGCAAGCTATTATAGGTGGTTTTTAGCCATTTTTATGACGTGTCAAAATTTGACATTTTCGACATACTATACTATGGCGTTTTTTGCCATTTTTTCAACATGCTAAATTATCATGTTTTTGGCCTTTTTTGGCTTTTATTTCCACTTTGCACACTATGAGACGACTCTGCAAGCTATTATAGGTGGTTTTTAGCCATTTTTATGACGTGTCAACATTTGACATTTTCGACATACTATACTATGGCGTTTTTTGCCATTTTTTCAACATGCTAAATTCTGATGTTTTTGATCTTTTTTGGCTTTTATTTCCACTAAGCATGGTATATAACGACTCTCTGAGCTAGGATAGGTGGGTTTTAGCTATTTTTATGACGTGTCAAAATTTGACATTTTCGACATACTATACTATGGCGTGTTTTGCCATTTTTTCAACATGCTAAATTCTGATGTTTTTGACCTTTTTTGGCTTTTATTTGCACTTCTTATGGTATAACGCGACTCTACAAGATATTATAGGTGGGTTTTAGCCATTTTATGACGTGTCAAAATTTGACATTTTCGACATACTATACTATGGCGTTTTTGCCATTTTTCAACATGCTAAATTCGATGTTTTTGGCCTTTTTGGCTTTTATTTCCACTTCTTATGGTATAACGCGACTCTACGAGCTATGATAGGTGGTTTTTAGCCATTTTTATGACGTGTCAAAATTTGACATTTTCGACATACTATACTATGGCGTTTTTTTTGCCATTTTTTCAACATGCTAAATTATGATGTTTTTGGCCTTTTTTGGCTTTCATTTCCACTTCTTATGGTATAAGGCGACTCTACAAGCTATTATAGGTGGTTTTTAGCCATTTTTATGACGTGTCAAAATTTGACATTTTCGACATACTATACTATGGCGTTTTTTGCCATTTTTTCAACATGCTAAATTCTGATGTTTTTGATCTTTTTTGGCTTTTATTTCCACTAAGTATGGTATAACGCGACTCTACGAGCTAGGATAGGTGGTTTTTAGCCATTTTTATGACGTGTCAAAATTTGACATTTTCGACATACTATACTATGGCGTTTTTTGCCATTTTTTTCAACATGCTAAATTCTGATGTTTTTGACCTGTTTTGGCTTTCATTTCCACTTTGCACACTATCACACGACTCTGCAAGCTATGATAGGTGGTTTTAGCCATTTTATGACGTGTCAAAACTTGACATTTTCGACATACTATACTATGGCGTTTTTTGCCATTTTTTCAACATGCTAAATTCTGATGTTTTTGATCTTTTTTGGCTTTTATTTCCACTAAGTATGGTATAACGCGACTCTACGAGCTAGGATAGGTGGGTTTTAGCTATTTTTATGACGTGTCAAAATTTGACATTTTCGACATACTATACTATGGCGTTTTTTGCCATTTTTTCAACATGCTAAATTATGATGTTTTTGACCTTTTTTGGCTTTTATTTCCACTAAGTATGGTATAACGCGACTCTACGAGCTATGATAGGTGGTTTTTAGCCATTTTTATGACGTGTCAAAATTTGACATTTTCGACATACTATACTATGGCGTTTTTTGCCATTTTTTCAACATGCTAAATTCCGATGTTTTTGGCCTTTTTTGGCTTTTATTTCCACTTTGCACACTATCACACGACTCTGCAAGCTATTATAGGTGGTTTTTAGCCATTTTTATGACGTGTCAAAATTTGACATTTTCGACATACTATACTATGGCGTTTTTTGCCATTTTTTCAACATGCTAAATTATCATGTTTTTGGCCTTTTTTGGCTTTTATTTCCACTTTGCACACTATGAGACGACTCTGCAAGCTATTATAGGTGGTTTTTAGCCATTTTTATGACGTGTCAACATTTGACATTTTCGACATACTATACTATGGCGTTTTTTGCCATTTTTTCAACATGCTAAATTATGATGTTTTTGATCTTTTTTGGCTTTTATTTCCACTAAGTATGGTATAACGCGACTCTACGAGCTAGGATAGGTGGGTTTTAGCTATTTTTATGACGTGTCAAAATTTGACATTTTCGACATACTATACTATGGCGTTTTTTGCCATTTTTTCAACATGCTAAATTCTGATGTTTTTGACCTTTTTTGGCTTTTATTTGCACTTCTTATGGTATAACGCGACTCTACAAGATATTATAGGTGGGTTTTAGCCATTTTTATGACGTGTCAAAATTTGACATTTTCGACATACTATACTATGGCGTTTTTTGCCATTTTTTCAACATGCTAAATTCTGATGTTTTTGACCTTTTTTGGCTTTTATTTGCACTTCTTATGGTATAACGCGACTCTACAAGATATTATAGGTGGGTTTTAGCCATTTTTATGACGTGTCAAAATTTGACATTTTCGACATACTATACTATGGCGTTTTTTGCCATTTTTTCAACATGCTAAATTATGATGTTTTTGACCTTTTTTGGCTTTTATTTGCACTTCTTATGGTATAACGCGACTCTACAAGATATTATAGGTGGGTTTTAGCCATTTTTATGACGTGTCAAAATTTGACATTTTCGACATACTATACTATGGCGTTTTTTGCCATTTTTTCAACATGCTAAATTATGATGTTTTTGACCTTTTTTGGCTTTTATTTCCACTAAGTATGGTATAACGCGACTCTACGAGCTATGATAGGTGGTTTTTAGCCATTTTTATGACGTGTCAAAATTTGACATTTTCGACATACTATACTATGGCGTTTTTTGCCATTTTTTTCAACATGCTAAATTATGATGTTTTTGACCTGTTTTGGCTTTCATTTCCACTTTGCACACTATCACACGACTCTGCAAGCTATGATAGGTGGTTTTTAGCCATTTTTATGACGTGTCAAAATTTGACATTTTCGACATACTATACTATGGCGTTTTTTGCCATTTTTTCAACATGCTAAATTCTGATGTTTTTGATCTTTTTTGGCTTTTATTTCCACTAAGTATGGTATAACGCGACTCTACGAGCTAGGATAGGTGGGTTTTAGCTATTTTTATGACGTGTCAAAATTTGACATTTTCGACATACTATACTATGGCGGTTTTTGCCATTTTTTCAACATGCTAAATTATGATGTTTTTGACCTTTTTTGGCTTTTATTTCCACTAAGTATGGTATAACGCGACTCTACGAGCTATGATAGGTGGTTTTTAGCCATTTTTATGACGTGTCAAAATTTGACATTTTCGACATACTATACTATGGCGTTTTTTGCCATTTTTTCAACATGCTAAATTCCGATGTTTTTGGCCTTTTTTGGCTTTTATTTCCACTTTGCACACTATCACACGACTCTGCAAGCTATTATAGGTGGTTTTTAGCCATTTTTATGACGTGTCAAAATTTGACATTTTCGACATACTATACTATGGCGTTTTTTGCCATTTTTTCAACATGCTAAATTATCATGTTTTTGGCCTTTTTTGGCTTTTATTTCCACTTTGCACACTATGAGACGACTCTGCAAGCTATTATAGGTGGTTTTTAGCCATTTTTATGACGTGTCAACATTTGACATTTTCGACATACTATACTATGGCGTTTTTTGCCATTTTTCAACATGCTAAATTATGATGTTTTTGATCTTTTTTGGCTTTTATTTCCACTAAGTATGGTATAAGGCGACTCTACGAGCTAGGATAGGTGGGTTTTAGCTATTTTTATGACGTGTCAAAATTTGACATTTTCGACATACTATACTATGGCGTGTTTTGCCATTTTTTCAACATGCTAAATTCTGATGTTTTTGACCTTTTTTGGCTTTTATTTGCACTTCTTATGGTATATAACGCGACTCTACAAGATATTATAGGTGGGTTTTAGCCATTTTTATGACGTGTCAAAATTTGACATTTTCGACATACTATACTATGGCGTTTTTGCCATTTTTTCAACATGCTAAATTCCGATGATTTTGGCCTTTTTTGGCTTTTATTTCCACTTCTTATGGTATAACGCGACTCTACGAGCTATGATAGGTGGTTTTTAGCCATTTTTATGACGTGTCAAAATTTGACATTTTCGACATACTATACTATGGCGTTTTTTGCCATTTTTTCAACATGCTAAATTATCATGTTTTTGACCTTTTTTGGCTTTTATTTCCACTTTGCACACTATGAGACGACTCTGCAAGCTATTATAGGTGGTTTTTAGCCATTTTTATGACGTGTCAAAATTTGACATTTTCGACATACTATACTATGGCGTTTTTGCCATTTTTCAACATGCTAAATTATGATGTTTTTGGCCTTTTTGGCTTTCATTTCCACTTCTTATGGTATAAGGCGACTCTACAAGCTATTATAGGTGGTTTTAGCCATTTTATGACGTGTCAAAATTTGACATTTTCGACATACTATACTATGGCGTTTTGCCATTTTTTCAACATGCTAAATTATGATGTTTTTGACCTTTTTTGGCTTTTATTTCCACTAAGTATGGTATAACGCGACTCTACGAGCTATGATAGGTGGTTTTTAGCCATTTTTATGACGTGTCAAAATTTGACATTTTCGACATACTATACTATGGCGTTTTTTGCCATTTTTTCAACATGCTAAATTATGATGTTTTGGGCCTGTTTTGGCTTTTATTTCCACTTTGCACACCATCACACGACTCTGCAAGCTATTATAGGTGGTTTTTAGCCATTTTTATGACGTGTCAAAATTTGACATTTTCGACATACTATACTATGTCGTTTTTTGCCATTTTTTTCAACATGCTAAATTATGATGTTTTTGACCTTTTTTGGCTTTTATTTCCACTTTGCACACTATCACACGACTCTGCAAGCTATTATAGGTGGTTTTTAGCCATTTTTATGACGTGTCAAAATTTGACATTTTCGACATACTATACTATGGCGTTTTTGCCATTTTTCAACATGCTAAATTATGATGTTTTGGGCCTTTTTTGGCTTTTATTTCCACTTTGCACACTATCACACGACTCTGCAAGCTATTATAGGTGGTTTATACATTTTTATGACGTGTCAAAATTTGACATTTTCGACATACTATACTATGGCGTTTTTTGCCATTTTTTCAACATGCTAAATTATGATGTTTTGGGACTGTTTTGGCTTTAATTTCCACTTCTTATGGTATAAGGCGACTCTACAAGCTATTATAGGTGGTTTTTAGCCATTTTTATGACGTGTCAAAATTTGACATTTTCGACATACTATACTATGGCGTTTTTTGCCATTTTTTCAACATGCTAAATTCTGATGTTTTTGATCTTTTTTGGCTTTTATTTCCACTAAGTATGGTATAACGCGACTCTACGAGCTATTATAGGTGGTTTTTAGCCATTTTTATGACGTGTCAAAATTTGACATTTTCGACATACTATACTATGGCGTTTTTTGCCATTTTTTCAACATGCTAAATTATGATGTTTTTGGCCTTTTTTGGCTTTCATTTCCACTTCTTATGGTATAAGGCGACTCTACAAGCTATTATAGGTGGTTTTTAGCCATTTTTATGAAGTGTCAAAATTTGACATTTTCGACATACTATACTATGGCGTTTTTTGCCATTTTTTTCAACATGCTAAATTATGATGTTTTTGACCTTTTTTGGCTTTTATTTCCACTAAGTATGGTATAACGCGACTCTACGAGCTATGATAGGTGGGTTTTAGCCATTTTTATGACGTGTCAAAATTTGACATTTTCGACATACTATACTATGGCGTTTTTTGCCATTTTTTCAACATGCTAAATTATGATGTTTTTGGCCTTTTTTGGCTTTTATTTCCACTTTGCACACTATGAGACGACTCTGCAAGCTATTATAGGTGGTTTTTAGCCATTTTTATGACGTGTCAAAATTTGACATTTTCGACATACTATACTATGGCGTTTTTTTTTGCCATTTTTTCAACATGCTAAATTATGATGTTTTTGGCTTTTTTTGGCTTTCATTTCCACTTCTTATGGTATAGGGCGACTCTACGAGCTGTTATAGGTGGTTTTTAGCCATTTTTATGACGTGTCAAAATTTGACATTTTCGACATACTATACTATGGCGTTTTTTGCCATTTTTTCAACATGCTAAATTCTGATGTTTTTGACCTTTTTTGGCTTTTATTTGCACTTCTTATGGTATAACGCGACTCTACAAGATATTATAGGTGGGTTTTAGCCATTTTTATGACGTGTCAAAATTTGACATTTTCGACATACTATACTATGGCGTTTTTTGCCAGTTTTTCAACATGATAAATTATGATGTTTTGGGCCTTTTTTGGCTTTTAATTCCACTTCTTATGGTATAACGTGACTCTACGAGCTATGATAGGTGGTTTTTAGCCATTTTTATGACGTGTCAAAATTTGACGTTTTCGACATACTATACTATGGCGTTTTTTGCCATTTTTTCAACATGCTAAATTATCATGTTTTTGGCCTTTTTTGGCTTTTATTTCCACTTTGCACACTATGAGACGACTCTGCAAGCTATTATAGGTGGTTTTTAGCCATTTTTATGACGTGTCAAAATTTGACATTTTCGACATACTATACTATGGCGTTTTTTTTGCCATTTTTTCAACATGCTAAATTATGATGTTTTTGGCTTTTTTTGGCTTTCATTTCCACTTCTTATGGTATAAGGCGACTCTACAAGCTGTTATAGGTGGTTTTTAGCCATTTTTATGACGTGTCAAAATTTGACATTTTCGACATACTATACTATGGCGTTTTTTGCCATTTTTTCAACATGCTAAATTCTGATGTTTTTGACCTTTTTTGGCTTTTATTTGCACTTCTTATGGTATAACGCGACTCTACAAGATATTATAGGTGGGTTTTAGCCATTTTTATGACGTGTCAAAATTTGACATTTTCGACATACTATACTATGGCGTTTTTTGCCATTTTTTCAACATGCTAAATTATGATGTTTTGGGCCTTTTTTGGCTTTTATTTCCACTTCTTATGGTATAACGCGACTCTACGAGCTATGATAGGTGGGTGTTAGCCATTTTTATGACGTGTCAAAATTTGACATTTTCGACATACTATACTATGGCGTTTTTGCCATTTTTTCAACATGCTAAATTATCATGTTTTTGACCTTTTTTGGCTTTTATTTCCACTTTGCACACTATGAGACGACTCTGCAAGCTATTATAGGTGGTTTTTAGCCATTTTTATGACGTGTCAAAATTTGACATTTTCGACATACTATACTATGGCGTTTTTTGCCATTTTTTCAACATGCTAAATTATGATGTTTTGGGCCTTTTTTGGCTTTCATTTCCACTTCTTATGGTATAAGGCGACTCTACGAGCTATGATAGGTGGTTTTTAGCCATTTTTATGACGTGTCAAAATTTGACATTTTCGACATACTATACTATGGCGTTTTTTGCCATTTTTTCAACATGCTAAATTATGATGTTTTTGATCTTTTTTGGCTTTTATTTCCACTAAGTATGGTATAACGCGACTCTACGAGCTAGGATAGGTGGGTTTTAGCCATTTTTATGACGTGTCAAAATTTGACATTTTCGACATACTATACTATGGCGTTTTTTGCCATTTTTTCAACATGCTAAATTATGATGTTTTTGACCTGTTTTGGCTTTCATTTCCACTTTGCACACTATGAGACGACTCTGCAAGCTATTATAGGTGGTTTTAGCCATTTTATGACGTGTCAAAATTTGACATTTTCGACATACTATACTATGGCGTTTTTGCCATTTTTTCAACATGCTAAATTATGATGTTTTTGGCCTTTTTTGGCTTTTATTTCCACTTTGCACACTATGAGACGACTCTGCAAGCTATTATAGGTGGTTTTTAGCCATTTTTATGACGTGTCAAAATTTGACATTTTCGACATACTATACTATGGCGTTTTTTGCCATTTTTTCAACATGCTAAATTCTGATGTTTTTGATCTTTTTTGGCTTTTATTTCCACTAAGTATGGTATAACGCGACTCTACGAGCTAGGATAGGTGGGTTTTAGCTATTTTTATGACGTGTCAAAATTTGACATTTTCGACATACTATACTATGGCGTTTTTTGCCATTTTTTCAACATGCTAAATTATGATGTTTTTGACCTTTTTTGGCTTTTATTTGCACTTCTTATGGTATAACGCGACTCTACAAGATATTATAGGTGGGTTTTAGCCATTTTTATGACGTGTCAAAATTTGACATTTTCGACATACTATACTATGGCGTTTTTTGCCATTTTTTCAACATGCTAAATTATGATGTTTTTGACCTTTTTTGGCTTTTATTTCCACTTCTTATGGTATAACGCGACTCTACGAGCTATGATAGGTGGTTTTTAGCCATTTTTATGACGTGTCAAAATTTGACATTTTCGACATACTATACTATGGCGTTTTTTGCCATTTTTTCAACATGCTAAATTATCATGTTTTTGACCTTTTTTGGCTTTTATTTTCACTTCTTATGGTATAACGCGACTCTACGAACTAGGATAGGTGGGTTTTAGCCATTTTTATGACGTGTCAAAATTTGACATTTTCGACATACTATACTATGGCGTTTTTTTTTGCCATTTTTTCAACATGCTAAATTATGATGTTTTTGGCCTTTTTTGGCTTTCATTTCCACTTCTTATGGTATAAGGCGACTCTACAAGTTATTATAGGTGGTTTTTAGCCATTTTTATGACGTGTCAAAATTTGACATTTTCGACATACTATACTATGGCGTTTTTTGCCATTTTTTCAACATGCTAAATTCTGATGTTTTGATCTTTTTGGCTTTTATTTCCACTAAGTATGGTATAACGCGACTCTACGAGCTATGATAGGTGGGTTTTAGCTATTTTTATGACGTGTCAAAATTTGACATTTTCGACATACTATACTATGGCGTTTTTTGCCATTTTTTCAACATGCTAAATTCTGATGTTTTTGACCTTTTTTGGCTTTTATTTGCACTTCTTATGGTATAACGCGACTCTACAAGATATTATAGGTGGGTTTTAGCCATTTTTATGACGTGTCAAAATTTGACATTTTCGACATACTATACTATGGCGTTTTTTGCCATTTTTTCAACATGCTAAATTCCGATGTTTTTGGCCTTTTTTGGCTTTTATTTCCACTTCTTATGGTATAACGCGACTCTACGAGCTATGATAGGTGGGTTTTAGCCATTTTTATGACGTGTCAAAATTTGACATTTTCGACATACTATACTATGGCGTTTTTTTTGCCATTTTTTCAACATGCTAAATTCCGATGTTTTTGGCCTTTTTTGGCTTTTATTTCCACTTCTTATGGTATAACGCGACTCTACGAGCTATGATAGGTGGTTTTTAGCCGTTTTTATGATGTGTCAAAATTTGACATTTTCGACATACTATACTATGGCGTTTTTGCCATTTTTTCAACATGCTAAATTATCATGTTTTTGACCTTTTTGGCTTTTATTTCCACTTTGCACACTATGAGCGACTCTGCAAGCTATTATAGGTGGTTTTAGCCATTTTTATGACGTGTCAAAATTTGACATTTTCGACATACTATACTATGGCGGTTTTTTTTGCCATTTTTTCAACATGCTAAATTATGATGTTTTTGGCCTTTTTTGGCTTTCATTTCCACTTCTTATGGTATAAGGCGACTCTACGAGCTATGATAGGTGGTTTTTAGCCATTTTTATGACGTGTCAAAATTTGACATTTTCGACATACTATACTATGGCGTTTTTTGCCATTTTTTCAACATGCTAAATTCTGATGTTTTTGATCTTTTTTGGCTTTTATTTCCACTAAGTATGGTATAACGCGACTCTACGAGCTAGGATAGGTGGGTTTTAGCTATTTTTATGACGTGTCAAAATTTGACATTTTCGACATACTATACTATGGCGTTTTTTGCCATTTTTTCAACATGCTAAATTCTGATGTTTTTGGCCTTTTTGGCTTTTATTTGCACTTCTTATGGTATAACGACTCTACAAGATATTATAGGTGGGTTTTAGCCATTTTTATGACGTGTCAAAATTTGACATTTTCGACATACTATACTATGGCGTTTTTGCCATTTTTCAACATGCTAAATTATGATGTTTTTGACCTTTTTGGCTTTTATTTCCACTAAGTATGGTATACTTGTGACTCTCTGAGCTATGATAGGTGGTTTTTAGCCATTTTTATGACGTGTCAAAATTTGACATTTTCGACATACTATACTATGGCGTTTTTTGCCATTTTTTTCAACATGCTAAATTATGATGTTTTTGACCTGTTTTGGCTTTCATTTCCACTTTGCACACTATCACACGACTCTACGAGCTATTATAGGTGGTTTTTAGCCATTTTTATGACGTGTCAAAATTTGACATTTTCGACATACTATACTATGGCGTTTTTTGCCATTTTTTCAACATGCTAAATTATCATGTTTTTGGCCTTTTTTGGCTTTTATTTCCACTTTGCACACTATGAGACGACTCTGCAAGCTATTATAGGTGGTTTTTAGCCATTTTTATGACGTGTCAAAATTTGACATTTTCGACATACTATACTATGGCGTTTTTTGCCATTTTTCAACATGCTAAATTATGATGTTTTTGGCCTTTTTGGCTTTCATTTCCACTTCTTATGGTATAAAGCGACTCTACAAGCTATTATAGGTGGTTTTAGCCATTTTATGACGTGTCAAAATTTGACATTTTCGACATACTATACTATGGCGTTTTTTGCCATTTTTTCAACATGCTAAATTCTGATGTTTTTGATCTTTTTTGGCTTTTATTTCCACTAAGTATGGTATAACGCGACTCTACGAGCTAGGATAGGTGGGTTTTAGCTATTTTTATGACGTGTCAAAATTTGACATTTTCGACATACTATACTATGGCGTTTTTTGCCATTTTTTCAACATGCTAAATTCTGATGTTTTTGACCTTTTTTGGCTTTTATTTCCACTTCTTATGGTATAACGCGACTCTACGAGCTATGATAGGTGGGTTTTAGCCATTTTTATGACGTGTCAAAATTTGACATTTTCGACATACTATACTATGGCGTTTTTTGCCATTTTTTCAACATGCTAAATTATCATGTTTTTGACCTTTTTTGGCTTTTATTTTCACTTCTTATGGTATAACGCGACTCTACGAACTAGGATAGGTGGGCTTTAGCCATTTTTATGACGTGTCAAAATTTGACATTTTCGACATACTATACTATGGCGTTTTTTGCCATTTTTTCAACATGCTAAATTCCGATGTTTTTGGCCTTTTTTGGCTTTTATTTGCACTTCTTATGGTATAACGCGACTCTACAAGATATTATTGGTGGATTTTAGCCATTTTTATGACGTGTCAAAATTTGACATTTTCGACATACTATACTATGGCGTTTTTTGCCATTTTTTCAACATGCTAAATTATGATGTTTTTGACCTTTTTTGGCTTTTATTTCCACTAAGTATGGTATACTTGTGACTCTCTGAGCTATGATAGGTGGTTTTTAGCCATTTTTATGACGTGTCAAAATTTGACATTTTCGACATACTATACTATGGCGTTTTTTGCCATTTTTTCAACATGCTAAATTATGATGTTTTGGGCCTGTTTTGGCTTTTATTTCCACTTTGCACACTATCACACGACTCTGCAAGCTATTATAGGTGGTTTTTAGCCATTTTTATGACGTGTCAAAATTTGACATTTTCGACATACTATACTATGGCGTTTTTTTTTGCCATTTTTTCAACATGCTAAATTATGATGTTTTTGACCTTTTTTGGCTTTTATTTCCACTTCTTATGGTATAACGCGACTGTACAAGATATTATAGGTGGGTTTTAGCCATTTTATGACGTGTCAAAATTTGACATTTTCGACATACTATACTATGGCGTTTTGCCATTTTTCAACATGCTAAATTATGATGTTTTTGGCCTTTTTGGCTTTTATTTCCACTTCTTATGGTATACGCGACTCTCTGAGCTATGATAGGTGGGTTTTAGCCATTTTATGACGTGTCAAAATTTGACATTTTCGACATACTATACTATGGCGTTTTTTGCCATTTTTTTCAACATGCTAAATTATGATGTTTTTGACCTTTTTTGGCTTTTATTTCCACTTCTTATGGTATAACGCGACTCTAGGAGCTATGATAGGTGGGTTTTAGCCATTTTTATGACGTGTCAAAATTTGACATTTTCGACATACTATACTATGGCGTTTTTTGCCATTTTTTTCAACATGCTAAATTATGATGTTTTTGACCTTTTTTGGCTTTTATTTCCACTTCTTATGGTATAACGACTCTGCAAGCTATGATAGGTGGTTTTTAGCCATTTTTATGACGTGTCAAAATTTGACATTTTCGACATACTATACTATGGCGTTTTTTGCCATTTTTTCAACATGCTAAATTATGATGTTTTTGACCTTTTTTGGCTTTTATTTCCACTTTGCACACTATCACACGACTCTGCAAGCTATTATAGGTGGTTTTTAGCCATTTTTATGACGTGTCAAAATTTGACATTTTCGACATACTATACTATGGCGTTTTTTGCCATTTTTTCAACATGCTAAATTATGATGTTTTGGGCCTGTTTTGGCTTTTATTTCCACTTTGCACACTATGAGGCGACTCTGCAAGCTATTATAGGTGGTTTTAGCCATTTTTATGGCGTGTCAAAATTTGACATTTTCGACATACTATACTATGGCGTTTTTGCCATTTTTCAACATGCTAAATTATGATGTTTTTGACCTTTTTTGGCTTTTATTTCCACTAAGTATGGTACTATGAGCGACTCTGCAAGCTATTATAGGTGGTTTTTAGCCATTTTTATGACGTGTCAAAATTTGACATTTTCGACATACTATACTATGGCGTTTTTTGCCATTTTTTCAACATGCTAAATTATGATGTTTTTGGCCTTTTTTGGCTTTCATTTCCACTTCTTATGGTATAAGGCGACTCTACAAGCTATTATAGGTGGTTTTTAGCCATTTTTATGACGTGTCAAAATTTGACATTTTCGACATACTATACTATGGCGTTTTTTGCCATTTTTTCAACATGCTAAATTCTGATGTTTTTGATTTTTTGGCTTTTATTTCCACTAAGTATGGTATAAGCGACTCTACGAGCTAGGATAGGTGGGTTTTAGCTATTTTTATGACGTGTCAAAATTTGACATTTTCGACATACTATACTATGGCGTTTTTTGCCATTTTTTCAACATGCTAAATTATGATGTTTTTGACCTTTTTGGCTTTTATTTGCACTTCTTATGGTATATGTGACTCTACAAGATATTATAGGTGGGTTTTAGCCATTTTTATGTGATGTCAAAATTTGACATTTTCGACATACTATACTATGGCGTTTTTGCCATTTTTCAACATGCTAAATTCCGATGTTTTTGGCCTTTTTTGGCTTTTATTTCCACTTCTTATGGTATAACGCGACTCTACGAGCTATGATAGGTGGGTTTTAGCCATTTTTATGACGTGTCAAAATTTGACATTTTCGACATACTATACTATGGCGTTTTTTGCCATTTTTTCGTCATGCTAAATTATGATTATTATGATTTTTACACATCATAAAAATGGCTAAAAACCACCTATCATAGCTTGTGAGAGCAGATTATATAAATAATAAAGAAAGTGAAAAATTAAAACAAAGTGATCTGCATAATTTGATCATATAAAGTGTTAAAGCCAAAAAAAATAATTTAATTGATAATATGTCAAAAAATAACATAGTCCTGTACAAGCTATTTTTCGGTGGTTTTCAGCCATGTTCATGACATGTCAAAATTTGACATTTTACATACAATAATATGGCGTTTTTTTCCCATCTTTTCAACATGCTAAATTATGATGTTTTTGGCCTTTTTTGGCTCTCATTTCCACTCTGTAAGGTATAATGTGACACTACAAGGTATTATAGGTGGTTTTTAGCTACATTTATGACGTGTCAAAATTTGACATTTTCGACATACTATACTATGGCGTTTTTTGCCATTTTTTGCTCAAATGCTCCAAGAAATGCAGGGATGCTGCATGTGTAACTGATACTCAGGCAGCAGCTGTTGAGATGTGCACACGACCACAACTTATGTCATCTTCTTGGTATGCATATCGTGCTGGAAGGATAACAGCCTCAAATATGCATGCTGTATATGCCACAAATTTGGAAAGGCCTGCCATGAGAGTTATTAAAACAGTGTGCAACCCACAGCACAGTGTCCACCGGGCAGACTAGATGGGGTGTCGAGCATGAGATGACTGCTCAAAAGGCCTACCATCAAAGCAGAGCACCTCATCACGCAAACCTAAAAGTTGAGCAGTGTGGGTTTCTAATTAATACCAGCTTCCCGCACATAGGAGCCTCCCTCGATGGACTCACACTGTGCGACTGCTGTGGGAAAGGCTGCCTGGAAGTCAAGTGTCCTTTTAAATACAGAGCGTGCAGCATCCAGCAGGCCGTTGAAATAAAGGATAAAGAATTCTGCCTCGAGTTGTCCAATGATGAGGTTCGACTCAAGAAAACACATTGTTTCCTTTCTCAGAGGAGTGATAAATAGTTGATGGAAAGAACATTTGCAGTTATTTTGATAAAGTTCTCTTTTACAGTTTATAAATGGACAAATGTACTTGTGTCAGCTGCGCTTATGTTAAATGTGTTACTTTAATGTCTGGACTGTACATTGAACAATGTTTGTTTTGGCCTGATTTTCAGACAAAACAGAGCAGCTTGCTAATCAGGAAATTTATGCACATTCTTCAGTTTTTGCTGACACACCAAATGAAAAAATAATTAATCAAATATAGTATAAATAGATCTATAATTAAAATTGTTTGTTTAAGCCATTCTGAAATGTATGCATATAGTTAAACTGTTAATATGTAACCTAACTATTGTTTCACTGAGAAAGCCTACTGTGACAATTATATTGTTTACAATTAATGCTTGAAAAGTGTCATGTTGCAAGGAAAGACAGGTATTCATTGTATTTTAAAAAATATGTTTTATTAAACCATTTTTTGAAATTTCATATTGTGCAGTCTGATTTCATTTGAAGCATTAATGTGTACAAAAGGTCACGGACAAAACTGATGCTACCAACAATCGAACAACCAGTAGTGCGATACCTTGAATTTCAGCCATCTATAAAATAAAACTTAAAAATATGTAAAGTGTCATCATTTCTGTATTCATAAGCTTCTCAGGTCTTACTGTTGAGACATTACACGTCTAGTATTGACCGTGAATCTCAACGTCACACATACAGATCTTTATATTGTTTAAAATTTGTTAAAGAAGTAGCTATTGCGATCATATATTGTGGTAATTTGTTGTTTGATGTGTGCAATTAGAAAAACGCTATTTTGAAAACAATTTTAATTATAGAACAGTAAAGTTGCATACATTTTAAAGCAATTTGGGGATATAGGAGCTGGCTAAAACAATCTATTTACAATACAGGACAGTACTCACAATGTTTACATGTAACAAGGGTAACAGTAAAGAATTGTTAAAACACGCTTTTTCTGCCTTTATAGTTTGTATCTCGTTCTTACCGGTGTGCTCGCCATGTCGTGTCCGCGGCCACATCGGTTGCCGTAGTTATGAGCCTGCGTGGAGGAGCTGAGGGGAAGCAGAGAGCTGGGAGGAGGGACATGCGGGCTGTACTCTTTCAATTTCCCTCTCTTCAGAGTTACCAACTGCAGCTTTAAGGAAACAAAATATCAGACTTGTAATCAGAAGTAGTATCCTCAGAGTTACAAAAGCACTAAACAAGCAAAAATAGACTTAACTTGCCTCATTAGCAGGGGTGGACGGGTGGCTCCTCTTGGCTATCAAGGTGACCAGCATGATGTTTTGTTTTCTTAATCTCCAGAAAAATATGTCATTATCTCCACAAAACGGGCTTCTTTTCCCCGAGATAATGAGAAAAATTATATGTCGTTATCACAAGAAAATGAAGAAAATAAAAAGTCTGGAAACATGTCCTTTTAGGGCATCTGTAGTGCTATACTGAGGGGTTTTGTTATTATTTTTGAAGACGTGCTATACTATGGCATTTTTTCATCATTCTTGAACATGTGATAACATGTAGTTTTTTGATAATTTTTGACAACATGCTATACTGACTTTTTTCCACCATTTTTTAGGATGTTAAACTATGATGTTTTTTCATAATTTTTGACCACATGGTATATAAAAAGACCACATAATGCATAGTATGTTGTTCAAAATAGCCTAAAAAAGTCATGGTATAATATGTTGTCCAAAATCATATAAAATTAAACCATATTTGTTGTCCAAAATGGCATAAAAAAATCATAGCATGATATGTTGCCCAAAATTAAACAAAAAAATTCACATAACTGTGTGTCATCCAAAATAGCATAAAAAAATTAAATGTATAGTATGTCGTCCAAAGTGGCATTAATGTCATGGCATAGCATGTAGTCTAAAATGGCATAAACAAATCATATAGCATAACATTCAAAATAGCACAAAAAAGTCATTGTATAGTGTGTTGTTAAAATGGCATAAAAATGTAGCAGTATTGTATGTCGTCCAAAATACCATTAAAAAATGTGATATTATAGTATGTTGTCCAAAATGGCATAAAAAATCATGGTATATGTTCTCCCAAATGGCAACTAAAAGACACGTTATTGCATGTGTTCAAAACATAAAAAAGTCATAGTTTTGTTCAAAATACCATTTAACAATTGTGGAATATTATGATGTCCAAGCATGGCACAGAATATGCATTAATAATTCACAATATAGTACACCATAACAAATTTCATATGACTGCATGGCATAAAAATGTAATTGTAAAATATGTACAAATATCATAATAGAGCAGAGGGTGTACTTTGACAGCCCCCCAACCCTACAAATGTTAAATAGTTGATTATGGCCCTGGTATGAACATGAAGACAACTGTCAAAAAGAATTCGTAGTGAAAAACTAATTTGTTGGATTCAAATGCTCAAGCTAAAACTCAGACAACTCAGAGAGGTTCAGTACATTTTGCTGTTAAAAGTGCAGAAATGAAAAACTTGCCCATAATCAAATCATACACTTATACAATCCCTACTTATTGCCAAAAGGTCCATAACACTTCACACTGAGTCATCCTCTAAATCTTGTGGTTGAGCTGATCCACTTTTTTCTCCCTTCCTTTGCAACTAATCTGTCTCTTGGAGTGCTTTTGAATGCTTGAAATGGGAACATAATGGCAGTTTGGGAATGTCAAGTAATCGGCTCTGCCAGCCCCAGTTCAGCTGATGTGTGAAACTGGTTTCTGGATCACAACCATCATGACAGACTGACTGTGGGAGAGAGATTCAATCTGAAGAGTTTATAGTCGAAGAAAGCTTTTTGGATTGCAGGGACAGCACCAAGCTACACGCACGGAGGAAGGAATGCTTTGGTTTAAGCGGTAGGCATGTGGAATAATTTTAGTATACTGCTGCCAGTGTTTGTGTGTTAGTGTTTCAGGAGAGCACCGAAGAAACACACTGAAGCTTTTGGCCACAGGATTTCTTTCACAGTGGGCAAGGCTCAGTGAGTCAACCTAGTAAGTGAACTGGACAAATTAGCTAAAGCTGGTCTTGCACAGAGACAGTCCCTACTCTGTTCAAATCAGTTTGCCCATTTCTTCTTGTGAAGATCCAGGAAACCATTATTCAATTTTTTCAATTATTTTATTTGTATCTCTTTCTTTAACTTCAAGTATCCAATCAAACCCAGGTGTGGGAAGATGGAGAAACTTAAGAGATTTAACTTGTGAAGATTCATTGTACAATTCTGTCACGAAAAAAAAAGTCTATCAGACATGCAAAAGGTTCAACAAGCAAATGCACAATACCTGTTTAATTGTAAATAAAATACAGCATTCTGTTGTTTGCAGTATTAATTCATAGTGATATAAAAACAATGGAAGAGGACGACAGAAGCAACATTCTTTGTCCAGACATCATTGAAGTGTTAAAACAGCGCTTGTAAAAAATAAATATTAACCTTATATCAAAAATCAAACATGAAATCAAAATGTAATGACACTCTAAAGTAAAAAAAAAAAACAACCTTTCCTATGATTCTTTACACAAGGCTGATATTTATGCTGAAAATGTTTTTATACAATCAGAAACTTAAATACTCATCCTTTTCACATATTCAGTGTATGTTTGTTAAAATCTACAGCACTGCTTCCACTTTCTAAACTGTTAATGTAATCTCATTGTGCTTTAAAGTAGTGAAAATAACAGCTCACTTCTCTCTAGTGTGAGATGACAGACAGACAGACAGACAGACAGACAGACAGACAGATAGATAGATAGATAGATAGACAGATAGATAGATAGATAGGTGCTACAGTATCTATCCTCCAGTCTATTTACACAGCTGCCTACAAATGTATTTCATTAAGAGAAAAGTACCCTAAAACAATCCCTTATTTTGGCTGTGAATGCCGGAGGCTTGGAAACTAGACCCACATGGCAGCGTGACGGCAGAGAGAGTTCACATTGTTAGTTTGACACAACTTTGACATTCATAAGATCAGACATTCACTTCAAACACCAAGAAATCAACACTGCAACTGAAAAAGGGTAAAGTTAGCTTCATGGTACATTTAGAGAGGAGGCTAGAAGACGCTCTGAACTTCACTTAGGGGTAGCTGTAGATTTAATATTTGCTTTCCAGCACATATGGTCAAGTGTATGTGTGTGTGTGTAGCATAGGTTAGCTTGCATACTTTTTGTTTCAATCCATATAGGTGTGGGTTTCCATAAGACAAATGCAAGACACGAAAGTTTGTTTGCTTTCAGACAAATGATAATGGATAAAACTGGGGGCAGCTATGTATCTATCTATCTTCAGTCACTACCCAAAGCTCGTGACAATAGGTGAGGGTAGGAATGACGATCGATCGGTAAATCGAAAGCTTTGCCTTTCGGCTCAGCGCCCTCTTCACCACGACAGATCGGCGCAGAGTCCGCATCACTGCAGATGCTGCACTGATCCACCTGTCGATCTCCTGCTCCATCCTTCCCTCACTCGTGAACAAGACCCCAAGGTACTTAAACGCCTCCACTTGGGGCAGGATCTCTTCCCCGATCTGGAAGGGCACTCCATCCTTTTCCAGCTGAGAACCATGGCCTCGGATTTGGAAGTGCTGATTCTCATCCCGGTCGCTTCACACTCGGCTGTGAATCGATCCAGTGAGAGCTGAAGGTCACGGCCTGATGAAGCCAACGGGAACACATCATCTGCAAAAAGCAACGACCTAATGTTGAGGTCACCAAACCGGACCCCCTCAACGCCCTGGCTGCGCCTAGAAATTCTGTCCATGAAAGTTATGAACAGACAAAGGGCAGCCCTGGTGGAGTCCAACCCTCACTGGAAATGAGTCAGATTACTGCCAACAATGTGGACCAAGCTCTGGCACCGGTCGTACAGGGAATGGACGGCCCGTATCAGGGGGTCCGATACCCCATACTCCCGGAGAACCCCCCACAGGACTCCCCGGGGGACACGGTCGAATGCCTTCTCCAAGTCCACAAAGCACATGTGGACTGGTTGGGCAAACTCCCATGTGCCCTCAAGGATCCTGCCAAGGGTCCAGAGCTGGTCCACAGTTCCACAACCAGAACGAAAAACGCATTTCTCCTCCTGAATCCGAGGTTCCACTATTCCACAGACCCTCCTCTCCAGTACCCCTGAATAGACCTTACCAGGGAGGCTGAAGAGTGTGATCCCCCTATAGTAGGAATACACCCTCCGGTCCCCCAAGTGCACACATGGACACCCTTATGCCTGAATATAGTGTTTGTTATGGACAATCTGTGGCGAGCACACAAGTCCAATAACAAAACACCACTCGGGTTCAGACCAGGGGGGCCGTTCCTCCCTATCACGCCCCTCCAGGTCTCACTGTCGTTGCTAACGTGAGCATTGAAGTCCCCCAGCAGAATGAGGGAATCCCCAGAAGGTACACTCTCCAGCACCTCCTCCAAGGACTCCAAAAAGTGTGGATACTCTGAGCTGCCGTTTGGACCATAGGCACAAACAGCAGTCAGGATCTGCCCCCCCCCCACCCAAAGGCAGAGGGAGGCTTCCCTCTCGTCCACCAGGGTAAAACAACAACAAATCCAACATACACGCACCGAGCCAGGGGGCAATAAGTATTGCCACCCCTGCCTGGGCCTCTCACCAGTGGCAAGTCCAGAGTGGAAGAGAGTCCAACCCCTCTCGAGGAGCCCATGCTATGTGTTGAGGTGAGGCCAACTACATCTAGTTGCAACTTCTCAACCTTGCGCACCAGCTCAGGCTCCTTCCCCACCAGGGAGGTGACATTCCACGTCTCTAGAGCTAGCTTCTGCAGCCGAGGTCCCCACCTTCGACTGCCGCCCAACTCACATCACACCAGACGTGATTGACGTTGAGGTATTTCAGTCTGGACCAAAGAAGTGTCCACCAAAAGATAGACTGATGTTGCCATCTCTAGAGCCAGGCCACTAGCAATTCAAAAAAAAAATGTTAAAAAGATGTTACATTTTAGAAAAACATCTGTTGCAGTTATTGTGGGTTTCCCCCTGACATTGGGGTGCATTGCCAGCTATGTGGGTCATAAATCTAACAGAAAAAAAAGAAGGAAGGAGAGAATCAAAATATGAAGGAGAGGCATGATGTGAATAATGTCATGTGCAAGCAGATGCAGGTCAGCTCTGCTGGGGGGGGGGCAGCAAAAACTACAAACAGTGGTAACCTGACCCTGTGGGAAAGGCAGTGTTATGACTGCTTGTACACAGCTAACAGAGTTTTAGCTGAAGGACAAAATACGACCACAGAGAATGTGCTTGTCTGTTACACAAGTTAAGATTAAGGCCACCTTAAAATACTGCCAACATAGCATTTTACATATTTAACCAAAAGCATTTGACCAAAGAGGAGAGCAATGCTTCCACCTGTGGGCAGACACATGCTTCACATGTGGATCCAGATAAAGATCAGAATCAGACATCATACAAAATAATTGATTTTCCACGGCTAACCATGAAAGTTTGTCTGGTGCAGGCAGTTCAGAGCTTAACTGGGTCAACATGTTTGTCATCTGCATTGTGGTAAGAGAGTTTATAGCGCTCCACATACACATGTACTTCCACAGGCTGCAATTTTTCAGCTGGAAAGTTGTAAAAAGGTAAAGACTGAGACTGTTTCAGCCTACTGAAATTAGAGGAAAAATCAGAGCTCAAAAGTTAACAGTCAGATGCTCATATCCACTTCACCCAACCACACAGTTTAAACCAAGACCACAAAACACACAAGCTTTCGACCTTTGATCTCTGGAAAGGGCCTGATTTCAAATTATGGGGATTGAGATTGCTGCATATCGCCTTCAGTCTCTTGCTGTCTAAACAAAAACCTTCACTGAATCGTCGATCGAAATTAAATCAGTATGACTGAACTGGCACTGTCTCTAAATCCACAAGGAAACCACTAATTCACTTCATTGTTTTCTTAGAAACCTGCGGTCCAAACTCCACTGTTAAGCAACAGTTGAGTTGACACCGCTCCTCGTAAAACATAGAGTGAATTGTTGCAGACGTTTCTTGTTCGGAAAGCCAAAAATAGCCTGCACCATAAGATTGCAAAAGAACAGAAATCTGAACGCTGCTCTAAGTCTTCGGGGACTTGCTCAACAAGTTCCTTTAGTACAAGAGCAGAAACAGAAAATTGGGTCAAAATGTTTTCTTCATCAAGGTGTTCTTACATGTTAGATGAAACATTTCTGATTTTTAAAAAGCTCAACTTGAGCTGTTGCCCACTGACTGGGGTAAAACTGTTGTTAATGATAAAAATATAGCATAAATCAAAAATACAAAAAACAAACATGAGAGAAATTATTTCAAAACACTGGATTGAATATATATACATACATATTTCACAAGGAATAGTTCCACATTTTCTGCTGTCTTGTTTATGATGATGATGAGAGGATCAATATTACTGTCACGTCTGTGCAGCTATCAGCATATCTTAGCATAAAGGCTGGAGACAGGGAGCTTGTCTGGCTCTGTCCAAAGGTAAAGATGTTTTGGGAGGCTTTCACATGAGTGACCTGGGCCTGGATCCAAGTACATGAGACAACAGAGTCCAGTTCGTTCAATTAGTGCAAACACTGTGTACCACACCCAGGCCTGAGTCCACTTGAATATGTGATCTGGAGGACATTTCATGTGTATTCAGGAACAGTTCGCATCAGAAGTTAAAACAACCGTACCAAAACACAAAAGTGGACTGCTGTCTAACATGAGTTGCGGCTGGCGAGTTCTACAATTCTACAATTTCATTTAGCAGACGCTTTTATCCAAAGCGACGTACAACACAAGCAAGAATTTAGACTTAAGGAAAAAACCCTTAGTAAGTGCAAAAAGTGCTTCAGGTGTGATTGGTCACAGGTATTGCCGTCTAGTGGCAGTGCCGCACCCCCCCCCCTTTTTTTTTTTTGGAAACCAAAGTAATAACCACTAGCGATCTCAGCATCTGAGATTCAGCAATCTCAGTATCACTACTTACGATGACAATCAACATACAACATCACACAACTTTGTCAGTGCTAGATAATCATTAAGTGCTGGGTTTTGGACCATCTGACTTACTCTACCCCAAAGGGCAAAGAGGAGAAGAGTCAGGTTAAGTTGCAGTTAAGAGTTAAGTTGCAGAGGCATTTCTCAATCCCTCCTCAAAATCTGTGTATGCGCTCTGCATGTGATAAAATAGGAAGGTGGGTGAAAGGATCCGTCTTGACACTGACTCCAAAATATAAACAATAGCAGGCATAATATGAAGGTCAACTCCATTGTATGGGCCTGAAATCTTGCAGTTGGTGCACTTTTCAACACTGTAGCAACAACATAAACAAATGCCGTGTAGATGATTGCTCAAGTACACTCTGGTACTGAACAAAATTACAAAGTGAAAGCTGAGTGGAGTGGAAGTGTGTGTGTGTGTGTGTGTGTGTGTGTTCTGGAGACAACTATAGTAGTGGGAACTACCACAGAAGTGGTTTTGAGTATTTTTCTAAGTGATTATACATTTGTCTGTCTGTTTGCAGAGAAGTTTTGTCACTGTAATAGTGTTACAAAAACATGCAAGATGCAGTCAAGAATCTTTACAGGTGTGTTGTTGAGATCCCAATAAAGGCTGTGGTTCAAGCAAGGATGGTGGAAATAGGGGGGTAGGAAGATAGAAGGGGGCATTGCCCCCCCAACGTTTAGATGGTCGCAAGATGGTCTCTAGTTTCACTTTGTTTTTTGTACAGATTAAACAAAATCATTGTAAGTTGTTGATTGGTATACTTTAGAGGTGATGGTATGACAATTTGTTTTTTACCTTAAGACAGAGCTAGATGTGCTTTTCTCCGTTTCTAGCCTTTATGCTTAGCTAAGCTAACCGACATGTTTGTACAGTAAATATGAAGCTGAAGCCAACAGAGTGTGCTATGGATTTTCTCATCTAATTTTTGGCAAAAAAGTGAAGAAACATAATTCCCAAAATGTTGAACTATTTTTCTAAGACTACATCATACTCTCTATCACACAGACACAGACACAGACACACACACACACACACACACACACACACACACACACACACACACACACACACACACACACACACACACACACACACACACACACACACACACACACACACACACACACACACACACACACACACTACCAGGATTGAATGCCCTTCCCATCTGCTGTCCATTAGGCTCCTCTTCATCCTTCCTGCTTTCAAGAGAATCTGTTCAGTCTCATTATTGCTTCAAGTCCTTATGAGGTCTGTGCTCCTATGAAGTCTTTATTGCTAAATACTACTCTGGCCTCATATTCATCTCAATCATCATGGGTCATTACACTCACAAATCCCACATTTCCACAGATGCTGGGTTTTTTTTGGGTTGCTGAAACTCGCAGTCGTATCTGGCCACGAGCAGAGGAAGCTGAAATGTCCTCACTGTGTGATACAGTCAGGTGAAGATCATGTGTGACTTTAATCCTTAACACTTATGTACTGTAACATATATTTGTCACGAGTTCATGGTGTAACAGTAAGCTTTGAAAATGTAACCATTCTGATTGGATACATATAGTCTGTTATTGCTGGTTTATTTAAAGTATTAAAAAATCCTGCATACGTTTGTTTGTTTTGATAGGTGTTATATACAAATAATTACAGAAATAAAGTTATGCTACTGGCAGTGGATGTTGTGTGTTTTTGTGTACAGCTGAACAAATATTACTCAGCGTTTGTTTGTTTATGTATGAGTTTGTATGCGTGGTCCTTACTGTCAGTAGTCTGTACAGAGTACGTCCTCTTCTGTGTTACTGTTGCTCTTACAGGTACGTGGTAGCCTCTCTGTTCTCTCTCTCTCTGGCCTGGGCCACGGCCACGTTGATGCACTGCAGCCACTCCTCAGCATGCTTCTCATCCTGAGCTTTCAGCACGTAGGTCTTACTGTCAGTGAAGATCTCGAAAGCCCGCGGCAGCCCCCTATCACGCCGTTTCTTGGCTACCACCTATGGAGAAAAATAAGAAAGATGAGAAGAAGAAGATGCCAAACTCAGACTTCTGCCTCTGGCAAGCGATGCTGCTGTGTTTTTTGAAGCCGATGTGTTTTGCTTTTATGTAGCTCCCTTCTTTCTAACTAATTTATGTTTTCATTGTCCAGCTGTAGCAGTATTTGGGAATGTAATCTGCCTTCTTAAATTACAGAAATTGAAAGAAGAGGATTTAAAGCATCCACAGAGCACACTGTAATCTAATCTATAATCTAAGATGATATTATATGTAACCTACTTTAAAAGTAAAACCACAGCCACGAGACCAGGTAAACCACTCTTTATTCAAAAACATGAAATCAATGGTGAAGATGAAAAGTTTTGGGAGCAGTTTCTTGAGGGATGATCACAATGTAATTCCTCACCTTGACACTTTGCACCTTGCTCAGCTCAATTGGGATGTCATCCAGCTCATCTTTCTGTGGGGAGGACAGATAATGAAAGGTATAAAAATAAAAATAAAACCACACAATTCTTCATTTTCCCAAAGCCTTTGTGTAGTTCATGGATGCTCCATATCATGTGGAGATGAACAGCATGTGAGTGAATGCAGGCTCAGGAAAAGAGATCTTAATAAAAAAGCAAATGCTTTGTGCATTTGTTCTTGGTGAATGCTGTAATCAAGTCTTTTTATTTAACTAAAGATAACGACACCATTCTGTGGTGTTTTTAAACTCAATGTTGCCAAAGTAAAATTATATCAGTGTTAGATATAATATTACTGGATTGCTTTTACTTATGCATAAACATGTATGCATCATTTTATTGCTATTGTCATTGGTTGAGATGGAGAACACTGTATCTACTTTACATACTGTTTTTTAAAATCCTATATAATGTATCGTATTTTATAAAATTATTTTATGTTTTGTTGATCCTCTAAAAAACTAGAAACTATAGCTGTAAGTTGGTGGAATAAAAAGTACAAACAAAGTTTTTAAAAAAGTACAATACCCTCTGTCAGAAATAGATTTAAATTTACTTTTAAGCCAAATTTTTTACAATTAACTTCTTAAACTCTGGCCATTTTAAACTGTGTATTTTAACCAGACCACAGATTTTAGTCACTGGAGCTGGACAACAGGCTCAGCTCCTAGTGATGTAATTTTTGTTTAAACAAACCTTTCGTCATTTAAGCTTGTTCATTTTAAACATATCAATAGGTGTTGTTGCCACAATGTCAGATGTAGTCGTATCATTTCAGCATCACAATAATGTGTCACAGTGTTGTTTCCAGTGTGTGCTACCTCAGAGCAAACCACCCACAGGATGAACAATTACACTTTGTTCTGCTGCTTTTCCAAGACAGGAAATGAAATCCTCCAGAACTGCTGCACAGCACATCTAGGTTCTTATGAATGTGTGTATTTGTGAACATGAGGAGGTGTAGTTGTGTGTGTATTGCACCACAGCCATGTCCCCTTATTCCATCATTCGCTATGTGGTTATAACCACATAGCAAGACCTGTGGCAACTTTCCACATCCTGTCTATCTAGTGTCTGTGTGTGTGTGTGTGTGTGTATGTGTGTGTTCACAGTTTTACCTCCCGGCTGGCTGTGCTGTGGGTCTGATGTGTCCCACAGAATATTCATGTCAGTGGATTCATGTAGTGATTCAAATAGACGCATGACGCTAAAATGATGAATCATAATACTAACCAAACACACTGCATTAACCTTTTTTTTGTTAGTGCTTTGTACCTTTAATGTGTAACTAATTAATTATTTCCTTGCATTTGACAGCTTGCATTTTAGTATAATGGTGCTGGTATGAAATGAAAAACTTGACATCCTTTGGATTGCAAAAAATATTCAAGGTGTCCAAAGAGATTAATGTAATTTTGTCTGTATTTATTGAGATGGCAATTTAAAAAAATAATAATATTATGATACAATTATATCATTATTCATATTTGTTTTCTTCGAGAAGTTATTTTTTTCAGACTGGCAGTGACACTCACAACACTACAACTATACAACTATGATGCTGAACAGAACCATTCTGTAAGCTGTCCAAATCATCTTTTTTCGCAATGTGCATGTTTGCCTTTTTTTCATGTTTGCCTTTTTTTTTCTCTTCTGCTCATATTTTCAGACAAAACAAATCATCCTGTAAATAAATGATAAGCTGGATTTGGAGCATCTCAGAGTAAGTGAGTTCACCATAACTAAGCAATGAGCGTTTAATCAGTTGAACTTTAACAAAAATATGACAAGATTTAGTAATATTATTAATATTAATAATAACTTAGATTTATATAGTGCCTTCAAGAAACCCAAAGACACAAGAAATATTCACAGTAATGGATTACTTAATGCAAGCCAGTTTTAGGTGTATTAACAGTAAAATAAACAGAAACTAATGGCTGCCTGTAGCAGAAACAATAAAAAATAATGCTTCCTTTATGTCATATTGATAAGAAACACAATGTCCAAGGTTCTGTCAGATAAAACTGGATAAGGTGTACATATTCATTTCCTCTCTTTGTCTCTATCTTCCTTTGTATTCCTACATGACGACTTGTGAAATTGAAGTCGAGACCTGTCTTTGGTTTTCCATCACTCTCTGTCTGGTCCAAATCAAATGAATACTTTATCCACAAAATAATCATTTGTGGATCACTTACTTCCCCCGGTGTTACACTGAATTTGTGTTTATCTCACATGCCTGCAAAGTGAATAAGGATTCCAAACTACAAAGTTATTGATGGAGGGAGTCGCATTTAACAGCAAAACTAAGTTCACAAATGTACACTCAACTCATGCACTGTAATTCAAGTCTCATTTATCTAGTCAAATGCACACACTTGCCCAGGCAGGCTACTCTCTCAGGTCTGGGACTGTTCATGCAGAAGTGTTTAAAATAGCAAGGTTTCAGTGAAAATGCATAATGTGTTTGGGTAGTACTGAGCATACGACTGCACGAGTTTTGTGAGAGTTCGTAAACTGATGTTTTGATATTTTGTATTCCTTGTTCACCGTAGAGGAAGGCGAGAAAATATTTTCTTCCCGAATTTGACCTAAGACAGAGTGACTAACTGATATAGAAATGTTCATTTTGTGGGTGAAGCATTCCTTTGAGGAGAAAATACAGCATTTAGTGATGGATAAACCTGGTACTAAGTGACAATATAGAGAAAATAGGTGTTCAATATTCTGTTCAGAATATTTGATGCACTTGGTAAATGCTTGTGGAAATAAATGCATCAATGTAACTACCATTGTGAGATACACTACTTAGCTTTGTGTGGTTTGGGGGAATGTTTTCAAACCTCTCAGTGTGTCAAAGCTACTTGACCAATCAACGTACAGAAAACAACACTTTTTGGATCTTAATCTCACTCCCCATTTGGGAAAAGGTCTTTCACAACATACCAACCACCTCCAGAACATGCTGGCAAAGACGGACCGAGCTCAGAGAACAAAGACGCAAAACCTTTCCAATTTGTGGCTGCTGCAAAACGAGAGGAATCCATTACCATCTGGATAGGAGCACAAAGACTATTGTTAGGAGTTAAAAAAAAAGCTCAACTCTACTTCTGCATTTCAACCAGAGAATACCCCCTCTGTTTCCAGATACTTCTCTGTGATGTCGTGCCTCTCGCTAGTTTTTGGAAAGTGATTGTATAAACATGTCTAAAGATCCAGAGGACACCAGATCCCCTGTTGGCTGTGGAAATTATTTCAATTATAATTAATTGTTTCACTCTCGTAAAAGACTGCCATGAACCCTGATATAAGCACGGATACACACAGGTGTAGTAAAATTTCACAATAAATCTGATTTTCTCACAAACCAAGCTGAAAGACAATATTTTTCTTTTTGTCAGCTGGATAAAATCAAACTTAAACTTATTTTTTAGCAAGCTTTTTTGACCTCTGAACTTCGCAGATTTTTCATTGTACTGCTTTTGCTGTGTTTTGATAAAACAAACTTTCCCTTTGCACAACAGCTCTTATTAGTGACTTCAGCCTTTGTTCGACCTTACAGTAAGTCTTAAGCACACATGGCGAAGTTGGAAGAAAATCTGTGTTGTTGGAACCCGCAGGGAAATCTCCTCACCTTTGCTCAGATGAAAATAGTCTTTTTTTCACTCACACACACTGTACGAGGCAGTACCTCCTGCTCTGTGTTTGCTACTTGTGTGCGTAATGATATCTGTTTTGAGTTAAAGTGGGTGAGAGTGACTCATGTTGCGGCATCATGCTTTGGCCTTGGGAATCCCCCAAGAGTCCTTACTGGGGCCAAAGTTTGTTACAGTCCGATTCACTGGATGCTCCTGAGGGACAGTTGAGCTTATCACGAGATGAGATTTCCACTGTTTCATACTGAGTTTCATCATGATTCAAATGACACGGAACAAGGAAACATTATTGAAGATTTTCTGAGTGAGAGGCAAGAGACAGTGTACATGTGTGAGGAGGCTTCATTTTCAGCGGTTACGTACTGATTTGCCTCTCCGGAAGAGTAGCTGGTTTCCTGCCAAGGTGAAGTAGCGGGTTTTCCAGCGCTTGATGAACTTCCAGCGGACCTGCTTCTCCTTCAGCTTCCCCTCGATGAGAGGCTGTCCCTCCTGGTTCACGACTAGAGGGCCACACAAACACAGATGGTCAGACAGAGAGGGAGAAAGAAACAAAAAAACAGAAAGAAAAAGAGACTAAGAAAAATATACTAATGTGTTTTAAATGTTTTTGCCCATTAACTTTACATTGCAGTTGATGATCAATAGATTGATCTGGAAGTTCTGCCACTATGATGCCTTCATGAACCAAGTTGTGAGAAGGTCTGACATCTAAGGCTTGAATAAGCCACTGTTCAGCACTGTATGTTGCCAGGAAATCTAAGCTGAAACATAAACAATATGCACAAAAATTGTGGTTGTGAAATAAATAATGTGGCATGTTTTGTAACCAACCAGTTACCAGTCAGTTTGAGGACTCTGCAAATTGATTTTGATACCACAGGGCAGGCCAAATCCAACCCACGAGACGATTTCACAAGACCCCCTACATGGTTCGAATTTATTATTACATCTGGCCTGCAAATTTTTCCTTTTTTTCCTTTTTGGATTTTCTTTTACAATGATAATTTTCAAGCAATGCCAAAAAATCAGAGCTGAACAGGCCTTGTATTTTATACAAAATATCTCGCTTTGAACCCAAAAGAAGAGGAGATGGTTAATTTTCTTTGAGTTTAATGTGACTATTTTCTGTGTCATCTGCAAAGAGAGGGCTTTCATTTTCAAGAACAACAATCTTCAGTGGCATTACTCTATCAAATGTGTGATGAGATTTGATTCAACATAGAGTATCGTTTAAATTTAGCTGGTATTTATGGTTTATCAAAAAAGAGCATCAGTGCACCCGTCTAGGAATGAGTAATCTGGCTGATTTATGGGTTATTTAAGTCTGAGGACCCTGGATGTACTAATGAATTAAAACCAATGGCTGCATGCAATGTATGAGGAATTTGCCTCATGTCAGACAGAACTGTGAACTTGTTGCACTCTGTTTACAGTGGAGTGGGTAGATTCAAGGTCTGATCCCAGGCAAATGAGGAATGTATGCACAAGCTGAAAATATTATGGTAGTGAACTGCTAGAAGTGACATAAAGTACATGTATTCCACTCAACTTGACCTCAGTGGAGAAGGCAGATTTAAAGGTCTGAACCCCGGCAAATGAGGAATGTCTGCACAAAATGAAAATATTATGGCACTGGATATGTGCTGGCAGTGACATTAAGTGCATATATTTGGGTAAATATACAGTAGAAGTCAGTCATATCCTGAAGACATCATTAGTAAATGTCGGTAAATACACCAAGTGGGGTGAAACCTGCAGATCACAAAGCACCTGCCCTCTTTATGTTCTCACAGCTATCTCCACAAAAATGAGATAACATTTAACATTTGTGCATCTAGAGCACAGCAAAGCCAATGTGCTGATCTGAGGCTTACAACTTTAATTAATTAATTAATTTTTTTCTGGACTCAACGTCCTTTACTTTTATTTATTTCTGTTTCTATAGTTACTTAGTTGTGATGTTTTCTGACCCTAAGGCAAAACAAATCCTACTTGTATGAAATTATGGGACACAAATGAACTTGAACTTATCAACCTTCAGTCAACATTAATGACTTTAAATCAGCAAAAGCATTTTGTCTCATCCATCTGAGCGTGTGTGTGCGTGCGTGTTTGTGTGTGTGTTCAGATAGAGGCAAACTCCCACAAAGTGCAGTCTGGTCTGGTCTGATTGGAGACACTCACCCACGTCAACCTCCTGCACTGAGTTGGATCAAGTACTGGCCTGTGTGTGTGTGTGTGTGTGTGTGTATGCGTGTTAATGTGTGTTTATGTATATGGGTGATTTGCGTGAATAAAAGTAATGTTTATTTTATTCTAACCAACATGAAGGATCAGTCAGAGTCATCACAGATTAATTTTCAGTAACTGATTGTGTGACTGTGAACTCTGAGATCCCCAGACCAGAACACTCCTGTTGGTTAGATTTAGTGCCAGTACACCCTTCAGATGTTGTACACCAAACAGAGCCACTCTTTGTATCCACAGCTTTGAGTAAAGCAGTTGAGAGATTACTGCAGTCTGATTAGAGAGTGTGTGAATATGTGGGCATGCTTGAGAGATGATTCAAAGAGGCGCCTGATGACAAACAAGACAAATCTTCAAAGGTCATCTGTCTTACATCTGCGTAAATCAAATATTTTTCAGATGACGGATGGCCAAACTAAATAGTAGTGCGGTCAAACGATTTACCTCTTTAATCATGATTAATCGCTTAATTTTGATGGTAAATTGTGATTCATCACATTTTTACCGCATGTTTAAAATTCCATCATTTCGCATTTTAAAACCGCTTTGAAGTCCATATTAACAAGGTAAAGCAGTTCTTACAAAAGTGTTTGGAAATCAAATGAATGCAAAGAACTTTACTTCATGCTCTTGAATTGTAGATAGATTGAAAACATGACTGTGAGGTAGGAGACAACTTCAAACTGCTTAATCGGTGAAATACTGTGTGTGTCAACCTGATGACCTCCCTTAAATCCAAAACTTCCACGATGCTGACAAGTCTGCAGTCATTTGCGACCCATTTAGCAAACATTGTAGTTAACTTCTTAGATTTAGTTTCATCCACAGATTTGCGGCTCGCACTCTAAAATCATGCTTGTCCGGCTTTGGCAATGTGGTTGCCCGCTGACATCAGTGTGATTAGATGAGCCTGTATGCTCAGCCCGTTGATGGTAGCTCAAACCCAGTGAACTTTGATGATGTTTGAATTTTGTTTGACACAAGGTGCATACTACTTTTGACTTGTCAACGGAACCATCTGTGAGTTTCTTTTAAGTGAAATGAGCCATTAAAAAGCGCAATAGTGTCACTATTTTCCATCACTGTGGCAGCAGGAAGGAGAAAGGTGCTGCAGTGGCTTGAACAGGGTGCGTTGAAGGGACAAAATAGTAGTACATGATTAATAAAAAACAAAAATATGTTATGTTCAGAATTGCAAGGCCATTAACCTGTTAACACCGACAGCCCTACTAAATTGTCATACCATCAAGCTGTAATTACTTCAGGGATGGAGAACTGTTTATGTGCATTTAACTGTATATTCTGATATTCCCTAGACCATATAATGGATTAATTACTAAGAAATATAGTTTATTAATCAATAATAACCCCAAACCACTGCCCTAAACAGTACACAATACAACACTGTGCAATGCAGGGCCATAACAAAAACATAATGATCATGATCTTTCTTTTAAAAGATCAAGTGACCCAAATTTTAAGACGTTTTCTGACTTAGTCTTTGTTTTATTTGGGTATTTTTTGTTTATTTGGCCAATGAACCCAAAATTATCTCCAATGTTATATGACTAAAGGCACATGAAAGAACATTTTTTTGTGTGTGTTTTCTATCCTTTTCTTTCTTAATCTGGTAATTTGAGTGAATTGACCCTTTAGTTTAAAATGCAACGGTAATGCATCCATAAATTTACTGTTAAATGTATGACTGATGAGTGTTTAGTATTTGAAAACCTATTATAATTTACTGATGAGTCAGTGGGATGTCAATCATCTGAGAAAAGCCTTTACATTCTTTCTAAATAATTAGTCTGTGTGTGTCCTCTGCACACTGACTTCCTGTCAGCCTGTTTCAACAGATCTTCTGCATCATCTAACAAATATTTCTGTTATTTTTGGGGGTGCAGAAATAAACTTGTCAGGTGCATAAATCACTGTGTCTCGTGCCGTCTCTTTGCTTTGATGCAGACACCTGGAAAGTGATCTCTGGGTTTGTTGTCAGCCTCGGGCAGGAACTGTAGTTTCCTCGTCCCAGACAGGCTGACGTCAAACAGCGAGACAAGGACAAAAATGACACACATGGACACACTGAGTCACAATTGTCTCAGTAGTGGATTCGATCAGGTCCCCATGTGTCGTCATGTTTCTGCTGCATTCACGCTTCTATTTATATTTGTCCCCATGTCATCAGATCACCCATAACAAATTTTATTTCTCAATCTAAATAAGGCCACTTTGCTGTTGCCCTTGTGCTCCTTCTTTAGCTTCATGAAAGTGACTGACAGAGTTTTAAAACTATGACAGGAGTCAAGTGTTCAACCAAAATCCTTGCCAGAAACAGCTGTGCCTCTAAACAAGCATAATAATGCCCTCAGGCCCAAAGATGAGACGGCCTTGTTTGTATTTGTCAGTTTGTTTGCCTTTCACAATGTACAAGTTCATTTGTGTGCTAATGTGTGTGAGATTTAGTGTTTGTTATTGGCTTTGTGAGAACAGTGAGAACAGTGAGATGTATCGTGGAAGACAACTATGGGTTTAAACCACTGTCGACCGTGCACTTACTCACCCTTGTTAACTATCAAAGTTAGGAAAAAATGTGGTTGTAAACAAGTAAACCCCCCACTCTCCTGTCGTGTTAAATGTCAAGTTTCAGAATTTCATAACTGGAAAAAATGCCAAGTCATTACCAAGAAAAAACTGCTACTTGCAACATGTCTAGCTCTGCAGAAAAAATGTCTCAGAATAGAGGACAAAAACAAACAGTTAAATCAATGTTTGACTGCAAAGAGCCAAATGAGTCACATGGCAAAGCCTATGCTATAAATATCATGAAACCTTTACATGTCAGTAACAAGGCATTAGCAGACATGTTCCCCTACAACCGCAACTCTGCCTGATGATATTACCAGAATATCTAACAGCACCATTGAGAATTGCTGTCTTAAATCATTTCAGCACAGTTCAAATCATCTGTGGTAATGACGCCCACTTAAACTTTGGCACAGCATGATGAACGCCTCTCTTTAGCCAGGGAATCTCCTGAATTTGCAACATAATTCCTGGAGGTGAGACGCTCTGTCCAGCATGTCTTAGCTGATTGATGGTGAAATGATTGAGAGTTTCTCTTAGGGGATCCATCTTTTTTTTGGCAAACCGGGGATCTGTCTTCCAGACATGAGTGAATGTGTGTGCAAATATACGTGTAGAGGCATGAAGGAGTGAAGGGTATATATGCACATGTTGAAGTGTGTCCTGAAAGTCGACTTAAAAGGTCCAATGTGTAGGATTTTGGCGGTTATACTGGCTGACAATAGAATATAATAAGTAAAATTTCTTGAGTGTATAATCAACTGAAAATAAGAATCCTTGTGATTGCACCTTAGAATAACACATTATTGCACACAGAGATCGTGATGTTTCACCGACATGTTTCTGCAGTAGCTCAGAACTCATGATCCAAACACTGGCTCTAAATTCATTCAAGATTTCGCTTTTTCAAATAAAATGGCTGTATTATTTAGTGTTTTTATCAATTTTAATTACCTGGTTGGTTTGTTTTGGAGAGACAGAGACCTTTGCGGACAATTTGGCTCCTGCTGAAAACCTCCTAAACAATGAACACTGATGGAATTCTTACTGGGAGAAGTTTCAGCGGTTTAGAGTCTGCAATCCTCTCTGTTAGACGCCACTAAATCTTATACACTGTCCCTTAAAGGCAGTTACATTATTCTTGTTTCTAGTGGTTTCACACAAACCAGTCACTTCTGAGGTAAGTTTGGTGTTTGGTTGATAGCATGTTGTAGCCATCTAAGTAAAAATAAAAACTCAACAATGCCAGAAACAACAGAGGATAACGAGAGAGCTTGCATGTTGAACCTGTATACCTTTTTCTGGCATGTGTACATACACACACACAGACACACACACACACACACACACGCGCGCACACAACTCTGCTCATTACCAGTTACTTCAAAGGCATTCCAGTTGTTAAACTCAACAGTATATCATAAAGCATCACAGAGTTGCAGTAACCACTGGCTCCACTTTGGCCTTCACAATGGAAAACACTTCACCTTTCTCTCTTCTCTCCTTTACCATTAAACACAAAAGAGCAGCTAGTTACTTGTGTGTGATTGCAGGGAGCCACTTGGGCAAAGTAACAGCAAGTTTTTATTATGGTAAAGCAATATAAAGCTTTATAAAGTGAAATGTTGGCCGGTGGCAGCTGGTAATGTGAACAGCATGTATACATGGTAAATATGGGAGGTGTTACAGGCTACGCTTATGATAAAAATACAAAAGTGGGTCAACTACAAGTGAAATGTTCCAAATCCAAATTGCACTGGGTCCAAAGTTGTTGCATTTGTGTCAGTGAGATGAGATGAGTCATTGCTGTCATTTACTGTAACTTGACTTCATGTACTGGATGTTGCTGGACAGCTTTCAGTTGGACGAGTAAGAAAGTTTCCAGTGGACAGATTTGGTTTGTTTTCTTGGCCTTGACTACATCATTGTGGGCTTGTTTCATGGACATTTAAATTTTGGTGAAAGAGCTGTTTATATGTTTCACATCTTCATAAACCATTTGAGTAGTGTTTCATTTACATGAATTATTTGAATTTGCAAAGAGTTTGTTTCCAAATTTTGATGGCATGGATATAGGCACCGTGGCACAATTACTGACCTGAAATAAAAAGTGCAAAACATTACAAAGTTGTTTTTTCATCCAAACTGAGAACATATTTCCTGTAAATCCACTGAGGTTGCAAGGAAGTTGCCTCAATTCATTTTGATGACTTTGTGTAATTTTTTTTCATTTTTTTTTAGCTGTTGAGCAATCCAGTAAATTTTGTGCAAAATTCCAAATAAAGGTTGAATCCATCAGTGGCTGCAAGTTTTTTGAGTCAAAGTGTATTAAAGTGAAAGTCAGATCTTTTGAAGTAGGGCTGTATGAGGTACATATATATATATAGGTACTTGGTGTGTTACATACAGTAGATGTCGGTCGGCATGCCCTCATTTCAGAGAAGCAGGCATGAGTTTTAGCCACATAAAAGTCTCATCTAAAAGTAATCAATACCAGTTTAAGTATCTATTTTGAGAGCATTTTAACCACTCTACCTTGATGCAGACAGTCATTTCTGACCGTTAATAAGCCATTAACAGCTTTAGTTTCCCCTTAATGCTTTCGTCAAAGCCACCAGACTCTACTGCTGTCCGGGTCAGTTAATAGTTTGTATTATTGTGAGATTTTGATGAATCCACAATAACCCTTTCAAACACCAGAGTCACGCCGTAAAACAAACAAAAAAAACAATAGAGGCAATTGGAGATCAGCAGCTCCTGTGTTCAGCGTGCTATAAAGGCCCCGTCAGACATTAAGGTAAAGCACTGAAAATATTATAAATATAGCGTACACTCAAAGTGATATTGATTTTTTATTTAGGTGGCTAAAATACGTTTTATGTGCTGACCACTCCACAGCAGTACATTGCTTAGCTTCCATGTCAGACTACAGCCTGCCTCTCCAAACTGGGGGCATGCTAACCAATATCTACATTATGTATGTACTGTATACAGACAATAAGGAAATGATGTACTGTATCGATATTTTGCGTGTTATGTAGCCCTTTTTTCTTGAAGTTATGTAGCTGACTGTTGACAGCTGACTAATGATCAGTTGCTGATATGGTTGGTTCAGGCCACTGAGTTCATTCATGTGACTGACACAAAAATGTCAGGCCTCAGGTGGTAAAGGTCTCAAAGGGGTTAATCATTTAACATAGAGGGCTGTTTGAATAAATTGCAGGGTAAATTCAAAGCCATAGTGGGAGAATTTCTTGTCAGAACTAATGCTAAACTCACAGACTGGCAAGTCACATGAAGTAACTCCAAGTCTTATTTTTCTGTTTCTGACTCAAGTTCACAAGTGCATGCTGTCTCTATGTATACACACACACATACAAAGTCACTGAAGCTTATTAGCCCTGGAATGTGCTCATTTCCTGTTTCAATAAAAACTCATCACTGATAAAGCTCCATGCTGAGGTGAACAGCTGTCTGTGTTTGTGTGTTAGCTACAGCATATACAGTGATGCAATATGTGCTGTTTTTAACAGGTTTAATGATGATGATTTCAGCTCTTCTACATATACATTGCACATTTTAGAGTGATTTTGTAATGTTGTGTTTTGCCAAATGTCTTTCATGACGGGTGGTTGCTTCAATTAAGTTTACAAAATTGATGTGTTTTAATAAACCCAGGTTTCAAAGTAATGTGCTGGGTTATTTGGGTAGTTTAATGCACTTATGCTTCATTTGGGAAATAAATGTAAACATGAAAAACAGTAGGAATATTATTGGTTCAACAACAGAGAGATTACTTTAAATACAAGTCTGATGTAAATACACTGGCCATATGCTGTATGTGCTTGGCTGCTATTATTGGAGTTGAAAAGATTTTAATTGCAGAAGTGCCAAAAACTGTAGTTCAGCTCATGGCCACCTGAAGCTAACTCCAAATGTGAGTCAATCTCCATAAACACTCATGATAAAATGCCCAACTTCACAACAGAAAGAAACATGTTTACAGCCTGATACAAACACTGTTTTGGTCTTTGTAGCTAATTTCAACATTCATGGCAACTTTATATGGGGTGAATTTTTTAGAAGTCCTCTATTTACGTTTTACTGAGGCCCAAAATTATGCAAATTCAAGGCCAGGGCTGCTGGAGTGAAAGGTTGTCTGCAATCCACAGTCAGTGAGTCAGATCTACCATTCACTCCTTGACAGCTCAAACCTCCCGTCCAAAAATGGTAAGTTCTGGCTTTCAAAAACCAGGATGGCAACAATCAAACTACCAAACTAGAGGCTTCAAAATGGCGGTTTACAAACTAATAGTGGATGTCACAATGGCTATGTCAATTATTTACAGTCTTGGGTGAGGATGCCCCTGGTATTTCCATTTTCAAAGGAACTTGTGAGAAAATAGCTCAAATGACAACTGTTCACAGTGAGGTCAAGAAAAAAGATGGTGGGAAATTTTTACAATTTTATTTATCGATGCCATCCACACCACAAAAACAATTCCTTTCATTTTCTTTGCAGCAGGGTGCATGCAAAAATCCCAAACCAAACCAAAACAAATAAACAAAATTCTCAGAGACTGTTTGGCTAGTTATTACAGAAGAGAAAATTGAAAAAATACTCCTAATTTTTTTTGTATTTTGGGTAAACTAACAAGTTAAGTTATACTAGACAGACATGAAGAGCAGCAGGGCCGTACAGGGCCACAAATGCTTCAGTAAACACATGTATCCAAATGCACACACGCTTCCAATCACACAATCCCAGTGGGAAACTTCTATTATTCCCTCTCTAAATCCTGCTGTAATGTAGAGGGACTGGCATGAATCTAAAAGGAAATCATCAGTTCCTTGCAGTCATTCAGCTGGTTCAGTGATTACACTGGTTTGTTCTGAGCTGCAGAGCTGGAAGAATGGCTTTCATTCGGCTTTTGTACTGTTTGGATCGGGCAAGCTGATGTGTGTGTTTACTTCTGTGCATGTGTGTGTTTGTGTATCCACAGAAATAGTTGATGACAAGACAATGACATGGAAGACAGAGAAAATGAAAAGCTGTGAACTCGGCTTTATTACAGCCTCCATATAAATTAACCGAATGAAGTAATTCCAAGATCATATATCAGTCACTGTATCATCTTACATCATGAACACTGACGACTGTGGGAACTTTTCCAAGTGAATAAGGCCGAGGGCTGACTGGGCTTTCAGACGTCTTCTACTTTCTGTTTGCTTTTTAAGCACCGAAATCTAGTAAAACATCTTATGTTACATTGTCATAAAGTGTCACACTGTCAATTTCATGCACACTTTTAATGTGGAGAAAGGGCATGTGTTGGTTGCTTTTGGGTCTTTCAGCCCCTGAGAATTATTTATGCTCAGGGGCTTATTTTTAAAAGTTTCAAAACAGGAGGAGATCTACATTTGTGTTGTTTTTTTCCAGCAATATCTAATTGTTTTTGAATTTATTCAGTACATCAGTATTTGGTCATATTCTCAGTCTCGAAGATTAGCTAACCATGTCATGTGATCTACCACTCCAGTTAAGAACAAATATTACTGGGACAACTGCAGAAAACTACACGTGAACATTTTATACGCGGGGATTCACATTATAAACATTGTTGACTATCCATGTAACTATTTGGCTGAAATGTATTCATAACTGTCATTTTTTAATGTCATATAATTATTAGAACTCCTAAAAAACGTGTTTCCTTGAGCCAATTGAAGGCACGGAGCACGGCACCTGGTTGCACATGATCAGGACGGTACCATTTCCTCCTGATTGTAAGCCAGGGAGAAACCCTGAAGGTCACAGTGACCTTTGACCAAAATCTAATCAGTTCATCTTTGAATCCAAGTGGACGTTTCTACCAACTTTGAGGAAATTCCCTCCAGGCATTCTCAAGACATAGGATTAATCAGAATGGGACAAACAGACCGATGGAAAGATGGATGGACATACCAACGACAGCCTGATACCATAATGCCTCCAGCCACAGGTGGTGCTGATGTGGAGGCAATGAAATCGTCTTTGCAAATGTTTTTTTTTTGAAGAAGGAATCACACTTGATGGGTGTGTCAGACAAATCCACAGCGTACCACTCAGTTTGTTCTGTATATAATCTAATTCATGACTGTAACCACTTATATGTTTATAAGTAGTTATCTTTCATTGCACAGTAACTACAAATGTTTGTAGTATAAAAAAACGCATGTGTTATTTTCCTGAAAAAAATAACCAAAACTTGCAAAACCCAGACAGTTTTTCTCATTTTCATGACATAAAACTGGTAAAATACTGATGTAGTAATCATCTATAATCTCAGCCTTTCTTCCTTCAAAGTACATGAGTATAAGTAAACACACACACATGCACACACTAAACTTTAACTGCATCCCATCTGCCTGCATCCTTACTCTGTCAAATGACTTCCTGCCTCTGGCTTTAACTTTCTGGGAAATACCAGCTGGCTTCTTATAAGCTGCCATTAAACAGCAGAGCCTGAAAAACCCCATGTTGCTGTGATGGAAACTTACACTTTATTGATTCATTTTCTCTGAAGCCAGTCTTTCTTATTTTCACTTCATCTCCACTCCCTCTCTTTTCCCTAATTTTTCCTAATCTCAACACAATATCCGTCACAAACTGCCCTCCTCTTACATAATTTATAACTGCTTCCATGTGACAGAGACTGACAGAGAGATACTTTACACGCAGATCTAAAGCCTCTTTCCAAAATGCTGTCAAATCTCTCTCCTCTCTCATTCCCTTAAACCTAAACTGTCACTCATTGATTTATAGACTCTGTAAATTTACTGTCTCGTCACTCAACTGCATACTTATTTGGTGTTTTTCTTTGTTTGGTACAGTGGAGAAACAAGAGAGAATACAAGAAGGCAACAGGGGAGAGATGCATAACAACACTGATAAAGCCGAAAAAGGTCTAAATAGTGAGGAGCCGCTGTAGTGTATAAAAGAGTTGTTTTCATATGCTTTTTAATGTGCTTCATATGTTTTTGTTTTTTTTTTAATGTTTTGCTCACATTGTATACAGTTTTAAGTCTCTAGTGTGTAGAGTAGACACACAAAACACACACACACACACACACACACACACACACACACACACACACACACACACACACACACACACACACACACACACACACACACACAGAGTAATCTGTGATTTAAGGATTTGATCACCACTCCAAGTCTGACTCCATCAGCAAAAAGTGCCTGTGAATCGAAGGGGGGGTCGCTGGTCCAAAGTAAACTAATCAGAAGTGAATCACGATGGCACTGACTGACTGATTACTGTGACCCTTCAAATCACACTGGCAGCTATTAAATAAGAGCTGCTCTTTGCTCCATTTCCTCAGCTGTTCTGGGAAAAGATCAGTCCATTTGAGGGAAAACATCCCAGGGAGCTCAGCTCTGTGATGGTTTTACCATCAGACCCATGGGAAACACAACTGTGCCCAAGAAAGCTGGTGATGTGATTGAAAGTGAGATCCCACTTTACATTTGCTCTGTTCAGAGAAGATGACGAGGGGTAATTCAGGGGAAACCACACTGGAATGTAGTCTGTCAAATTGAGTAATTTGATGTTAATATAGGAAAGAATATGTGAGGTGGAGAGGGTCAATTTATCACAGTCTTGTCTTTTTTTCCTCGTGTTTGTCCTCTCTGCCTCACCTTTTTCAGAATAATTTCGAAGCCATGAATTTATTAATTTTCTTTGCTCCATCAGCATGATCATTATCATTAATTCATGATGTATACATTAACCTCTTAAATTCAAGGTATACAATATTCAACCCCCAACCCTTTTCCACCAAAATATGAACATGTGTTTTTTTAAAACACAATGGGGCATGTTAACAATTAATGATAGACTGCTTTCCCATTGTTAGTAGTGCAGAAATAGTGTACTTGGCTCTGCCTTTCTGTTCCACATCATGGACGGGCAGGAAAACAGGATATTAACAGTAGAGAATAACATGCATTGCAGTGAAAATGTAAATGTAGTTACTTTTTTTTAGATTTATTTCTTATCAACTCTCTTTCTCTCAAACTTTGTGCCAAATTGAACAATGTCTGAGTGCTGCTTGGTGGGAGATGGATGGTGCGTTTTGACAAACTGTCATTGCCTCGCACCAGCAAATTAGATTGTCCACCCAGGTGTTGTATTTCGAACACTGTCGATTGGAGCTGGAGCTGATTAAAGCCAAAAGTCATTTGTCCCGGGTGTGAATGCTACAACTATTACTATTCATTTTCTAGTTTAACTGCTGCCAAGAAAACAATCTTTAATTCTGAAATTTAATTTATTTTTGTCAAAGACAATAATGTGCTTTTTCACAAACACCTCTGCTTGTATGACAGCAACTTGGTTTTGTACACTAAACTACTGTATGTGTACTCTAACCATGGTTATATAATTCAACCTGTGTTTAAAGAGTGTTTGTGCGCGTGTGTGTGTGTGTGTGTGTACCTGTGGCCTTCTCTGGGTTGTTACACATGAAGCAGAGCCATCCTCCTTCTTCCTCACTGTAGCCAAACAGATCAAAGAAACGCACCTCCTCCAGCTGAATCTGGAGACTGTCCAGGTCCTGAAAACAGACAGAAAGAAGACAGACTAACCATTAAATGTCATGTAACTGTATTTGAACTTCCTATTTGATATGTCCTTGTTAATATGGACAGTAGGCTTTTTTCACAGATGTTATTTTGACATGTTACAGTGAGAACAGAACAGGTGTAAATAATAAAATTGATGATGGCTGAATTCCATTTTCTTGTCTTTTTTTTTGTATTGTGTATACTGGCTCACACTGTCACCGCTTACCTGAATACTTAAATAGAACAGAGACTTCATTAATATTATCAGTAAAACCTGTGCTTTTCCTTCTATGACAAGTCAGAAGTTCTGCTAAGAGACCAATATGCCAATACTGAGTCTGATCCATTCAATCATAATGTAGTGATTTTTTGTCCTGCATATTGCATCTACACAATGTGACATTTGAATATACGTATATTATGAGCAGTGTCAATGCTGATCAGCACAGAAAGCTACTCTTCATCTTCAGCTTCAACAAAATACTAGTTCAAGATTAAATGTAATGTTTTATGCCTCTCTTGTGTCGCCAGCCGACAATTAGTGTGACCAGATATAACAAACAAATGATAGGAACGTTTGTTTACAGTATAAGGCTTTATGTAGCTGATACTGATGCACCAGCCCTGATTCTGATCCCGTTGACAATGAAAGTTTTCCCCATGTTCTTTCTAGTTTCCAGGATACAATAAGTGGAAAAGAAAAACGGGCATTTACAGGAGTTTAACCAGCCGACAGAAATCTGTTACAGCTTGTAAAAGCTGCTGTTTGTGCAGACACACACATATACACAAGCATGTACACACAGATGATAAGTGACCCTCAACTCAAAGAGGTAAAACCTTGACATTCCAGTTATGGACTTTGCAACTGTGCATTAGAGTGTGTGTGTGTTTGTGGACAGAAAGTAATGGAAACCAGTACAAATCCCTGGAGACCATCTGCACATGGTAAGAGTTATACTTCACTTAAAATACACACAAACACATTTCAGCGACAGTTAAACCCATGAGATAATACATATTTATCTTACACTGATCTGGAGAAAAACAGGAACATTTAAGGAGATGATGGATTACTGTCATCAGCCTTCATGACAAAGAAGCAGTCATTCTCTTGTGTGTGTATGTGTGTGTTCATACTGTACTTATGTATTCATCATAGGGCCTTGTCCACGTGTAGACAGTTTTTTTATGAAAATGTTTTCCCTCCATAGCTAAAAAAAATTCTGTCAACAAAAGCACTGGTGCAAAAAATCCCTGGATTAAAATATAAAAAGTCAACTGAAATGCTGTCAAGAGCACGCCAAACCATCAAGCTGCAAAATAGATGTTGGCCAAATACAAGCCTGAAAAAAAGCTATTTCCAGAAGGCTTCCCATTGCAGTGACCTCTGTACTGCACTCTGACGCCTCTGTTCCTGAATATAGTGCAAGAGTAACTGTTCATTTATGTGTAAACAAGTTAAGAAGTCCTGTTAGCAGGGTTACAGCCAGAACTATGTGGCCACATCTGCCTATGCACGAAATCCAAAGGAAAAAATGACACACACTCTTTCTCCTTTTTCACAGACCTGGAACTGGATCTGTTCTTGTTTCTGCACCTTATTTTGAACTATTCAGAGCATTTTAACCAAAAATAAATTGGTACAGAACCTGAAAAGTTGGTTTTCAGTTGAAACAAAAAATAACAGGTTTTCCTTGACTTTAAGGACGAACTATGACGCCATCTGTGAGTGTGTCATATTCTACAGGCTGTAAAGAAAGGATGGAGAAAGCAACAAAGAGAAGACACGTGAGAAAATGTCAGAAAAAACAGAGCATGCAGTGGTCTGGTTAATAGTTTGTCCCTGCTTGATTTTTTGGTAAAAACAAATACCTGTTATAACAAAAAAAAGTCTGGAGGTAAACAGTGTTATCCATGTTTTTGCTACTATTGTTTATTTCCATTGTGCATTTTGCAACAGCACGCAACACTGCCTTGCACTGATTACATGTCCTTGATAAGGTTCCAATAACCCTGAGCAAAACTGGTTCAAGAACCAGAGCTTACCTGGTGGTAAAGGAGTATCTTGAAATATTAATTCTGACAAGGAGATTTACAAAAGGTCTGTTTACTGTGAATTAAAACTCACTTTGCGTTTGGATGACAGGCCAAAAAGGCAAAGAAAAGCTTTCAAATATACTTGTGTTCAGGCCGAAAACCCAAAGTATTTCTGTGTATATTTTATATAGATTGAACCACATCCGTCTATAATGAATTCATAGTTTGAATGTCCTGACCACTAACCACGCAGAATACTCTGCTTCATCATTTCTCTGAACTATGGAGTCCTTTTAGATTTTCTGATGATCCATTTAAGAACGACAGTAGTTTTTCTCACCACAGTGAAGTTAGCCTCACATGTAATGCCTAGAGGCAACAGGATTTGAAGAAGTGTAAAAAAAACAGGTAGCTATGTGTTTGACCTTTTGGCCCTCCTGCCCCTCCAGTCAGTCCTTGATGTTAATGAGCGAGGATGTAAATGCGAAAGCTGCTTTTTATGAGGGTATTCCCATTTGGACAGCATACACACACACAAGCACATGTGATTGAAAGAGTGCCGGAGCATTTAGATTCATCCATACATCATAGCCTTTCTCTGTGTTGTTACAACTTAAATAATTGAGGTGAAAGGGCTCTGCCTACGGATACACATAAACCAGGACCATGTGTGGCTGAGACAGACGGGCCAGCAGTGGGTTTACGTGAACATTATTATTCTGATAGGATTCAGGGCACTGAGTGGTCTTCAGGAGACACATGTTACAACTTTGAAAAATGCTGATTATAACTCCTGAAAAATCCACATAGAGCGTGTGAGAGACAGAAAGGTGTAAGAACGGGAAGAGACACTGGATAAAGACAACTTTACTAAACTTATGAACAGTTTTGTGACTGTATCAGTTGGTATCTTTAACAGTAGCCTAAAATAAGCAAGGTTATAGAGGTTTTTGTGCAGTGCAAAACCAAACATGTCAGACTGATGCTTCAGGCAGTATATTCATGTCCTGTTTGTGTTTTTTTTTTTTTTTATGTGCTCTTTGATGTCTTCTGTTTGCTAGTTGTGTGCCCATATGTGTTGACGGCTCTAGCTTTGTGGAGTCCAAGTCAAATTACCCCATGGGGACAATGAAGTATCGGTCCAAGTACAATTTTGAGGCACTTCATATGGCTCTAGAGAGAAATCACTAAGATCTGAGAAAACAACTCTCATTACGTCAAGGGTCATCTCAGTTTCTGCTTGAGGCAAAAAAACAACAACAAAAACAACCCCAGAAAACCTGACTTTCAAACTGAGGGTGAAGCGTTTGAAAGATGCTAAAAGATGCTATCAAGTTGCATGGGAGTCATATTTCTGGCCACCTGGCAAATGTAAGTTCAGTATTCACTCTCTTTTAGCTCTGTTTTTGGTCTCCACCAACTCCTGAGGAAAATATCTGGCTCTTAAGCTGCTAAATATTCCACTAGGTTCACCAGCTATTTTCTTACTGTTTCCTTCTGATGTTTGGTGAAGTAGTGGAAGAGTAGTGAAAGTGAACCGAAACAGTAAAGTTGAGGACCAGAGAGCTAAAAAATGATCTGAAAGTCAGTATAAGCTCTCTAAAGCTGAGAGAAATGGCAGATTCAGTTGATGATTCTCTTCAGGTTCATAAGAGCAACTACAAATTGATAGGTTTTATTGATAGCTGCTTAAAGGAACTTTCTTCCACTGAATAACGATCATTTTAGACCCAAAAAGCAGAATCCAGGATAGTCAATCAAGGAAATAATATTAAACAGATAAAAGCTGCTTAAGTCAAACTGTGCTAGGAAAAACGCCAATGTTGCCACATGAGGCTGACCAACATAAATTGTTCCTGACATTTACTCATTGAATAATTTTGGAATTTACACAGAAATCTCAATTCCAACAAGTTTTGGCCCTCTGAAGAGATTTTCTAGATTACACAGTCCAGTTCGTGCCTAAACAAATGCCAAGGTAATTAAAATAGCTTTAACGTGGTTTACTGATTACGGAGCTGATCTGAATCATCTAATCTCTAAAAAGCAACAAAGGAAAGACAGAAGCGGAAAGACTATAAAAGAAAGACTGAGTGGAGCAACAGTGTGTGTGAGAGAATAAATTAGTGAACACAAATATGCTGCAATGAGAAGTAAATCATTTAATTATGAGTCAGATGAGCTCCCCGAGTCCATTAACAAGAAACCTCAAACTAAAGCCCATGTGTGCCAGGCTCACCACACTGCAGATGACTTCTATGTCGTTTTAACGAGCCTTTAGGAAGAAGTCGCTGTGTTTACAGTGACAAATGCGCAGCCTGGCAACAAGCTGATGAGGACAAACACAAGTCCATATTCGATCCATCAGGACCATCAGGAGAGGTGGATTCAATAAAGAGATGAGGAAACAATGGCACGATTATGTGGGTCTGAAAATAATACATCTATCCTCATGTAACCCCCTTTACCCTTTCAGTACGCCCCCCTCTCTCTCCTCCTGCACCTCACCCCCCTCCCCTCCGTCGCTGTTTGTAGAACATCATCATAATGTGATCAAGATGCGAGATAGTAACTGCACATAAAAAATATGTTCAAAACAAAAAGCAACTCTTATGTTCTCATGTTCAGATCTAAAATGATTTTTTTAAATAGGAGAAAAAGTCAATCAGTAGGGCTCTGTCTTAACTAATAATTAAGTAATAATTATTGTTAAAGAGGAACCCCACAAATTTTGCACATCAACGTTGATTTACAGGTCTTTGGGAGCACTACTGCTTATGTGAAAGGAGTTGTATGAAGCCTTTAGGGGCTTAATACCTTTAAAGTCTGACAAATTGCCTCAAGTGATGTCACTGGAATTAGCATCAGCTGGGTATGAGGACTACAAGTTTGATATTAAAAAATCCTGTGCTCAGGAACGTCCCAAACACAACAAAATAAGAAGAAAGTATAGGCAGAGTCTCTGAATATAAACAGTCTAGGCCATTGTGTTGTAGGAAAATCCTCCATATATACCTTTAAGATGTGACACACAAAGTTTCAGCTGTGTATTTCAAGTTCATTTTAACCTGGAGAGGGAAGAACATGAGATGAGAAAAGAAAAGAGAATGAATGAGACAAAAGGAAAAGACAGAGACCAGGGGACAGAGAAGCTTTTGGGGGGTTTCCTGAATAAACCTAACCACAGAAGGAAAAAGAGAGAGGGCAGTGGGAGGTGGAGGCAGGAAGAGGAGTAGAGAGGGGAGTGTGACTCAGGAGAAAGGTTAGTGGATGAGAAGTGGGAGTGTTAAACAAGGGAAGTGGGTGAGGCCATAAACAAAGCACGGGCTTTGTTTCTGTCTCCCAGGATTCATCTTTAGGGCTGTCTGGGCATAAATGATGATAATATAAGCCATTTCAAACAGGCACAGACAGAGGCAACAAGTCTCATGTAAATCTTTTGTTCTCCTTTTCATGTTTTTTGTCATTCCTTCCCTGCACGTCTTCATCTAATTTCAGTCTCAGCTCCTTCTGTAGTTTTTGTCTATCTCTTGGTTTTCAGCCTTTCTCCTTCATCCTCTTATTCTAAACTGTATCTCCACCAAAGTTATATCAACAAGCACATTCCCTCCGGCGTAAAGTAAGACAAATGGTGAAATAATACTTGTCAAATATCTTTGTTCTCAGGCTTCCACTCCCGTCTCCCATTATATCTCATGCCACCTCTTCTCTCCTTTCCTCTCGCTCTTCCTCCTTTCTCTTGCCACATCCTCTGTAGAGGCCGATCGTTATTGGTTTTTCAGGGCAGATACCAATACCGGTTATTAGTACTTAATGTGACTGATAACCGATATGTGGGACAGATATGTATTTCTAATAAAAAAAATAATTTTGTTGAAATCTAGAATTTGGAATATAACAAACTCCAACACAAATAACCTTGTTTCAATGCCTTTAACAAATGTTTGATCAAAACTTAAACAGCAAGTTTTCTGCAACATTTTTATAAATTCAAGTGAAAATTAAAATAAAAAAATGAATGGATAAAAATAGTTCCCCAAAGTTTTACAAAGCCCTCCCATGCGGACACTTTCACTGAATGTATGGCAGACTGCCTTTCCTTGTGTTGATTGAGTGTATTACTCACACTTTACCTCAACTAGTAATATCGACAATCATCAAAATAAAACACCGATACAGATAATCGGGAAAAACGCCAAAAATGAGCCCCGATAATCCGCCAGGCCGATAATCTGCCGACCCCGATCCTCTGTGAAAATTATCCCAAAAGTTCTTATTTTATTATACCTCTTCTCTCTCCTATCACCTCCTGTGTTTTGCAGTTCTCATGCTCATGTCTTCAACCCTTGTCAGTGTTCGCTCTTTCCATGTATCACAGTTTCTGCTTTTCTTTATCCTTTTCTGTCCTTTAACCATCTTTTTTTACTCTTTACTCTCTCCTCCCCAGTCACCCCTTTCTTCCTCTATTCTCTTTAATGTTTGACACTTCTCTCTCCCCTTTTCTTTTATGCGTTATCTTTATCACTCAGTGTCTACAGAATTTCCATTTCTTTCATCCTCCAATCTCCATCTTCCTCCCTCATAATGATTCATGTTTGTTGTGATGACCACAATGACGGCACAGCTCTCTGATTTCGTGGCGCTTATTGAAGATTATGTAGTTTTATCTTTATCTCTCGACCCCTGACCGACTCTTTTTTATTATTTCCATGCTTTAAACCCATTTCCTTTATGCTGTTACTCAACCTTTTCCTCCTGAGAATCTGACATCCATCCTTCTGTGCTCATCCTTACGTCCCCCATTCCTCACATCTCTGCCCACACCAGCTTTCTATTATCTCTGTGTAATGAAACTACTAAACTGAGTTGTCAGACCCATACATTACTCCATCTTAAATCTCTGAAGCCTCATAAAGCCATATAGTCTTCCTTTAAATCTCCCTGTCAGTACAGACATAATTGATAACCTTTCCTGTCTCATATATATAATAGTTTCCTCCCTTTCGCATCGCTTTGCTCCTCGTCACCCGCTACATGTGTTTCTGATTGGCTGACAGTGACAGGAGTGAAGCTGTAGGACTAATAGAGAGGGAAAGAAAGCAAAAAGGAAATGCAGAGCATATGGATAAAGAGAAAGGTCGTGGCCTTCTTCCTCCCTCTCCTGTTAAATCTTATTGTCTCTTCTCTGGTTTTTCTTGGTGCTCCCTGGACAGTGAAACTGAACCCGCTCTAACACTAGCACAGCCAAGACAGTCTGACAGGCCATAATGCAAATAACTTTAAAATATAAACTACAAGCCTTTCAGCCCATGACTTTTCCTAAATGTGTGGGTTTTTTAATTTTTTTAAGAAGCATATATGGTACTGAAAAAACACACAAGATTTATGAGCATTAATACCTCACAGACTAATAATACCTCGACTACAGACCAAAGATGTAACCTATTCATTCTTATTGAGCTGCTCAAATGGTACATACGCCGAAAAGGTTTTCTAGCTTCCTGGTTTACTTCTGTGGTATGCGGCCCACTAACTGAACGCAGTAGTCTTCCTCCCGCTGGCCCGCCCGCCTCATAGACTTTACATTGTGATGATGTCACAGATTTTTAAATCGCATTTCTCTGCTGCGGAAAGTTGTACAAAAAAAAAAAAAACAACTCAAAAAACACTGAAGCTCAAAAAATCAGAATAGAAAGAGTCATAATTGACCTTGTTTGCAGTTTTTGCTGTGAATGAATTTAAAGATATCTCTTTTACTATGGTGGTCTATGGGGAAAAGGTTTTTTGTTTTTACTTTGTTTTTACTATTTAAAATTGACAAGCTACTGTTTCTCTTGATGTGCTGTGCCTTACAAGCAGCTGAGACGCGCCTGACCAGTGCTGCCCACACTGGCAGTGTGACTACTCTGACTTGTTAATATGGGTGCCGAAAAAAATCCCCAACAGATACCACAATGCTCATGCCCTACTCGCAGAGGCAGTGTACGAGGCATTAGCTTCTGGGCAAAAAAAAAGTAGTCTAAGTTAGTCATATGCAGCACTCCAGAGATAATATAGTATGTTGCAAAAAACACACTCCACAATTCACACTCACAATTACAAGTTTTTCATTAGTTCACATTGCATGGCTTGATGCTCAATGCGGATTAATTCCCCAGATCTGATCTTTCTGCCTAGACTGTTCACATTCATGTTTGAATATCTGTCATCACTGTGAATGCCCTGAAACGCCTTGCTTACAACAAATGATGTCACACACTTTTGTGCACTGGAACAACAAAAATGCATGTCGCATTTGCAAAACAGGTATTTTGGGGAAGAATGACATAGCAGTGCAAGCTTCATGTCCTGAGTGACTGCTATAGTAGGAAGGTCTGATGACATCATTCTGCATAAGCCATGTGCTTCTGTTTGGGAGAGTGTGTCACATATTCTATGAGAAATGGCCATTTACAGCCATTTCTCAGAAGGAGGATTATGGGGTGTCTGTCCAGCAGCTATCAGCAGCTATTGCTGGTAGTTCTGTGGAAAGAGAGGTATTGATGCGGCCAGGAGAGAAGTCAGGAGTAGTGGGGGCAAATATGGAGGGTTTCACAGAGAAATAGTTCCTCCAGACCTTAGGATGTAGGCAAGGTGTCCCTGTCAGAAAGTATCTGGAATTCAGGCTCTGTTGGCTGGTGACTGGGGCAGCTTACTGCAACAGCAGACCAGCTACAGCATCCTTCTCTAGTTTCACAGACCGCTCCAACATTGTACAGAGAGTGATCTGCATCTGGACAGTGAAGTATGTAATGGAAAAACCATGGCTGCATTAAAAAACAACAACAACAACAACAACAAAAAACACATATGAATCCTGGTATGGTTGCTCTCATGGCTGTCTCAAGGCCTGTAACCGCATAAGCGCAGATTTAAATGGCCAAGATCTGATTTGAAAAATATGATTTTTGTGTACACACTAGTGAGACAAAATCAGATCAGTATAACATTACAGCAAACACAAATAAAATAAAATACATTTTTTTTATGATTGTCATTTGAGGTTGAAGCAATGCGATGATGAGATTTTGTCAACATTATTCACAAATTAGATAAAATGTTCACAAAGACTAAAAGAAAGGTATCTGTAAATTTACAGACCCATACCTTCCACATGTTGGCAGGTGTAGTTTTTACATTTATTTTGTTCACAGCTTAAACAGCAAGATATGACACTAATTTTGAGCTTTTAAGGTGCAGAAGGCTGGCTATAGCTTCATATTTTCCCAATGAAAGTGATATTGAGTTTCTCATCCAACTCTGAAGCAAGAAAATCAGCAGATCTTAAAAAGTCGACCTGTTCCTTTCAGGTATGACTGGTCCAGTTGGGGCCAGTTGAGAACAGCAGGAAGCATATTTTACTGGTGGCTGAGCAGGTAAATCAGAGGTTTTACTGGAGACTGATACAGCGAAAACAGTAAAAGCAGAAGTTTATGACCATATTTGAACCGTTGAGTGTCACACAGCTTGAGTCTTCCTGCCCTGCCGTGGTGGAATGTAATTTAGCACATTAACTCAAGTGCTGTAGTTTACTTGAATATTTTCTTTTCATGGCACTTTATTCTTCAACCTCTCCACAGTTTAAAGAGAAATATTGCCCTTTTACTCTATTACATTTATGTAACAGTTGCTAGATACTTTATAAAGTAAGACTTTTTAAATAAAACATACAGAGAGCTTAAGAAATATTATTACAATATGCTCTGGTGTCGATTAAACTACCCAACAGTGTATACAAGGGCAGTTCAAAATAAATTGGCAACAATTTTGAGAATCTTTTAAGTCATTTTTCATGTATATGGTTCCAGCTTCTTAAATGTGAGGATTTGCTGCCTTTTCTTTAAATTATTTGTAATTCATTTTTAATAATTTTGAGGTTTGAACTACTGTTTGGACAAAACAAGTGTTGCGAAGGTGTCTCTTTGAGCAATTAATCCAGCCATTAAGCCATTAATCATTTGTTACAGTCTTTCATACAAAAAGTTCAAAATTAACCAGCCACAATACTAACATCCTGTCTTCACACTGATTTATAAATAATATAATCTAATGGTGTACAATAAAATAGTATACTAGGAACAGGGGCTATTTTTCTGCATTGACTTTTACTTTCAGGTAACATTTTTGGTGCAGGGCTTTTACAGTGAGGTATTGGTACTTTTACTAAAAGGTCTGGTGTGTTAAACTAAAAGTGAGGTTGCAGAGCTAAAAATTCTCCTGTCTGCCAAGTGTGTTGGAAAACTATAGTGGCCAACGTGAAAACGCAAAACACTCAACTTATGAATATTATATACCATTTCTGCTACAATACTTCCTCCACCACTGCTTTGCTGTGTGCAGTAGCCGTGTGTGTGTGTGTGTGTGTGTGTGTGTGTATGTGCATGAATAACTGGGCATGTTCATGCTCCATATGGTAACCATAGCTGGTCCATCTGATTGCAGCCACAACACTCATTCAGAGAAGGACAAACGACAGCTGTATTTTTTTTGTGGGTCTAATTATTTCCTAGCGACCACTTAGCTTGTCATATTATGGAGGGACTGCACAAGGAACACCATCAACATCCACACACACACACACACACACACACACACACACACACACGCACACACACACACACACACACAGACACGTGATTGAGATGAGAAGTGGGGGTGAGCAGAGGCCTAGTATACACAACTGCCCATTTAGTGCATTCCATATTTAAACAAAGTGGATGTTGAACTTTGACACTTTTCTATGTTGGTATTTCTCTTTTTCCCCACTACTGATGACTTCATCCCCTCTGCTGGAGACAGACAGGGGGAAGCAGCATGCACACAAATACATACACACACACACTGTGGTCCAGTACCTTCCTGTGTGGGGCGGGGTGCTGTGTCATAGCCATGGGGAAGCTGTGAGCTCCTTTTAGCTGTGTCTTCTCCCAGAGGGAGGCAAGCCTCTGGACACACTCATCCCTGGAGCACAGAGGGACACTGGACTTACTCTGGTCAAAGGAGAAAGAAAAGAAACAGTAGTAAAACATAAAAAGCAAACATAAAACAGAGATATGGTATGGATAGAGACAGAAAAAAAAGTATAGGGGGAAAAAGTAGAAAAAGTTGGGAAAACAAAGCTACTGTTACATATTTCAACTGCAAGACTCTTCATATATTCCTGAACAATGACACTTTCAGCACTCAATTTAAATATTATATTTTTGGTTTTACTACCATGAAAAGAAGTGCAACTAATTTCTTATAATACAACTTCAGTGAGTAACCACATTTTCTGTGCACCTGTAGATGTAACAGCATGATGTGTATCCACAGATGAGGTTGTCTGCTGGTAAGGTTGAAACAGGACTTGGCATACAGACAGTAGTGGCCCTTAAGATGACAGGAGAACGACAGCTTGGCCACACATCCTCGATTTGAATCTGTCACACACAGAAATACATGAAAATGGCAAAAGCATTAATACTTAGCAGATGCTCACATTGAAGCTTAACCAGAGTCACTTAGCTCTGTGTCTCCGTGTGCTTCTCTCTGTCCCCTGCACATATGGACTTGTGTATCCTTGGGAGCATATTTACGGAGTGATTCATAGCATGCAAGGACACCGCATCTCGCAATCGTCAGAAAAAGTTGTCTCTTCCCGTCACCACCTCCCGCAAGCTCAAACCATTGACGGGACAACAGTTTCTGTGCTTTACATAAAAATCTGTGCCTCATTTTAGTATTACATTTTTATTTTATGCCATAAAGACAAGGTAAAATAAGGGCTTTAAGGGCGGTAAAATGTATGCAGCACATTTGTGTCTAATTTAACTGATTAAAGTCATTCAGGATTTTATCTGAGCCAAGAAAGTGCAGCATCGTGTCCATCTAACCAATTTCCATGGAGGAGGGGGATTCACTTTTCCCTAACCAATCAAGATAGATCAACGTATTCACCTGAATCTAAAGACATTTTAAGGCCACACTAATACGTAGCCATTACAACATGCTGGTTTTGTCAGGGTTTTAGGAGTGGAGCCAAGCAAAGTAAAACAAATGACAGTCAGGTGATTTTAACAATCATTGTTTCATGTCAGCATGCCAGACAAATCATGCAACTTGGTCATGTGAGTGGACTCTGGACCCAGGCAAGCAAAATTAAAAAAAATAGGCAGTTACATTTGGACAGAGCCAGGCGAGCTGTTTCCCTCTGTTTACCTTCTTTTTGCTGAGATGAGGTAAGTAGCTGCTGCAGTAATTTTATATTAACAGAAAATTATGAGAGTGGTTTTAATCTTTTCGTTTAGCCCTCGAAAAAATAGAAATGATAATGGGGGGAAAGAACATATTTTATTTCTATTAAAAAAAAATCATTCTAAAGCTATGCTGGATATATTCTACCAGTTTTAATAACATGTGAAAGTATCTATGTTTCAGGTGACTGAACTGGCTTAAAATCATTCACGGCCAAACTCAACCTTAATTTCTTACTTTGAAAAAGGAATCTGAAACAAAAATGCTGCAAAATGCACAAAACCAAGGTTATCTCAATTCATAGTAGACACTATGACAAAAACAAGTGTTTAAAACTACATGTGTTGAACTACGATGTGTGTCTGTTTATACTGCTTCACTAATTAACATGTGTGTTTCTAAGAAAATTTGTGTTTATCCAACAGTCAGTGATGCTGTATATTTTTTTGTCTCAGTGTGTGTGTGTGTGTGTGTGTGTGTGTGTGTGAGAAAGTAGATGTTTGGATTGAGGATACATGTGCGTGTGCACTCTTCCATGTAATCTTCATCCCCTGAGATGGAGGATCGGCAGCTTATGTGTAGGTCAGCCAGCAGCATGATGACATCATTCAGCTGAGACCACCTGTGACATCATATCCTAAGTGCTGTGGGGTTAATTCTCATTAAGACACTTAATACTAAGAGAGCAAATGCAAAGGACCAATTATGAATGGAGGGATGGACGTGTGTCGGTGTGTATGTGTTTAACAGCTGTATATTTACATTCATTTTCAGATTTAATCAATTAACCAGAGGCCAAAGGAGGAGTCTGTTATTTTTTGTCTTGTTTCCTGTTTTACGTGCACGCATTTGTGTGTGCGTGTGTCTGTGAAGTATGACCCCTGGCTGCCTCTTAGTTAAAATGACATTAAGGCCAAAGGCGGAGCAATAACATCCCCTCCTGTCAATCAAAATATCATCACCTTTGCTGTTGTGTTTGAGTCTGGTGGTGTGTGTGTGTGTGTGTGTGTGTGTGTGTGTGTGTGTGTGTGTGTGTGTGTGAGAGAGAGAGAGAGAGAGAGAGAGATTTGTCTGTTCTTAATCTGTCAAAAGACTGAAGCTGCATCCCCATAGGTGGGGCGCAGATGGCTCAGACAAAGAAATACAGAAAGGATTGTCAACTTGAATATTTGTTTGAGTGTTTTTTTAAGTGTGATGAGTGTGAGCTGATGCGCAGAGATAGAGTCAAGTTATTGTCTTACGAGTCACAAGTAGGTTTTAAATTTATGCACTGAAGTCCTGAACCCTACGTCAAGAATGAAAAGTCTCAAATTCAGTCCCAAGTCCTAAATTATGAGTTTTTAGTCAGCATTTTAGTCACATATCATCAAATGTAATGCCACTTTAACAACAGAGTAATAATATATTACATTTAAAAAATCATGGGAGCTTTTCAAAAATGTGCATGTATATGTTTAAACAAGAGTGTGTAAAATTAACTTGGCTGATAAGCTAACATTAGCAAAGCGATAGCTCCTAAATTATGTTAATATTATCCTCAACTTATCGTTCTTTGTGCAACTCCAAATTTGAACAAAGTTGAGAGTTTTTGTGTCTCCACATGTAATTTTTGACCTGCATGTTTTACATACAGCAATTCATATTTTGTTGACTACTGCATACTTTTATTATGTGAACAAATGTATCTTTGGAATATTTTTTTTCAGCTGGTGTCTTTTGTTTCAAGTAGATCATCTGGGGAATTGTCAACTTGCTGGGAGTGAATAATGTTTTTAATCTTTAGGCTTGGGTGTCACATGTGAAAGGCTTGATTCAAAGTGAAGTCAGGAGTCACTGGTGATTTTAAGTCAAGTCTTAAGTCATCAAATTTGTTACTTGAGTGTGATTTGAGTTCAAGTCATGTAACTCAAGTCCACACCTCTGCTGATGTGTATTGTTGAATTTGTGAATATCTGCACACACACACTACCAGGTGTGTAATGTCTTGTTTCCCAGATCAATGTATTCTGTGTCTAAATGTGTCTATCTTGTAAAATATGCATATTTGATGTATATAAAGCATGTTTCATGTTGCCTGAATTAAACTGTATGATTTATCATTTCAGGAGGGACAGGATCAAGCTTTAAAAAAACACATTTAACAAGGGAAAGGTGACAACAGGCGCTGCTACGGCACAAAATGACAATAAAGTCTTAATTCAAATGAAGCGCATCAAATTGAAAAATGGAAAATAAGCAAGATATGAATGAAAATAAAATATCAAATCTCTGAAAATGAGAAGGATGAGAGGGGGAATGTGAAAATGGATTACAGAGTTTGAGAAGGTGGATTAGATTAGTTTGGAGACGTAAGAGGTTTCTCGTTTCATTGTTTGTTCACATGAACTGCTTGACCCTCATGTCTCTAGTCAGCACACACTGCTAAAACTAAGGTATGAAAGCATGTGCGCACATACACAAAACTGCACCCATACAAGTGCTTCATGCATACTAAATATGTATGCATAACATCCATCTGTTTCCACTTAAACCTGGCTGTGTTGTATAGATGTAACTGAATTTAATAACCCTTCCCACTTCAAAACAATCCTCTGTTTCTATACCTTGATTAATTTTTTCCATTAACAAATTAGCTCCGTGACATTTGGCCTATGGAGTTTGGCTCAGAGTTTTTTGTATAAGAGTTCAATCTTTCCCTCCAGATTAAGTATGAGTACAAACGTTCACTGGAGTCTGCAGCTGAGTAGAAGGATAGGTCTGGCAATACTCTATATATTTTTCCCATGGAAATGCCAAAACTAACAACACATTGATACGCTGACTGATTTAAGATGATACCATTTTGAATTTGAATTGAAAAGATTAGATTCAGACCAAAATGTTCTCCTGCATTGTGTTTGGTGGTTTGCAAAGTGAACCCATGGATAATGTTGATGGGAGACAAAGACAGTAAATTAAATGTAATTATTTAATATCAAATCATAAGCATAAAAATGTAAAGAAAAAAATAGCTGTGCTGCTCAGTAACTCAACTGCCTTTGCCAAATTTTAAAGTTCACAATATAGATATTCCACAGGAAAATCATATGATGCTCTTCACCAGCTGAGCTGATGGTGCTCGATAACTGGAAACCCAGCATACAAAGAGCCAAAGATACGATGTATAATATAAGATATCTGTCCAGACAGGATATAAACTATAGAAGAACACAAAAAATGTATTCAGGACTGTAACTTATACTAAGGTAGAAGAAGAAAAATCACATTCATATGCCCTCTGGATGGGATTAAAATCACCAATCAACACTTGTAATATTAAAACAAAACTACTCCACCTTGGGAAATAAATCCCTGTCTGATTGGGGCCCAATGTGTGTGTATGTGATATACATAGTGAAAGTGAAAAGGAGAGAGAGGAAAAGAGGGGGGGTGTATTCATACAGCATCATTAATCAACCCCAGCGAGCACGTCTGACTGTAATCTCATTCAGGTTCAGCAGGTTACACAAACCCTTCCTCTGCCTCTCTGTGTACTGCACTTTCTTCCTACTGCATAAACTAATGACACTGTCATCAAATTATCTCTAGCAGGGATCTTAAAGCAAGCATGCACCGACAGAGCTGTTTGTCATGTTCGCATTACCTTCGATCACACACTGCTCTGGTATGGGGATCTGCTGCACCATGTCTCTGCAGAACTCTCTGATCGTCTCCATGTTGTCTCTTAAATGGATGAAGAGCCTGTCAGCATCCTCCTGCTCCTCCTTCTCTCTTCTTTGATCTTTCTCAGCATCTTTGACCCCTCTGTTAATAGCAGTGGTGACTGGCATCGAGTCATCGCCTGTCAGTTTCCTCTCAGCAGGCTGTGCTTCCTGGTTTTCTAAGTGTGGTTTCACCAAAGTGTTGGAGAGGATGTTGTCTGAGTTTGACTCCAGGCCCTCACCGTCCTCCCCGGTGTCTGAGTTGATGGAGCGGGAGCGCACAGCGTGAAGGGCCAGGCTTTTTGACCTAATAAAAACAGTCAGAGTGGTGCAAAATTCATAAAAGTCAACTAATTTCATAGAAAAATGTAAAAATGTCCCAATATCAGTGCATGGCAGGAGTTTTGTGTGCATGAGCACGAATTTGCTAAAGATACTGATCTTTTGTAATCATTGTCTGCTTTTGCTTGAACATCCTTTTTGGTTTTCTTTGGCTAACTGTACGTCAGCTGTTATTCACACTGAAAGGATTCTGCACTCCAGTTCCAGCTGAATTTGCTTCACTAATGTCAAATGTACCATGCCCCATTATTTTCAGAGATCTACAGCACTATTCACTTTATAACAGAGGAGATATGAACAGTCAGAGATGACATGGTGAGTCAACACCCTAACTTTGTTCAACAAACTATTAATTATATGGCTATTTATCAAATATGCAAATCTTTTTTTCAATAAATAATTGATTTTAGGATGAACTAATGTTTTAAGACTTTAGGAGGACCTATTATGCTTTTCTTCATATTCTGTCATACATGTATATAATGTTACTTTGTCAGATGTTCGTATTCGTAGGCATGCAAAGGGCAAAAAGCCTACAACATTTATCTGATTTGTGTGTAAACAGCCTTCCAGTCAAAGGTGACTGACGGCACATTATCTCTCTGGGTCATTTTAAATCCAATGCTTTGAAGTACAAAGCAAAAAATCATAGGCTGTATCATTACCACAAGACTTCAGACTTACTATGTATGTTTATACAACAGGATTGGGCCTCCATTTTGTGCGCTCTCAGCGAGTGAACATGTAATAAACAGTATTTCTGTATGTTTGGATAGCCTGTCTTTGGTTTTCTTTAATAAACAGATACAAAATAATGTCTTCTTGGCTCAAGGATCTCCTGTTAATTTGACTGGAAATCAGTAAAGTCCACCCACAGTGGCAGAGATTACAGTCTATTCTTAATAAAAAGAAATTCTTACAATCCAGTCAGATCTAATTGGAAACTCAGCAGAGCCATTTAATGTGACATACTAACCGACCTGTTGAATCTCATCTCTCGTCTCTCCTCCCTGACGGCTTGGCTCAGGCTGTAGCGTCGCTGGGGTGCAGGAGAATCCTCCTCCTCTCCCCCCTCCTCCCCCATTTTCTCCTCAAAGGCCTGAGTCTTTACTTGCAGCCGCTGCTCCGGCCCCCTGCCTCCCCCTCCTCCCCCTGGGAGAGATGCACAGGGAGATGGCGGACACGCCTCGTTCACCCTGTAAAATGCACATAAACACACACACAGGGCAAAGGGTTGACTTGGATTGCATGTGGTGGGCACGTGAGATGAAGCTGGACAGACACATTTGGATGGATTTCAGTCGCCTCACTCCCCCCCTTCCTCCCCCTTCTGGCTAGCCTTTCTGTAATTCTCGCTTTCTCACGATGACTGGCTCTATTTCTGTGTCTCTCACCCCACGTGTCCCCCTCTCTCCCTCATTTGTTGGCTACATCTCACCTTCTCCCCTCTCTCTTTGGCTTTGTTTTTCTTTGTCCCTCACTATGGTGCCTGTCTCCTCTCTCTTCTGCTCTTTAACCAAACTAATTATTCCCTTCCTCCCTCTCTCTATCGCTCTCTCTTTCTGTCCATATTTTTTCCACAAGTGGCCTTTATAACTTCATTAAACAGTCCACTTTTTTGCTGAAAGAGGACTTCCAACTGCCCCATTGTTGTTTTGTTCTGTCTTCACCCCCTGCTCTTCACTAACAAACCATCCTCCCTCTCTCAGTCCCTTGTTCCCTCTATCTCTTTTCCAGAAGACCCCAAGCAAAGCCTCTGGAAGCCTCCAATCCTGCACACGATGTTTTCATTTCGGGGAGAGCTGTGCGTGTCATTCCCACACTGCAGCCAGATGAATCCCAGTCAATTTGTGCACATTAACACACGCACACACAAACACACACAATGTCCCCACATATTGCGCATGCATGCTGCATTTTGAAGCATTTTTCATGAATTCCACTTATCGTACATATTGCAAGTATTTGAAAGATGTCATCAGAGGACAGACTTGGACGTAAAAACAAAAAGCAAAACATTTTAATGGTCTACAAATAATAGTGTGTTGTTACAAACCCAGATTTTTTACATTTTAAGGCCACAAGTTGATCGAATGCGTGGGCTCACGCTCTGTGCAAATTTCAAAGCAGTTACAAAACTCTTGACTGCCCTCCATAACACACACACACACACACACACACACACACACACAAATCAGGCACTTTTTCTAGGCAAATACTCAGTGTTTCAAACAGGAATCACTATTTCAAATATTTTAACTGATTTCATTATCAAATTTGCTCATCAATTCTCAAAAGTAATTTATCCTTTGTCATTTATCAACACCTTTTAAAGCCTCTAAAATTGATGAACAACAACCTGTGTTCAGTTTATTAAAATTTACAACTTTAATAAACACAATGAGAACAGACAAAAAAAGAAACCATTAAAATACATAACCTACTTACTTACTCATAGCAGAAGTACAAATATCAAGGGAAAAAAAGACCAAATGAATAAAATCTTTAAATCTATAAAATTGGGCAGGCAGAATGCTCCATTACTAAAAGACTACCAGTGTGCCATGATCCTGTGCAGCGAATGAAACAAAACCGGGGTCCAGCAATGGCGGACAGAATGCGGTGCAACTGTTGAATTGTCCCACTTGCCTCCCTTATGGTCACAATGGCAGCAAAGAAAACAAAACTTGGGATTTATTCATTTCGTCTCATGCCTACTTTTAGTAGACCATACGTATTGAGCATTAATCTGCAAATGCTCTAGTTCAAAAGAGTCCTATCTTTTCTATGGATTTCAGTGTTTGAGCCACAAGCAAGGCCAAAAGACGCTTTTTGTTTTTAGCCTTGCCGATTTCCAAAAAACTTCCCCTTCTAACAGGTTAAGAGTGAGGAGTCAGCAGTAAACAACAGTATAGAACAGTTAATGAAATCACTGCAACCACCAGAGGTCTTTGAGCATACAGTCATACATGTGTACACAAAAATATTAGGCTGATTGGTCAAGTAGTTGGCAAGATTACCTATGGACAGACAGACACAAACACACACACACAACCAAATGCATGATCCCCTTACCTGCAGTGCATGGCCGTGCTCTCCTCCAGTCTTCTCCCCAGCAGTCGGGCTATAGCAGTGAATGAGTTGCTCATCCTGTAGATGTCTTTACCGCAGCCTCCCAGTAGAGATGGGTAGCGGTCGGTCAGAGCTCTGATCTCCAGCAGCAGTGTGTGGTGAAAGCTGTGCTCCATGCTGCCCAGACAGGACACCAGGTAGACCAACGAGCTGTGAGCATGAGTCTGGAGTAAAGAGACAACACAGAGAGATATGATGATAAATAGAAGAAATTATAATAATGTGTTGTGACCCATGCTGGCAAGAAAAATACAGAAAAATGGATAGGATTGCCAACATGTTATTATTGTAGGAAAACTGCCCAGGTTAATGGTTACTTCTAATGTTACCGGTTGTTTCTGAGTGTACTGAAAATGACTGAAAATGGGACCAATGTTTTGTTTAAGGAAAGCTGGAAAGTACTGTGTAACTACATGTGTTTTGGTGAAAACAAAAAAAGAGTATTTTATCTATTTGACACACAGTACCCTTAATCTACCAAAGAAGTTTGGAGGGGTGTTGCAACTTCTCTTGTTTCTAAATCCTAACAAATAATAATAAATACAAACATATGCTCTCGGCAAACTTGTCATTACTTTCTCTTCAACCTTTGTAATAACCAGATTCACACACATTACATCAGTCTCGACCTGATTTTTGTGTACAAATGTATCCAAAACATATACAACCTAATCACCTTTAACACAGAATAATACTTAACAAAATGTCACTCTCCGTTAAGCTTATTTGTTTTCTTCTCAAAGGAAAGTTTTCTTCTTATTTATATTTACTTTCTCCTTTTTTATGTAATAGGCAACATGGTATAAATATAGCCCTGCATATGAAACACATACTTTTGTTTCATAACTATTTAATCTTAGGTTTTGTTCTTACCCATTTTGGATCTCAACCTTTTATTTAACAAAAAAAAAAAACCCCACACGTTTTAAAGTGGTGCAAACCAGTCAACACTTAAATCACTGCGATAACAGATGAACAAAAGTGACATGATTTCATTAACAACACTCCTGCTGTGTTTTAGGGCAGATCCAAAGCCAACTAAAAAAACATCTGTGGACAAAAACAAGGTTCATTTAAAAAACTTAAGTCTCTATGCATGTAAAAACTCACACTGCTTGGACAAAAAAAAGAGACCGACTGATTGATGGAGGGAGAGAAAGACAGACAGAGCCAACCTGTGCTTACTGAGCTCAAGCACACCTTGTAACGAGGAGAGAAGAATGCACTTACTGCACAGTTTGGGCATGTTTCACAAGCACTCTCTGCAGGATGCTATATTTATACATGGATGCTGAAACTACCAGAAAAGGCAGAATTTGAATTTATACTGTAACAACAAGCCAAGTAGGTATTTAGGAGGTTTTGGGCCTGGAGTGAGGGCTGCAGGTACAAAGATTTTACTAGGATGTCCACTGCTTCTGCGCACAGTTCAAGTATTTATTGTTGAGACGATTTTCCTTTTTAAGGACTCACTACAATACTTCCAAACATTACAGCATGAGCAGAACTTGAATCATTTTCAATTTGCAAGTGAGACATTTTACATTAACTCTAATAAAAGCCTGCCAGATCATTTGAGGCCCTCCTAAATCATTAAATGTCACAGGTCGTGTTTAATTGTGTGGAAAAAACACTTGGCCTTGATCTGATGTCCTAAATACATCACTGGTTTAAATCCTGGCCAAATTCTTGTGTAAAATCCTGCAAACAGCACAATAACTGGAAGTTTTTAAAAACTAAGAATGGTTGTATTATATTATAACTTTCAATGTTCTCCAAAGAAATTGTGGCAGAGTAAAAGATATTCTGCCAAAGTGCCAACAAGGACAGGATACAGATCTGGAGAAAGAGATCAGTTCTTTCTGCCTCGTGTGCGCTCACACACAAACAGATACACAAACACACAAATCAAAATCCTAGGAAGAGACACAACTTGGCCCATCCATTTCTATCACTCCATTATCATAATTCTAACAACACTGGGAGCCAGTCTCCTCTGGCGGTAGCACATGTGTTTGTGTGCAGGAGATATCTGTTATAAAACTTAATTTTTAAAAAATGAATGATTCAGAGTTTACAAAAAAGTAATGAAAACACTGCACCAGTTCAGCAACAAGCCAAACCCTTTCTCTGCTTACTAACCTCTTTACTTTTTTTTCTTTCTTTCCTTGTTTGCTTAGTTGCTTAGTTTCCTCTGATTGTCCATCAGCACACTGATCTCTCTACTTCCTTTGGAGCTGCAGTCTGGCACACTAACAAGCCCCATGGAGTTACTGCTGTGCGCACAAATGTGTGCTTTCTGTCCCAGAACGCATAAATTATTTGTGACAATGAGTATTTATCATGGGGATGATTTAACATTTGATTCTGAAAATTTCGGAGAAACTGTAAGGATTTCACTAAAGCACTTCAAAAGTGACAAAATACAAAAGCATCACACTTTCCTTATTAAAACCTGATGTTAACAATTAATTGACTTATTTACAACCTTATGGAAATAGAGACCAAAACAGGAAATCTCAACCAAAAAAACAGCAAAGTGTGATGGTTATTTTACTCCATTCAATCAATTTATAAATACATGAATACTGTATGTCCTATGATGTAATTGTAATTGGTAAGTAAAACTAGTGTCTCCACTGTACCATGATGCTTTACTGAAGGTTTGATGTAACATTTATTTGCTCATCACCAGTGGCTTTATGCTTTTTACATAAATCCTCCATATTATCTGCATGTCATGTCCGTCTTTGTCATTCCCAATATTTCGCTTGCAATTTCCAACCCCATGTCAGTGGTTTTATGAGTTGTGAGCAAAGAGTTACGTTTTTACTCTTAAAATTTTTGTTCTGAATAGGTTTTAAAGGCCTGTGTAGGTAAAACTATCTGCCTCTCAGGGTTGGTAACAGACTGTATAAAATAATGGACGTAGCTACTCTACTGTGATGTCATCATTTGGTTTGTGGATTGCCATTTTGAAGCCTTGAGTTTGGCATTTCAGCTGTTGCTTATCTTGGATTTTTGGAGCCAAGAGTGACCAAATTTGGACGAGAGGGTGGATTTGACTCATAGACTGTCACTCATGTGCAACCCCCCCTTAAATATGTATATGTATAACTCTAAGATTTAATACAACAGTTGTCATGATTGTTAAAATTACTAATAGAGACCAAAGCCGTTTTCGCACCATACTGTAAGCATGTTTATTTCTGCTTTAAAGTTGGGCGTTTTAACATTTTAACTATGGGGATTTCCTCTATTTTGGCACTTCCTCTGTTTTGACACTAACTTTCAGTGTTGTTTGTGCAGTTTTTGCCACTTCAGAATTTACTTAATTTTTCAGCCTTGGAGTTTGCCACTTGATTAAGAACCACTGCTTTGTTTTTAGAGACTATTGCTAAATAAACTGGTTTCTAAAAGGTCCCATATTTCAGATGATTTTCATGTCATTTTAAATATAATTCAGACAAAGTACTTCAACTATATATCATTGAGAAATGCCTTTTAACAAGCTGTCATGACTTCCCTGAAGCTGTGATTTCACAACTTAACTGTGTAGACCGTTTCAAATTTTGTTTTATTGTTTTAACATAAACACTCTAAATAGGTATTTTTGTATTTCCTGTTGGAATGTCTCACATTGTGTGTGAATGGCATCAGCTGACAGGAATATGGACAGTAAACATGGAGCTGTTTCCTACCAGTGCCTTTTCAGTGCAATGGTCTATACATATTGAAAGTGCCGCTACACTGTCATTCCCTCTGCTGTTATGATGGTTCAGCGATGCCAAAAGCGTGATGTGGATGGAAGAATCAGTAACACAAACCATTTAAATCAGACTGGATTTTTTAGAAGGGGGGCTTTAAAAGACAGTGCCAAAACCAAACGTATCACACAGAAGGTGAATACAGGTATATTCAGGCAGAAAATATGAAAAAAAGTAAATAAATAAAAAAAGTGTTTTTTGGACATGCAAGCATTTTAACATGTTCTAGTAGAAACCTAAAAATACCAGTATGACCCTGAAAATGAGCATAACATGATTTTTAAATCTCCCATATGAACTGCATGGCATGTTCCCTCTCTATGCCAGTTGTTTCAGACCTGTTGGTTTTTAACTTGCAAAAAATATTAAAGTACTGACAAGAGGCAGTGGTTTCATATTTTTACAAGTCATGCGCAAAGAGTTATTTTTTCCTTCTCAAATTGTGATTTGGAATAGGTTTTATAGGCTTGGAGAGGTAAAACTCTCCAACTCCCGGGTTTGGGAACCACTTTTTTTTGTATAAGTTTCTTTTTTTTTAAAAACATTTAAATGCTATTATTTCAATGAGCAGATCACAACGTTAACAATTTTAAACCAGTGCAGCTTCATAATCTTGATTTTGGCTATGAAAAAATATATTGTTTTATGGAATCTGTGATAAACTGAGTGACCAGTACCACAAATGAACATGCTAAACAGTTTACATTTTGTCCAAGATAACACTTATGTTGTTAAGTTGTTACATAGTTAAGGTTGCAGACTTTGGCTACATCATATTTAAAGGTTTTCCCAACTAAAGCTTTAAAAATTGGCCATAGAATTCAATTGACACACTTCAGAAACAGCGTTAACATCAAATAAAAATGTTTTTAATCTTTGAAAACTAGTATTTATTACATGACTGTTACTTTCTCTCGTTTTACCTTTATGGTTATTGTGATATAAGACAGACAATAAGTGCAGAAACACATTATAGACCAACTCTCTTCAGGAGGTTAGGGAAGCCAGAAACAGTGTTGTGCAATCCTATCACAATCGAGTACAAATACACCCCAGCGAGTGTGTGTGTGTGTGTGGCACAAATGCGAACCCACAGGAGGTACTCTCCACTGCCATCACCAGGAGGCCTCTGCAGAGGCATTTCCCAGAAATACATGGGTTATTTTCCAAATGGTTCCAATGTGAAGAAAGACAGGACACTGAGGTCTGACCAACTGCGTGTGCGTGCATGTGTGTATGTATTTGTCTGTGCTGAAGCTGGGTTGGCAGGTTTTTCGACAAGAAGATTGAGGAGGAAAGGTTGCCCTGGAGTAATAGAAAACTGTATTATGGTTTCCAGCTTCATGATGTGTGTGTGTGTCAGTAATGCGATATGTTCTCTCCTTTCCTTAATTTCCCCAAATTGTCGTTAAACTGCCTTAAATAGACCCAGAGGAAAACGGGGAGTGGGAGCCCTCACCCTGTCCTGCTGTCACCTTCTGATGAAGGCGCACACACATTATAGACCGACTACAATGTGTGACCTCATCCTACCTATTATTACACAGTGTTGTGTGGATAGTCATGTATCGTGTCTGCACAAAGTTGATTCGAATATCTCATGCACCATATTCTTATTTAAGCCTTAATCAGGCTAGTCCCATATGTGACCTCAGCACTCAGTACACTCATACAAATGTTACTTTATTACCAACTGTCCAGTATTTGTTTGCATCTTAAAAGTTATTTTCATGATTGCACAAATGTTAACTGTCCAGGATGAGAACAGCTTTTCTCTTTCTTGGATAAACCCAACGATTAAATCCAGTATTTCCACAAACTGTGTTCAGTTCAGAACACAACTACAAACATTTTCTGATCATTTTGTCCTTTTAAGGCACAAAATCTAACAAACACAGAATTTTTGGAAGAAACAAGTATTCCCCAAAGTAAGTTCCATGTTATCAGATATTTTTATACCAGTGAAGGAAAGTGCATCCACCAACCAGAGATGGTTTAGATTCCAATAGGCTCAGACAGAGGTTGTATAGGGTAGAAATGGTGGTCTTCGTAGGTTTGCAAGCATTTATTGTGTTGCTATGTACCACAGACTGCAGGTTTTTTTAAAGGCTGGCCAACAGAAGGATTTACTTGGAACCACTTTCAGATGGACAAGAAAGATAATATAAACACAAGAATTACGAGTGTTAATTTAAACCATCAGATGAGCAAGACTCGCAGTCAAGTTACCAGCTGTGAGGCAGCAGCATGCTAACATCCTCACAATGACAATGTTAACCTGCTGATATTTAGCAGGTATGATGTTTCCACTATCTTTGTTTAATGTATAAGCATGCTAACATTTGCTAATTAGCAATAAACACAAAGCACCGCTGAGGCTGATGGGAATGTCATTAGTTTTGCAAATATTTGGTCAAAAAAACAAAGTACTAAACAAATGAAAACTCTGACATGATGATCATACAAGATGAAGCGAAAGAGGAGCATTGTTGCCAACTCTTTTCTAATGAAAGTAGCAAGCACTAGCTCAAAAAGTCAGATGTCATGTGCTCATTTGCATATTGTCATTATGCATCAACTGAAGCATTAAAATGATGCTGAATTAATTTCAATAGAAAAATCCTTGACAAAATATTTGAATGATATGAGATTTATGGTGCTTTATATACTATAAAACACCACTTTTTCAGCAATCCAGATGGAAAGTTATGTCAACATAACCACTGAAACTCACAACAACTGAACTCCCACAGGGAGCGCTGTCTCTTCTGTCCCACTGCACGATCCGCGCTCGATGATAGAGCGCTGGACTGCGATTACTTTGAACAGCATGCATGGGAAGGATTTACAAAATAATTCTCTGTTTTGGTTTCTGTATTCTTTACAGAAATAAAGTCGCCAAGAAGGTCTGAAAAGTCTACATCCAACAGTTGTAAAGGTATTTGACCTAAACCCACAAATGTCAGCCCCAAGTCGCCCCAGAGAAGAAGTCAGGGAATAACCAAAATTACTAGGTTACATTTTCTGGAGATCATGGATGTTTGAATCTAATTTCATGGCAATCCATCATTTGACTGTTTTACTCTGGATCATACTGGTGGACCGGCTGACATTACTGTACTCTACTGTAAAAAAAAAGTAGGCTCAATTCTGTTGTTTTTTTTCTCCACAAAGAGAGCCTGGCGGCTGATAAAAACAAACCAAGTCATTAAGTGTGTTCTTATTAGCTGCCTGCAGCCTACATCACTCCCTCCCTCTCCAGCCCATCAGTCAACAGCAATGCCACCCTGCAGTTTGCTCCACTTTCCAGGCTAATTAACCTGTAATCAGCAGCTCAAGTGTTTTTAGGGCCAGCTAATGGCTGAAACGCCAATTTTTACGTCAGAAGTGCCATTAGAGGCAAATGAACAACCAGGTCTGCAGGGCAGCCAAGTGTTTAACCCATGGGTAGGCCAAAATGAGGCTCATGGGACAAATTTAGCCTGCTCCTAAACTAATTTTGATACTGTAAGTCTTCCAATAATGTACAATAGTTGTAGCAGTAGTTAAAGTTTAGTATTTTTGAAAATGACCTGCTGCTTGATACCTGCTGCATCAAATTGATTCAAGAAAATATTGAAATAATGAACACATTTTCTGTTCTACAATACAGCTGATTTTCCTTTTCACATAACACATAAAAAGTACCTTTCTTGAGGTTAATGTTCCTTTAAATTGTGTCATGCTTGGATCATAAGGCTGACAGGGCTGTTTCTTAACTTTTCCTTCAAATGAGATTTTTTTTCTCCTTCCTCCAGGACAGTGATTTGTTGTGTTTCTTTACTTGTACTCAGCTGTAAATAGACAGAACTCTCTGAGGAGTCGCCATGTGTTTGTTTAGGACAGACGCTCCTCAACAATGATGTAGGTTTTAGACAGCAGTTTAAACCTCCGGATGTGCCCGGCCAGTCCACTGGGCGAGTGTGTTTTACACTTGGCAGGACAACAGAGAGCAAGTCATGTGAGATTGCACAGCCGGTTCCTCCCTACTCATTGAAATAATCACTCCTGCCTGTTTCAGTGTGTGTGTGTTTTTTTGTGTGTGAGTGTGTATATGTGAGACTGTGCATTGCTATGCAGACTTTAATGGCATTAATTATTCCCCTGACATTTTGACAAGATTTGGATTATTTTTGGAGCTTGTCTCTGTTTACGGCAAACAGCCAGTGCACCAACAACACAGACATCTACTGCAGAAAGCTGACAACATGCCCAACCTGTGTATGCTTTGTGTCCCAGCTAAGAAGTTCAAAGTAAAGGCCTTATCACACCAAGTCTTTATTTTTCATATGCCTGTTTATAATCCCTCACCTGATAAAAATCTGTACACACAGAAACCTCACTGATTCAGGTGCATTTTGTTGCTCTATTTGTTGCAAAAACTCACAATATGAGAAGAAAATGTAAAGACACATTTGCTCACTTGCTTTTCTCCATTACAGGTACAATGGAGAATGCAATCTGCTATAAGTATCGTCATTGCCGTTGTGTATTTGTCAGTAGGCTAATGTTACCTCCTCTTAGTCATGAAAGATTTGAAGAGGAGCTTTCATTCTATACATGCCCATTTCTTTTTCTAGCTGGACACAATTACAATTTTTTTTGAATAAAATTTATAAAGCCCATTATCGCAAAACACAGTTTTCCTCAGAGGGCTTTACAGCATATGACATCCCTCTGCCCTTAGACCCTCACAATGTCTAAGGAAAAACCTAGTAGAAAACCTGGTAGAAACCTCAGGGAGAGCGACTGAGGAGGGATTCCTCTTCCAGGACGGACAGACATGCAATAGATGTCATAAATAAAAATTCAATTACAGTAACCACTGTCCCTTCCTGCCCTGTTCCTCTCTCTTATTGCAGATGTGTCTTGCAGGTTATGCCACATTTCCATCATTTCCTCTTGGTCAAACAACTCTTTAAAGGATTTCGAACGATGCAATGATTTTAGACAAAAAATAAAAACTTGGTGTGCAAATGCCTTAAAGACTGATTCAGTTTAAATTTGTTTGCTGTTTCCTTCAGTATTTCTTTCCATATAGTCTCTTCATGTTACTTAGCTGGAGATTGGGAATAACTGCATTATTCTTCTTTGAGGGAATAGTTTTTTGGGAAATGAGAGTTAGATGAGAAAACTGATATCACTCTCGTGTTTGTATGGTAAATACAAACCTGCAGCCAATAGTCAGTTAGCTTATCTCAGCTGGAACAGTGGAAACAGCCAGCTTTGCTCTGTCTGAAGATAACAAAACCCTTCTACCAGCACCACTACAGCTCACTAATTAATTTGTAATTTCTTGTGTTCGTTTAATCCATACAAAAATCATAGTGTAAAAATGTAGTGCTATTTAATAAGGATTATTTCCTGGCTGGGATCAGCAAATTCCTGGCTTCTCCCCGACTCTACTGAAACTTTCACTATCAACTACATTTCTCTTTAGCAAACTGATTTAAACTTGGTTTTAAATGTATTTTGAGTGAGTGTGTGTTTTTACCTCACTAATGATACCGACGGCACCATGGATTTTGGCCACGTGACCTAGCAGAGCAGGGCATTGTTGTCCAACAATCCTCAGCGTTGGCAGAAAGCTGACCAATGAAGAGGGGCTGGCCTGTGAAACGTCCACGAGCACACCCAGCAGGGCTTCAGTTAGGGATTGGTCTCCTAGGTAACTAACAAGTGTGGGCACCTGAGGGCTCAACATCTGTGCGGGTGAGAAGGAACAAAGATGGAAAAATATTCTTCATTATTTGTGATTATAGCACTGTCATTGTTTGGGGACCACCATTAACAAACAGAGGCTTGATGTGTCATTAATAACGGCTGGAGATGAGGTGATTAAACTTGGAGTGAGATGATACGACCGGTGACTAACAAAAAACAAAGCTTGACTATAGCACTGTGGGGACAAACTGAGTCAGCAAACAGTTCCTCCTCATTATCAGGACTGGTCAAACTGGACTGGATCAGACCAACCATTGTCAACCCTCCTGCTGCTATTTTATGAGTCACTTTTTCTGAGAAATCATATTAATATGAAGGTGCTTGTCTCTGTAAACTTTAAAGTTGCATGTCATTGTGATTTTTAATCAGTTACATCCAGAAAGTGAATATTAGGTTGCAGAAAACTTCTGTGATGAATGCAGCTACAACTGAAATATTTTGTGTGTCTGTGCGGGGGGTGGAGATCAGAATAACTCCAGATGGCTGTTTTTTTCTTTAGTGCTTAACGTGTGAGTGAGACTATCCATGTTTTACCACCATGTGCTGTGTTTGCTGGTATGTGGTACTTTCCCCTCATGTTGAGCATCCGCAGCCCTGCTTCAAAATATGCAGGATTAAGGGAATTCCGGCTTAAAAATGTGCAGTGCACGTGCATTGTTCCATTTACTCACTTCTAACTATGTCCCAATGGCTTTTTTCAACATTTCGACATGAGCTCATTACAGGATATGGCGAAGTCAAACGGTAAAAGGTCTGATTAAGCTTGACTCATGGGCAGAAATAAAAAAAAAGGCACACATATACTTCACTGTAAGCTAAAGCCAAGTTAAATGTAAACATATGCCATAACCATAGAGTTCTGATTTGGTTGGATAGGGTTTTGTTTTAGGTAACACCAAAGTGTAATGTGTTAACTATCTCATTATCCTTTAGATAATAGTATAAAACACAGCTGGAAGGCTGCTCACAGTATTTTGGGTGTTACTTGGCTTCTTGAAACACTTATTCCACAGCTGACAAAGATTGTGCCAACAACAAAATTAAAAAAATACGATTAAATATAATTTGCGTTTTCATCACTGGTTAAGTGTCAGTGGTTTAAGTGGGATAATTTACTTTACTTGAAAATTAGGCATATATAAGTATTTTGCTTCTGCAAAAGCCTGTTCAGTCACTACATCATACACAGACTGTTGTTTTTTGTTTATACTTGCGATGCAGTTTGTGTTTATTGTATTATGTATGATGACTGAATAAAATACTACTATTAAAAAAATACTACTAATACTACTACTGAAATAACAATAACAGTTTCAACAATAAATAGTTTGATTTATCCACAGTGTATGGTGCTTAATTTCCAATATTTCAACAGGAAAAAAATAAAAATAATAATGATAATAACAAACACAAACACTCACAAGTGGATGTTGCTCAGCAATAATTTGAATGAGTCTGATCAGATGTTGTTGCTCTGGGGACTCCAGCTGTGACATCATTGCTGTTAGGTTGCCTAGGTGACAGTGGATGGTATCTGGTTGTTTCGGGTAGACTGACGGTAGCACTCGTAACAGCATGTGGTTACCTGCCAGAAAGAGACAGAGCAGGTTTCAGTAGGCCAATTACAAACTTGCTACCCACCATTTTGATGTTAAAAGGCTCGTTAAAAATAAAACACTTGGAACCACAGAAAATACAATTTTCTCTGAAAAAACGAGGGGAAATTTTACAAATTTGGCAACCTTTTACGCTATACATCACTTCAGCCCCTCTTTTTTTCCTCTTCTTGATTCAGTTAAGAAGAGCAGTTATTGTCATTAGACCTTTTACATGTGCACATGCATATGTGTATAGAGGTTTGTAGTTTTATTGAAAAACTACAAATACAGTTTTTTTAAATGTGTCATTAAAAAGCTACACAGTACATAAAATGACAGCATAAATGTCATATTGGTCAGACCACTGTGTCTTTAAATCCTGCAGTTACAGATGACTACAGACATAAACATGTTTCCTGATTTAACATATATCCACAATTGATATCAATTGCCAGTTATCTGGAAGAAATTGTTGTTAGAGTGATGTTGAGGTTTTCTGGTCCATAAAATGGCCAAAATAGAAGAAATTCTATATTAAATTTGACTAAAATGATACTCAAAAATTCCAGACTTTTGCTTTACTGTCCACTGATAGATGTGTCTATGATTGATATCAGTGAAGGTCGTCTGAATAACAGAAACGCATCTCTGTACCATTTGCATTAAACTGTAACATTACAGAACTGTTGTATCACAATGCCTTAGTTTTAGGTGGATGTACCTAATACTATAACAATTTGCTTGTTATCAATGCTGCCACATTCCCAGATCTAGTAACAATTAACTAGCTAACAATAATTGTATTTCTAACATAAGATCTGAAGGCCAAAAGTATGAAAATCAGAACCAAATTGCATCTTTTTTATGGTGTAGCTGCACTGTAACACCACTGTAACCCCCAACTGTTATTTTCCTCAGAAAACACACATTATAAAACATCTGTGTTCTGTAAATATAACTTTCTCCATTTGTTGTCAATATTCTCTCAATGATGCAGGAAAAAAAGTCAGTGCTGACGCACGACTGGACATGAAGGCATTTGTAAGTCAGACAGCCCAACAAACCCACGGTATTACCCAACAGCCTTTGACTCACGTATGAAACATCTTTAAGTGATTCACATCTCTGAACAAAGGCTCTTGTTTCCAAATGGTAGGTTCATTATTGGTGACATTTCAAGATTTCAAACAATGGCTTCTGTGTCCTACAGTGAACCAAACACTAGACAACAAGGGATATTGTGATATTAATGTTTAACCACAGCAACACTCTGGAGCTTGATATAAAACTTGTACAGAATAAATGTTTATGGAACAGATGCTGCCTAATTTAAATGGTCTGACAAGGACAGAAATACAAAGCATTAGACTGATATTTAAAGAGAATGCAGGGTGGTTAATCAGATTTTATCAATGCCAAAAAACACAAACAGAGCAAAAACAAGAAGGGCTGTCCTGAACCCAAAAGACAAAACTTCACTTCCAAGGAGAAAAAAGAAAGTGAATAAAGTAAATGTCGAGAGATCAAATGTCTTGTAGATCTCCTAATATAATGAACTCTTTTATATGTATACCATATGTCGATATATTTCAGCTTGAACGAAAAGGTTTCAGGCTGAGGTCCATGTTATGTTTAATTAGATAAGATTGGAGGAACTTTATATATTGATGTTGGACTAAACAGAAAACAGGAAACAGAGGAAACAGAAGCAGATGGTAGAGGAATAGGGTATTTTTGTCTTATTAATCAATTTTTACCCCAAATGCTAACTTGCCACATTCTCATTACTCCACAAAGTCCACCTGCTGAAAAGCAAGCTCCATGTCCTGGTGCAGCAACGTTATTCACCTAATTCTAACCATTTTGTCCAATTTATTGTTTTATTTCCAATCTCCATTTTTTGTAAAAGTTTATTCATGTCAAAAAAATGCTGTACCAAGAAGAATTGCTGACATGCTAATGCTGTTATTTGTATTGACGATCTTATTTTAGCATGTGAGTATGCTAACATTTTCTAATTTGCTATTTACAGAGTACAGCTGAGGCTGATGTGAATGCCACTCGTTTTGCAAGTACTATAAACAAACTCCAACATGAAAAGCTAAGGGATCAGCAGAGGGTTAAAATGACGAATCAATAAACCACTTGAAAAACCACGTGATAAAATTAAATTTAAGTAGTGACAGCAAGTGCCTCAAACATTGATATCCTCAAGCAAAATAACAGTTTTTATCATATGTTATTATTATGAACATCTGTTCCATAACATTTCAAACACTGGCGAACTTTTGTCATGTCTAATAAAATGATACAGCAGGAACCTAAATAAATGGTTCCAAGAGGTGATTCACATCTGTAAATCACTTTAACCACAGGCTTCATCGTGTAGGACTGACTGTTCTGTACTGTTCTGTGTGGAGGCAGAGGAGGGAAGAAGAGCGCACAGAAGTATTTAGAAGAAAGTTGTGGCTCCTTTTATGTCTCTTTCACTTCCCTTTAATCCTAGATTACACCGTATAACATCATTGACACACCCAGCTCTACACTTAGGACACAAATCACCATAAAATGAGACAGATACAGTACATGTACAGAAAGAGAGAACGAGTAATAACCATAAAGTTGAGGTTGTAGCTTTTACAGGTCTTTTCACTGGAATGTTAAAAGGCAGGAGGAGACAAGAGTCTGCACAAAAACACACTGAAGAGGATTTATAGAGTGTACCTGGTAGAGCACATTCACCAACATCTAAACACACAGACTGCACATGAGAAACACAAAAAAACTCTTTTGATTATTGATTAGCTTCATTCATTGACCGATATTTTATTTTGGGAAACCACCTTATTTGACTCCTACTGTGTCTCCTTAGATTATCCTGTGTGTTCATGTGTGTTTGTGTGTTTACAGCAGGGATACTCAACTTGCTTTGTCTGGGCGCCACTTTTGCAAAATTGAAGGAGACCAAGGGGGCAAGTATATATAATAAATGAATGGCCTGTTTTCAACCTTTTGACGTTTGCTGTCCTCACTCACTACTTCTGTCAAGGGGAACCAACCCCAGTCAGTTTTTGTGCTGATTTTTTATGCATCAGCCAAAAAACAACAAAAGTTCTCATTGTGAATCAGTTTATTTTCATTGTCAATAAGAAAATGGTCATCTGGGTCACTTAGCATCCTATCCATCACGAGATTTGGCCCACCGGCCACAGGATGAGGAACACTGGTGTACAGTATCTGACCTTCATACCTTCATTCCAGCATACACCCAATCTATCATCATGACTTACAAACGTCAATAAAATATCCTGTGATGGCCTTTGGTTCTTTAGCACACAAAGGCGACATTTTTGAACAGCCCCTCAGACATTTTCCTGATGAACTAAAACTATTGTTAAATTCATGTGAGGAGGCAGGAGAGGACGCGGTGGCTTTTTTTCTGCTGTGCTGTTTCCCAAATGTCATATTAGAATTCCAAGGTGAGTCACAAAAATACATTACCAATTCTGGAAAGATACTTTGTATAAAAAAATACTTAAATACAGCTATTGGCCATATTTTTACCTAAGAGGACACTAAAACAGTCTGAGTCATGGGAAAAATGATTTTCTGCATTTGTGCTGTGACATAGCAGTAAAAAGCCATTATATCCCATAGCAATGATAAAACCATAAACTGAAGGTATCGGTATCACTGCTGGGACCAGTGTATCTAAATCAATAACTTTCTGAGATCTAAAGAGGTGTAATTTATTTGACTCTGTTTTACATGTTAGGGAAAATAATTTTAGCCCTCAAACTCTGAGAGACTCTTGAGATAAAGGATAGTACATACTGTGCATGACTTAAGAGCAATAACAAGGTGTTTCACACTTCCATAAAACCCAGCCCTGTTTCCTTCTACATACCCTTTCAAATCTGACAACACAGGAAGTAAACATGGACCCACACTGTTACCTGGAGCAATCCAATTTCAGTGAAACAGTCTATATAATGCATGGCTTAAAGAGCAAATTACAATGTCTTTTTTACAATAACTTCCATTTGGAAAACCTCTGAATCACATCCATAAAATGTAACTGTGTTCAGCAAGTGCTGCCCCAATTGGTTAGTTTTAGCCACCTACATATTTTCACCTACAATATTTTCACCACTTTACCTGCCTTTGGTGTGGAAGCTCTGGAGCAATTTTTGGCTCAAGACTTGGGCTCCAACTATGGATTACTTTTTATTATGAAGTCATATACCAATTATTTTCCAAAGTAATCGATCAATCTTTAAAAAGTAACAAAAGGAGGGAAGAGACATTTATGCTAACATGCTGTTGCTAAGAAGATACAATATTTATACAATACAATGTTACCATGGTAGCACTAAACACAAAGAAGAGCTCAGGCCGGTGGGGATGTCATCAATTTTAGGAACCATGAATGTGTAAAAGTTTGTGGTAATGTAATATTTGAGATTTTTAATTCTGGATGAGAAAGGTGCAGGGACAGACTGACCGACAGACTGACCAATGGACCGACACTGTCATTAAAGCCAATAACCTTACACAAAATATTACACATGTAAGAGGCTGGAAGTAGTGATTTCTTTTGCCATTTTTGCTTGAAAAGCTGCTCCAACAACTACTCAGTTATTTAAATTTTTGCAGAATTTCTTTCCAGCTGATTAATCAATTGCTCATTGCTGATCTATTTTAGACAAAGAATGGAACATCCCATTAATATCCAGCAATGCACATAACCTGCCAAAAGACACTGAAGTCTTATGCAAGGGGGGCTATTGTGCGAGACAAAAATGCAGAGATCAGCACAAATTATATCCAGAGGGATGCTTTTGGATAGCTTTACGACTTTGGCGTGTTTTCTGTAGCTTCCAACACTTATTCCTTGTATGTATGCCCTGAAAGTCGTATATCACACAGCTCAAATAAACTGAGGTGGGTGAAGGTGGGAGAAACTGTCAAAATGTTTCATGCATAAAAAATATTTCATATCTAAATCATAAAGTGAAAACCATAACAGTAGACCAGTTGCACGCAAGTGCATTTCATAGATACACACACGGACAGTCTCTCCTGCAAAGTTTAAACTCTATGACCATCCTCCCCTTTCACCTAGATAACTTAATCCGTACAGACTCTCTGACGGTGTGTGAAAGACAAAATGTCCTGTCCTCTCTGACTGGAACTTCCTCTTCATCCTATATTGTTACTAAAAATACTCATTAGTGATGTTTTCAGGCAATGATGAGCCCCAGAAAGATACATTAATTAGCATGTCTTTCACTAATGCTGAGTCAGCAGTAATAATTGCAGCTGGAGGTGTAGTTAACACATTTGTGTGCTTGGTGTCATATGATATGATATCTCATTTATGTCGTGTCATTTATATACTGTATCTGTCTCTGTGACACTAAAGCCCTTTCCCCAACAGTTAATGTGTAACCAGATATGATACCTTTGTATGTCAGTTCACATGATATCTTATGAAAATGCACATACAACAGTTTGTATGATAGCTAACAAGTTAGCACCCAACACATTAGTGCCCCTACCACTTAGGTTTAGGAAAGGAATCATGGTCAGACATTGCCACATTATGAACTTAACATAAAGTTATGCAGGTTAGGTTTAGAAAAGCAAAGGCACATAAGTCAGGTTTAGGAAAAGAATCATGCAACATACTTAATGTAAATTTACATACATATATAACATAACATCATACCTTAAAGTTCACTTTGTTTCACATAGGACACCACACACACCAGTTCTCTGGGGTGAAGTCCTGTGTTTGCTTGACCAATCCACCAAACCAACCTGCAGCCTTCTGAGGATTTTCACTCTTTATATTACTTCCTTCTTTATTCCTGTTAGCACATTCATCATGTGATAATTATGTAGGTTATATACTATATACTAGTCATAAGTACTGGCTTATGACTACAAAGACTACATATGAATTCTGGTACATTACTTTTGTGAAGAGCACAGACAAACATTATTATCTGAACATAAAATATTTGTCTTAATTTTGACAATAATGGCATTTTCTCAGGTGAATCATGAAAAAAGGTTTAGAGTCCGGCAAGATAGCTATACATCTGATCCTATAAATTGCATTCCCCTGGAAAATGACATTTTATCATAATTTCTTCAGTATAAGGCACATCTATCCAAGAGCACATACTCAACGCACAAGACACAAACACACATAATGTACACTTACACATTGAAGTTATTTCTGTACGCGTCTATAAGAGAAACATGTATGATGTGTTTCCAGTTGGCTTGATTCCAACCTCAGGTCGCAGTCATGAGGCAGAACATGGTAACGTTTACACACATGCACATACAGTAACTACTGTGCATAAACGCACGTGTGCTTGCTGTTTCTTTTTTTTAATCTCAGTCTTTAAGCATATAATATGTGTTTACGTCTACATATGATAAGGCATATACCCTTCTTAACTTTATACCTCCAGGTGGTGGCCAGCAACCACACAGGCCCATAGGCAGAGATGACTCTGCAGACTTTTGGAGCAATTTCTGAGCAAAATCCAAAATGGCAGTAGATGCCATCAAATTGCTGAAAAAAGTTATTGTTACAAAAAAAAATAAAATGTCAAAGGTTTTTTATTCTTCTACGTTGTTCCTTAATCTCTTGGGATCTTGATATGTATTCTGGATGGATTGTTTTTACCGTTTTTATTGATTCTTGTGTTGTAGCAAATAGTATCAACTCAGTTTTCAGTTTGTTTTCAGTTTGAATAGGCACATGACCAAAACACCATGTTTATCACAAACTTAGGACTAGAAAAACTTGACACGGTGCACAAAGCTGCATCTCAGATTAATTTTCAAGTTCAGTTTACAGATGCATACCGTTTCATTGTGGCATATATTGTAGACTTTCTATTTACCTCTGAAGATCCTAGTCACCACTAAAAAAGGACAAAAATGGGTCTATGCGGGACTTTTGGTTTCAACAAGACATAAACAGCACTTTCGTGTGTGAAAGTTCTGTGTTTGTTTGACCCACCCGCGCACCCTGACCTCCTCCACACCGACTTTGCTGTTCTTTTTACCACATCACCTGACTTCCTCCTTTGATCCTGTCATAGTTACGAACAATAAGTTTAAATATGGGTCGTATAAACTGCTTGCGAGCTGTGTTTCAGACTGTCCTAACCCCAAAATGGTCATCATCTGTGATAAAGACAATATACACATGTATATGGCCATTTTTAGGGGGAGGACAGTTTAAAGCACATAACTGCAGCTGCTGAGCAAAACATAAAACACAGCACTTACTGAAGCGGACACACCAAACAGCAGCAATCTTCAAAAGAAAATTGTTCAAAGCACACCTAGTAGACAGGTGCATTGGAAAATAAAATCCTGCAAAATGAGGTGCTAGATTTCACACTTTCTTTTAAAAAAAACGTAAAAGCTTTAATGAACTGGCAACAGGTTCAACCACAATTGTGTTTTATCAAGTGGTAATAGAGAGCGAAATGAAACAGCTTTTGCTTCCTCAGGCAACTTTCTCTCTCTGCACAGCTGTCTGAATGAAAAGGCTGTTCCACAACAGATAACAAGTGAACAAGTGTGGGTTTCAGTTGGTATTTGAAAGAGAGAAAACAGACACAATGAAAGAGAGATCAGGCAGACTGAGAGATGGAGGGAGGGGGAGCAGGATAAGAACGGGAGACGGGGAAAATCCTAAAATCCCATGAGGAAGTCATTATTTCCAACACATGCATACACACAAGAATATATACACCCACAATATAGAAATGCACAAACCGTGTATACACACAAAACGCACACAGTGAGGCCAACAAATAAATAAATAAACATCGCAAAGCAGGAGAACAATAAACCCATTTAGAAACCCCTAATGTCTGGGTTCCATTCAAACTTCCCCTAAAACACCCACACATACACACATGCATACACACACACTGTCTCTGCATGGGGCAAAAATCAGGAAAGCTTTTGCTCGCTCTTTCCTCCCCCTTCCATTTTCCCCTCTCTCTCTTTCTCTCTGTGAGTCGCAGGGGCTGCAGTTATATCTGATTACGACATACAGGCTACCTCCAACGATGCATTACTCACCGCCTCACTCACAGGCTGGAGCGACACTTTTACATTTCTTCACTTGTGAGAGCCGCATGTTTTCACAAGGACGGAAATTTAGATAAATTTTAAAACATTTCCTAATTTTCTCAAAGAATAATCCTCAAGTGTATGACTGTAATTTTGTGTAATAAGAGGGTTTGAAGGGGAACTATGCCCATATGTTATTCCTTTGTCAAAGATAAAGATGGGAAAGAATATGGATCATAGACAAATTGGAGTAAGAGCTTGGGTTTCTAGTTGATATAACAATTAGTTTTTGTGTTGAGGAATTTATTCCAGTTCATTTGCAGTCAGATCTTATTTTTTTATTTGGAGGCTATTGTTTTTTTTGTTTTTTTTTTTTTTTTTTTGATGATGATGATATTATAGTCATTAAAAAAAAGTTGAGATCTGGGGTCCATTTCAAAAAAAGTATTTTTAAAGCATTGCTTGCAAGAGGATGGAGGAAGCGTTGCATGCTAAAAAAAAAAAAGATCATTCAGCCTCTCACATCCTCATGCGTGGGTTAGGGGTATTTACTTTGATCGGTAAAACTTCCCAAATTAACACATAATGTAATGTTCTCATGTAGCCTAGATTATCACAACTTGCATGTTGTAAATTTGGAGACAACACTGTTAAAAAGTCACATGGGGCAAGAATTACAAACAGTCTTGTGATCACAACGATCAGAAACTTAAGGAGGAGAGCTTAAAGTCAAATGATAAAAGAATTATTCAAACTGTAAACACATTTTAAATCACATTTTGCAGGTGTCCTGGTGCAACTTTGACTAGCCACAGTTGTGAACGAACACAAAGTTTTCTTGTGTAGTGAGGGATAACTAATATTTTGGATGCACTCACTTTGGGTTTACCTGAAAAGAAAAGTGGCTCCAATAGTCGGGCTAAAATGATGATCTGATTACAACCTGTTTGATCATATGAATGTTTGTGTTTCTGGATGTCACCGTGTTCCCAGATCTCAACATTTTTGTGTTCACTTGACCCAAGTTGTAATAAACCAAATGTATCCTTTAAGAGTAAGTATGCAGCGTCGCAGGTTATGTTCTGCACATCAAGTTTGTAGATAAGTAGTTAATAAATGAAAAGTTCTCCTAAGCGATGTATAGTAATATGAACGTGTGTGTGTGTGTGAGAGAGAGAGAGAGTGTGTATAGCAAGCAGCCCCTCTCTCTGGTTGAAGTACTCTACACTGCCGGGCTTCCTGCCAAAGGATTGCTCAGCATTTAATGAGAAAGAATGAGGGAGAGAGAGACAGGGAGAGAGAGGGAAAGAGAGAGAGAGAGAGGAGAAGGAGAGGTGGGGAGTCATTATGGGGAGGAGGGACAAATACTGTTTGAGAGAGTGAGGGGTTGAAAAAGAGAGTGGTGGACCTGTAGCACTGTAGAAAGTGAGACACACTGAGAGCCTCACAGCCAATCTGAACACACACATACAGAGACACACAGACCAGCAGGTAGCCCTGAAACTTAGTGGACACACTCAGTCGGCCTCATTCATTCTCACTCTCTAACAAACTCGGTCAGCAGCAGCAGCAGCATGTCCCGGTGGAGGCTCCCCCAGGCCGTGTGTGTACTGTCGGCCTGCGTGTTACTGGTTCTCGCCTATGAGGATGATATTGAGGTCAACTACGCTGACACAAGTTACTACAATGAAATCCCAGATGGAGATACAGCAGAACGTAAGTGTTAAACGGTGTGTGCATGTACTGGATAAAGATTCTCAGATGGACGAGGCTGAAATTTAATTCAATTCTGGAGCGTGAAATTGATTTCCTGTATTTGATTTGCGGATTAATGTATGAGGTTGTGTGAGAGGTGATGATCAGTCTCTGTTAATACTCACTACAGAAGCAACATTGGACATGCTTCTTAGACTAAAAATGATGCCCTAGGAATCAAATAAACTGTACAAGCAGAGCTTTAAAAGTGACAGAAAGTGCCAAAAAGTCAATATGATTTAAGAAGTACAACAATAAAAAATATTAAAATTGGATGATGGAGAGAAGACAAACTGAGAGATGGGGGTTCAGTTATACTATTGCCACTTCACATGTTGTAGAAAAAGAGAAAAAAAAAGCCAGCTGGAGTTGCTTAAAATGCAGCTTATAGAAAGATAAAACAAGCATCACAGCACATAGGGTACACAGTCTGTAGGCAGGGACAGAGTTTGCGTATGAGACAAGCAGCATCAAAGAATATGCTGAGCCAAGAAACTAGAGGGCTTTTTCAGCAGCCGACCGGGACGGACACATATTACAGCATGAATGACTGGCCACCAAATTGCAGAAACACTATAATTTTGAAACTCTTCTCTCAGCTGTTTTGGAAAGCATCCCTGTTTGTGAGAGAAAAGAATGTGTTACATGTGCGTACATGAAAGGGAAAACGTGAGTGTGTGTGCATGTGCAATGCATTTTGTATTTGTTTGTTGTTTTAAACCTGGCAAGAGGTATAATTGCAGCAAGAGCAGTTAACAGGCAGGAAACTTTGCTCTGGGCACGGGCCGCAATGTGATTACACCTGATTGAAGGGGAAAATGAAAGTGGCTTGGACAAATGACTGAGAATAGTAATATACGAGCGCATGAATTAAGACACTAAAGAAAAAATCGCTACTGCCTGCCAAATCAAGAAAAGGTGGAAGCATGAAACAAAATATTTCATAATGGGCTTTCTGGAATGGTAAGAAAAAGTCACGTGTGTTAAAGATAGTTTGTATGCAGGTGTGGGAGAAAGGAAAGGCCTGTAGGAAGACACAGATCATTGCGTTTGACCTGCTCATGCCTCTGAATCTGTGGTTGGAATTTAAATTAATGAGGGCAATGTGAGAGAGGTCACGACACAGTTCATTTTAAAATGAATGACAGGCTAAAACATGTAGCTAAGTAAACCCATATTGATGGCAAAAGGAGGGTACAGGTTTTAATTCTACTTCATTTGTTGAATGTACATTTAAATATACAGTAGATTTATTCCTGCAAGAGCGTCTTAAAGAGTTAAGTCACACAATTACATGTGATTCATCCATGAAAGAACAGCTGATTTTTTGGTAATCTCTCTAAGAAAATTGAGCAGTAATCAATTATAAATAGGGCATAAATTGTAGGATTGATTACATAAGCCTTCAAACTCAGGAGGTCAAAAGTACCAAAAGGCTCAGAGCTAATGTCTAAGGTCATTTTACACTCTACTTACCCCCAGATCCATCAAAATCCACTATAAACCTCTGACAGACCTGCACAGAGTGCATGAACCTTCTGTCCAATTTACTTTGAACCTTGGGGACGGGCAGCCAAAATAAATCCCGCACTCTTGTGATAGTGCCCCTCTAGAATATGTCTGCAGGTTTTAAACAGAGTTTGAGTGGCTCAAATGTTAATCAGAACAACATGTGACACATATTCTTAGTCGCCTGGCTTTGCTTTACGTCTCTCAGTCTACTCTCAGCTGCCCTTTCCTTTCCTTGTCAGCGTAATAAGAAACTTTCCTTTTCCTTCCTTCTTCCTCCTCTTTCAAGCAGGGAGCCAGATGATGTTGACGGAAAAGCAAAGTGGTTTATGAGTCGATTGTCCTGTCTTTCCTCTTATCCCTCCCCTGAAAACCTCACTTCCTGTTTGGTGTACCACTTGAGCTCCTCATTTTACCTCTTCTTCAACTATCAATGTCCACTATCTTTGTGATTAAATAGGGCTAAATTATACAACAGTGGTTTGCCCTTCCAGCAGACTTTTCCCTTTTCCATCTTTCTTCTTACAATGATGGTCCCAAAGTTGCTGTCAAAACTAGAGAAATCATAGCATGTTCAGCTCGGCACATCTGATAAAATTTAAATATATCTCCCGCTAGCTCTCTCTGAAGCAACACCTGCCATAGTATCTGGTAAATAACTCACAATAACTCCACAATGAAGTCACTTCTCCATTGCTGTCATTTTTTAAGAGCACAATATGAACATGATGACAGAGTGCTTGAGGGATTTAAATCCTGGAATTTTTAAGTAGAAATGTTACCTATCCCCATCCACAGGGGGGCATGGGAGAGGGAAGATGAAGAATCATCATGTTTTTAAGGTTTTTTTCAGCATCAAATCAATTCAGTGATAGTTGTCTATACAGTCATGGGTATATTTGACATTAAAATGTTAGGGGAGTGCAGTTGTCTAAGCTGTGTCTGAGGGGGGCCCAGTGTCAGAATACTGCTCTTTGTTAGACGAAATCCTCCTCTACATTCTGCAGAAACCCCAATTACTTAATCGTCTGTTGACAATCCTAACTTTATGTTTTAATCATCCATCCATCTATCTATCCAGCCACACCGAGTCCAGCCCCCTGCAGTTCTCCGGACCTGACCAAATGGGACAAAATATTCTCCATGCTGGAAAACAGTCAGATGAGGGAGAACATGCTGCTTCAGTATGCAGATGACATCATCAAGGTGGAGATGGGGTCACTGCGCGGAGAAATGCTCAGGTTGGTTGAACATCTGAACAGGGCTTTGTGTAGTTACGGTCATAAAAATTACACGACATTGACAGTATTCTGAACGCAACTAGTCAGCTGACACTTTGGAAACGCACGATAGACACAGGTGTAAACTGTGATCTGTATTGACTGTTCGCCTGTAATATGATGACCCAAAGACACATATTAAAACCAAGTGTAAACAGGTTCTACAAGTACTGCTATGCTTGAGCCATGCAGGTACTTAGTATTAGGGCCGTGGCTAATGATTTTTTCATTATTAAATAATGTGTCGATTTTCCTCTTAAACAATCACTCAAATACAAATACATTCACGTTACCATTATAGAGATCTCCAGAACAAATTACGACTTAAAACCAGTTCCTTTAAATATCAATGGTTTCACAAGTGAATTGGGAATAAAGATTGGTTTCAGGCCAAATTCTAGTGCAATATGGCTGGTGAGGACTGAAGCTCTTCAGTTGGAATGGTTTAAATCTTTTACATTTGTCCTTTTGGTCAGGTTTGTAGCCCAGTACGGTGGTTCCTGTGGGGTTGCAGTGGAGACAGCAGGAAGGAGGATGGCCCTGCAGCTGGAGGCTCGCCTCAGAGAAACTCTGGAGCGCCTGAGAGCCAAAGATCAGACTTCTGCCGCTGCTGGGAATTCTGTCGGGAATTCAAATCACCTGGAGGCGATGCTGCAGCAGCTCCTCTCTGCAGCACGAACACAAGCTTCCCGATTCACCAAGCTGGAGAACAGCTGCTTCAGCAGTCCAGGATCTGGGATGGGGTTGAATGCAAAGACAGAATCCCAGCTTTCAGGCAGCGGAGGGGCAGGGCTCCGGGAGCAAGAGGTCACATCACAAGTGGTGGCTTTAGATGGAGTGCTGGTTGCGCTTCAACAGACAAGGGTGGAACTGGGGGAGGTGCTGAGGTCATCGAGGCAAAGATACCTACCCGCAGGTGAGATATCCATTATCCCATCTGCAGTATATTTGTCTGTCTTTACCTGTTGTTTCCTGTTTTCTTTGTATTTGTCTTCAGTTTCACCACCAAAACAACCACTGACACATTCAGGTCAAGCTTCAAGTAAAAGAATGAGACCCCCCTCCCTGTTGGGCCTTGCTTTTGAACATCCAACAACATGTAGCTTGTATTTGTCCCAAATACCTTTTCCACTTATACTGAATGTCTCCAGGCGTGTTGTCATCCTCAAGTAGCAACCTATCCTTTTCCTTCACTTATTAACATCAGTCTGAGTCCATACAGTCATGTCAAACACAGACAAGAGGGTTTAGTGGACAGGTACGGGGTCAGTCGTACAATGCTCACTTACTGCTTCTTATTTCTGCTTGTTTAACATTTATTATATACACATTTTTTGAGTCATCACACAAGAAAAAATACTCTGGGTCAAACTTGCAGCTCAGGCAGAGTGGGTCTTCATCCGTCAATCTAAACTCTGCCAAGAGCTATTTCCACTGACAGATATCTTAAGAGACTTTTAGATGTTTAAAGATAACAATACTGTAGGAGCCAATACAGGCATGAAAAGATAAGGATAATACAGAACTCCTGTTGGGCTGACAGTGAACACAAATTATTCCCAGATTCAAGACACCACAGCATATGGTTTCCATTAACAGTGCTACTACTGGGGTTTACTGTCCATCCTTGAATTAAACTGCTTAAAAACATGTAACTTAGAGATTAAATGAGTAAGTGTGAGTACATAAACTTGGACTGACTTTAGTCCCACAAAGTCAGTGATATGACTTACATTTCCTTGAATTAATGAAATAACACCTGTAAAAACAGGATGTGCTATATTACTCATCCCATGCATGCTCACACACACACATACACACACACTTTTACAGTCCCGAAATATAAATCTGGCCTACATACAGAGCAGAGGGAGGTGTAATCGTTAGCCGGTCGCCACAAAAAACCACACCAAAGCACCCTGGGAAAGCAGAACCAGATGGAAGCCATCATGAATATACACACACACACACACACACACACACACACACACACACACACACACACACACACACACACACACACACACACACACACAGCATGTTCAAAATGTTTTTTTTGCCATTATTTTTTGAGTGGCAGAAACCTGAGACAAACGTAACATCAATAATTGGGATCTAGAGAGAGAAATGGAGATGAAAAATGATAAAGAGAAAACTCAAAGGACAGTGGTGAAAAACACAAAAGAAAAGAAGCCGATTGGGCTGAAAAGCAAGACCTCTCTACATCATGAATTCAGTGTGTGTAGCATTTGTGCACACACACAAAGACACACGTACTCAATACTTCAATACCTCCAACAGAGCTCCTCAACACAACATACATTTACACACATGTGATGGAGAATAAATTGCCCAGAAAAGCCTTGCTCAAAAGGATTCAAATAAATACCTCCATGCAGTTTCTCTGTTTTTTTTTTTTATGCCCCAAAAGTTCGTTTATGGGATAGGAAGAATCTTCCCATGATTTATGACCTTATAAACCATATGCACTGCATATGAAATGACCCTTCTTATTTATTGACATTGAACATTATCGTGTGTTCTTCCTTTTTAGGTTGCGAGATGGCATTGCTCTTCCCTATGCGTTCCCGTCGAATCTACACCTCTGTCATTCCAGGTGTCCCTCTCTCCGTTTCCTCCTTCACTGTCTGCATGTGGGTGAAGCCGACCGCTGTCTCCAACAAAACCGTGCTGTTCTCCTATGGCACCCGCCGCAACCCATATGAGATCCAGCTGCTGCTCGGTCACACCTCTGCGCTCTTCACCATCGGAGGAGAGGCTCACCTGGTGGAGGCACGGGGTGTGGTGAATCCAGGAGGCACATCAGAGTGGATCCACTTGTGCGGGGCTTGGTCATCTGAGCAGGGGCTGGCGTCCCTGTGGGCAGGTGGGAAAAAGGTGGCGTCCACACCCGGAGTGGCAGAGGGACACGTCTTACCCGATGGAGGCTCACTCCAGCTGGGGCAGGAGAGGAACGGCTGCTGCCCTCAGTCTCCAAGCAGCAACATGGCAGGGTTTGAGGAAGGGTTCGATCCTAAGATGGCGTTTGCAGGGAAGATGACTGGAGTGAACATGTGGGACAGGGTGCTGTCAGAGGAGGAGATTTCCCAGCTGGCTTTGCAGGAAGGTCAGGGCTGTGAGAAGAGGGGGAACATGGTGGCTTGGGGAGTAACGGAGATGGTGCCACATGGTGGTGCTCAGTTCATCAACTAATAGATTCGCACTCATCGTGGTGGAAATTCACATCATCACCATTATTGTGAATATCAGCAGTATTGTGAAAAGCTTCCATGCCGAAACTGAAGAGAGCAACTTACAACTGCTTTTATCATCTTTGTTCCCAGTAGTTAAATGTTTTAATTATTACATTATTATCATGACTGTTTTTTCCTTCATCACCATCGTTACTATCATGAACCCGAATGCTGCAATGAACTTTAAATGAGAGAAAGCCAATACTGTGAGAAAATTTATGTTTGTAACATAACCTGTTAAACTGAGGCCATAAAACACACGCACACACGCACACAGAGACAGATGTACATTCAGCATAGAAAACTTGTATTGCAGCCGGAAAAGTGCTGCATTTACCAAAGACTCAATTAGACTGCAAGAACAACAAAGTGTCTATTGTTAAAGTGAACGGGTTCTGAGCCAGTAAACAGAGTAATCAGCCGACAGCCGCAGAGGAGAGGAAAACAAAAGGTCACAGACAATTACATGAGATTATCTTGTAACTGTAGTGATGCAGTTTTGAGAGCAATGATGTATTTTCTCTCTTTCGAACTAGATTTCTGCAGAAATGGCAAGTGCAGTTAAACAATTATCAATGCAAACAGCTTTTAAACAATAACATTATAAAATACTTTTTACACTACTACATTTGCTGTATTACAGGTACAATTATTAGAAGTTGGAGATTGACTGTTATCTATTCCAATTGCAATTAATAGCAAAGATAACATACTAACATGTTTGTAATGTGTTGTAATGGAGAGCACAACTTCTGATGTACAAAATATCTGTGTGACTTAAAACTGCTGTACTTGCTTTCATCTCAAGCATGGACAACCAGCAACTCAAGAGCTTCAAAACTTAACAGTTTTAGCAATATGTTATTTCATTTGCATATTTTTCCTGAATTTGTGAAAGCTTTTCAAGCATTTTAAGAACTTGCATTTTCAAATAGTACTCATCAAAATGTTTACATTCATATGAGTTTCATAATTTGAGTTATGCTTTGTTAGTTTTTTTGTTGTCATTTAATTTTAGGGTAATATATGTGTCTTCTTTTTTGATACGTAAAGCTGTTATATTTGCAGTGTGAGATTTACATTTTTTTTCTTTGATAAAAGAAACTGAGGACAATGTTTACACAATCTAATCTTCTCTGAACTAAGTTGCCTTGTATTATACTGTAAATTGCTTTTGTTGCTCTTTTGAAAAGGTGAAACTGAATGTATATTGTACATAAATCTATTTTGCATAACATGACTGGATGAATGGTGAGTGAGGTATGAATAAACATTTCAAGTCTTAGTATATTCCCTGCATGTCAGTGTTATTTTTTATGTCATTTCGAAATCTTATAAAGACCATATTGGACAATGAAGTCTGCATATGGCTTACAGGTTCACTCTAACAGATTACATTGGAGGAGCTACCATAAGGCACTTCAATGTTAGTTGAAGAAAGAGTCATACTGCAAAAATATAACTGCACCTATATATTGCTAAAATGTTCGACACTGACAATGCATCTGCCATTGTATCTAAAATATATGGAGGTTAACATTTAAATGAATCCTTCCACTTATAAAGCTCACAGCAAGAATACAATGAGTTTAATTAATGACACATACAATAACATTATCTGTTCATTTAAAGCTTGCAAAGCTAAGGATTTTTATCCGTAAAGCATCTTCTAACAAAAGAGTAAAGTCAAAATGCATTACATGAGGTATAGAAATGCATTCGATCAACACAATCAGCTCTTGATCGGATGCTGGGTGGCCCACCAACCATTTTTTAAACCTTACAAGAGTTTCAATTTTCTGATGATAAGTGCTGTCTGCAGGCTCATCCAAACCTTTTATGTTGTCATGTTCCTCTTTTAGATGCAGTTTATGGATTCATTACCTTCTGCCCTCCATCTGAAATTTACAGGTCATAATAGACACCATAATTGCAAAGCTATTGATTCACTCATACTTTGAAAGTAATTACAGTGCAAGAGTGCATAAAAAGCACAAAATTGGGCTTTTCTTTAAAAAAAAAAAAAAAAGAACTAAGGCGGGATCCCCTAAATTGCCAAACAGAGGTGCTGCTGCGACTGGCTCACGACCTCTGGGGAAGTGTTCTCTGAAAGTGGTCCCCAAGCAAAGCAAGTTGAGTATCGCTGATGTAGAGGGAAATATAATAGCTTTTCTCCATGAGATTCCCCCTGTCACATTACCACCTAGTATTGAGAAAGAATTCTTTGTTGTATTTTGTGCTTTTGTATTTTTATGTGTGTGGGGGGTATAAGTTCAGTATATTAGTATATAGTATCTGTAACAGGAGAAATCCATACTCTCAAAAGCACTTGTGCAATGTTTGAATCCCACAGATATACAGAACATACACTATAAATTCAAAACATATGCCCAAGTGATCCTGTCATAAAACATATTATCTCCTTCAATTTAAAATAATCTGAAAAAAAACACTGAAAATCCATCTGCAACTGCAGACAAATAAAATGTTTTTGTGCTGCTCACATATGCTTACAGTTTACTGTGGCACATCTCTGTTACGTGCCCATTAGTGAGATGAAACAGCTACAACTTCTGCACAGTCTCCAACTGTTTCTGTAACTGTGACCTGTTACGCAATGGAAACATCGCCTGAGACGCCGACTACCATCCAGCATAGACTTTCCTCACTCCACCTTCCTTTAACCTTACAAGCCAGAGTACAGTAAGTACACATGTTTCACAGCAGGGGAGCGAGAAAAGACATAAAACTTTGACAGATGACACATTCCAAGCTTTAGTGTTACCTTAAGATCAGGTTTTACTTGAAGAAGGAAGGAACTCTTTTTCTCTAAACTCCTGATGGGGCCAAAGCAATGCCATATGTTTCTATATGTATGTGTGTCTGTGTCTGTGTCTGTGTGTGTGTGTGTGTGTGTGTGTGTGTGTTTGTGAAGCATCTGATAATGAGTGAGTCCTGTTGTAGTTTAGTGTAGCAGGCTATAAAACCTGTATCCTGCCGCTGGCTTCCTGTAACTAGTAAACACGCGTCACATCCCCATAAAACTTGCTATACACTGAACTGACAGATATATGACAACAATGTAAAAAATATATCCAACACACAGCCTCGTAAAGAACCCAAAGAAACTGATAAAACTGGTGAAAATCTGCATGTGGTGAACTCAGGCTTCGATAACGACCTTACAGTATAAACACACGCACATGCACAGGCTATCCATCCTGCTAGCTCGTGTAACCAACTCATCACATCCCCATCATCAACATCATCGAACCCCATTACATCAGCTCACTTCCTGAACAGAGGGGCTGCTGGGAAAAAAGACAGGTCATCTGTTATTGCTTCTACAAACTACGTGTGTGTGTGTGTGTGTGCGTGTGTGCACAGCTTGGCATGTGTTTGTATTCTTGTGTTTATGTTGTGTTGTGTTTATGTTGGGGTTTCAGAGGGGAGGAGAGAAGTAGAGGCTTGTTAAAGAGGCAACGTGAGGTAGAAATGTTCAGGATATAGTGGATGTGTCTCAGCAGCGGGTTGCAGTAGGGGGTAAAAATTTGAAACTGCCTCGGCTGCATTAAAAACTGCCCGAGGAAACATAAATCTGAACTCACTTTAATAAAGCCCCCGAGCAAGCCTCGTTCACTTTCATCCTCTCTCCATTCGTGTGTGTGTGTGTGTGTGTGTGTGTGTGTGTGTGTGTGTGTGTGTGTGTGTGTGCGTGTGTAGAGGGGGGGGTTATATTCCAGCCCTATTAAGACCCACCATCAGTTCATGACCTGTTCAGCTGGATCACAGCCACTGGAAGCTCAAGTGTGTATTTGCATTTAACTTTCTATCTCTCCCATCTTTTCCTCCTCTTTAACCCCTTGCGTCTGTTCTTTTTTTAAAATTTCTGTTTCTCTCTAAGTTCACAAACAAGGTCAGGCTCCCCTGAGCTGCTGCCAATCAGGAATTTGATATGTGTTTAAAGGCATGAGACGATATGAGAATTTGTCACTGTTATCCTGACCAAAAAAAATTGCTATTCACGACACTATCCCAATAATCAGGAAAATATGCTAAAAACTCTTAAAATCTCACCTAAACATACTGGAATCTCTTTACTTTACATTTTGTCAAAGGTGCTGTATGCAGTGCTGAAAAATAATAGCTAACTGTGGGGTCTCATTCTCAGGTCATCAGATACCGGCGCTTTGGGTTTGTTATGGGGCCAAACCACCAACCCAAAGTGCTGGTATTTGACAACCTGAGAATGAGACTCAACAATAAACTATCTTTCCCTAGAGTTACATGCAGCATCTTTAAGAAACAAATATTTCTACACATCTTTTTTTAAGTAGATATTCTTTTTAGTGGAAAACAAACAATCTTAAAAAGCCAGGCTTTTCAACTGTCTGAAATGGCATCATATATTTCAATATGAAATATTCCAAAGAGATCATTTGCATGAGGTTGGTGCATGCAGTCACTTTTACTGTTGGTTGTCCAGCAGCTTCTGTGGGTGCTGCTGGACATAATATTCATGATTACTCCAAATAATGGAAATTCACCACCATCAACTTATTGTGAGTATTTTTTATCGCAACCTACGATAAATAATATTAGTAAATCATAAATCGTCCCATTCCTAAAATGTATGTGGACTAATCACCGTGGCACTGCTTTATTTGTGTCTCTTTTTTATCCAAAGAAGTGAGTTTGGCATAACGCACATCAGACTACAGCAAAACTATATCAAACATCTGTTCACAAACTGACACAACTTGTGCTTTGTGATCCAAGTCTCATTTATACAGCTGTTCACACACTGTACCATAAAGAAAAAGTTGCCTTATCAGTCTCAAATAGCTCCTCAAATCAGAAAAAAACACCTGATTTCTGTTTTCCCATTAGCAGAGACCACTTGTTATTTCTACTTCCACCCACAGTTTTATGAACCAAAGGTGTAAAGTGTCCTCTAAGTATCTGACGCTCTGAGCCCAAACGCTGGCTAAAATTCACTTGTAAAACAAGCCAAACAACAGAGTGCTAAGCTGTTTCATGTGCTGATCTGCTGGCAGAAAATATGCTCGGTGGAGGCATCACTGTGGTGGGTGCTTAGCACCACATGATAGCATCTGTGTGTGTGTGTGTGTGTGTGTGTGTGTGTGTGTGTGTGTGTGTGTGTGTGTGTGTGTGTGTGTGTGTGTGTGTGTGTGTCTGAAATAATCCATATGACTCATATGAGAATAACACACCTGCACATGTAAATGCACACAGAGCCACACAAAATCATGTTCACATAAAGTGAACTGAATTATTTATAGAGTTAACTGTTTTCTATTAACTGAACCTCTGCATGGCAGCCCCTTGTATAAAGTGGAGTCTGTATGTGTGTGTACGCAGGCCTGAGGGGTAAACAGATCTCCATCAGGTACTGCTAACTGCAACTCTTTAGACACCTTTACCACACTAATGAGCCTGAAAAGCATCTGTTGTTTTGAAAAAAAGAGGTTAAAAGGGCAGGAAAAAGCTCTCAGGGAGTAACAGCTTTCTTTAACCACCAGACCAGAGGTCAGCCGGCTCCCCTCTCAGACCTTAAAGACGTATTTCACTGCTGGAAAGGTGGTCTTTACATAAAACATTTGCTTTGGCTCAAAATATAGAAAAACTACAACTACCAGAATGCACTGCGCCAATAAAAACTCCTGCTTGAGGGTGAAGTAATGCGAGCTTTGCTGTTTTTCCACAAGGAGCAATATGGCAGCCGGCTGGTAACAAATAGTCTCAAATTACAGTTAAACTGTAAGCTAAAATATTGCTGAAAACGTTTAAGGTGAGAAATAGACATGCAGTGACTGAATTTTGGTCCATATTTGATCAGAGATCTGGGATGCGGGTAAAATAGAGGGAAGTTTACCACAGTTGATTTACACATACTACCTGCAGTGTTATGATAAAAAGCTTGATGAAAATCACAAATGTGCCCCTTTAAGTGCTATAAGGGGAAGCTGAAGAAAAGAGAGAGAGGACGATTCCACCTTACACTCCTGAAGGATTTTCAGAGCACATTAGTTCTGCTTTTAGAGGATACATGCACTTCCTCACACACTGTAGCTAGAGTCATATTATTTGGTCATTGGGAAAACACATTAGTTTTTCCTCAGCTGCTTGGAATTTAATTCCGTGTGGGGCTGAATACACAAATGATCTGTTAGCTGTGTGTATTGCAAAAAAAACATGAGATAAGCAGAAATGTTGCATCAGCTCATAAATAAAATAATGCATGTGGAGAAAATGGAACAAAAATATTTACAGTAGTGTGACAAATAAATACAAGAAATTAACCTGTTTTTTATGTTTTGATCAAAAAGAAAAGTATGGAAAATAGAAGCAAAAAAATTAGGGAAAAAACAAGAGAAGCAGTTGTCCTTTCCTCCCCACAACAACTACTTCTTACGTATAAATTTCCATGCGGCATCAAAGGGCCATCAGGGAGAAGATGATTTGTAACAGCTGTTATTTACCATCATTCTTGTCCTCAATGAGCTGGCAATCATTATAAAAGCATTCAGCTCATGACAGGGTAGACTGCGGTTTGCTACTATGACTGGAGGTTATAACAGCAATTCATTTTTCCACTCTAGTAAACCAGCTGATCTCGTTGTTGTAGGTCTGCTCACAGCCCTCACAGTAAGAGCATACAAGGACTTCTACAGGCCAAACCCACATGTTAACCAAAAACTAAATAAATATGATTACACCTATGACGGCATTGTTAGAAAATCTTTATAGTGTTCATTCTTGTGCACAGGTTTCCTGCAATGCTCAATCTGTCACTCTCTCTCTCTCTGCAAAAGGCACGCGCCCACACACATTTCCCTAAGTGTGTTAGAAGATCTGTATCTATCTGGGGCAGCAAAAATTGAAAGAGGAGAGGAACTGTATTTCATAGCATTGGATCTGAAAGTATAAAAATTTTATGGCAGCATGATGATATATATGTATATTAATATATGTTCATGCAGATGCATCTGTGTGCATGTTTGTTAATGTGTGCATGGAGCATCCTTTTTCTTGTCAGAACATGTGCACGTGTTTCCTACCTCCCAGCACACTGAGTGTTATGGCCTCCGTGTGTTCAGCCAGCAGATCAGCCTTAGCGATAGCAGCCAGGGAGAGATAACTGGACATGTTCCTGCTTAGCTCCCTGTTTCCTCTCTGCAGGAACCGCACTGCTACTGGGACGGCCAGCACCATGACCGAGGGACAGCTGTAATTCTGAGGGGACAAAACAGGACAGCAGGTTGATAAAACAGCAACTGTCCTACAATCAGGGAAATGAGGAAATCATAGGCGGTCTTGTTTCAGATTTTCATAAACCTTTTAATATAAACATTTACTACTTTTTATTTTTCTCTTTGCTAGAGACTCAGCTCTCTCTAGTAGGGTATTGCATAGTGACAATAGAGAAAAAAAAGCACTGTCCTGAAAGTGTTGGCCTTTATTTCTTATTTTTCATAATGGCCCAGATGCACAGGTACCTGATCTTTGGAAGCACTGAAAGTATGATTTCACAGTCACAATGATCATTTGTATATCACTTACTTACCCTGTGTTAAGTTGAATTAGAAAAGTTTTATTTTTGTTGTTTTTTTTGCATGTCTCCATGGTAAACTCACATGGAGGAAATTCTTGTGTAAAGTAAAAGAGAAGTACTTTCCAAACACATGCATTTTTCCTAAAACCCCAGGATTTAAACCACTTTCACACATGGGAGGATAATTGAACAGGCCTACTAGGCACAGACCCTGGGGCCCAAAGCATCATCTGCAAAATTGGCACTCAAATTAACATGTACTAACCAGGAAGAGACTAAAAATCACTGCAAAACAATTGCAAAGAGACAAAAAAATAACTACAAATACAGGCAAAACAAACCCAAAGAGACATAAAAGGACTACAACGATACACAACAACCAAAAGACAAAATAAAGACAGAAAATGACTACAATGAGACACAAAATGACCACAAATAGATACAAAACGACCTAAAAATATACAAAATGACCACAAAAGGACACAAAAGGACTACAAAGAGACAAAAACGACCAGGAATAGACACAGAATGACTACAAAGAAACGAACATGACCAAAAAAAAGACACAAAATGACCACAAAGAGGCACAAAATGACTACAAAGGGATAAAAATAACCAAAAAGGACGCAAAATCACCACAAAAGGAGTACAAAGAGATAGAAAAGAAAACAAATGACCAAAAAACGGACACAAAATGACTACAAAGAGACAAAAAGGTTAAAAAAAAGACACAAAATGACCACAAAAGGACAACAAAGAGACAAAATGGACCAAAAAAAAGTGCCTTGACAAAGTCGGTGTGTACATGTGCATATCTGTGCACAGGGTCCCATTGTCACATAATCTGCCCATGCTTCCACATAAAGTGCACATGCATGACACTGTTTATGCCCAAGTGTTTGAAATAGTAATGTGTTAGCTAAAATGTATATGTTTGGGAAGTGCTGAGCATATGCCTGCATGGATAAATGAGACTTAGATTGTATTGTATGAGTTGTGGTTGTGTTTTTTGTGTTGTGTGTTGTTTTGATGTGGTTTTCCTATTGGTTAATATGTTTCCCCTTTTACTTTAATTCATTTGTGAGAAACACAAATTTTTCTTCCCAAATTCACTGTAACACAAGGTGAGTAACTGCTTAGCAAATGGTAATTTGGGTGGGGAAGTATTCCTTTAACAGTCAATACACCAGAGAGTGAACTGAAAATTATCCTCACATCTGTGAGCCATGCACCAAATACATTTTTGGTCGCCTCAGGCAAAAAGCAGCTACTTTCCTCAAGCAGTACAATGAGTGCCAGAAAGTTTAAAACAGACTTTAAGACCAATTTAAATTGCTCAAATTAACCATGGGACTCAAGTATAGAGGGGAGGGAGGTGTGCTGGCTTGGAAGACGCAGACACAGGCAGCAGTTTGTCCCTGTGAACGTTCACAGAAGAAAGAATGAGGAAAAGGGATTTGAAAGGCACTAGCACCCTCAACAGGACAGAATGATGGCCATGTCTGTTTGAACATGCATAGGTGCTTGCGTGTGTGACAAAGACAGAAAGATGGAGGAAAAGTGATCGCCAAGTGAGATTACTGATCCAGCCTCCCCACCCCCAGGCTACTGTCTTTCTAGAGAAATTACAGGAAAGAGAGTCCCTCTGCTGACAAGCCTTTGAGCTGTGCAGGTCTGGTGTTGGAAAAGAGGGGCACGATTTACATTTCTAAGACCGTCAGCAGTGATTACATAAATAATATTTACCCTTTTGGATATGTTTTATGATGTTTCATTAATCTGCTATGTCCACTTCACCCCCTGGAAATCATAATTTATCCTCATGGAGAAACTTCCAAACTTTCCGCATCCAGTTTTACCCCAGAATAATCAGAATGCCTTTCAAACTGACTGTCTTTGTTGATTTTTTTAGACAGTTTAAAACTTGCCCAGTCTGTCTCTCTGTACCTGTCACACCTCTTTCCTGCCACTAGATGGCAGCGAAGACGATGTATCCATAAGAACGTTATTATGCCACCAATCAGCAAGATCCATCAAACAATCTATCCACAATCATTTGGCAGCTTTTAATTGTAATTAAAATATAAAGTACATTTCAGCTGCCCTTGCAGGTTCCTTGTCTATGGATGTACTAATACTAATTAGGGAGAGTCCCTTTAATTACAGGTACAGCACAGAAAAAGCAGCATATACATTAAAAAAGAGAAAAAAATCAAGATGCCATTAGAAGCCAGATATCTGTGGGGCACATACATGTGTGCGTGTGTTGTACACAGGCATTGAGCTAATGAAAACCTTTCTTCCTGCAGTCAGTTGCTTACTTTTTGCTCCTCTCTGTGGGAGTTTTAGTGGAAGGGTAAGAGGAGTGTTTGTGCATCTGTAAATTCAAAATGACAGGAAGACAAAGAAAGCAGAAGAGATCAGAGGAGGGAGAAAGACATTCGGAGGGTATGAGAAGGTAAGACAGAACAAGTAGGACAGGGAGAATACTGTAGGTAGAATAAAATCAAGAGGAAAACAGATTGAGAGATGAGACAGAGAGAGATAGTGCGAAGAGAAGGAAGTGCCCTCCTGATAACTGTTGAAGTTAAGACATCAGAGCTGGGAGCTGCTGTCAGAAATTTTAGTCTCACCTCTGTGTGTGTGTGTGTGTGTGTGTGTGTGTGTGTGTGTGTGTGTGTGTGTGTGTGGGGGTGTGTGTGTGCCTTTCTTCAAGAATCAGTCTCATTACGATGGTATTAAGTGCATTCCCCAAGGAAATAGAGACAGACAGAGACAGAGAGAGACAGAGAGAGAGAGAGAAAGAGGGAGAGAGTGAGTCCCTCTGCTTTTCAGCATTTCAGCTGCAGAGGTCTGATGGGAAAGTAAGCAAGTTTTAGATTTACATTTTGAAGACCTTCTGCAGTGATTACATAAAGTGCTCATAAGGCAAAAACCCACCTTTGGACATGCTGCATGATGAATATTATGATTTACACTCGTGTACCTACTTTCCCTCAGCCTTCCTCATTTACTTTTAGTTCAGAGCAGAGTCCTGCATCACGTCGGGCACCCGCCGGGTAACCCACAAAAAAAGCTGTCTAATGGGTAAAAGTATATTTTAATAAATTCACATGTATGGATGGATAAAAATGAACTAAATGCGGACGGGCATTAGGTCTGGAAAAAAAAAAAGTTGTGATGGGTTGTGTTTTCTGGAGATATCAGAACTGAAAATGATTGTGAGGTATTTTAACATCTAAATAAAATTAATAAAAGCCAAAAAACAGCCAGGATGTTTTAATATCTGTTTAAGAATATCACACCTTCACTTTCACGTATCAAGTATTGCAAGTAAAAAGGACTTTTCCTCAGCTGGATTTGTGATTCAAGAACAGAGAAACAAAGACGGTGGACAATATTCTTTTTTCTGCACAGCAGAATCATCAGTGATTAGCAACTCAGTTGGTTATTCATTTTGCAAAATAGGCTACAGTTAATTATGAATGTACTGACCTTCCAGTTGCACAGTAAAGTTAGTAAAAACAAAGCACTTAAAAGTGAGTGACTGTGTATGTTTAATCATGGGTTGCAGCATGAAACTAATATGAATGGGTCGGGCCAAATTTGCAGGTAATGGGTTGATTTAGAGATTTGCAAACCTGGACTCATGTAAGACTCTGCTTCAGAATACCCAGAAGGCCTTTAACCTGTTTTTTTTTTGCTGTTTTACAGTAGATATTTTAGGCACCTTTAGTAAAGCTTTGGTTTAAACCAGTGATTCCCAAACTGGGAAAAATGTTTTGCAGCATCTCATTTGATGTTGGATAGTTTTATCTTGTCAAGCCTCCAATAGATATATTCATTGATATATTTAATCTGCGACAAGAGGTGGAACAACCAGTAACATAGGAGAGTGATACTCTAGCTGTTTTCATGATGTTGCTGATGTCAATTGTCTAGTCCACACTTTCAATGCGCATTGTTTTGTCATTCTAGATGAAGTTGCTCCTCTAAAATCCCATACTGTCCCGTACTGTGCAAATTCATTCCCCTTGGTTAAACGATGATAAGGTCTTCTTGTTTTGCAAATCTAATTTCCTCCAGTAGGCAAAATCCCAAAGTCCTTTTTGACACCATAAATAATATTGTCGGTCGCCTACCGCCTGCTGTGCCTGTATTCCCTGGTATGGACTGCAGTCATTTTTTATCGTTTTTTGTGGACAAGGTTGCCAGTGTTCGGTCAAGCATAACCTCTTCCAACCCCCCTCTTCCTGTCTGTCCTAACCAGGAGTCGATTCTGGGATGTTTCTCACCCATCTCCCTGCAAGAATTAACTGAGCTAGTGAGCAGCATGAAAATCTCCTCCAGCCCTTTAAACATCTCACAGACCCGTTTGCTGAAAGATGTAATCTGTTCCACTGGCCCCTGTCTTCTCACCATCATTAATAGCTTGCTGGCTACTGGTTGCGTCCCCTCCTATTTTAAACAGCCTCTTCTAAAAAAGCCCAACTTGGACCCCTCTCTACCTAGCAACTACGGGCCTATTTCCAAGCTGCCTTTTATTGCAAAGATTATAGAAAAAGTTGTTGCTAACCAGCTCACTGTTGCCTTGAATCACCACAACATCTTAGACAAATTCCAATCTGGTTTCCGTCAGAGACATTCTACAGAAACAGCTCTCCTTAGAGTTTTAAACGATCTTATGATGTCCTCTGATGCTGGTAAGTGCTCTATCCTGGTGTTGCTTGATCTCAGTGCGGCCTTTGATACGGTGGATCACTGCATCTTGATAGATAGACTTAAACAGTGGGTGGGCATCTCAGGGAGCGCCCTTGACTGGTTTGCCTCATAAACTGGTTTAACACTCACAAGGACCATGTTCCTGCATTATGAATACTTTTTTTTGTATAAAACAATTTCAAGGCAGGACTTTTATTTGTAATAAAATCTACATGGTGCAACATTGCTATTTTTCCTTAAGTAAAAGATCTACTTCCTCCTCACACACCCCTGCACTACCATGGCAGCCAGTGTAACCCATTATGGCTGTCTCATAAGTCGCTTTTACCCAGAGATCGCACTATAGGGCCGCAACAAAGTCCCCCCCTTTATAAGGCCCTGTATTTTTACAAAGAACCAAATGATGACCACTCTGTTCCACCTTTTTGCAGTCGGACCTAATATACAGAACAGCATGACGTCATAATGGCGTGATATTCCGGCCTTGAACAGGCAATGTAAGCGCAGCTACTGTCTCTTTCTTTGGCTGATTCTGCCTCTGGTTAGTTGCTTTCTGTTTTTAGGATCACCATTGTCAGACAGACGTTTGTAGACAAAGTTAAACAATGTGCCTTTGTATATGCATTTCATATTTTTAGTTGCATGTGTATCCGATTAGCAAGCTAGCTACACTGCCTGCAACCCTGCTCTGCAACATGTGTCTTGATAAATATCAACTTTTTAGAAATTTCAGCAATTTTTAGTTGGTATATTCTCCTGTCCAGAGGTGGGAATGAGCTGCACACCAGCATATAGGTACCACTGCAGCTCTGGTCACAAGCAACAAATAGGTTGTAAACTCTAACAACTTTTTGTGTATTTTTCTATCAGCTGTTCTGGGTCAAATCTTTTTTTTCTTTTTTTTTTTTAAATAAAAAACCAAAACCCTGCATGGCAAATTTGTTATAAGCTCTCACATTTTCTAGAATGCTATTGTGTAAAATAACCCAATTATTGCATATTGAATTTGCTGTGGTATTGTGCCACACTTTCTACACCACATGAGCATGCTTAATTTCTCAAGTGTCGACAGGTATGTGTAAAGGTATGTACTGTATGTGCAGTATGTGCCTCAGGCAAAACAAATAGAGACATACTTTGAATACAACACCACAAAACAATGTCTAGTGTGTGTGCCAGTGTGTGTGTGTGTGTGTGTGTGTGTGTGTGTGTGTGTGTGTGTGTGTTTGTGTACCTGCAGGATACAGCTGGTGATGTCAGAGGCTATCTTGGCATGCGGCGTGTCCTCTGTGTTTTCACCTTGAGGGGTGAGGTTATGCTCAAGACACGACTCCCACAGCCCCACCAGTGCCGTGCTGTGTCGCTCGATGGAGCCCGTCTCCCTAATGGCTGTGGTGATGCGTGTTATGCAAATCTCCACCACCGCCTGGTCATTGTCATTGGTCAAATAGTCCTGTCAGCCAGCAGACAGTGAGAACATACAAAATTAAGGACGCAGTAATTAATGAAGGACAAAAAGATGAATTATGGATAAGAGCATGAATAATTAATTCAACCGACATACGCTTTGTAATATTTCAGAAAACTTGCTCTCTATGTGTGTTGTTTCTGTGTACTGACCGGTGAGCAGGAGATGGCCTTGATCTGGTCCAGAGCCTGAGACAGACAGGATTCGATCTCTGTGTCCTCCAAAGAAAACAGATCCCCCGCTCTGGACAGGTCCCTCTGCCCCAGCACCTGGCTGAACAGCTGGTGCATCCTGGTCCTGTTTTAGGACTCCTGTCAGACCAGTTGGGGACTGATGCAGCCCAATTTAAGAACCCTTAATTGAGAATGAATATATCCTTGACATAATGATCAAGGAAAGCAAACTTTTATATAAAGTCCTAGTTTTAAGCGACCATTTAGAGAGTGCACAAAGTCCTCTGCATTGTGATCCCAAAACAGTAGGCGATATAACTCAAAATTACTTGTTTTGAAGCTCTCTTTTAGGCATCCTGGATCCTGTGAATGCACTCTAATTGATAAAATAACTACAGAAAGTAATAGAGAATATGACTGCTATTTCCAGAGTGATTCATTGCTTGAATTCTTGTTTGAATCCTTTTCAGTACAGTCCAGGATCAGGTAGGTTGGACAACGGTGGACGAGTTTGGCCCAATGTTTTTCTGGGTCTGCCTCAGGCCCGTTACCATGGAGACAAGGCATATTCTGGAGACAGCAGTCTGTCTACAGCCGAGTCCTGAAGGAGAGAGGGGGGAGAGGAGAGGAAGAGGAGGATTAAATTAGCTAAAGAGAGCTAAATGCTGAGATATTCATTTTGTACACAAATATAAATATTCAGACAAAAAATAGATTGAGCGGTTAAGTGTGAGAAAACCAATTTGAGGCAGTAAGAGGAGCTGTAGAGGTTTAGGGATTTTTCAGTGATTTCTGGTGTCAAGAAACAGACTTTGACAACTGGGACAACCACGAAATACTAACAGAAGTGGATGCAAGTCAATATCAAAGAAGCTGTTCAACATTTTGGGAAATATACTTTAGGCATACCTTCTGCCTACAATTAAGATAAGAAAATTGGTACTACTCTCATGTCTGTGCACCTTCCTGCACATTGGAGGTACTGGTGGGATGCCATTTGATGACATGTTTATGATAATTGCACATTGCAAAACATGACATCCAACTCATGAGTCTACGCTGCTAGAAACCTGCATCATGAAGAAGTCATGGCAAAAAGGCGGAAAGTGTCCAAAGCATGGCTTTATTTCACAAAGCAAAATTACCACAGTGCCTGCCTGTAATGTCTCTGCAACATGGGCTTAAATTCCAGGAATGAAATGTATTTGGCACTATACGTAAGTGCCACTGCTTCCCACCTGAGCAGCACGTCCATTACAAAGGGTTAACGTCCTATGTTATAATAACATTAGTTCCACACAGGCAGGCTTAGCAGATTTTGACAGTGAAGTCACCTGAGTCACATGCTTTTTTTCTTCTCCATTTCTACACTGTTCAAAGCAGTTGCTTTGACATCGAAAACCTTTTTAGGCTTACTTTTTTCTTCACAGGAAATTGATCAGGAATCAATAAGAGAAACTATAAAGAATCTGACCGATAACCAGAATCAATGATAGCAATGATATAAAATCTTATCAGTCAATTCCCATCTCTAGCTCTCTCTTGCTGCTGTCCTTCTCCTGCGTCCATTCCTCCTTCAGCTTTCTCTCCCTCTGTTTTCCTCTTTCTACTTACACTTCAGTAAGTGTAGGTTAATATGTGATGATGTGAACTAAATTACTCCTTGGTAATGTGTGACATATCTGCTACACAATCATACATACCTACCAAAATGAGCATGCATGCACACACACACACACACACACACACACACACACACACACACACACACACACACACACACACTTGCACACACACGCACATGTATGCATGCATGCACCCTGGGAATGTGTGACTGTAGTTTCTAGTTCACAGAGGTGTTTGCTTAAACTGTGCAGCCTCTGTGACATTTTGAGTGACTATCCGTGGGTAAAGTCAGTGGTGTAGAGGAGGGAAAACACAGGTATATGGGGTATATCCACCTCTTTTTCTGCCCCTTTAACAGTATATCCTCCTATTAGCGACAAAGCCATTGGATTACATAAGAGAGTGTATCTATTTCCTCCTCAGTGACATACCCATCTGTGCTCCTGCCTCATCATTTACCACTACACCACCGGTTAACATTATACACAATATGTACTAAAGCAAAAAACATAACGGTTATAGTTTTTGGTTTAGTGCATATGACAAATGTCACCTGAAAGACCCAAACAAAATTAAATGATGAATTTTTAAAATGTTACAGTTTACAATGTTTTCGCATAATGAATCATTTTTTACATCCTTAATATGCTTTCAGTAGTTATTGCAAGACAATGAGTCATAACGAAACAATGGTTTAATGATAATAAACGGTCTTATGCCTTTCAGTATTATGAATGGAGTTATGGGAATTCAAAGGCACTATGTTAACCATTATCACTATTTCTGTTAACCTCAATTAAACATTAAACACTACAAGGAGTAACCGGAAGGGCGGAGGGCAGTTTTCCACTCAAACACAGACACGCACAATCTACATTTGCTTGTTTCTATATCTCTATCTTACCTTCCACATAAAAACCTAAACACATGCACACTGCATGTTTCTACATATTTACAGAAATATTTTGCAAGTAGGAAACACATTTCAGTTTGTCTGCTGCCTCCCTTCAGAGGATGAGCAGCTAAGCGTATGTATCTGTGTCATCATTGTCTACTTGCTGCACCCGCTTTTCTCTACAATCAGACGTCATCTCATCCTTCTACACCATTTCTCTGAAAGTCATGTTGGAGCAAACCCAAGCTAGACCAAAGGAAGGCACAAAGCGAAACACTTGGGAGACCACTGTCTCTACTGCCAAGCCGGTGATGACCATGGAAACCCACCCCCCATTGCCAGGATACCACATCAGGAATTCTTATTGGTCCAAGCCAGGCTGCTGGGACCAAAACAACAAAACAACCGTAAACACAGAGCGAAGCGATTTATCTGTCACACACAGACAGATTCACACACACACGCCTATTATCTTTGTTGTGTAGTGCAACAATCAGAGCTATTTCTCTGCATGGCTGGAGGTACAGTGTGTGTGCATGTGTGTTAGAGAGGTATATTTATGCATAATCTTAAATTGTATGAGAACGCAATATTTATGATGACTGTAAGATTATTAGGCACACCAAACTAAAACTAATGTTAGTTAAAGGCTCATTTGTGCTCAGGGTTAGAAACATATACCGACATGGGCGGAGCCTTCAATTCGAACTGTTTATTTTGTCCATATCTGTGCACGTTTTCTGAAAAGTTTTGCATACGGACAAAATGGAGCAGTGCAAACTTTGCTGATTTTGCCCTCTAGTGCCACCTAGAGGATGTACCTATGCCAACATAGGGGACCCATGGAAGTATGTGGGCAGTGATGGTTACAACACTTGAAATAAATCTATTTTCATCACAGATTTATAATGATAACTAGATTCCGGACCCAAAGATGGATCCACTGAATCCATTTGAGTTGCTTGCATGGCACATATGCCAAAAACGTTTCTTGCTTCCGGGTTTATTTTTGGGTTATGTGGCAGTACGGTTTCTTCCACTTGCCCTGTCTGAGTGCCTTTACATTACATACTTTACAGTTTTACATAGTGATGATTTTACTGATCTATAAATCATTTTTTTAAGCTCAAAACCTTTCAGTGGAGCTTTAAAACCTTTACTGATCAAAAATTCATAATTAAAAAGAATCATAACCTGATTTCCAAATGTAGATGGAGCCTTTATACAAAAACCCTGCAATAAATCCTGACTTCGTGACATTTATAATGTTAAGTTCTTGTTGAAACAGTTACATAGTTAGATAGATAGATAGATAGATAGATAGATAGATAGTTAGATAGTTAGATAGTTAGATAGATAGTAATATCAGTGTCAGTTATCGGTTTTCCGCCAAATAAGTTGTTAAATATTGGCATATCGGATATCAGCAAAAAATCCAATATCGTGTATACCTAAAAGAAAGAAAGAAAGAAGGAGGCAGGGGGAGAGAGATGGGGGGAATCAGAGAGAGACAACAGAGGAAAAAAACAAGAAAAGAAATAACACGAGAAGTGGCTGAAAGAGAGTTGGACACACACTCAGAGTGAAAGAGGAAGGCAGAGAGCAACAGCGGAGCTGACAGAGACAGGGAGCAACAGCCAGAGGTGGATAATGTTTCAGTGGCCTGAATTCCCTGAGTAACCTGCAGACAACTCACATACTGAGCTGCCATTTTTCTACCTGAATGCCTCACAAATACTCTCATAGACACACACACACACACACACACACACACACAAACACACACACACACACACACTTGCACATACAGATTGATATTTTCACATGCCATCCTCTCTTCTCACTAGTGAACTGTTGCAGTTATTTAAGGTATCCTTTCCTGCTCTCACTACATGTCACAGACCGCCTGAGTGACTGAGAACCAGAGTGCGTTTATGTGTGTCCATGCGTGTGTGTATTTGTGTGTAAAAGCAGAGGAAAAATGGGCCTGAGGAATTTCAGTTCTTAAACAATCAGCTAGTTACTATTAATCACCCAGCTACGGCTCAGCAAGCTCAGGAATGCAGCCTTTAAACACACACACACACGCACGCATGCACATGCACACACATGCACACACACACACACACATGCACACACACACACACACACACTAAAAGACAGTTGCAGTGGCTTGTTTGCAGCTGTATTTTTGATATACATAAATTTAAATGTTTCATAATTAACTGAGCAGCATATTTGAATTCCAGTTTTCATTTTCCTGATGTTGGTCTGTCATTCTTCTATAAATACCTAAATTCTTCCACTGAATTTCGACTGAATATAAAGCTCCAGGAGGCACCTATATGTTGCAGGAAAGCTGCGAGTGGGCTTCTGGGTGAGGGGTGACAGAGTGGGGGTGCGTGCTGGGGGGCCGGTGAGAGGGTTCGAGGCTATGTGAGGACAATGTGACTGAAGGGCCTCTCTCTCTTTCCTCCACCACTGCCACTACTGTCTTCACTCAGCACTCTGAGAGACTGAGAGAGAAAACACTGGCTCTTTTGTGTGACCTATAAGACAGACCTCCCTCCCCCGTCTCCCCCCCTCTCTCTCTCCCTCTGTTCAGTCGGCCCTATCCTTCTGTGTAATGTGCACCTGCTCGACTCGGCCGACGAGACATCTCACACACACACAAATACTTTAAAGAAGGAGCAGAGTGAAAGGGAGAGAATGAAGAAAAAGCCCTGCTTTCCACTGTCGTCTTTACATCACTGCTTCATATCTGACTGATTGTATTTCCTACAGTCTTTTTTATGCATATAATAATTATGTGGATTTGAGAGTAGGGGGGAAGCTTTCAACCCTGTTGGAAAGCTGCTTTCAAAAGAACTATTTGAAGTTTGTCACTTCACTCTATTAAGAAAAAAATAAAATTTTCCCACTGGCTGTCACCGTACCACCAGAAACCTCTGGAGTTTCACTGTTTGCTTTTGGGGCTACGGGGCTCATCAGGTTAACAATACTCTAAGGAGGGTATATTAACTTTACAGCATTAACTTTTTTTTGTTCATTTCTGATAATAAGCTAACAAAAAGCATGTCTTTGAAATGGCACTAAATTAATCGTCTTTGTGAAAAGTGTTTACACAAATACATGCTGAAATTGCTTAAAAAGTGTCAGTTTGTGCAGTAATACTTTCTTATGCTCACAAAAATAACTTGCTTCCCCCATAGCCACAGTGAGACATCAACATGCACTAGCTCATTTGATCTGACGATTATAGTCTGTAATACTCCAATTATTTTCTCAATTAATTGATGATTTTTGGAGGGGTGTAAAATGTCACAAATTGATGAAAATTGCCCGTCACAAATACCTCAAGTCGAAAGTCACATTTTGTTAAGTTCAGGCAAAAATGAAAACCTCAAATATGGTCAGTTTATAGTGACACAAAAAACTGGGGCTGACCCAAATACTTCAAAGTTTCAGTTGTTGCCACGGCAATCGACATCCAAATCAGTATCAGAAATGCTTTAATTTTTGTTTTGTTTTTTCAAATGGTGGAGGAAACTGAAAGTCAGTCTGCTGTGCTCTGCTACTAACAAGGAAAAGAAAAGTCATCATTGTCACATTAAAGCCTTCTTTTGATTTAAAAAAAAAGCCCTCAGTGCTTAGTGTCAATTTACTCTGTGGTATCGAAAATCGTGTCAAATATCGATATATTTTAAGGATTTGAAGATAAAAATTCCAGTATCCTGACAACATTAATCTGAAACATACCTGGACTCCTTGAAAAACCCGTTAAGCATCCCAGTCAAGTACTTGTAGTTGTTGTTCTGACAACAACTAAAAGTACCAATTCGTATCTGTCGTATCTGCTTTCATATCTTCCTGACACCCACTGTCCATACTAATGCTGTGATTAAAGGCCGGTTACGTCGGTAGTCACTTCCTATAACTGGGCCAATCAGTTATGTAACTGACGCCATGAATTTCATGAATAAGTAAGATGAATAAAAGTCACAAAGAAGAGATCCCCTGAGGACTTCTGTGGAAATGGTTCCACACCGCCACAGAGAACTCAGTTAAGACTTCCTGAAAGATCGGCGCCTGAAGATTTAGCATAGGAACATAATGCATAAGTGTACTGTATTATATGTGCGGATGTGAGTGTGTGGGACAAAGGAAAAGTTCTCCATTATTTATGCCCTGCAGTTATGCAGCTGTAGAGCAACGATTGGGAATTACAGTATGACAGGAGCTGTAGAGAATAGGTACTGTAAAAACACACTGAGAGATAAAGAATGACAGAACGGGAAATATGGAGAGACAGAGAGAGAAACAGACTGAGTGTGAGGGGGAAAAAATATCTCAATTTCTCTCTCTGCGGTCGGTCAGTGAGGGCCTGATAAGCTAAAGCAGAGGAACACTTAATGTGACACTTAAGGATGTCACACTGCCTGCTGCAGAAAGAGCAGACATGTTATGAATGCCAAGTTTAAACAGTTTAATGCGTATGCATGGCCTTTTACCCTATTGATGGACTAATCAATGCATCGTTCCAGCTCTATCACTATTACTGATATGACAATCAGACATAAACTGCAGAGGATTTCTGTATAAAACTCTCAGCTTTAACCCAGATTCACACAAAAATATCTTTTGGGAACCAGAGTGCCGGATTTGAAGGTGAAACTAATTTGAGTCCCAGACAGGGAAAGAAAAAAAATCCTGCAGGTCTAGACTGATCTGAATTGGCTTCACTGTGTGTTTAAGGATGCATGTGTGCGTCTCTGTGGGCATGACTATGTCAAATGGCATTGAATCCAACCTAAAGTGTTACAGGCTAAAAGAACTCCCACTGCTCCTCTTTGCTCTCAAGTTTGGCTCTGCTGCGCTGTGGGACTCACAGCCACTGAGAGGATTTCCATAGCAGAGAGAAGTGCCGGTTGGAGCAGTGCATTACGGCAACACTCAGCCAACTAACATTCGCGCACATTTTCTAAACCATTCATTATTCATCACTCCCCGCTGCCATCAGCAGACCAAACTCGCAGGCTTGCCCAGAGAGCTGAACGGAAGCGTGTTCTGGTTTCAGCGGGTCTGACCCAGGAGTGCAGGCTTTAAAGGAATAAATTCAGTTCATGAAATATTAGGACCATATTCTTAATAGTGAGCTGCTCTCAAATATCCCCAATACATGTTTAATATGTTTCTAAGTTTAGAAATCTTTTCATAACTTGCATTCTCGGCATTATTTAGATTTCCTGCTTCCTGAATGAGTAAGTGGATTGAATAGGTGATTCAGCCAATGATGCATTGCAGCTTTCACTTGCTGGGTGCATATCCTGAAATCCTAATACATTAAGTTTTATCCTGAAAATACACACAAGCTCATTTTCACTGGAGCTGCAAATCGCCTACATGCTGTCAGCACAAGGCAATGCAAAGATGCCTCAAGATGACTTCACATAAATCCATCCTCTAATAAGAAAACAGAGTGTGTCCTCATTCCTGGATGACAAATCTATCTTTTGTGAGGCCAAGACATGAGATAAATTAAAAGTCCTGGAATCTGATGTAAAGTCAGTGTTTCTCCCAAATTCATTTATTGTGGCGGCCCGCCACAATTAAAAAATCTGCCGCCAAAAACAAATGTTCTATTTTTGGAGCTGGACAATTTATAGCATCACACTCTCAGAGTACAGAACACACTCAGGGCAGAGACAGAGTAGCAGTATTGAATGTGAAACTTAACCGTTCATTCTGCTGGGTCTAAAAGTTTGTGTTTACTCGCCGCAGCGGCTCCTTTTAAACATCAATTTGATCTGATCAACTGTTAAATTATCCACCCAGTGTATCACAAACTGCTGCTAAGGAATACAAGACAAAAAAAAAAAAAAAACAACTCATGGAGAGCCCCATGTGCACTTTGTTATTTAAAAGACCCCACAAGTCCCAAGTCAAGTCTCAAGTCAAGTCACAAGTCAAGTCCAAATCCAAATCAAATCCAAGATTTGAGTTTCAGTCATACTATGCCCTGAACCAGTGATACTCAACTTGTAGCCCGTCGACCAAATCTGGTCTGCAACAGGGTGCCAGGTGGCCCACCGACCATGCTCTCATTTGCAATAAAATTTAATTTAATTCATAGTCTGATTTTTTTTCTGTTAATGTAAATTATGTCCCAGAGTGCATAAAAAGCATTAAAATAGGGCTTGTTTACCTAAAATAAGTGGAAAGGGAGGACCCCCCTGACAGAGGTCCTGGCTAAATATTTACATATTAATTATTAATAGTCATTTATTAAAGGCCCCTGGCTTCCTAACATTTTGCTGTGACCCCAGGGCAAAGTAATTTGACAAGTACTGTTCTTACCAAATGTATTACATTCACAGAAATCAAATTCTCTTTATACTTCATAGTTATTTGTTAAAATCAATTTTCTGGAAGTTGTTGTGTCTCCATCTCTCATTTTCGACCCACATGATTTGCATACTGCAACATGCTTTTTGTTGACCATGGCATAGTTTTTGTACACAAAGGGATCTTTGATATCATTTTTTTCATATAGGGCTTAGCAGCATAAAATTAATTCTTCGTGGTCCTGCACTGCAACTTGATTGGATGTTGTCAGATTGGTTCAAACTATGTGGATCTGTGGAATTACGTGTTAACTTGGTGGTAATTAATAGTGGTAACATTAATTGATTCAGGAAATTAAGGGAAATTAATAGCTTTGTGGCACAATCTTTAAATTAGCTCTTTTTTTTAATCTTCAGGCTTTTGGAAATGTAGCAAGTATTTTCAAGTCAAAAGGCTCAAGTCCAAGTGCAGTCATGAGTCATTGGTGTTAAAGTCCAAGTCGAGTTGCATGTCTATTTTGATTTTGTCAAGTCGAGTCTAAAGTCATCAGTTTACAGCTTGTTTTAAAAGACACAATAAAATCCGATTTGGTCTTTGCAATCTGAAGAGAGTATGGGAAGTGTGTGTCCATGTTTCTGTCCTGCCCTGTGACTTAATAGCAACCATCATCCAGCCATGACTGATTTGGCAAGAATGGAGAATGAATGAAACATGAATAAATGGATAGCAGCAATGGACAGCAATTTTGCATATCAAGTCCTTTCACAATGTCTATGAAAAGATAATTTCCATTTTATAGAAATAATGCATTAAAACAATCAGGACATTGTCCTTCCTCCCCGGTACATCAACATCTGTCTGTCTCAGGAGTCTGTGACCTTGAGGAGTGCCCCTTCTATTCTCACACACACATACATACACACACACACACACACACACACTGGTAGAGCAACAGTAGATTTCGACTTTGACAGGTCATTAAGTGAAGAAATGCACAAACTAAATGCAAGAAATGCGACTGAACTTGCCTATCAAGCTCTTTACACATTCCTCTGTATTTACACCGAAACACACACACACACACACACACACACACACACAGAGAGAGAGAGAGAGAGAGAGAGAGAGAGAGAGAGAGAGAGAGAGAGATAGACACAGAGACTACTTGAAAGTAAAGCAGGTAGCCTAAAAAATAAGTACTCTAGGATATTAAAATGTTTCCTGAAAAACACAGAAATATCGAAAGCTATGTGTGTCTGTACCGTACTTTAAATATTACCTTTATCGCATTTCTATAGAGGCAAAAACACTGTAAATAGGCTCCACTGTCAGCATTTGCAATAATTAACAAGTATTTAACCCATTGCATTCAGTGCCTATAGCAACAACCACGGAAACACCTCCCAAATCCACCTGCGCGCTCTCCTGTGCATTCATTTTCATATATGACAAGTAAAATGTTTTGATGCACTGTGGCACATCGGCGCTTTACACACTGATTCACCTCATCCAGTCAACTTTCCCGACATCAAGGAATGTGGGTGGCATTCATGCATTCAACCCCGGCAACGCGTTTCTGTCTCCAATGACAGAATGCCATGCAACAAGAAAAAAACAAAAACACGATTCAATTCCTAACACCTACAGCGTCGGACAGCTTACCTGCTCCGTGCAGGACGAGGACGCACGGACACTGAACGCAGAGCTTCGTTCAGCACCTCCAAACCTCGGACCGAAGCGGCACATAGCAACACAAATTTCCCCTGCACAGCTTCAAGTTCCCCCACAGAGCGAGCTTTATGTTCATTCTCGCCGGCCACCATTGGAGAACGCGCCATCGTGTGGCGGCAGACGAGAGCGCGCAGCGCAACAGGTGGATGAGGGAGGGACAGGTTAGGATGCTGCCTTCAAGTGCTATCGGAAAATATAGGAAGGACCATGACAAACGTGAACTAATGTATCAAAGTGGCCAATTTCCTGAGCTGGTTAGCCTATATAGTGGGCCTCATGCAGCAACATTGTCTTAAATGTCTCTTATATTTTCTCTTAATTACCTGAAAAGACAACATTTAAGAGAAGTCAACTGCAGATGCACCAAACGTTCTTAACTATCCAAATTTGTTCCGCCCAAAGCTGAATATCACTTGATCATAAGTCACCTTTAAGCATAGGTGACACCCTCTCAACACTACATAAAGGAAAGTTTTGTGCCATGTGCAAAGACTCTGGCACATGTACAAGACTGGAGACATGCCACCAAAAAAGACTGAAAAAAAAAACTACTGCAGTGGTAAAATTAATGTACACCTACTGTGAAATAGACTTAAATAAAGTAAATGTGATTTCAGGAAAATGTATTGAAGCATTAAAAATAAAAGTACTCATGCACAAAGGTTTAAATAAATTCAATTAATCAAAATAGTTAAAACATTTAAAATAATAATAATGATTTTAAAAAATTAAATATTTAAAATAATTAAAAGGAAAAGCAACAAGTCCTCATATAGTATATACGAGAAGCTGGACACGTGAAACTTTTTAATAATGCAATCTACCTTTTTTTAATGCAAAAAACATTTCACGTTTATTGTATCAGCTGCACTTGTATATTTTCATAAAATATGTGTGCAAAAATCTTCATTTTTAAAAGGAGCCACTAACTTAACTATCAAAATTAGAGTGGAGTAAAAAGTACAACATTTCCCTCTGAGGTGTAGTGGAGTAGAAGTAGAAAGTGGCAAGAGATAAAAGTACTCAAGTGATGTAAAGGTTCCTTAGAGTTATCCTTACTTATTTATACTTAGTACAGTATTTGAGTAAATGTACTTAATTACATGGTCAGCAGAGGGACACACAGTAGATTAATTTATAGTATTTGGGATCAATGCACCAAGTATTCTTTAGCCCTGAAATTTAATAATCTAGACATTATAATTACTCTAAAACATTATCTAAATTTGATTAAATGATATTCATGCAATTTTTAAACGTTCCTCAAGTGGAAAACTTATTTTTACTTGCACTGGGTAACAATTTGTGATCTGTGAAAAAAAATAGTTTTCTCTTATCTTGGTAAGAATGCTCTCGAGCACTCGTAAAATTTTCTTTTACCTAAGAGAAGAGCAAAAATAATAAATCATCAGTTCATCCCAAAAATCTGTGGGTGCTGACAAAATGAGAACAAATTGTGGATATGAGCAAAAATAAGAGAAAATTTGTTCATATATAGTTTCCTGAATTAGGCTCAATGAGTACCAGTTCATCAGGTGTCCCTGCATATTAGGTCATGTGCCTTCAGTTGTAGGCTAAGGCTTTTATTAAATAAACCTGTCACTGAATAAATAGACATGTGACTAAAAAAATAAATAAACCGGCAAATAGGAATACATTCAAAGTCAGTATCAATTCACTCCCAGCTGAATGCTTTGAATGATTAAGACTGCATCGATCAACCCTACAACCCATCATACATTAGTAATACAACTGATGTTTTGATCTGGGATTTGGATGGTATGCTCTTTGTGAAACATTTAGGACTAACTGACTAACTGATTTTTTTAGGCTACCTCTAATAAAAAATTAATCCAAGCATCAACCTCATGTTTTCAGTTTTTGTAACTCTCCTGTGGCAGCTGTTCTGTTGATGAACTTCTGACACAAATAAACATTTTGTTAAAAGCTCAATTTTCACTCCTTTTCACTAACTAATACTTGAAATTATTATTCCATACCCATATCATTGTGGGAGTTTGCAGGGAACCCCTGAAGGCAGCATGATACCACAGAGGGGATTGAACTAGAGGGGTAGATGAAGCCTAATGACTTCATGGCTGCATTCCAAACCAAAGTAAATTATCCCTAATCCCTTTTCCCGGCTCAGACATACTGTTTAATGTTTGCTTGAGTGCCATAACGACCACTGGCAGAAACTATGTATATGGGAGGAAGCGGAAAAGATAAAGGTCATGTTACATGTATTAGCTAATAGTCCGACCAAAATAAACAATGTATGTCTTACGTATATTTCAATTATTATTGTAATTATTATTAATATGTTTAGTAGGCCTAGAAGTAGTGATAGTAGTAGCGGAAGCATGGCACCTTTTAAATAAATAATAAACGTTTAAAAAACAAAACTAATAAAGGTATGCTCAACAAAAAAAGAATACATTTTTCATCATAGTTTATGATATAACCTCATAGCAGCGGGAATTAGTTTGATTTATTTGTCCTTTTCACTATCTTAAAATTGCATTTAGGCTATGTTAGGTCCATGTGATCAGTGGGGGTGGTATTTCTCTGGTATTTCCCCCAGCATCATTCATCAAAAGTGAAGCTAGAAAATAATTTTTCTGTTTCCGGCGCGGCAGTTTGGCCTTCAAAATAAAAGCGCAGGTTTCGTCACCTTGAAGGGACTAGACTTAGACTTAGACACGTTTATTTATCCCACTTGTGGGAAATTCACTTGTCACAGCAGCCGTGTGTACAGAAAATAAAAATATATGTAAAATATCAATATAGACAAAATATAAAATATGAAATGTCCAATAGTGCAAAAAATAGGCAAAAAATAGGCATGTGTCAAGGAAAACAAAAAATGTACAGGTTGTAATACAAGACTACTGGGTGAAAAGCAGCAGAGCCCTTTAAGTTCTTCTAGTGCACTAAAAAGCAGGTACATATTTACAAATTAAAACCTGGCCCATTTGTAAATGTCGGAATTGTTAGACTGGACTAAAATACATTTGTGAGAAAGTTTCATACAGCAAATTAATAAAATGCCAAACTCCAAGCTCTTCTTGATGAGAATGTCTTTTCCATCCGCAAAAGCCACTGCAATACCTTAGGGGCTGTTTGTTGCTGATGAGTAGGGAGGGGGTGGTGCTAAATGGGAGAGGCACCTTGTTATTTTAAAGCACTAGGGAGGGAGGTTTTTTTTGTTTGTTTGTTTTTTGTTTTGCTTGGAGAAGTGAAATTCAACTTTGAATGGTCATATATATATATTAAATAACGTCAGGGCCCAAAAACCCTCAAATGACTTTAAAACATAGGCAGTATAAAAAGAATGACGACATAACAGCTTTCTGAAAGTGAAGCACTGGGTTGCAGTGGTTGCAGTGGTATAGAAACGATAGTATGTGAGGATATTATTTTGAAACGTCTAACAGGATGTTATAATATCATTCAGTATGTCTCATCACTTGGGGACCACCAGCAATGGATAAGCTAGGAGCAAATCGATAATGCTTTTATAAAACGTGTGAGGATGAGGGAAAAATTTACGAAGACCAATAAACACACTGCAATCTTTGCCGAGTCCATTTTGTCAGGTGAGCGATTAACGTTACCGGAAGCTAGTTTTAGCCACCTTTGTGTGTTAGCATCCAATCCTCAAATCCATGCAAATTAGCCTTAACAATGACAATGACAGTGTCTGAAGCTAATGCAAATTTATCTTAAATTTGCAATAATTAAGAAAACACCACACACGTTGTAGGATTTCGCGAAGTCATTATTATCAACTAAAGCAGTTGTAACACTTCTCACTCGTTTGGTAGGCTACCTGATGGAGTTTGTTTTGCTTTTTCTCATGCAGACTCATTAAATGACAGCACGAGTCTCCACACATCTGTTATATGAGGTAGCTAGGCGTGTCAGACCTGCTTTCGTTAGGTCTGTTGCCAGAGTAAACACACATCTACTCACTCTGTGGAGGCAGCGGAAGCAACTGGAGGAGAGGTCCTGCAGCTGAGGGGGAGCAGGAAGCCGGCGGACAAAACCGGTATTTCGCCATGGCCACCGCGCGCTTTCCCGGGAAGAGTGCGGACGTGGCTGCCGCCAACTGGACAGCTCCGGTGCTGGGCCGACCGGTGTGTGTCAACGGGACGCCGTGGATCCTTTACCTGCTGGAAGAGTGTGTGGAGAATGTGTGGGAGTACTGCAGCGTGGTGATAGGACTCATATCCATGTTCTGTTTCCTGCTGTCCACTCTGCCGTAAGTAGCACAACACCTGTGATGTTAACCATTCTTCATCGAGTGTTTAATGTTGAGGTGAAACCCAGTTATCTGACTAAAACTGTTTGTGATTTGTCATTAAAAACACTGTGCGGCAGAGGCTGACAGCCAAAACTGACTGATGGAGATACCTCCCCCCTTAACCCTTTGAAAACTGAAGCTACATAAGTTTTCTTGTGCTGCTTTCAGACAGCCTTAACAAGCATAAAACATGGTGCATATATACATATATATATATATATATATATATATATATATATATATGCTGCAAACTGGACAGCTCCAACGAAATTTCATTGCATAACCTGCAATGACAATAAAGGTCTATCTATCTAAACCCTGAGAAAATTGGTTTAATTTCTTTCAAATACACGAGGACAGAAGGCATAAGCACTTAATGAGAAATGTTCTACAAACTGCAATAAATTAGTGTATTTAGAAAATTATTTTTAAAAAGCTAGGGGAAAATATGTAGGAGACAAAAAAGTTAAGGGGAAACTATGCTTCTAATTATCATAATTATATGTTTAAAAGTATTTTACAGAATTCAGTATATTTTTTTTTTGTTTTGTTTTCCAAATTTTAATTTAATCTTTAATCTTTCTTGCAAATTTTGGGCGCTCGGCAGGTCAAAAGTTAGGTGTACATATTTATACATGAATACACAAGTCTGGTATATGTTCACATTAACAACTGATAGAAGTTTATATTTAATTTAATTAAAAAATTAATTCATCCTACCCATCTAGGCAGGTCTGTGAGGCCTATCGGAACGGTAAAGTGGAGGAGGCCATGTCTTTTGGCTTTCTGTTCTTCCTCTTCAGTGGAGACTTGACCAGCTTTGCAGGCTGCTATCTCACCAGCCAGCTGCCTATTCAGGTAGGAATACACACACATGCACTCATCCTCAGTGTGCGTGTCTATAAACTCTGTCCTACTATTGTTTGTCCCTGGCAGATCTCAGTTGTAGTCATATTTAATTTCCTTTCTTGCCCCCTTGGTGAGTTATTACATTTCAGACAGCCTGTGCTCAGGTCTGCTTGTTTTTGCTGCAGGATTCTTTGTGTACGTACTGCAAATACTGTGTTCAAATTCACCGTTAGCTTACCTGTTCTAAAACAAACATGAAAATTATGCTATGTATTGTTGCATGTTTAACCATTTTGTTGCCATTAGGTAGAAGAACATTAAAAGCATAATTCACATGGTTTTGAATTTTGGTGACTATGAGTTTAGATACCTAATTACTTTCAACTTTATTTAAATAAACAATGAATCATTCCTCAGACTTTTATCCGGTAAAGCTTAAACTAATGAGAGAAATGCTGTGTATTTATATAAAGTTTATGCAAGTATAAGGACAGTGTGCGGCAATTCTCTTCCCTTCAAGTATGGACCATTTCCTCCTATGCACCTGTCAACAGGTTATTGAAGGTATTCATGAGCGTCCACAATTTAGATGACTCTTGACCTGAATTGGTTGAATTTAAAATTACCCCCTCATCTCAACAGTATTACCTAACAATCAATCAAAGCTTTTTCGTATTGTACCCAACAGTGTGAACTCATAACCAATAAGTCTATGAGTTATGTTGCAAATTATATTTTTGAAACAGATTGTGAAAGTCTGTATTTTCATGTCTCTCTTTCAGATAGTCACTGTGGTGTTCTACATCTTCACAGACCTGATCCTCATCTCTCAGTTTCTCTACTATAAGATCAAGAACAGCTCTAGCAGAAGTAAGCCCAAACATTTTCCCTGCTTGTCAGTTTAAACAGAGCTGGCAGGCGATGCCTCTGTGAGTCAGCCACATCGCGACCCTCAGGATTAATGTAAGGCCAACAATGAGGATGGAAATATTCCCTGCTGTTGACTCAACAGATGTTTAATTTGAAGTGCATGACAGCCACCCGCTGACTTCAGGGATGACAGGGACAGTTGCAGTTGTTATGTACTTAATAGGGGTTATCACCAAAGCCAAAAGAGCATAACAGTCTAATGATTCATAATGAGACTCACCCAAGACTGCACACTGCCCTGCATGTATACAGTGTGTATGTTAGTCTTGTTTTTATGCAGCCTTTGGTACTCACTCCTTGGCACTGATGCAGAAAAACTGAATCATGTCTCTTGCACTTGTCTAGTTTAAAACAACAGAAAATGACGTTATGTATGTCAGTGTCAGCTTAATTTCAGTTTATGTTGGGTTTTTTTTTTGCCTGTGCTTATCTTGACTGTCGGTTCTCTGTTTTGTGTTTGTGTGAGTGCTACAGAAAGCCCTGTGTTGAAGTGGCTGTGCCTCACGTGGTGTGGCGCTGCTACGTTAGCCCTCCTGGCTTTACCCAGTCTCATCATAGACAATAGTGCAACTTTAGACACCCAGGTAAGTAGATTGTTCGAAGTGTACTGTTGATATTTGAATCCATGTGTGTATATGTGCAGGTGCTAGATTTAGTTGTTCATAAATCAAATTTGGTTTGTTTTTCTCTGACAGTTTATTGGACACACAATCATTGACGTTTGACAAGAGCTGCAATGATTAATCAATTAGTTTTCAACGATTTAATTAATTGCCAACTAATTTGAAAACCATTTAATCAATTTGAGTATTTTGTTTGTTTTTTTTTTTAAGAGGTCATCTTGGGCTTTAGGAAACACTGATCAACATTTTCAATATTGTCACATTTTTTATCGACCAAACAACCGATTGATTAATTTAGAAAATAATCGTAAGATAATCGCCAGTGAAAATAATCTTTTGATTCCCACTTTTGACCGGAGATTGTGGTTGTACTGTTTCTATTGTAGTGCAACATTTTGACTCTTTCTCCCTCTTTCTCCTCATCTTTGTCAGAGTCCAACTACCTCTAAATCAGTAGAAATCACTGGCTATATATGTGGATACCTGGCATCTGTTTTCTACCTCTGCTCCCGTTTCCCCCAGCTCTATAAAAATGTAAGTGGAAATTTGTTGGTGTGTTTCAGTTGCCATGTGCAGTTTGTTTGGTTTGCATGAGAGCAGTGGCATCCTGACAGGAGATCTTGGACTGCTTTCTCAGGCTCTTGTCCCTGGGGCTCCGTGGAAAACTGCACTTATTATATGTTAGTTTGTCATAAAACGGGGACTGTGTGTTTCAAGGGAGAGGTGGGACTTGTGTGCTTGTGTTTACAGTATGTGTGTCAAAATAGGAACCAGACGTTGAAGACAATGCTGCTGTTGTGCTGGAGAAACATCCTGGCTCAACTGCAGCTATTAATCACCAGAGGGGATCTTCTCAGTATGGTGCGAGTGCCAGAGAATCTTCTGGGCACATACATACACACTCGCTTTCTGAGACTATTGTAAATCATTTAAGTAGGATTTGCCCTGTGGGAATTCCTACATGTTAAAACATGCTTGTTTTTTCAGCAGAAAGCCCCAAATAATTTCACTATATCATTCCAAGTGGCAAGTTGCTCATCTAGTTTGATGAATCGTATTTTTTATGACTACCTTCAGTATTACTATGAGACCTTTGGGGAGAGATTGAACTTTATTCAGTTAAAGTTATGTTTCTTTGGTTTCACAATAATGGATGGATGCCCTCATTCCTGGTCACATATGATGCAAAGAAGTGATGATTGTTTTTCTGATGTGTTAAACGTAATGGATTACGCATCCTTCATGCAGCTTGAGCTGAATGACACTCTTGTTGTCTACAGTAGAATAAACTAGCAGTATAATCTCTGTAATATTTTCTTTTCAATGTCTGCAATGGTTAGTATCCTTCCAGGGAAGTTGCTGATGGCAGTAAAAGATAAAATTCCAATAGTCTTATCCGTTAATCTTGTTATGGTTGTCTGTATCTGATTTGAGCCCAAGTACATGGAAGAAAAATTTATTGTTAAGATTGAAACTGAAACTTACCTTGTGGTTAAAATATAGTACCACACCTATTCCCTTTTTTCTGACTGCATGTTTTCACCATTGACTGTATATAAAGGTAGACTATAAAAGTTTAGGCATACATGTGATGCCATCTTGCGCTGGTGACATCATTTGGAGACAAAATCTGCGCAGTAGTGATTGGGGACTGGAGCCAAGGTATCGAGGTCATTCCCATACACATGCCGCGCTCAGCGCTTTGAAGCCATTTGCCTTCAAATAAATAATTGAAGCCAAACTTATCAGAAATTTGAACACTTGAACAAATATCAACATAATAACAACTACCTAAAATGACAGAAACTGTTTTTTGAAAAAAATTATTTGACATGTACTTTGTTTGTGTTTGTCCCATCTGCTAACATTAAGCTTAGGCGTTTATGACCTATACTGCAGCCAACCACCAGGGAGCAATCAAGATGTTTTGGCCTCACTTTTGGGATGTTGTCATGCCCTCCATCTTTATAATAAAGCCTGTTTTTCACAACAAGATGAGGCTCCAGTATTATCACAAAGCTAAATTAAAGTAGTGAAATACATACTGAGTAGATGAACATTAGTTCATTGCAGATCTTGCTGTATAGTCCGTTAACAAAGTACTGTAAACTCTATGTATTCTAGTTTCAGCGACAGTCTACAGAGGGCACCTCTTACCTGTTGTTTGCTCTGGCCATGATGGGCAATGGAACATATGGGTTGAGTGTCATCGTGGTCCTGCCGGCGCTGAAGGGCACCAAACAGACGTTCATCATCAAACATCTGGCCTGGCTCATCGGCAGCCTGGGAGTCCTCATACTTGACTTCTTTGTATCCTTTAAATCACAAGTTAAGCCACAAGTTTATTGTCTGTTACAACCTCTGATAATACCTCCATGAGAAAACATCAGTCTCTTATTAGGTTATATGGTAATTTCATTTAAAGGTCCAGTGTGTAAGATTTAGGTTTATTTAGTGGCATCTAGTGGTGAGGACTGCAGATTACCACCAGCTGAGACTTCCCCCTTGATAGATTTCCTTCAGTGTTCATTGTGCAGGAGGTTTTTACCAGGACCTGAATTATCTGCAGAGGTCTCCTTCTCCCCAAAACAAAGCTCATTTTAATATAACAAAAATACAACAATCCTTTTTTGTCAGGTGATTATACATCAATGAAAACATCCTTATTATATTATATTCCATTTCTGTCAATATATCCCCCTAAATCCTACATGCAGGACCTTTAAGAGAACACTATATTGTTTAAATGAACATGTTTCCGTTTGAGCCTTAACCTAGTAAGGTGACTGCGCAATTCATCATGTACAGGAAGAACAGCTCCACCAAAAACAACAAACTACTCAGCATCCCAGAGGTGGAGCCTCTACTTTGTGACGATATGGAGCTGTCCGTGTTATAAGACAGAGAATGGACACCAGCATGGACCACACAGTCAAAACTGGACTGCCCTGTCTACGGTTTGGTTTTGATCATTCTGTCTGTGGTCACTGGCTCACTCAAAACAACTTCACAGAACAGACACTGCAGAAGCTTTGTAGGATGTACTTTTCTGCTTTTAAAAGGACAAAATTGCAGACTCGTATATGGTTATCTGTGGTAATAGGACAGGAAAAGATACAGAAAGTGTTTGGTCTATACATTTTCCTGAACAACAGGGATCAGGTAAAATTAAGAACCCTAAGAAACATTTCTCCGGTTCTTTCTATGCAGGCAAGTTAGCATCAATAAATTTTTTCTTCTGGTTATAAGTACTGTAATTTATGATACATGTCTCCACTGGGATTTCTTGATTTTGTTTTGGATGGAATAACTGTGTTTTTATTGGCCACAGGGGACCATACACACCCAGAGGAGGAAGCTTAATGCCAGACGTCTCTTGACTTATGCAAGCTTTATGGAAGAATGAAGTGCCTGTTATATTTACACAGTTTTGATAGAGTAAATACTGCAGTAGAGAATTGCAATATTATGCTAAGAGGAATGGCGTGAGATTTAAGTTTTCTTACTTGATTTGGTATTCGAGTGCAGAGTAACAAAAGAACTAACTAGGGCTGTAGTGAAAACCAGATATTCGAATGACGAGACAGGACCTGCTATTCAACCACCCCAACCCAACTTTGGTAGGACTTGCATGTCTGTGAGAGAGAAGTGTGATAAAGAGGGGGAAGAGAAGGTGGAAGGTGCAATGTTTCAGTAATATATTAATAACACGAACATCACAGGTCGGGCCGCATCACTAGATGAAAACCAAGTACTTTACTAAAGTTGCTAGCCCTGAATAACCATTTACAATTTGTCTCAAATGTTCCTTCCCCTCATCGGACATCCATTTTAATTGCTTGAAGTGGGGATCAGTGGCTGTGCTGAGAACACTGGTTTTATTTGTGTCTGACAGCAGCAACTTCCTTTCTTTATCCTTCACCAGTTTAAAGGTGAAAAAAAAACATTTGAAAACCGATTTTGACAGCAAATACCACTGTAACATTGAGGCTTCAAAGCTTTACGGTCATGCTTAGAGCTAACACAGTTTCTATGTGTGGGTGACAGATTTGGCGATTATCAGGGTTATTTTCCAGATGGTTAACTGTGGCTAACAGGAAATTGTAGTGAGCAACACATTAGAGTTCAAAGTTTGTAAGACATTAAATAGCTGGGATGTGAAGGTCTGCAGGTGGCCATTACTACTGTATGACCTAATCTGTATTTCAAAGTATTGTTGCATTTCTCTGCTGTATGGTCCAAGCTCTCTGCTGTACTGAAGAATCGCATTGTTTGTGCCTTTTTTAAATATGTAGTAGTCTTAATATAAATGCACTGTAAATACATTTATTAACTAAGTTATTTTTTAATTAAGCTAGATTAATTAACTATTTACAGCGATTTATTTAAGCCACTTTTTGTAGTCAATGCAGTGAAACTTTTTTTTCTCATTACCTCTTCATGTTCTTAAATATGATCTGCCTCTCAGTGTTTTGAGCACTATTAATTGTTTTCTTGTAACAGCCTCCTCTTTTGTAGCATCTTCATGACATTCAAAATATCCATTTTAAAAAACATGACTGTTTGATAATTTATTTTCAGATGCATCTAAGAATAGGAAGATTAATGAGATGTTATTGAAGACATGTTAAAGTAATGAGGCTTAAAATTAGTTTGCACATTTAAGATGTGTTTTTGTTCTGTCATGTCTGCTTAAAGCAGAGATGCTGTTGTCAAGTCACATTTATTTTTAAAACGCCTTTTTCTTATTGTCGTTGTTCAAAGAGTAACACAAAACAAACAGATGACAAAGCGGAGCAAAAATAAAATGGAACAAATAGTCATTGATGACGAGCATTTCAAGTTATTGGATATTAATTTAGATCATTAGCAAAACTATCAGTTAATCAGTGTTGTGCCAAATGTTGTTACAGAATATGTGTGTGGTGTTGTCATCTGGTCATTGCATAACTTAAGTACTGTACTTGCATAGGTTTGCAGATTTTTCTACCTCGTAGTGTGGACATGATTTATTTCTCCCAGTGTGCTTGAGGAGCTGGCTCATAATTGAAGCATAAATGTGTGGATCCAGTTTGTCTCTGCTTGAAGGGAAAATTAATCGAGCACACATTGCATCTAAAACTGTGAATTCTAACAGTTTATCTGTTAGCATTTAAACACGTTCATAGAAAATCATAGTTGTTAAGTATATGTTGGCCGTTGTATAGCCAGCTGGTTCTGTTTTTCAATGCTAAATCAGTCATCTGACGCAATAACATGGAATTGTGTGTATTTTGGGGGATTTCTTCTGACTTAGTTTACTGAGAGGGAAATTTATTTGCAATATATGTGATTAGAGTAAAAACAATTTCACAAATAAATTCAGTTTTTCCAAATTATTTTTGTATTGTCCAATTGATCCCTTTTAAATTTCTTCTAAATGAGTCTGATATACTTTTTCAATCTAGCACAAAAAGTACACTATTGTATATATTATTACTGTATAATGTAGAATGTGTAGTATTTACAAGACTAGTTTTTACTTTAACACTATAGCTATGACATATTCATTTTCTCTAAGTATAATTTACACGGCCCATTATATTGTCATTTTAAGCTCTGTGCCCGGGTATGTCTACTGACAGTGTCTTCTGAAATTAACTGTATATAAAACCACTGTAATGTACAACTTGAATAAACTGCAATATACTGTATATCATTAGGTATTTGTTGTGATTAGAGGGAAAAGAAACTAGGGCTACACAATTATTTAATAAATCAGACATTTAGGAGCAAAATACATCATTTTCTATGAATGTTAATCATGTGTCGCATTAAGAATGCACGCTCTGTTCTTTTGAAGGCATGAGACACAACTTTTACACTGCTAAAATCATTACCATTATTGAGGAGATAGTACTTACATGTAACTGGTTACTGTAATTATATCACAAGATGAATGTAAATGAAATCAGATACAGTTACTGAGAAAAAAAATATGTCATTAAATTACAGTTACTAATCAATCATAATGATGATTACGAAAGTGGTTACACATGAAAAAAAATATTTTCAGTAAAAAAGTTTATGTGCAGAATAAAACATTAATACTGCTGCTTTACATCTTTTTGCCGTGCAGGAATTCTTTTGGCGTATTTTGGACAATGCAAGTTGAAACAAATTTGGGCCCAACATTCATGCACTTATGTTTTTAGGTCTTTTCAACTTTATTGCCCTGTTTAAAACTTTTGTTGGTAAAGTAATATATAAGTAATAAGTTACATGAGTTTGATGTAGTAACCAAAAAGTTACATAATTTATTAAATTTTTAACAGCGTAACTAATAACCTACCTATTACATTTCAAAAGTAACCTTCCCAACACTGGTAATTACTACATGAAGGAAAATAACAGAAAAACATATTTTAATTTTAACAGCCACTGAATACTTAATATTTAAATTTAAACATTGAATTCATCCTGTTTAAATATTTTTACTTTAAAAATACTTTAATTTTAGGTTCTGACACAGAGAAATCAAACTTGAGCAACCTGAATCTATATATTATTTTTTAAATCTGAATTTGATTTCATAGGAAGACAAAGTGTTCAAATTTAGCTTTTGAATTGCAAATCAATAGATTTAATAATAAAAAATAAGGTACATGGTTTGTAAAGAAAAACATTTCAATGCAATAAATTCAGTGGTGATTAAATTTCAGTATGAGATAGTCAGTTGCTCTTAAATTTGAAATGCTTATGTCTAGTATGTACTTCCATATCTCTGATGTTTTACTCTTGGAAATGTTATTAGGTTTATTTAGGTTTTTGTTGACTGTTTAACACGTTTGCACCCAAACAACAAACAGTAAAAACTTTATACGCTGGATTGTTACATTTTGATACAGTCCTTATTCCATATGTAGCAGATATCAGTATAATTTAGCAATAATCATTGCTACTTTACAATTATTATTTTTTCTTAATTTGTTTTAATTTTTTATGGTCGTTCCTGGTGCTTGAAATCACTGCAGCATTACTCAAAGCTGTGTTCAGGGTGGCATACTGTATTATAATAAACCTGCTCATGTCTCTTTTATTCCTGGAGGTATTGCTTTGATTGCTCATTATTTGCATAGTATCCTAAAATGTTACAACGGGATTACAACAGGTCTCTGTAGTGGGGTAAACAGCCCTCCACCCTCAAATAACCAGCTCCTTTTTGACAGAACTCTCTGGCAACCAATTGATAAAATGTTTCCCTCTGAGGGCGGGAATAGGGAAATTTATGATTTTTCGGAGGAGGGACTTCCTTCAGAGTTGTACTCGGATGGCAGGCAGCTGCTGGGCTGACACGTAACTAAAGTTAAAGGTGCTATGGAGGCCTCGTCGGGGACTTGAGGTTTGACTTTCTTCATAATAAGCTTCTCTGAACTGTGTCGGAAAAGCAAACGCCTGCAAAGAGACACGAAGACGGACGCAGGAGTCGGTTTGTGCTGCATTTGAGCTGCAGAGCAGGAGTTTGACGGGAAGGCAAGCGAAAATCTGAGCGGCTACTTTGAAGTCAGAGGGGAGAGTTACGACTGGATGTGGCTATGCTAAAATGTTGTAAACACTGGGAAGTATTTGCACTTCACTCGTATTTGTGCTTGGAAATGCTCGGGGAGTGAGGGGACGGGATCTGCATCGGTCTGAATCAGGAGGTAAAAAGTTGGGTCGGAAGTTTCCAGCAGCAGAGACGGGGTTTTCTCGCGCAGACGGCGGGGAGGGGTGCGGGTCCAACATGGGAAGCGGGGTGTGCTCCCGGAGGCAGCGGAGGATCTTCCAGTGTCTCCTGCTGGTCACCGTGGTCTGCGGGATGATGTACGGGGGCATGATATCGTATGAGATGCACAAACAGCTCAAGAGGACGGAGGCGATGGCACTGAAGTACCAACAACATCAAGAGTCTCTGTCGGCGCAGCTCCAAGGTAAACACAGTGACAGTGGCGTGATTTAAGGCTGTGCAGGTGACAGAGGTGAGCGTGATATTCTCTTTTTAGTGTGGCTAAACTCCGTAAACGTGCTCGTTGCCAAATGGTTACACATCTAAAAACAAACTTTTAAAACGATTCATTGCGAAACATAGTTCAGTTTGGCATACAGTTATCGCCTAAAAAACGTCAAAGATCATTTTTCTTGTGTCATAATAAAATAAACAGTGGTTGTAGCATGCAGTGCCAAGCGTTTAGGATTGCAGAAGTACCTATTTGAAGGTGGGGATGTACGATATCGGATTTTTTGCAGATGTCAGATATGCCGATATATAACTTATTTGGCCGATAGTCAATATTGATATATCCCACCTCCCTACCCCCCACCCACCTAATTTTAGTAATCATCAAGTCTCTTTTTGTAATGGAATAACCATCATATTATGCATACTCTTATAGTGAAGGTCCACCAGCAGATGGAGACATAATATACAATACTTTCAAGTGTATGTAATACTCATTCATTGTGCAAAATAAGAAACACAGGCCTAATTCAACTTAAGGTTGATGTTTGGTACATGTCTACTTTGTTAATTGAAAAAAAAGGGAGGGGGGGGGCAATATCTGTCAAAACCGATGGGATGAAGATATTATCGAGCATCCCTTTTTGAAGGTATACAGTTTTTTATTACCGTGTATATTTGCTTATCCACAGTATTGGGGAAAAATACAACTGGCTAAAGAATCTATTGTAATTAATTTGATACGGGAGACTTTTAACACTGACTTCAATTTTTAGAAAAAATGTTTCAAGTTTTAGTTACAGTAACAAAACATTTGTTCAACTAAAAAAATCTGTTTTCCATTAATTTCATTCCTGAACAGTCCTTGTAACTGATAATAATCATTCTGTATTACTGTGACACCATGACACAACATTTTCACTGCGAGAATCTCATACCATTGCAACCCTAAACGTAACATTAAGTGATCCAAAGGTAAGAATGACTCCACTTAAAGAGTCTGTCTACCATCTGACCTACTGGATTGTAACTTAACTAGAGCAAAGCAGTGATTTACAAAGAGCCTGTCTTTGACCTTTGACCTCAGGTGGCCTAATCCAGTGGTAAACCGGGTTAAGGTCTGAGCAGATTGGGCTGTAAAGTTCAACAGAGAGTTCATTCGGCTGGACAGGCCTGCCCTTTGCATAGGCCTACTGTAAGACTGACATTAGACCCTACACACTACCCTGAAGTGAGGTTTTCTGCTGACTGGAGGTTAAAAAGACACACATGCACAGTACACGCACAGTACACGCACATAAACATACATTTGGTTTCAGTCAATGTGTCCTCAGGCTCACCTCAACAGTTTACAGATACTTTAAAGTCACAAGGTCAGTAAAAACAGCTGCTTCTGTCAGCCACAGCTGGAGGAGCAGAGGAGAAATATAGGTTAGAGTCAGAGTTAGTGTTACATTGTAAACACTAGGTATTGTTTTTTGCTGTGCGTGTTTTTGTTTTTTAACCATTTTTGGTATAAGCCAGCTGGGTACTGCAGCTGCATCATCCTGATATTGTGTGTTGTTCACGCACTAACGACAGAATGTTTTGCAGCACTCTTAATTTTGTGGCCATATTGTAATGTTGTCTAGTCTAGCATTTTATAGTCTCCCTATCAATAGCGTAGGTCATGCCATATAAAAGCTGGTTATATATTGAATGGTTACAGCTTGAAGTAAAATCATTTTGTGTGGTTTGAAAATGTTTTAGTCCCATGTTTACATACTTAACTAGTGTAAACAAACCTCTTATTGCAGCACAAAACATTGATAACTTATATGTAGTTGTGTAAAAACATGTTGAACATGAGGAGTGATAGCAGGTCCCAGTTGAGGTTACAACTGAAGATTATTTTAATTAAAAATATATATAGAATCATGTAAATTGCTAAGAATGTCCTGCTACAATTTCCTCAAACCCAAGTTTATGTCTTCAAGAAGTTTGTTTTGTCTAATAATGTAAAACCTCAAAATGATCAATTTAGTTCAGCATAAGACTGACACCAAATCCTCACAGCTTTGAGGCTACAACTTTTGAATGTTTAGTGTTTTTTCTTGAAAAATGATTGAATATAATTGATAATTAAACTAAGTAAGGAACAATTATCTGTCGACCTATTTATCAATGATTCAAATAATTGTTTCATCCTAAGTTACAGTCCAGTGTTTCAAATTATGGTTCATTTGTTTGTTTGGATTAGTTATTTTTTCTTTTACAGTATCTTTCGCTACACCTCAAAATGTGAGAAGATTCCTGCATTGTAAAGATCTCGACACAGAGTCACCAGTTGTTCGGTTACAGTCATAAAACGCTACTAAAACTACAACATTCAAACCTCAAGAGCTTCTTGCGTGTCCCCCTCTGCAAAAAAATGAACAGTCTTGCCCTAGAGTAACCTCCAAAATGTACTCCCTCCATATAAACACACTCTGCTGTGCTGACAGGATGTGAGGTTTCGTGTCATGCCATTATGCCATGAGTTTAAATTTAACAGCTGGGCGGAGAGCCCACTCCTATATGGCTTCATGTTTTTAGGACAAGATTTGTGCCCACATCAGGAAGTCAAACAGCGCGTCAGGGTTTAAGCCCAGACTGTGGACCTGTTAATTTAATGCAGCCTTTGATCCACCTACCCAGCAGTTATAACACCCGATCGCTGTCCACAGCTTGGTCCAGCAGACCTACTATGAAGTTGCTCTGAAGCTCTTACCTATCAGGTTTGCATGTTGCACATAAGCCTCTGTTTTGACGTCACAAAGAAAGCTTTTATTTTCATTGTACAAGTAGGCTACAACAACATTTGAAAGTGCAGCTTCTGAAACAGTGCAGTATTAAACATGTACACAAAGACACAAACTAATGAAATAAAAGGCAACCGGACAATAAATAAAGGGCATTCTGTCAATAGTATTAAACTGTTTAACTTTAAATCTGATTTAAGAACTTTTGGTTGTAGTTGTTGAGGCTTCCAAGTGTGGAGCCTTGTATGAAATATATACTTTTTTTTTGCATATCATACTTTTTATTGTGTTCATGTCTAAGACAAAGATAGTTGGGTGGGGGCGGACGGATGTCCCACATTTAACAACATAAAGGAGGACAAGAATCCCCCTGAATATCCCTTCCTTTGAGGTAAGCAACTTCTTTTTGTCAGTTTTAGGTCGACGCTATACAAATGGATCCTGTTTCTTGTTTCAAACAGCTGCAGTAAATCTGATGTATTGAGAAACACAGAGCATAACAGTATAATGTGTCACTTTAAATGAAGTGGATATTGCTTAACTCCATTCCTCTCAATTTGTGCACCACACCCTTATTCTCATTGTGAAGCAATGGGTCATTCAGTGATCACAAGGCCCAGGCCACTTGATATCCATGGCTGACTGTTGATTGCTGTTTTTTTTGTGTCCTATATTTAGAGGTGGGCCATAGCTTGGGGCCTGTCAGCCGGCCATATTGATTCACTGTCACCCATTATAACCACAGGCTGGCAGTTGTCAATCATTTAAAAGGATCAACTGGCACTTCGTGGTTTTGCGTGCACTCTGACAAATGTGTGTCGTCCCACCCCCCCCCCACCCACACACACACACACACACACACACACACACACACACACACACCATTGTTTATAATTTACTCAATCAAATGGGATAATTGTAGCTATCTCTAAATGAGTGTTGTAATATTTTTACATCACCAGCTCTGTTGTTGCCTGCTGTTTATTGAAATGAGGACTCTCATCTCAACAGCTGAAAAGGTTTGTTTCTGTCCATAGGATAAAATAAATATTATTATATTAAATAATATTAAAATCAAATCACATCTTTGATTTTATCATTTGTTACTGGGATTTTTGTAAGACTGTTGGATCAGGGGTCTCAAATGTCCAAATTTCTCTGCCCTTCAACAGTCCAAGTCCATTATTTACTTGATGAATAAGTGAGTTTCTCATCAGGTTCCCACCTGCTTGAGCTGTGGAAACTCAAACCACCAAGCTTTTGTCATCTGAGTAACTTTTGTGTTCAAAAACCACCAATTTCTGTGTAGTTTTATGAGTTTACTGGGTAGAAAGAGATCTATGGAAGAGGATTAGAGCCACATGAGAAAAAAGTATTTTTGAGTTATAGCTTAAAGTCAGAATTCTGAGAATAAAGGCAGACTTTAAACAGTTGTGGCCACAATCTTCTACCTTAGATACCTGTTGGGGTTATTTTTTCGAGTAGGAGTTAGAAATTAGGCTGCAGGAATTTCCATCAAAAGAAGAAGTTGAAAGCCACAATGTGTTTTGTGGGAGCTTTGCACAAGTATTCCCTGCCTGCTCCTATAAGAGAAAGCGAAAAATAATTTTAAAAAAGATCTGCTATTGTTTATACATATTTCGTTTCTGTGACCTGATATGTGATCCTGGATCAGCCCATGTACTGTGTATGTTTCACTCTCAGGATTGACTTCAGCGAGTCAGATTACCCATTGAATACAGTATTCATTCTTTAAGGTGTTCAGTAAGCTCTTTGATGATCACCCAGGTAAAATAGATACAGCACACGTAGAGCATTCCTAAAACAGGGTGTGCATTATTAGAGTAAGTTAAGATCTGTATTCAGTCTCTCTCTGTCCTTATTTGAATTGGTGTCCTGTGTTGGTATCTTTTTGTGTATACACAAAGGTGGGAGTGTGAATACACACAAACACTCCTCAGGACATCTTTGAGTTCATTTCCTTATTTGATTGATAGCATTCACAGCGCAAACCAACTCAGCCAAATCTAACCAATCTAGTCCACATCTAGACCAGTTGGCCAGTTAAGGTTACCACGATAAAGAGCTCCCTTGTTGTTGCTCTGCCGATGCACTTTAACCACACCTCAAGGGAAACGCTCCATTGGTCTAAGGGGAAAGCCTCAAACAATAAATGTTCATTCTCATGTTTTGAACAAGATAAGGGTTGGTGAAGAAGCTCTGGGAAATGTTGTTTGTTTTTAGGAATAGTCTGTACTACACTCTGAATTTTTTCCTGATGGAGCCTTTTTTTAGGTCATTTTTAGGCTGCAGTGTGTGATGCTGTCATAATGTAGTAGTTTATGCATAATCTGTAGGAGATGGGACAAGATTTTGGTATGGGAAGTGTTCTGTTTTTTTTTTTTGTAGTCCCTTTGTAGTCTGAGTAGTATTGGCCAATCACAGTAAACAAAAGGTAAAAAGTCCATGTGGAGAGGCAGAAATTATTGGCTGAAATGTAGTCTTGGAGCCCACTGGCTATGGTGTGACAATGATTTGACGAAGAAATATATCGTACCTTCTCTTGTCATGTTTTGTAAATACTCGTTTATGAGAGGCACATTAAGTTTCTGTATAAAATGCACTTTGTAAATTATGACTCTGACTTAGTGGATTTTAATAATTCAAACACGTTCAAATTGCATCCGTTTTTAGACTGTAGCCTCTTTGTAGCTATTGCCCTGCTTGTCCATGTTGTCCCCCAGAGAGAGGGTGTGTGTGGGTGTGTGTGTGTGTGGTGTGGCCTGAACGGAGCTGAGCTAAGAGCAACATTGCCTCATCTTTGGCACTTCTCACTGCTGAAAGGGTACAAAGCCTCCAACAAGTAAAATAAAACCTCCCTAATCTCATGTGTCTGGACCTCCATCTGATCAAGCTCAAAGAGGTTTGTAGAAACTCATGCAGTCAGTTCAGAAAGAGGCTTATTGGAAGTTTGTTGGATTACATCCATTTTTATAGGTATTAATCCTGAAGGTCACATGCTACCTCTGAAACGGTTGTATAAAACGTATTGTCAATACTGAAAACACTCAAACTGGTTATGACAGCGTCCAATGATGGCTTTCTAATTACAGTCTCAAAACTAAACAAACAATAAAAAGAAAGATACAGGAATAAATTCAAAGTGCACAAAATACATGTATTTATATGATATGAGCTCAGATATGATATTCAGAATTGAGGTTTGAATCAAAATATACATTTACAGTTTTGCCATAGGCTTGATGATGTTGGCAATGGCACCAAGATATTTCTTGATCTGTTAGTACAACTTTTCAAGGCCAGTACACGACTCTCATAGTTCTCTGAAACTGTTTAAAGAAAATTTACGGACGTCCAATCTTTCACATCTTCTAGACCAGGGGTCATCAACCTTGGGCACTAGTGCCATCACTGGCTTAACCAATGACACCTGAGCAGTGAGTTTGATAAAAAGTGAAAACATTATGTGCAGCAGATAGCTGATTTTAAAAAAAGCCACAGTTTTACACAGCCTAATGAGAGCATGGATGTGAATGATGTTTTGCAGTTAGACAAGATACTGTAGTATGACTGTTTTTTTAACCCAACAGGACATATCAGAAGGGTTACTGGGCTTTATTGGGACATCTGGGTGTCATCTGCATAACAACGACATGCAGCACTATGTCTGGGTATGATTTGGCTTGAGGGGAAGCACAAACAAGGAATACAAGATTAGTCTTAGAATTGCACCCTGGGGCATGTATGACGTCCACTGTTTCAAGTCTCAAGGCTACACTTAGCAAAATGAGAATGGAGGAATCTCTGACATTTAAAGTCATTAAAAAAGTCATTTGTGATTCTGAGAAAGGTGGTGTCTGTGCTTTGATTTTTCTAAAAATCTTTCTGTTTGACGGCTTTCAGAAGCTGTAATGAAATTGTATCTTCTAAGATAAATTCTGTAAACGGATTTTTGGAAACTGGCCTGTAGGCATTGTAGACGGAGGAATCAAAGGCAGGTTTTTTGAGAAGAGGCTGACAGTCTTGAAACAGCCAGGGACACAGCTGTTAGAAAGGTAGAGAGTATTTACTTTATGAAGCCAACAGAAGACAACTACATTCCAAACTTCTAATAAAAATTTTGCGGGCATTACATCAGCTAGACTGAATGAGGGTTTCAAATGCAGCACATTGTTCACTAGTCTGTCATAGGAAACTGGGGTGAAATGGCTGGAAATAGGATGATTGGGGTGAGACATGTCTATAAAGGAAACACGAGGGGAAATGTTGGACCTAATACCTTCAGTTCATACAATGAAAAAATGCTAAAAACCAAGAGCACTTATCACCAGGTGAGTTCAGCTATTTTGGGTTGTCTGAATTTAAGGTTTATCCTTTACTTGTTTTGGTGACCGTTACCGCAATACACCCGTAATACTAAGTCTGAGTGTCATTCTTTCTCTTACTGTGTGTGTGTGTGTGTGTTTTCCTTCTGTCCCTTTTAGTTCTATTTATCTTCACCCTGTTTTTGTCTGTCTCATCAGTTTTCCTCTGGTTCATTTTCAATCTCCCTTTTTTTGTGCTAATTCTCTGTGCTCACATTTGCTACTTTCTCCAAAGCTCCTTTACCGTTCTCCTTGTAAGTTTTGTCATCCCAATGAAATTATTATGAGATTGTGTGTTGAACAGTTTATCTTGAAATCTGCTGAGTTGGCACTCAGAAGGAAGAGCAGCCACGTCATTAGTTAGACTGCCCAGCCCCCCAACCCAAGGCAAGAGAGTCAGAGAACATGTGAGAAACTGAAAAAAAAGCGATTTGGGTTTGTTTGTTTTTTGGGGGGGGGGGGTTGAGTCAGAGGCTGGCCCGCAACCACAACAAGGAAGTAGGCCAGAATAACTGAAATAGACTGTATTTTTATTTTTAAGTAGTAGCTATCACCATAAAGCATTTGTAGATTCAAAACAATAATACTACACTTGTCAACTTGCTAATCAAGTGTAGTAAGCCATTAAGGTGTGACACTCTCATCTATAATAACTATGTATTCCTAAAGGGGTACTTTGCCATTATTTTCATCCAGGATTGTATCAAAACATTGTGGGTAGCATGTGTAGTTGAACTGAGGTAAATTTATCTCCATTTTACCAGCACCCACACCCCCCCCTGCTCATCTCCCTGATCAATTAGCGGATTTTAGCAATTGATTTTAGCTGGCTCATGGGCTGTTACTGGAACCACAGATTGTACTGCATTTTCATATGCCTGCTAGCATGGACACAAAGAGTGTAGACATGGATCGAGAGAGAGACCTGTCCCTCTTATCCCTCTCTCAAACTCAGATCAAACTGTAAAACTAAGAAGTGCTGATCAAATATGAACCAAAATTTTTTGCATGCATTGCCTATTTCTTGTCTGAAATTTCATCCATAAACAAATTTGAGCTAATTGCTTAACTGTTGCATGAGATTGATGTTCCTGTGTTACATCACTCACAAGCAGGAGCGTATATTTGTTAAGTGTGGCACAGTGCATTCTAGTAGTTTCACAGTTTTACAAAAACAAAAGTAGTAAAATACTTCAAGTGTTGTTGAAATCCGGCCAGTGATCAAAGTGTAGACATACCAATGAACTGAAAGTTTTTTGTTCTCTGCAACAACTTTGCACTTACAATACATGCATAAGTGCAACAAAAGTGAGCTTACAGCAACAGAGATGGTTATAGGTTTTTGTGTAAGAAAGAGCTGTGTCATAAGCCTTCACAGATCAGATATAGTCAACAGCATAGATAAGGATGAGAGTGGATGTGTGCTTGGAAACACGACGGACCACCAAAGAAAATCTGGGGGAGAAAAGCTCAATGTGACAAAAAATTTGAATGAAAGTTCATATTTTAATTAAGTAACTTGCATATTGATTTTTTAAAGACATTGCATTCCATTCTGAGTATAACTAGGACATGTTTCGATGTTTGCTGTTAAAATGCTATCACTATAAAATGTTTTTCTTTTCTTCCTGTATCTCTTAATCCATCTCTGCTAATCTTCCTTCCTCTTCTGTTTCTTTTGGTGGTTACTTGCTCCATCCTCCCTTCTGCCAGAATATGTACAGTCACACAAACACGGGTACACACTGAGCCTCGATAGTCTGTTTTAGACTTACAGGAGTTTTCTAGAAACTCTGTTCAATAGATTGGCCATCATCAAGTCTTCATTTTGAAAGGACATATGTAAGAATGAATAGATCAGGTAAATGGAGCAAGTCAACAAGAGGACAAAACTCTCTTGCAGCATGCAAACCTGCCAATAGCTATTAATTTGTTGCATAGTTTGTGTGTGTAACTATCTGTTGTATCCTTTTCAGACCACTGTATTATGCTGTGTTATCTCCATTCTGTGGTCTGCTGATACAATGGCCCTAATTCCCCACAGGGATTATTTCCATTTCATTTGATTTAATCTTGATGGAAAAGAAGATGGAAAATGGATAGAATAAAAGATCTGTTGACAGTTTGTGGAGTGTATGAGGACAGCTGGAGAGATTAGGAGTGAGTGTAAGAGCTAAAGCGGGATCTCAGTGCAAATAAGCATCAATTCTCCAAAATTCTCCTTTAATCTCATATACTTCCTTGTGATTGTATGAGTGCTTGTGGTAGACGCCACCCACAAGGCACAGAAGAAGCCTAAAACCAAACTTCTGGTATTTGTAAATACTTGTGGACCACCAGTCTGGTGAGGAATACCACAGCTTTCTGCCGATGGAGGAGCTGTCATGTACTGAGATCACAGAATGGTTGAATAAATATCACGCCTGGCTCTCATATTAACCAAAATATTCACATCCTGTTCCTCTCTAAAATGAATGTTTAAACATTTGTGAGTGTATATGTTTTCTGCAGTATAATTATTTGTATTACAGCTTTGTTTTTGTTTAGTTTACCTTCCACCTGGCCCAAACAGAGCTCAAACCATTTACTAAACCACTTTCTGTTCTCTCGCCATCTCCTTCTCTTCATGTATCTCCTCTCTTTTCCTCCCTCTGCTTTATATGTGCAGTGGTGTACGAGCATCGCTCCAGGTTAGAGAAATCTCTTCAGAAGGAGAGATTAGAGCACAAAAAGGCCAAAGAAGGTGAGAAAAATAACATCTATGCTCAATTCTGACTAAAGTAGACTGCAATAAACTGTATTATCTTTGATGTTTATTGTAAATCACCTATGACCATAGCATCTGCCTAATGAATGTAACATGCAGATAAATTGTAATGTGATTTAATGTAATACCATTATTTAACAATTTTTTACTAATCTTAAAGGAATAGCTCACCAACAAAATCATCACTTGTATATCACTTACTCAATGCTACACTTAGTTCATGAAGAAAACCTGTTATTCTCACATGCCTCCACAATGAAGAAAAATCTAAAAACAGAGACAGTTGATAAATGGGTGTAAAAATGGGTCATGTTTAACAACAGCAGAACCATATCAAAGCATTACAAACTCTCACACGACTCATACAGTATAATCCAAGTCTCATTTATCCATTTCAGTGCTCAGTATTTCTCAAAAACATGCGTTTTCTACACGTACCTATTAAATAAAAACACTTCGGCAGAAACAGTATTTCACAAGAGCAGCGTTTGTGTGCTAGCACACAACAGCGTTTGTGTGCTACTCATATGTGACATAGTTTTAAATTGCCAGTGTTTGGAAGGTACAGAGCATGCAAGTGAATACATGAAACTTGTATTATATTGCACAAGTTATGTGAAAGTTGTAAATAGATGCTTTGAATTTTCAACACAGCCCCTTTTAATCCAATTCAAAAATAATTTTCTCTGTTTTTTGACTCCTCGTTCAACTTGGAGACAAGCAAGAAAAAGGTTTTCTTTAAAATTCAATGCAACATGTGGTGAGTAATTGATATAAAAATAATCATTGTGTGGGTGAGGAATTCCTTTTAACATTTTCACAACGCCATCTGCAGCAGCTGAGCTGTGTAAATGTATTATGGTATGGGTTTTTTATTTTGCAGCAAGGTGATGTGTAAGAGGATTTATGATTCAGGGGCGGTGTGTCATTTTTGTGAATAGACTGATATATAATGAATATGTGGGTTGGAGTTTTTATAGAGTTTGTAAGGCATCAGAATGAAGCTTGTGCCCACATAAGTCAGCATAAATGTTGTAGTTTTTCTTCCACAAAAGCAAGTTATTTCTGAAGTTAGCACACAGTTTCCTTTACATTGGTTAAAATTAAGTTTGTCTTGTAAAACAAGTAAGCTTGAACTGTGTTGTTTCTGGGCTTTTTTTAGATTATTTGGTTTATAAGCTTGATGCACAACAGTCACTCAACAAGGAGAAGGTATGTTTCCACACTTAAACCACCTCTGCTATGAATGTCATCATTTAAAATTGTCTTTGAACGTACTTCTGTGGACTTTTATATAGTTCAATCTGTCTCTCATTACTTGACCATTGTTTTCAGACAGCATGCATTGCTTTGTTTAATACTGCTGCTACAATTGCCACTTTTGGCTATGATTCATCTCTTCACCATTATGTTTTGACAGCCTGAGGCCGAGCTACAACGTCACTAGTCTCGATTTGCTCAGTACCTGCTGAAGTATGAACAGTTTTCATGCCTTTTGTTTTTATGCTCAAACAGCAAGAAGCCAACAGCAGACTCAATTCTCTACAAGTGCAACATCAGATGCTGAAGGTATAAATCATTATAATCGCCCATACACAACCACATCTTTACACAGTAGATTTCATTATTGTCATTGACACATACACAGACACCCTCATATTTAACCTTCTCTCTTCCTGTCACCTTTTGCTCACACACACACACAGTCAAACACACACACACGCTGACCTTACCACATGACATCCTTCCTCTTTGTGGTGTTAAGTTTCTGTGTGTGTTTGTGCATGTGTGTGCGTGCTTTGAATATATCAGGGTTCACGCAGATCTTAAAAAAGTTAAAAGGCATTTAATTCCTTGATCTAAAAAAGGCCTCAATAGGTATTGAAATTTATTAAATTAATCTTTCAAAAGAGATTAGAATGCCAAGATATAGGAAGCAGGATTTAAAAAAATAAAAAAAATTCTGACACTGTATTGTAAAATAATTTTTAAAAGTAGTAAACTAACATCTGCCTCTTGCATCTCACAATAGCAGAATTAACGACACTCAAAATTTGTTTCCGGCCAAGATTCTCAGAGCAGATGATCTACTGTGTGCTAACGAGCTATCCATGTTCCCAGAACAACACGCAGAAGTGCAAATTCAAAAAATATTGGCCATTAAACCAAGATTTTGCAGCATGGCTGAAACTGGTATAAGACAATGCATACAAAGCTCTGTGCTTTTAATGCAAAAAGGTTCCCAAATTTGGCATGATGGAAATCAAGGCAGAAGAATCCCACACACAAAGTGAGACACAAAATCAGCAAGAAAACATACCAACAAACATCAGATATTTCCCAGTGTTGTTCTATCCTTGTTTCTACCACTCCTCCATCCCTATTGCTGATACCAGAACCAGGGTCAGCAGCAACACATCTCCAAACAAGGCACGGTGGAGTCTGAAAACAATAACAAAACACCAATCATACAAGTCAAATGAGGGAGTAGGTGACCTATTCTGCGCAGTGTTCCCAGTCGCTGACATATGTCGGTTCACAATTTCTTTTACCTTCAATTTTGGTTATTGTAAAATTGGTCTTAAATTTTATTCAGTGTGGCAATAAAAAAATGTAAAAAGTTTTAAATCTAACTTGCCTTAAGCTGAAGGAACCCTGATATATGCTTTACATATTGTCATATGATGACAATAGACTCCTTTCTGTTTCAGAACCAGCATGACGACTTAAAAAAGCAGTTTTACGATCTGCAGGAGCAGCACCAAGTGCAGGGCGAGGACCACAGTCGGCTGCTGGATGAACACAAAGAGCACTACGAGAAACTGCAGCAAATGAAAGAAGTGGAAATCTCCCACCTCAAAGGTACAGATGGTTGCATGACCTCTCAGTTACACATTTACAATGTACAAATGCAGTGTAGCGTTCTGTATTAATCTTAAACATTCAGTCATTAAACATTCTTACTGTGTCTCCACCTTCTGACATAATGAAATATTGCATGTCTGAAGTATAAGTGCTTTATGTGCAGACTTTTAGATCTGCATTAGAAAATGTTTTATTGTGCCATTCAGTATGTAGTTAAAACTGTCCTCTGCCTGAAGCCTTTGTTACTTGGGACAAAATTACCATATTGCTGTAAGATATTTACTCTGTGGTTAGTGCTTCGGGTAACAAAAGTGGGATCAGAATTTGTAACATGAGTCATGAGTAAAAACAAGACATTTTAAAAATGCAAAATGTTCTTATTATTTCTGCAGATGTTTTGCTGTAGAATATTGCTCGTTTCACATGTTAACTGTTTAGATGCATACTTTCTGTAAATGTGTTTGGTGTTTGTGATGGCAGATAATGTATATAACCTGAGGGAGGAAAACAAACAGCTGAGAAAGGCCCACCATGACATTCACACACAGCTACAGGATGCACAGGTGAGACTAAACCTGACCTATTCAATTACTGCGTTATTTTTCTCTCTCTCTCACACACACACACACACACATATGTACGTGTGTGTGTGTGTGTGTGTGTGTGTGTGTGAGAGAGAGAGAGAAAAATAACATATGTACACAAACACACAGTAAGAAAAAGAATGGGACTCAGACTTGGTATTAAGGTGTACTTCGGCAACTAATGTTCACTTTAACTAGTAAAGGACAAATATTAAATTCAAACTGACCGAAATAGCTGAACTTATTTGGTAATGTATGCTCTTGGTTTTTAGCCTTCGGTATTAGGTTCAAGATTTCACCTCCTATTTCCTTTATAGACCTGTCTCATCTCAGTCGTCCTATTTTCAGTCATTTCACCCCAGTTTCTAATGACAAACTAGTGAACAATATGCTTCATTTGAAACCCTCATTTAGTCTAGCTGATGTAATGCCCCAGAAATTTTTATTAGGAGTTTGTTATGTAGTTGCAAGAACAGGTTATTTGTTCATCTAATGATTTTTTTTCGGCTCCGCCGACACAAATAGTTCAGCAACCGCTGGAAGTGAAAGCAGTTGCCTAGCAACACAAAACTTTTTCCTGTAAATTAGCTTACTGCATTGTCTTAGTAAGGTCTACATATTAAGCGCAGGGCAGCTGCTTAGTATCAAGTACAATTACCTGTGTGTTTCCAGTTAAATAAGTAGTGTGTCATGACTTGTCGAGGCGAGCTGGAAGACTCCTTACCGGCTCATAACTGCAGTCTCCGCCGCCTGCCGCACTCGCGCTGACAGCCGCCTCCAGCTGCTTCAACCAGCTGAGGAAACTCGACAGTGAAAGGAGAGGACAGGTAAACCTTAGCGTCTGTCAAACATCCCCGTACCGTGTTCAAAAGGGTTCTTGTCTCCGCGCCGTGTCCTCGTAACGTCGTTGTGGACAGTCTTGAGGCACCATAAGAGGGTTAGCTAGTTAGCTATACTGAGGCAGATAAGCTAAAAACAGCGCTGGCTCGTCCACAGAAAAGCTCTCGTGCAGCGTTTTGGAAAAAAACACTACTGCCACCAAAGTAACCGAGCGTCCTGGGTTCACCTAACTGGACAACTAATTAAAACAGTAAACGGGACAGGATGGTGTGACAGCTCCAACAACAACTTCTGACCAAAACTCCAACACATGCATGAGCCCCGAAAATAGTGGAAGTTCCCGCTATTATTTCTTTTCCTGCTATAGGACAACTCTAGAGGGACACACAACAGGCCTCCAGAACAGTCTGTTACGCCACAGTCTACAGTAAGGACCCACAGGTAAAGTAGGCCTAAGTAATGGTGTAGAACTGCTGTAACGCGGAGTGATACATGCAGAGTTAAAAGTCCCAGCAATGTTGGACTGTATACCAGCAATCATGGATATACATACACACACACACACACACACACATAAATATATATATATATATATATATATATATATATATATATGATAAATAAGACAAAGTAATACGTGCTTTAATATCATCACGCCTGGACTACTGTAATTCTATTTTTACCTGTTTAAACACTATTTCTACATAACTCTGTAACCACATTATTAACCAAATCCAGAAGATTCTGTCACATCACTCTGATTTTAGTGTCAATTTTATTAATCACTTACAATACCATCCATGGTTTGGCAACACAGTACATCAAAGAACTCCTGACACCTTACAACCCTGCCAGACCCTGAAGATCAGTCAATCAAAACCTTTTAGCAGGCCCACAAACCAGACTGGAAACCAAGGTCGACTGTGTGTTTTCTTCCCCTCAATGTGAGATTGGCAGACTCCACTGAAGCTTTTAAGAGCCTCTTTAAAACTCAATTTAAAAGAAAGCCAACCGTTAATATTATTTTTTGATGGTGTTACATTTTTTAACTTATCATTACATTTTATAGTGGTCTTGTTTTAGTTTCCCCCATGTGACTATTTTATGCACTTCCATATACATTGCACTTTTGACTGTTTAAAATTCAAGAGTTTATTATTTTATTGGCATTCATCGTGTTTTATATAAGATCATCTCCTTTATTAGTGTCTTATCTGCTTATACATATGATTATTTCTTTTACTCTTAATTTTTTATCTGCTCATATAAGCTTAATTCTCTTATCCACATTTTACTCATTAACTGTATTTTTAAACTAGCACCCTCATATGTTGCACAGTGCTTTTTCATTATTTGTGCTTTCAGGTTCTTAATGTTCTTAATTTTGGTTATGTCTTAAGGGTGCAGGGGAGAGGCTAAATGGGTTTCTGACATTTGTTTTGTGCACCTCTTTATTGGGGAGCTTGAGAGATTCTATATAAATAATAATCATTATTGTGTATGTGTGTATATATATATATATATATATATATATATATATATATATAAAAATCAGCAAATTAGCTCCCATGAATGGCGTTGTCACATTACAAATTTAACATAAAATTACGTAGGCTCTGTTAAGGAAAAGAGACGGTGGAAACACTACACAGTTCTAGGGTCTAGGTACCTTTTCGTAGGTGCTACTTTTGGTTCCAAAGGTTACAAAAGCTTTTGATGGAAATTCAGTTATATACCTTAAAATAACTCATATGGGCACGATCACCATACCTATGCTATGTACCACTACTACTTTTAAATTGTACTGCATTTTAGAGAAGGAGCAATATTCGTGTTATACATTATTGGTCCTGTAAATTTTATTATTGGTCCTTGAAAAGTCATGGAAAAGTTTTCAAGCTTTTGTCCATGAAAATGTGTGGGAACCCTGTATGAAGACACAATGTGCTTCTATGAAAGGGAAGAAATAAAGCAGTCTAGTCACTCATGAATATGTGTGATTGCACTTACCTTAAATTCTACTTTAAGTTCAAGATTTGAGGCAGTTAAATTTAAACCTAAAATAAAGAGAAATACTTTATTTATACTTTTTGGTTGTGTTTCCAGGTTCGGCATCAAGACCTCAAAACAGCCCACGACCAGCTCGCACTGACACTGGAAGACCACAAGAGTGCGCTGGCTGCAGCTCAGGTAGGACGGCGTAAAGATGCAGTCTCATTGTTTACTCCCATCACTGAATTCAACAGCTCATTGACGCTGAACTGCTGCATCATAAGTATTTTGGGCACATATTTTTTCTTCCAATCAAATGCTGTTTGCCTGGAATAATCAAATGCTCTTGGAAAGATTTTGATATACAGAAAGACTGAAGAGTTGCATTTCGATTTGTCATGAGAAATGGGTTCGTCTTTAGCATGTTAGCAGTGAAGCTTCAGAGACTAGGGAGTAGGACAGCCAGGTGATGGAGAGTGCCTATCACTGCTGTACAGTTTGTCAATAATCTGATTAAAGACAAGGTCATACTTGCAATCTGAAGAGTAAGCCCGTTTTGCATGTTCCTCAGCCTTACTTTAACCTTCTCAATAAAGCAGAAACAATGTTTTCTGCAGCCGACTGTACAATCCCCAGTAGAGAACAAAATAAGATGGCAGAGCTGTTGCTTGGTTGGGTAATTAGATCAGATGTTTGCTGTCTCTCCCTGAAACTGACCTTTGAAATGCCTGAATGGTTTATTGAATATACAGTGCTCTGCTGATTTGTTTGAAATGCTTAGCTCCTCTCCGTCTGCATGAATAGATACTCACTCACTCTCCTCTCTCTCTTTCTGTCTGTCTGCATTTGCTAATTTATTTTAAAGCCTGTCCTGCTTTCCATCAGTGCTTCTGGGTGGACAGGCGCACACACACATACACACACGCACACAACTCTCTCCGTCTCTCCAGGGGGTTCGGTTTAGTCAGGGCTGTCAGAGCAGTACATCTAAAGCACGTTCCAGCCAATCAGCCAGAAAGATATAATGGAGAGAGTGATGCGAGATAAAGAGAGAGGGGAGGAATTTGGCAAGAATTTTCAGAATTTCCCCCTCAGGCCTGGATAGACAGTTTGTGTGTATGTCCAAAGGATGGTGTCCTTTAATGGCATACTGGTCTGAAGTGGACACTTAATTTAAAAAGGAATATCTGTATTAAAATTTCTTGTTTTTTTTTTCCAGTTGCAGGTGAGTTAGTAGCGACATAATGTTCGTTTCTGAGTTTTGGCTTTGTATAACCTGCTGGTGTGATACTCGTCTATGCTTAGCGCACATTTGAGGACGTGTCAGTCAACACTAGGTCTGTACAGAATAGGTTGAAACACAGAGGCTTCATTCATCACATTGTCATTCGCATTTTAAATCAACATTCAAATGCTTTTGCATGTCAATTCATTCTATTTAAACCCTTTATTTCTGCACAATTGAAGATTAAGATTTGGCTACACTAATATTATTAGCATTGCACTTTTTATATGATTAGATTCAAGTGGTGACTACGTACGTACCAGTACGAGTGTTGTAAAGTCCAGAAGTCAAAACTTACTTTAAAAAAATTCAATTAACTTTTTGTTTTTTAATTGAAGCTTTTGTTGAAGGACTTTTTTTTTTTTGAAGGGTCGGGATGATGATGTCATAAAATATGTCAATAGACATTCAAACTTCATTCAGGAGCCTCCATAGATGCTTTTACTGTAAAAAAAAAAAAGAAGAAGAAGAAAAAAAGAGAAAGACATTCGGTACAGCCCTATTTAAAACATTCTCAAATTTAATAGTATACAGTATGTTTATACGACTTAAAAGCTGGGGATCAAACTTCAGTACTTACTTTTGGTGTGGATTGAAATGGACGGCACTTCTCTGAGAGTTTTTTGGATGTGACTTGCCTTCTCCTTTCTCTGACTGAAATCTTTCGCAAAGAAGAAGTCAAACAGTCAAATCCCGAAAGCACTGAATAAATGCTCAGATTCAAAGTCTTGTTTGCTTTTTGTTTGGCATCAATATGATATTTGTTTGTTTATACTGAAATAATAATTTGGATAATTTGAGATGATACTTGATTTAGGCTAAAGTCTTGCAGGTCAGTGTGTGTTAAGATAAGATTGACCATTAGTAGTCTTCTTCAGTGCTCGAATCAAAGAATTTCAATTGATATTCATCCTATTCTGTTGCAAGTTTTATACAGTAAATTATAGGAATTTTACATTACATAATTTTCCCAGGGTTTTATCTCTTAGTCCTCCTTTGTGTTGATCCCTTTAGGTGCAGGTGGATGAATACAAGCAGCTGAGGGAGTCCCTGAACAGGTCGCCATATTTGAGACAGCCTGAACAAAACCCGGCCCCCCATCAGCAGCAAGCAGCTGCCATAGCACCCGAGTCCCATATTCATGAAGCCCAACGGGCCACAATACTGGAACAGCCACACAATGACCAGCCCGCCCCTGAGGACCATCACCAGGACCACCAGGACCACCGGGATCACCAGGACACTGAGTCCAGGGTAAAGTTGGATTTTTTTGGAATTACTTAACCATCAAGACAAAATGCAAACTGTACATATAAAAATGCACAAATCTAATTATTTCTCTTGTTGCTTTGTCCTTAGTTGGACCATCAAGGAGAGGAGACGCATGCTCACCCAGAGCCCCAGTCCCACCCCATCGTATCTCAACACCCATTGTCAGACAAAGAGGAGGATGGAGAGGGCGAGGCTGAGAGGAGGAGGGAGCTGGCAGAGGAGGAGATGGCTCAAGCAGGACAGCCTCAAAAGCTGGAGGAGGACCCGGACCAACAACAGGAAGAGCAGCAGGAAGAAGAGGTGGAGCCAGACCAGGAACAGCCGGATGAGAACGCCCTGGAGCAACAAAAACACCAGCCAGAACCGGTCAGAACTGTTTAGACTACTGCCTTACAGCGTGTCCTAACCAGATGCGACAACTGCACAAACATCGCGTTATAACACATCCACACTGCATCGGTCAAAATGGAAAGCCGTCACACCGTGTAAACAAATCACCTACCTATCAGCTGTGCACTCAGAGACATAACCACTGTAAAATATGGGTGAGGAAATCATTGTTGTAGCTTCCACACCATAAAATACCACCGTCTCCACTTTGTAATACAAACTAGCTTGCTAGCATGCCACACAATATTTACTGAAACATTCAGCTCCCAGTCAGATGCCAGTTTATTGTAGTGACACCCACATTACCAACGTGCGTAGTGCTGTACTGAGTCATTTCTAGTTAAGTTTGTTGTTTTATGATCCAAAACACAAAAATCACTCTTTGTCAGTGTTTATAATGTGTCATTTCAGAACATGGTGATTTATGTTGGTTACTGTCTTCTTTTTTTTTTTTTTTTTGTTAGTTTAGAGTTCACACCATTAGTCAGTTGGCTGTTACACGTCATGACTCCAGCTGTATTACAAATACTGTTGTAAGAGGCCATTCCTGTATTGAACATGATTTAAAAGACTATGGTTCCCTTCCTGAAAGAACTGATTTACTCCTCCATGTAAATAATGACTAAAGGTTGAAGTTGATTCAGATTAATGGAGGAATATGGTACAGATGACCTCATTGTAAAAAAGCTGTCCCTTGCTGCTCAAAACAGGTCAAAACAGCGTGCTGGTCGCGCTGCATTGCGGTTAGTGCTGTCCAATCGGGAAGAATGTCATCAAACAAATTTAGTCACTGACGCTCGCTGGTTTCACATCCAGTTAGGACACAGAGTCATCTAAATAAGGTTAAAACAGGCCTCTAACTGGCTTCAATTTTACTGTATCTTAGTTGAGTATTGCTAGTTTAGAGGGACTTGTATAAATATGGTGTGTTTATTTTTTACAGCTTAATTGGGCGAAATAACAAACAACGTAATCATAAATCAGTCACATGTGTCGTTGCTATATCAGAGACACAGCTACTGCTCAAACTGAAATCCTAATCATTTATTTTAAATCCCAGAGGAGCTGGTACAAATTACAACCTTTCCTCACTGATTGCTTCTGTGATTAATGACAGCGTGCGCATAATGTGTTGTGCTCATTGTTTAACATCATTTTTATCTATTAGTTTTTCCCAAAGGACAAGTCATACCTTACCTCCACATTTATGTCTCAAATTAGCAGCATTTCTGTGTGTTTGATTCACTTCATTTTTTCCCCCGCTCTCCATGTCCGTCCTTTTGCATCTGTTTGTCTTCTCAAAAGGATCCCCATCAGGACGCCCAGCTGCAGCACGAGGCACACAACCAAGTGGAACGTGTGAAGTCGGCTTACGAGCAGCAGCAGGAGCAGCAGCGGCTGGAGGCTCAGAGGGCCGAGGAGCGCAGGCAGATCCAGATGCGACAGGAGGCCCTGCAGGCCCAGAGAGACAAGGTGCTGAAGGAGAGGGAGCTGCGGATGAAGCAGGAGCAGGAGAGGGAGCAGCAGCAGCACAGGGAGGCCGACAAACGGGAGCAGCTGCTCAGAGAGGAGCACCAAAGGTCAGATTGCAAATTAAAGCTGGAATTAGTTAAACTCAGGCGCAGGAGTTTGCCCATATTACAACAGACTCAGAAGGATCTATAAATGCAAATAGTTTTAGATTTATGTGTCCAGGTTTTCGGATATCCACCTCTGAGATTTCTGTTGCTATGCTAGTTCAAAGGAGGTAAATGCAATTTAATTTGTCCCATGCAAATCATTTAAAAATCTTGTAAATTTTGATGTAATTTCTCACTGCCTTTCAAGTATTACTTTGATAAGAAGAAAGTGAAATGACCTGACCTAAACATAGTGCATTTTATCTTTATCTTCATCCGCTCAAAAGCTGCATGAAGAGTCAGCAGCTCAGTCAACCTTGGCTGTCAGCCATTTTCATAATTATCTTTTTCTAAAGAAAAAGGAACTATTACTGAGATGAGCCTTGCATTGATTAACCGGAGCAAAAAAAATATCTCCCTCCTGTAAACTGGCAGTAGTATTGTTACTGTGATGTTTTCCTTTCAGCAAACTAATTATTCTCTGATCCTGGCAGCAACACAAACATCCATAATCCATGAAGAAACATTTAAATTTGTACAATGACAAAGGGGAAATCTCTATGGCTCTTAGTATGCGCAAACGATATATAATATTGTATACAGCCTAATATGCATTCATAGCTCAAAAGACAGCTGCTGTCCAAAAACTGCTTTATAACAAGCTGTACATTTAAACACACTTTAGCACACACACATATTTGTTGACAGTAATAGCTCGGTTATGATGTGGCTCATATTGTCTGTGCTCTTCTGACCACCCTGTACTGTCATTGCTGTCATTAGGAAGAGGACCGAATATGAGAATATGGACAATGATATTGTTCAAGGAGAAGAGGACCGACACACAGACGATGAAGAAGGTGAGACAGGAAGATTACCAGTATAAATCCTGGTATTTAGATTATTTAGAGGAATACTTCACTCACAAATGGATTGTTTGTCTATCAATAGCTCACGCCGTGTTATGAAAGAAATTCTTGAAGAATTAAAGTCATAGAAGTCTGTGTTTTAAAACAGCAAATCCATATCAAAAAATCTATTTAAAACCTCTTAAGCCTCATTCCTACTGCACAAAAAACCTGTTAACACCCGCTAACGTCTGGCTTTTTAATGCAATGGGAATGCATATGATCGACATTCACACCCGGGTCAAATGATTCTGCAATAGACACGGGTTTTTATCACCACTAAAATACTGAGAGACTGAATAAGTAAGGGATATAGAAATAGAAGAAACCAATGGAAAGTTTTGAAAGACTTCTGTTCCTGCTGCTGTCTACTGTTTACCTGTCCTCCTGCCTGTCCGTGCGACGTCGCACTGACACACCAACCAAACAGCCAACACACACACACACAACAGCTGACATAAAGGCAGACTCGGGCGGTGTTTACTGGCAGTGGGAATACAGTATTTAGTGGGTTTACGCAGGTCTGAAGAACTTTTGTGGGAAAGCGGTATGTATGATGTTTCTCATTACATCATGTAAACAAAATAGCTTTTTTTCACTGTGTGGTGGTATTATAAGAGTTCACAGTAGCAGTAGGTTCATATTTAGGTGATGTGTCTTTTTGTGTCTTAACAGACATGTTACATGATGAGGAGGAGAATCAAGACGTGGATCACAGAGTGCCTACACATCAGCAGGTGACTGTCTATCCATCCCACTCGCTCCCATCTGTTAACGCATCGTCTGTCTATCCTCTTAGCTCATTTAGTCACTTAACATTCACACCAGTGTATCATGTGTCATACATCCATTCAGCCATCCATCCACAAATCGATTCTTTCATCCTCCCTGCCCACTGTCTTCTGCTGGCATGCTCATCTCCCCTCCATCCATCTTTCACCTGTCAGTCAGCCAAGTGATCTGTTAAAGCTTTGGCATACCAACAAGGCAATTAATACAACATTAGAGTACACTGACTGCTACAATCAGTTTCATCTGCCAAAAATTTTCAGTTATAAATCCTCTACACGACAGGCTTATAGCATGCATTTTAACATATCTTTTGCCATTGTTCTAATATTAATGCACCATATATCTTGTGCAAATATGAAGCCACTATTGCCATTCTTATTGTATCTCTTTCTTGCTTCCCTGAATTCTGTGTTATTTAACTGTTATCTCGTCTTTTGTAGGGTGCTGTAGTAAGTGAGCTGGACCCCGAGGACGACCCTAACAACCAGGGAGAGGACGAGTTTGAAGAGGCGGAGGACGAGAGACCGCAGCACAGGGTCGCAGAAGAGGAGGAGGAGGTGGTAGAGGAGGAAGAGGGGCCAGCAGCACCAGCCCAGCACAAAGACACACACCCGGGACCCCAACGACCTGCTGTGGAGGAAGAACTGGTGGTGAGTAAGAGACCAGAGCAGAAGCAAGGCAAGGGTCAAATACATAAACATAAACACATAAACTATATTCAGCATCAAAAGAACACACTGCAGAGGTTGCAGCAGGAGGAACAAACTCAGTGCCGACATAAGAAGAGGACTAGAGGCTGGGATGGATACATGTTGAAAATGGGAGAGAGAGGCATTCACAGCCTCACACATAAACACTGCTCAGGGTGGTTCTGTGAAACTGACAGTGAGAGTTTGAGAACCAGAGACATCAGGGGAAAGAAAAAATCCACAAGATCTAGGCAAGAAAGTGTCTTTTTTGTGGTGGTATAACTAGTGTGTGTGTGTGTGTGTGTGTGTGTGTGTGTGTGTGTGTGTGTGTGTGTGTGTGTGTGTGTGTGTGTGTGTGTGTGTGTGTGTGTGTGTGTGTGTTTAGATGGCTGGAAACCCAGATCAACAGGAAGACACGCTGGATGACCAGTACCAGGAGGAAGTAGAGGACGAGGTATGTAACCCTCATATATAACCTTTATTTAACCAGATAAAAACCCATTGAGATAGGATCTCTTTCACAAGGGTGACCTGGTCAAGAGGTCAGCAGTGGAATACTGTATATATTGAATACAGTACAGAAATACAAAAGATGTGAAGGAGCAAAAAGGGAATGGCTGTTTCACTCTCAAACTTACTTTAATATATAGTATCAGACTGACACAGGAAAACGTAATAACTCAGGGTGTCTCCAGGTCCCTAAAAGTTTTAAAATGCCTTAAATTCATTTATGTAATTATTAGGGCCATAAAATTCATGAAATAGTCCTGGATTTGAAATTGTGAGGTCTTAATTGCCACAAATGTTTTATCAGTTCCATTTATCCGTCTTTTAATTTCTTTATTTTGTCAAAATGAGTCAAGCTCTTCTGCATGAAATTCCACATTACTGATGTGAAAAATCTTCTAACCTACCACAGAACATAATACCGGTTTTACTTTATACTTACCCTTACCATGGCAAAATAGTTTTCAAAAGCATTAATTTTAATTGTCTGATAACACTACATTGCGTACCATAATGATACACCAATCGCGTGTGTGTGTAACTCTTCTGTATTGTTGTTGGTGTCCTGAAGGCACAGGAGGACATAGCTGGTGGTCAGAAGAGAGAAGACGAGGTGGAGGAGGAAGGAGAGGATCCATATAACGAGGAGAATGTCGATCAGGTGAGTCAGAGGAATCCAAATATGTTAAACTCCCTGTCTTAGCAATGATTAAACCCCTAATAACTCATCTATTTTTTTCCCCTTAATCCAAACTAGTAATGGCTTTTTGAAAAGCTTATTGAACATTTACCTTCAAGGTGTTCAGGTGGTGCCTGTGTATCATAAGAAATGCATGATGCATCTCCTGGCACCAACCACACTGACATCACCTATACAACATATTTACATAATGTTTGAAAAGAGAAGTTAAGGATTTTCCACTATAGTCAGTTTTCTTGTATCCAATCTCTAATAGCCTTTACAAGGCTGCATCTTAAACAATATCCATTCTTGCATTGGTTCCCGTCCTGAGCAATATCACACCCTGAAACAGTTAAAGCTGAAAGCACCTGTCGTGCACATTAACATTTTTTTGTATCACATCCACAAAGTAATATTTACAACAGTGACGTGCTAGCTGTATTGCTAAACAGTGATGTAGATGTGTGTACATGCATGTGGTTTGTTCCTGTAACTTGAGCCTTGCTGTGCACGTCCGTTAAATTTGGGAGATCAGGTGTCCAGTCTGTAGAGTGTCAGGTCACCACCTGGGCTTAGTTTATTCTGTTTGTCCTGAGAGGAAATCTGTCTGAATTGAGAAGCTCACACATTTATAAGTTTAAAATAAAAGTTAATTTACTATATTGACATGTTCACAACACTGTTGTAAAATGGGAAAGGTATCCTGGGCTGCTCTTGATATTTTCTAAGAGTTAATTTTAAGAAGGGATCCAGAGTTGAGTCATGTACAAACTTTATGATAACCTGTAATCCGGCTTTCTGAAGTGTCCTTGAGCAAATCATTTGATTCCCGACTACATCTTGTTACACAACTAACCCTGACTCATGACCTCCTCAGAGAGTGACATTAATTAATTTATAATCCCTCGTTTTTTGCCAGGAACACTGTCCTGTGTAACTGTTCAGTCCCCAGTTCCCTCGCTTCTTTAACTGACTTGTGTTTCATACTCTGTCGGTCACCCAGTGAGTGAACGTACTTGTGTTTCTCTGTAATTTGAGCTCAGTGGAGCTTTCACTTCATTCAGCTTCATTCATCCGCTGCTGCACAGTTGGTCCAGCACAGGTGTTTCTGTCTCACTGCCTCCATTTATTTACATTAGAACTAAAATCCTTTGTGTTACGATCGTGTAGACAGATTAGCAGGAGATTAGACTGGAAACCCCTGTATGATCAACTAAACCTAGAAACTTAAATGAGTCAAATGCCATCAATAGCCCTAGTGGGTGAAATTTAACTTGGTTGCTAAAAGTTGCATGTTGGGCAATTTTATAATTAGCAAAATAGCTAATAAATAATTACCAAAAAAACAGAAATGGCAGTCATTTTGCCTCTGAGTAATTTAGAAAGTTGATCTAAGAGTCAAAGTCCATGTATGTGATGTCCAGAAATCCACCTTTTACCATGGTGCAGTCATGAAAGCTTTCCTTATTAGCATAATTCCCATGAATTATTTTTTTAAAAAAAGTGTCAAAATAGGGAAATAGCTATATTTTGACCTTAAGTTAAATTAGAAAGGTGATCTACCAGATTAAATTTATGTTTTCATGGCCAGAAATGCATCTTTTGCTACAACTAAATCATGCAGCCTTTTCTCAGTAGCATAATTAGTTGGTCTCTTAAGGCACACAAAGAAACCTTGACACGAAAGACCAAATCGCGACAGGAGACTGGACATTTGTATTTTAATCAAAATTATAGCTATTTCTGTGTTTCACAAACTAATTAGCTTATTATGCTAATTACCAAAATTGCCCAACATGCAACTCCTAGCAATGGAGTTGAATTTCATCCACTAAGCCTATAGATGACATTTCAATCATAAAACTTTATAGGAAACAACATTTCTGGGTCCAAGAAATTTCCAGCAGACTAACATAGATCTATGGGGATGGAGCTTTGGACTTTTTTTTTCGCAATTAAATAGAAAGGTTAATTTGTGTACTTACATGGTTGCCTCTATTGATAAATTGTCAAATGGTTTAGAAAGTAAATGATGTAAAAATAGTGTGAACTTAGAGGTAAACATAAAGTCAATTAATATAATTAAATTATAACTATATAAGTTAAATTATGTCTTAACCTGTAAATGTATGGAATTAGCAACTTTAGTGGAAAATAATCCAAATATGGATCTCACAGTACTGCTTATGTTGGCCATTTAATGGTCATGTGCTTGTGATTTTCTCCAGGATGAAGTAAAACACCAGGAGGGACCAAGAAAGGAGGGGGATCACAGAAAAGAGGGAGAGAACAACGAGGAGGAGAATTACGAGGAGGAAGAAGAGGAAGTAGAGGAGGACATGGGTGGTCGAGACAAGGGAACCAATCGGAGGGCAGAGATGTAGGACGGACGCAAACTTTGACCAGTTGCAGTGCCTTTTTGGCTGCCCATAAAGCCTATTGGATCTTTCATTCCCTTGTCTCCCAAAGGAATAAAACCAGCCATCCATTTAGAAGTCCAGTTAGGAAAATTGGGATATCAAGCCTGGAAGATGGGATGTTTTTCCAAACACTGTGGGGATGGAACTGAGCAGCTTACACTGTGGAAATGGACAGAATATATAGGGCGGAAATGGGATGTATACTGTTTTGTTTTGTTTTTTATTTCATTTGCTTTTCTGTCTCCTCGCACGTCTGCCTGATTGCCTGCCTGTTTCTGTTTCTTAACAGCAGACAGGCAGAGAATGTATTTCTATCATGTGCTGTCTTTGAATATTTGTAAAGAAAGCAAAGTTAAATTATGTTATTCTGATGTCCTCATGTTCAGGCCTTTATATGTATGTTTTATGCAAACTGTTTTACTCTTTGTAGAGCTCAAATTTTAATCAGCATCTTGCATTCCAATTGATCAAGTCATTTTCTGTTATTTATTGTTGATTGTAACAACTCTGACAATCTTAAAAAGAAAAGGTGCAACATTTCTTTTTTTTCTCCTGACGGAACTACTTTGTGTAGTGTGTACTGTGTCATAGTGGTTGATGCGCAGTATTTTCACTGGATATTTTTTGCCGGTGCCAGTCAAAAAGACATTTCTGGTGAAGCCGTTCTATGCTGAAAATGTCACACTGACATGTGCCTTTCCATCCTTCAAGGTCTTAGTCATTTTCCATTTGGTAAATCATTTCAATAGGACAGGAGAGATAAGAGTATGCCAGTTAGTGCTCAGCCTCTGGCATATTGCTTCAGCATATGCCTTAAATGGAGGGCTGTTTCATGTCAACTGCTGGTGTGAATTCAATTCACAAACCGAGTGCAAAATCTTTAATTTACTGTAGAATGTATAGTAAAACAAATGCTGACAATTTGTACATTTTTCCACCTGTTATATTTGATACAAGAAATGGGCTTGTTATTGTATTGCACCAAGGCTGCCACCTGATTGGTGTGTGTGGAATAAAGAGGTCAGAGGATTTCAGGTAATTGTGACTGTATTGGCTGATTCTGTATGTTCACCTTTTTGAAGATATAATTTAAAAATAACAGCAAACTAAGCCTCCAGCAAAACAAATGGCAAACAACAATAGTGGTAACTCCAACCTTGAGGTCACTGTGTTAGCGGACATTTAGTCTTTACGAATGGTGGAGTAGCAAGTAGAGAAAGCTTCTGCTTTCTTCTTCTATTTTTACCTTTCCATTCTACCTATGGGGGGAAAAACCGTGAGGATCTGGAATGATCAAGCTGATTAATCAAATTGTGGATCAACAGAAAATTAATTGGCAAGATTTTTTTCTGATTGAATTTCTACCAAACACACTCTGGTTCCAGGTCTATAATGTCAGGATAATTTATTTTTGTTTTGTTTTTTTGTCTTTCACAAGCTATTCAAAAATGTCACTCTACACTTTATTAAATTCTAATGGTCAGTTTTATGTATTTTTTTGACATTTTAAAGGTAAAATGATAAATTTGTTGATTAAACATATTTGGCAGAATTGTTGCTAATGAAAATGCAGGCCTTAACACCTTAAAAAATTGAACTAAAAAAATTAATTAAAGCAAACTTAAAATTAAAACTAGACATAAAACAGAAGATATAAATTAATTTATTAGAAATTGTAATAATATGCAAATATGTCCAAAAATAAAAAATAAAATAAATACGTCAGCTTTCATTTTCAAATTTTAGCTTTTCATTTTTAATTTTGTCTTTTGAAATTTTAACACTTTTAGCCCCCTTATATCTCCATACTCTTGTATGTATTACTGGTGGCATGTCAAACTGCTGAGTTTTCAGGAGGAATTCATGGTGCTAACCATAAATATTTACTCTACTTTGAGCAGCCTGATTACCTGGAGGGTCCTCAGATTTTTACAATCTCCCCAACTAATTGTAGTTACTATAACTGAAGTTCAGGAACAAGACCAAGCTTCTCTCTCCTACTGATTTAAATCACCTGCACCTCGTCAAGTTAACCACCTGTGCCTCATCGATTCAATCACCTGCTGTGACGTATATAGGAGTGTCTAACCCCTTCTTCCCTGTTTGTCTCAGTTCTCATAACCCGTCTACCCAGAACTCCTCTTTTCCTTTTAGGCCCTCTTTTCATCCTCCCCCTCACCCCCCCATTATTCAAAAAAAAAAACTACTGTTCACATCTTGCACTGCAAGACACAAATGTTCCCAAGTCTAAATCCCCCCTGTAATGATAGCAGGTCCATAGGAACAGCAAATGTGTGTGTGGAGATTCAGGGAAGACTAGAAGGGACAGAGCTTCTGTTCTTTACCCTCTGTGGTTTAAAACATTGAGGTGAGAAGATTGTGCATGAACTCGCTCACATGGGAAATGAAGTGAAAAATCAGGATGAAATGAAAATCAAAGGAGAGGGGGTTGACTGAGAGAGGCAATTACCTTTAATGAACATTTGTCCCTGGCACACAGTCTCTATCAAATCATCCCTCCTCCTCTCAGTCTCTATTTCTGCTCTGCCTCTCACTTCCTGACATTGTCCCTGTGCTTTCTCTCCATTTCCTCCCTCTCTACCTCTCACTGTGTCTTCTCTATTTCTCTCTCCCCTTGCCTTTTTTTCTTCCTGTCATCATCCCTCTGCTGTTGTGAGATTGTTGATCTCCCCAGGGGGATTGTGGGATGCCGGAGGAGTTGGAGAGTAACAGGTGCCTCATTACTGTGCTAATAGCAGGCCACAAGGAACACACATGCACTCACACACATTTTTACAGTGACAAGATATGGCAGAGATGATCACTCCTCCACATTCCTCACATTCTCACTCTCTCTCTGTCATCATTTCATGGGTGTATTACCAGGCATGAATAATTTTAACGTGTCGATGCCTAGAGCCGGAGTCTATCTTGAGACGCATGCCCACACGACTCCTGCCACCAATTCTCAAATCTTCCATTTAACACCAGTGCAAGATTTACTTGAAAGCTGAAGCTCCAAGCGATGAAAAGATTTTTTTTCTTCCACCCACGATTTTTGGAATATCAACTCCTCTCTTATTTTACTGCCATATTGGAGGAGATCATAGCGTCAAAATGGGGCCGTAAAGATAATTGACTTCATCTTGAAGCCTTCAGTAGAAGTCACCAATTTCTCTTTCTGACCTGGCAATACATGAGGATCCAGAGAGCTCATTATACTGTCTCTCTGCAGCTGTAATGATCTCTCATTTATCAGCCGCACACTAACTTCTATCTCTATCTCCACACACACGCAACACGCAATTGCACAAACAATCTTCCACACTTAAACGAATCCCAATGAGGCATGTAACTGGCAGTTTGTGTCTGCCTGTATGCTTGTTAGAGAGATATCAGCTGCTTAAATTGTGTTTCTCCGCATTACTGTGAGGGAAAAGAAAGCGAGCGCTGTGTGTGTGTGTGTGTTTGTGTATGCGCTTAGGATCATACTTGAGATGTGTATGTGCTTGGGTGCTTGCTTGAGGACATGTGTGGCAGTATTCATGCTTGTGTTCTGCAGTATCAGATGACAAAATGTGTTTATGTTTCAGGTTGTAAGCTGAATATGAAACCGTTATTCAAGAATACACTGCTGCAATGTACTCCAGCCGACAGGAGGGGATAATGTGTGTAACCCCAGTAACACTGCTTTATGCTTAACAGCATGTATGACGCCATTTGCTTTCTTCTTTTATCCGACGCACTTTACAGGACCAAGACTAGAAATACTTTTAGTGGGTATTAAATCCTGCAGATGTGAGTGCAAGCTATCAGGGATTACTCTTTGTATACATACATTGTGTGTGTGTGTGTGTGTGTGTGTGTGTGTGTGTGTGTGTGTGTGTGTGTGTGTGTGTGTGTGTGTGTGTGTGTGTGTGTGTGTGTGTGTGTGTTTGACCTGCTGCATGAGGCTCACGGGTCATTACCCAGTCAGTCAGAGGACACTAGAGGCAATTGTCCTGGGCAGGCTGGACACTAAATGTTTGATAAGCCTCGAAAGTGGATGTCCTGTTTCTCTTCTCATATAATGCAGATGTCTGACTAACGACACAGCTGCAAATTCAACTTTCAAGAATCCATCAAATCATCTGCATTTTTAGCTTGCTGTGTGGATTGTGTTTCTGTTTAGGTCTTCTATGTATGCAGGTGCAATCGATAGCAGATAGAGAAATTTGAATATGTTGACTCAGTGAAGTCCTGGGAGATGTCGAGCTGGTGGAGATGAGTCATGAAGCAATCTGATTATCCTTCCCCCTCTTTCCCTCCATCCAAGCCAGAGTTCGTCAGAACCATTCAATCTCTGTACTGCAAAATATTCAGTTAAAAACTGAACACAAACAGATGCAGAGCAAAGCTGAAAGACTTCATTGTATTGTCTGTTTATTATTTTAAAAAAGTTGGATATATTAAAAAGTTACTTAAAAAGATAACAACAAGGTGAATGATATATAATTTGTACTTCATATAAAAAGTATTTCATATGGCCTTGGAGCAAATCAGCATTACATTTCCCGTGACGGCATTGTCAGTGTTTTTCGGCAACTGCTGTGACATGATGTATGTAAATAAATTCAGCAGCTCTATGAAACCTCCTGTTCAACATAACAAGGCAACAGCTTCAAGAACTGACTCCATACACATCTATCCATGAAGAGAAAGTCATAAAATGTTGCACATCCTGGTGGTTTCTGGGAACTGTAGTTGGATGGGCAGAGAGTCTTCTGGCAGCTTGGGGATTCCATCCAGGATCTCTAGCTTTGGCAAACAGAGGAAAACGCTGCACAAAGACAAAAGCAGAATGACAAAAGATGACAGAGGAAAACAAGAATCTTTTACTCTTCTCCTTCTGTGCCCTCTGTCCCTTACACATCTTTATGTCCTCACCGTGCACGATAGTCCTGAGTGAAGGTCACTGGGTTGCGGGTCAGGTTGAGAGAGCGGAGCGGGCTGTTCCCCAGAGCTCCCAGTCCCCCCAGGGAGCTGATGGCATTCTCAGACAGACAAAGGTGCTCCACTGCTGGGAGCTTTGGCAGCTGACGCAGACACACCAGGTGGTTACGGTGCAGGTTTAGCATTCTGCACCTGCCTCAAGAAAGAAAAATGGGGCTTTGTGGTTAGTGGTGTGAAAAAAATACATGAAAGTCACCAGTGGACACACAATAATCATCAATTAACATACGCAGACATAACAGACATATTCGATGATATGCCAATACACATACAAGGGTGAGGGGGACAGAACAGACAGCTGGACATCTTTTGAGACCCGGACAGAGTGGTCAAAGTGCACATGGGATAATGTGCTGGTGTATTACCTGTTTAAAAATGTAATGGCTCATGGCACAAATGAAAACTTTGCTCTGTTTTTAGTGAACAAAAAGGGGAAACCATCACCCAGGAGGCATGGGTGGACCTTACGTTTTTCTTATTTACGCTATCATGCTGTCTCTGTACAACATTAAGAGCATTAATATAGTAATATCTGTATGCAGACAATTTGAATCAGACTCATCATAGATGTGCTCTAAATATTATAACCAGCAACTTTAAAGGAAGAGAAATGGTGGTCAAATAATTGGTAAAATATTAAATTTATAGTTATAGCCCTAATAGTCTGACAATCTCCATGTTTACATGGAAGTTAGATACAAGTAGGACATTGCAAAAGCAAAGAACACACAAAAAAAAAAACATACCATCATAAACCAAATACCAGATAAGCAGCCTTGTCAGAAGAAACAGCTGTCACATCCCGCTACAGCAGTGGTGTTTAACAAGATAGTTTATCTGAACTGTAGCTTGCTCTCCATGTGAGGAAGTTGTGGTGCAGTCTGGGTAATGTGGTTCATACCTTGGCAGACATACAGAACTCAGGTTGGTGAGGGAGTTGTCAACCAGCTGTAGTTTCTCCACACGGATCAACCGGCGGAGGATCCGGAGGAAATTCTCTTGCTGGAAGGGGTCACCAAGATCCTGGTAGGACAAATTTAACTCCTGAGGAGAGACAGGAAGTGACATTTTGTATTTCGTCTTTTTCATTTTTTTTAAAAATCTATTTTACCATTTTTATTTATGTTTTATCTATTTTATTTCATTTATTTGTGGTTTTATTCCTCCACCCTCCAACTTGTGTTCAGTAGGACTTTTTGGCTTCTGCTTTGCTTTGTTTGTCAAAGCACTTTGTAAACTCTGTTTTTTAATGTACTATATAAATAAAATTATATTATTATTATTATTATTAATAATAATAATAATAATAACAGTTCTTCTTCTTCTTATTATTATTATCATCATTATTATTATGATTATTGTAAGAGTGGCTTTATCTCTCTGTCTCTGCCAGCTCCAAAAATTTATTTCAATGCATGCTCAATTTAAAAACTTTCCCATTATTCTGGGGTAGGTGCACTACGAATGCAGATGCAGCAGCCTGTAGCTCCCAAATCCTTGCTACTTTTTTTGCTATATTTTCCAATCTTTTCTATCTTGCTTTGTTGTGTACCCCCCTGATCCAGCCACTCCCTCCTGCTGTCTCCATCAGCTGGCCTTCAGCTCCCACACACTCACCTGCTCCCAATTCCCCTAATTAGCCTGGCAGTGTAGCAGCCAATTTCCTCCCATTCCTTGCTTTTGCTCTTCCCAGCCCTTTCTTTCTTTCTTTCTCCCTGACTGTCTGAATGATACACTGATTGTTGATTCTCAGTTTCGCTGTTTTGACCAGTTACCTGGGATTTAACAATGCCTGGTTTTGGACCTCAAAAACAGCAACTTTTATGTTACTCTTGCTGTTTTTGTGGCATTCTTTAGCACTCAAGCCATAACATTTCTGAGCCATAACAGTCACACTCTTTATCTTCTTTTTAGCTCCTTCACCTTCTCCCTCCCTCTCCTCTACTGTATGTCATGCATACATTATTAATAAATAAATACATGCACAATGCTTGCTGCCTTACCAGACAGTTTTCCCAATTCTCTTGCAACCTCTCCTCCCATCTTTGTCCTTCGTCTTCTCTCCTTCTCCTCCTCCCTCGCTCCAAGCAGATAGCATCCCCCTCTCTATGAAACAGCTCCTCCTCTGTTGGCCCTTTTATAATGACATTGCCAAAAAAAGTCAAATAAAATGTCACGTCATCAAGTCATTATAATCAATTTAGTGACGCATACCTAGTCTGTTATCAGTTTGGAAATTTTGTTACAGTATGCATCTCTTCATATACTAAATTAAATGAAACTTACATAAAACAAAATAGAAATGCAAAAATTAAAGAGATACAATTGTTTGCATTATTTCTAATACTTAAATCATTCAAAAAAGTTGTCTGTGTAAGAGTTCATTTGAAAGTCAGCTTAAGTAATGCAGGTCACTCCTTTGACCTCCCTTTCACTCCACTTTCACACTAACTTTTACTCCCAAAAAAACAAACTAAATTTGTAAAGAAAGACTTTCAAAAACAGCACAGTGCAGCAGTGTTTAAGTTAGAAAACTGTTCTTTCATGTCACAGGAAGTTCTTATATTACATTTCCTTCCTTCTGTTTCACTTAGTTACTGCAGCAAACACAAATAGCAGAAAGAAGCACTGCTTCTGTGGCTGTGTTAATTTTGGACTATCAAAGTTCAAAAGACACAGTGGTGATTTTCTCAGGGCGATCCAGACCTTCCCTGACCCTGGGGCAGGTCAGCTGGTCACCTGTGACATCACACTGCTCCAGACAATGCCACGACACAAACCGGAACCGACTTGAAGGAAGCTAAAAAAAAACACAAAAAGCAGAAGAGAGCAGGATGAACAATGTGAACACTGGCTTGGTCAACCAGCAACAATTTCTGTTGATTTATAACTATGGTGGTACATTTGTGAAATGGTGCATTAATTTGCCCAGTTTCATTCAAATCTAATCACTGAAGGTTAGAGTATCATGCATAACACATATGTAGTGAGTATGGATAACAAGCAGTCTTTTAGATGATTCAGTATAATGCTGAAGACAGAGCAGGAGATACACTAAAGATTAATCTACCATAATGTCCCATTAGTGCTATATAAACTGTATTTTCTCAGAGTGCAGTTAATATGTAGCCAAAGTCAATGGGTCGTTTTTAAGACCATTAAGCAATACTGCTACATGTGTTAACAAGGTAAAAGCATTCAGGTATTATTCAAACTCCTTCTGATAGGCTGATGCTTGACAAGAACCACTAATGTTTTATCATCTGATGATGACAGCCTCCTCCGTTCTCATCTTTACTTCATACCCCATGTCTCTTTCTCATCCTTATGCTAATGTTTTTGCTGTTTTGACCCTGACACACCAAGCCGATTGTCAGCCGTCCATAATCGTCAGACTGACTGTGAGTGTCTGTGTCACGCACCATTGGCCCTAATCTGTGCTAGCTGTTTTTTTTTCCCCACCGATTCAATATGTTAAACAGTTTCCTACCTCGAAATGGAGAACAATTTAGAGCACTGGTTTGCAATAACTATGGTACGATTGTTGTCACACAAGCTCCCCCTAGTGGAACTTGGAGGAATCTCAGAAATATTTTTAAAGAAATAAATTAATTAAACACATAATACTATTACTATAATAATAATATTACTAATATATTATCTTCTTATAAACCTGCTTCTTGCACAAAATGTCTGTAGCTGAATAGGGTAGACCTACACAGTCACTCATAATAGTGGTAGTTCTAGAGTCTTTTATTTCTGATTTCGCATGTGGTGTAAAAAGTTCGAGAACCACAGTTTTAGAGACTTAGTTGCTTATTAATGAAATTGCTAATGTAACATGCAGGTTCACTGTCTTTGTTAAACCAGCAGGATGCAGTGCTGGACTAAACTCTTCTCCTGACATGACCTTTTCAACCCCCTTACACTCATCTTGTTCACCCTTACTGTCTACGTAACCTAACACCTTCCTCTGTTACTCTAGACAGAAGAGTGACCCCGCTCCACTTGACCACCGCTCCTCATTGACTGGACACTCACAAAACAGGCCCAGGTCTCCTGCTCACATCACATGAAAAGTGCAGTGGATAAAAATTTGCACAGAATTAAATGCAAACTTGGCAGACTGATGCAGCCTCCAGCCACAAATCCAGATGTTGGCAAGGTGGTTAAATAAATCACAGCCAAATTCACACATGAGATCATAATGTGTGGAGAATAATTAGAATAGAAAATGTGGATAAGTCATTCTACTATACATGTATATTTATACCCATGTACAAGATGAAAAACTAATGTCTAAATATATAAATGAAAAGAAAAAGTATCATTTAAGGTTTAGTTCTATAACAGAAGCATGCATTATGGACACAAACAATAAAAATAAAAAAAGATCCCAAATCAGCATAATTTTCATCCACTTTCTATCAATAAAACTCTGAAGATGCCATTTTGCTTCATTTTAAGCAATGCACCTCACAGAGTCATGAACACATCAAGCATTTTTACTACAGGTACAGAGCTCCACATTGAACATAGGGAGGATTAGGTAGGAAGCCATTTTTCGTCTGTCTTAATTCAAATAGTCAGGAGGGTTAAAAAAAAATCACTCTGCATAGCAAGTTAGGCGCGAGGCCAGTGGCCTGAGGGTAAAATCAAGAGTGCAGAGAACAGACTGAGAATATTAGGTTCAGTTCAGAGAGGGAGCAAGTGGAGAGAGGGAGGAAGGCTGAAATGGAAAGATTGGGAGAAGAAAGGATGAAGAGAAAATGGGAGGACAGAGGAGAGGAAAGAAGATGGAGGAGGCAAAGCTACACCTGAAGGGAGGGGGATGCCTTAAGGACAGCAGCAATGAAGAATTGCTGTATTTTGTGTGTATGCGTGTGTGTGTGTGTGTGTGTGTGTGCCACTCACAGGTGTAGATACAAGTCCAGAATCGGGACTCTGGTCCACAGAGAGAGGTGTGCGTGTAACCCCGAGGTCAGAGTACTGAGACGAGTGGGATTTGGGAAAACTGCCACTGAGAGTATTCACACCTGAAGAACTGGGAGAGAGACAATATCTTAAATCAGTGGCAAAAAGAAATGCAATCAATACATAAATTAGAGTCCTACAATTTACTAGACAGTATTTCAACTGACCCAATGTCTAACCCAAACCAAACATCCCATAAAAACACAAACCCTAACTTAATACACACCCAGTGACCATAAAATGGCAGATGAAGATCAAAAAGAATTTGTATCGATTATGCAGTCGGAAATGTTGAAACTGATTTTTTTTTGTTTTGTTTTTGCAAAGTGTGCAAAATATCAAGAAATGAGACTATTTTGGGGAAAAAAAATGGCCATAAAGTCCCAGAACTTTTAGCCCTCCCAGAAGACAGCTCTACAGCACAGCTGACAGGAGAATATTTGTTTATTAATTTCTATTTGTATTTTCTAGTTATCTCAATATTCATATTATTGTTATCTACTATTTTTGGTCTTACTGATTAACATTTGTAATTAACTTATCACATAGGCTCATAGGCTATTCATATTATTAACTACTTTTTATATTTTATTGATATATTATTGCATAATGTTTATGTTAGGCTTTGGCAACACATTTTTTTGCAATGGTCATGCCAATAAAGCAACTTTGAACTGAACTGAGATGGAGAGACAGAGAGAGAGAAGGGGGTCATCCGGGACATTATCAGGTCTTTGGGCAGCTGTCTTTTCGTAATGTAAACCCTGCTGTGTGCTGAAACCCTGACCACCGGCCGAGTGGTTAGGGTTACGGTGAACTGGGCCTGACAATGCAGATTAGGACCCGGTGCCATGGCAGCAGCGGACACCTGAGCAGGTGCTATTTGCTTATAATAGTCGCTGTATGTGGGGGGCAGCCTCTATAATTGATACAGCTAATAAGCGCTGATACTTCTATATGCTAATTGTTGAATAAATACTGTATTATTTTAAATAGTTTAAGTTAGCTTAACCCAGCATGAGCTATCTTGGCAGAAATGTCTCAGTAAAACTAGTCCCTCGAGCCAACAATGTAATTATTTTGTCTTACCTTTCTGACATGTCCCAATCGTCTCGTGGTGAATTCTCCTGTACTTCTTTAACACATTGTGAACGGCTCGGTTTGGCCCTGTAACCGTGCAGCTGTGACCCATGGAGCCCGTTGGGTTTGTTAGTATTCACCGAGAGAAAGTTTACCGTCCTGTCTGCTCCGGCTCGAGACTGACACCACTGTGGGCTCGCGGCTGTAGGCGACACATCGCTGCTGGTTGCCTGGCAACTGTATTCAGGTGTATCACATTATACAGGTATAGGGACGAAACTGTCGCGAGGCAGTTTTTTCCACTTAATTTTGTTTTATCCCTGCTGTTTTATTTTATAGACTTTGAGCTACATGTAAATATTTTGCCTTTTGCTACGCACTTACGCACTGCTGCACTTCTTTAAAATGTATTCTCCTTAATTTTCTGCATTATATACACTCAATTTTTAGCTTTACTTTTGATTAATATTATCTCAATGGGTTTTATTTTCCATCTTATGTTATGCATTCTGTGCATTTTGTTTTTATCCTTATTTGTACCCTTTCTAATATTATCAAGTGGGTTTTATATATATATATATATATATATATATATATATATATATATATATATATATATATATATATATATATATATATATGTAAGAGGACCTCAGCCTCCTACACAAGCTACACTATCTTGTGTTGTGTGGGAATGAGGAAAGCAGTGGTGGGAAAATCTACAAATCATTAAAAGTTGTGAAAGCCTTACTTTTACTTAAATAAATGGTGCAAACTGAATTTATGAAAAGTAAGAAATGATCACAATCAATTATTGATACATTAATGCATTAGTATTTAAATGTTGAGTCTGATCTGAGTTGCAGCCTACTAATAATCATTTTATACACTGCACTGTAGGTTCAGATATCCTTTCTAAGCAGAGGACATGTTGAGATAACGCCTCAACGGCCTTGTGTTGTTGTTTCTGTCTTTCTGAATGTTTTCATGGGAAGGAGGAGGTTGATTTAGATTTTCAGTGGCACACAATAAAGACATAAGGCACAGCTATCATACCAGCTGGTGAAAGTAATTTAGATCCTCACTTCCGACACCCATGGGCTGTCGTTCCTCAACAATGCAGCTCGTTGTGTTTAAGATATTGCAGCACTGAAACACACTGTGCGCACTGAAGAGATGAAAAAGCTATTAGATATTTCATAGAGGTAAATGAAAACCCCTGATACTGCAGGGGACTGTGGAAATGATTCCCACTGACATTGAACTAACTTGTGTTTAGCAGAGCTATCGCCTTTGCTGGTTATTTGCAGACTGATTTGTCACTTACAGTAGTAATCTACAGTGCATAACCTATATCTGCTTTTGCTGGTCATGATTAAAAGGATTTGTTTTGTTCTTTTATGATCTGTTTCATGTTGTGTGACAGTAATGTCATAGATAATTGGTGTTCCTAAAACATCGACTGAGGAAAGGGATGGCTGCTGTCACATCAAAGCATCTTTTCTTTGTGTGTGTGTATGCGTGTGTGTGTGTGTGTGTTTAACACAGCAAAAATGCTTATACAATGGCAGGGAACAGCTGTCGGGGATGTAATTAAAGTTTATTTCCTAATATATTTCTCTCAGCATGCCAGTGCCATGCAGACAGTATTAGGTGTGTTGGTTGTTTTAGTAGTGTTTAATTAAATGTGGTGCGACTCTTGTTTCACTCATGAGATTACTCTTTAATATTGATTATTTGCATAAAGGGACAGTTCACCCCTAAATCAGAAATAAATATGTTTCCTCTTACATGTAGGGATATTTATCAATCTATAATCTGCTTTGATGCGAGTTGTTGAGTGTTGGATATCGGTTGTAGAAATGTCTGCCTAGATGGCACTCAGCTTGGGGTGCTCAAAGCGCAAAAAAACCCCAAACAACTCAACAGTAATTTCTTTTTAGAAATCATGACTGCGCATAATGCCATTATTAATGGCATCACCTTTGACTGAGCTGTAATGTTAGCTAGCCCAGTGGTGCTAGGTGACCTCACAGCACGCTTCCTTCTTTACAGTGATGTGGTTGATGGCTGTAGTAGTTTGGGTAAAGAAAATAGCTCCCACAGGAAACTGCTCAAAACCAAAGAGCCTATGCTCAAAACAAGATCTGTGGATTATCCAATTCAGGATTTCTGGAAAGACACTTTGCTTTTGAGTTTTTCAAGTGTATTTTTGGGGGCTTTGAGCACCACAAGCCAAGTGCCATCTAGTTTCACTGTATTAGAGAGAGACAAACAGTTATGAGCACATACAGTTAATAGATTGTATATTTTCTTTGTACATTTCCTTTACCTATGAGATGCACCAGGCCAAAAATGTTCTTCCATTATGAACATAATGACTCAACATGCGGGCCTCATTCATCCTTGTCACAGTATATCCCTGCTTGGCCCAGCAATGTGTGTGTGTGTGTGTGTGTGTGTGTGTGTGTGTGTGTGTGTCTGTGGTTGCGGTAGCTCGGTGATGTCACAGGCCTGACACCACTCCAAGATGCCTTGGCAGGACATTGTCTGCCCTGGGAAACTGAGTTACGGTTGAACAGCCAACTTCTGCCTGACGGCTGGCCGTTCCACCGTAACAGCCATCCTTGGGGCATTATATAAAGTCCATTATATATTCAGGCATTGAATACATAATGGACTTTTTCTAAACTGGTTTCATAATCTCCTAAAGCATTGCATGTTTTTTAAATCTCAGCAAATCATTTATTTAAAGAACCTGTGCTGTTAAAGAACCACCTACTGTGGACGACCCATACTGTTTTGAAAATACAGCTTATATTCAAAAATGCCTTTAAGCACATACAGTAAAAACACAAAGGCAGTTTTCTAATGGGAACACATTCATGTTTTTATTGAGTAAAAGACTGAATACAGCTGGTGTTACTGTTTCTCCCCGTACATCCAAAACGGTGCAGCAGATCTTTTTCAGTGCGCCTGCATGCTCTGGTCCGTCTCTATAGCAACCTGCTTTAGTTTAGCATTCCCCTCCGCTCACCTGTGAGATGCCCAGCTGGGGCTTAATCAACCACTCAGATGTGATAAGGCATATTAGTTCATCAGCAGTTTAGCCATGTGCCTACAGTGTAAAAAATGTCTAGAATACTGTCTGAAACAGATGTATTACTAAGATTCATTGTATAGGGACAAAATGTTTGCACGTTTATTCTGCAATAAATACTGAGTATATATGTATATATAGAACACAATGTCAAATGTACAGGGATATAATTAAAGTGTGAAACTTACAGTGTGCACGTACTGTATCTGGAGTGATAAAGAGTAAATATATTTTAAAGAAGTAGAGAGAAAACCTTTTCTGTGCATCCTGTGTGGGTGCAAGTGAGTACGAAGCTGCTGAACTTAAAGGGGTTGTGCGTGGATTACATATCATGTGTTCTTCTTTCTCATATACAAACAATCCTTTACCAGAGAATATGTACAGCTTCCTCTTTCTGCATCTCTGTGTCCAAGAGTTTAAAGCTTCCAGTATCAAAACACAGTCACATTATATGTTGTATGTCATTTTCCAATATATAATACATCGTATAATATTCAGTTTGTATTTTAATTTCTCAAGAGTATAAAACACAGCAGGAGATGGTGATATAGAGGATAGGTAGCTATGACGTCAGGATCTGAGAGTGAGTGACCTCACACTGCAGTTACATAGAGTCAAAGTCATGGTCGTTGGGCTCGATGACTTCAGGGGTCATGACTCTGCCCATGAAGAGAATGGACCCTGGGAGAGGAGGGGGCGAATAGAAAGTTGGGTCAAAACACACATACTGTATAAAAGAGGCACATTTACATGTATGACGGCACACAAACCTGTCCTCCGGTTTCTTATGACAAAGAAAAACGGGTGATCGGCCATGACTTGTGGGTACAGCACCAAAGTCCTAGTCAGGGCGATCATTCCTAAGAGAGAGAGAGGAAAGGGAAAGGGGGAAACAAACACCATTATTTTCAGACAGAGAGGGGCAGGGTTTAGTAAGGCTTGATGTTATTGTAGAAGCCAATTCACTCAAAGAAAATGTTATGTTCTGTCACTACTAGAGCTGAGTATTGGTAATCAATACTTTTGAGCTATTAGCTGAACAAATGGAAACTTCTTACGTCAAAAAAAAGACTATTTGTATAGTTTTACTTGCTGCCAGTCACTGCAAGCCTTATTTGTGACACTTGATTGACTCACTGATACAATAGCTACAACCCAAATTGTCTAGTGTGGTCGAGCACAGTGTGTTTGACAGAACTGGCAGTTAAATGAGCTTACATGCTACCAAAATGTTCTTGAGTATGACTTTATGTCATGCCTGTGGTGTCTGGTGGTATTTTACAGTTAACTGAATGCTTTCATTAACATGATAAGTATCAAATTTGCACCAGTCATAGAAAAATAGGGTATCAAATGAAGTAATTTATTGGAACTGGTAATGGGCTTTATTAAACAGTACCCAGTCCAAGTATGTATTAATAATGTTACTGATCAGAGAGATTATGATATAGAGAAAAAGATGAAGTCTACCTGACCCAACGGCTCCCTCTGCCCCTTCCTCAGTCACATCCAGGTAAGCCTTCTGAACTGCCTTCCCAATGAACAGGTCCTTACCATCTGTCACATACACGCACAAAAGCACACAGATCATCACTTTATTTTTGGATCACTCATCAGTCATTGTGAGATGTGATGACAACATGATGCTGAGTCTTATTGCAGGATGACACTCATAGTCTGTGAACCAGCACATTTTAAAATTAATACTTCACACAACATGAACCTGTGTTACTTTGAATTCATGAAGAAAACTGTATTTCTTGCATGCCTCGCTTGGATTCTTGGTTCACGTTGGTTGCACGTAAGAAGAAACTAGAAGGCATGGAATTAGCTGCGCCTGAGTCTTCTTTTCTGGTGCGGTAGCCAGGGAAATACAAAGCAACAGCAGAGGAGGACTCGCACACAGAAGAATAAAAGAATCAGACTGAGGTCTGCATTTCAATATTTTTTATTCATTTTTATTTATCTTTTTTATTTATTCATTTATTTATTTTTCTTATTTTATTTTATTTTATTTTATCTTTTTATTTTCTCCCTGCACCAGTTGCTCCATTTCCAGTTTGTATTCCATCATTGTATGCATTTACACCAGCATTTGCTTGGGACTGTGTTTCTGAATGATGGTTGCTGAACTTGCCATGATGTGACCTGTTAATTGACCACATGTGTGCACAATCAAGCTCCTGATGACTGAGTAGTTGCACCTGTATGAGTAACCTATATGTGTGGTGAACCAGTATGCATGCTTCATTTTTCTACTGAGGAAAGTCCAGCATGGACTTAAACATTTGCACCTCTGCACTCCATGCACTTTTGCACATTTGTCTGTACAGCCCTGCAACATGTGAAATACAGACTTCATTCTGATTCTTTTTTTCTTCTGTGTGCAAGCCCTCCTCTGCTGTTGTTGCGCATGTAAAAAGAACTCATAAATTCTTGAAGAACATTTTGGGGGTGAAGTATTTCTTTAAAGCTCAGGGTACACTGTAACACAACCACATATTTGTAAAATCAACATTTATACTAGTGCATGGGATGACATCATGCAGTCTCATTCAAAAAATAGTGCTCTCTACCCAAACAGAAAAAAACTTATGAGTTGATTAAAAGCATTTTAAAATACCCTCTTATCTCTATCTACCTGCCAGAATAGAACGTCTCCTCTGAGCACATGTTGAGCTAGTACAAGATGTGCTGAAGTCCAGTACAGACTGCAGATTGTGTTTCACAATTAAATACTAGCTCCACAGGAACAGTAAGAACAAGCTGTTCAGAATGAAGCATGAAGCATCTTGAGTTTTTTAAGGATTTGTCAACTGTGATTTGCTGATGCATTTTGGTCAGATGTAGTTGTTCTCTATAAGGCTCTGTAAGGAGTATTTACCTTTTTTCATTTATTTTATTTATATTTTTGCTTTAGATGCAAAGTCTTTACATCTATTTTCCTCTGCCTCTGTGTATGTAACTCTCTCTCTTTCTCCTGATCTATTTTTACCACATGATGTGACAGCTCCTGACCTGCCCACTTGGTGCCAGTTACCTTGGTTACCTGAGAAAGCACCGGAGGCAACTTTAATGCAGCCAAGGAGCAGAAATATTGAATCAACCTCTCATACTGAATCCTTCTTGAAGTTTATTTCTTTTACTATTTGTGTTTTATCTATGTGCCCTTTATGGCAATCTGTGTCCCTTCTTTCAGCGATTTGCATGTGTGTCTGTGGTTTTCTATACAGCTGAGTGTTACCTGTCATGGCAGAGAGATCAGCATCGTTAGTGAAGATATTCTTTATTCCCAGCTCCTGCAGAGTGCTCCTCAGGTCGATCTTCTGCTCCACTTTGAACCTTGACAGCGCAGTCAGCAGTCACGTGTTAATGGTTAGAAATTTGAGGTGGATGATAATTTATCATCTAGTCACAAAACATACAGCTTAAGTTGACAGACATCAAAGTCTATTGTGTATCTTATTATGTTTTGCTACAGTGGCATTGGCTTAAATATTTAAAGGTATGTTGTTATCACTTTGCATGCATGTGCACAGTGCTTGTACATACTTATTCAAGTTTTAAATGAAAAATTGACTGTGCAACTTCTGAAGGTCCATCACTATGTGGTGGTAATTTACATTTAAACATTCCTTCATACTGTAGCTAGCCAAATGTGAATTACATGGTGTCCACATAGTAAAGTCCATTTGTTGGTTCAGTCGATATTTTTTATGGCCTTTTTTCAGACTACACTGAGATTGTTTAGGATGTCGGCACACTATAATTTGATTTTTTTCCCCTGAATTCTTTTATGATTTACTACACTAACATTTTAATGACATATTTATTGCAGACTATGCTATCATGCTTTTTGACATTTCTGTGGCATATACTATGACTTTTTATGACATTTCATTTGACTTTAATTGCCTGAGACTGGTACACTATTTTACATATTTGTGGTATATAACAGATTTTGATGCCCTTGGAATGAAAAATCTATTTTTAGGAACTGCCATTTTACAGCAACATTAATAAAGAAATAGACTTCCAATGATGGAAGATCACTAATCTCTATTTTATACTTAAGTAACTGAGGTATGATGAGATAAATTGGTTGCACAAAACTACCAAAACACAATGGTGCCATGAACAGAGAATATTGTATGGCATGCATGCATGTGTTTTTGCTTGTGTGTGAAACTTCTCACCTTGGTAGGTAGACTTCCACCTTCTGCCGTTTGACATTGTTAGCCCACTCCTCCAGCAGCGGTGCTTTGATGATGGGCTCCAGGGAAGCCAGGGGCACCTCCTGCCGAGGCAGAACGATCATCATGGACATGTCCTCCCCTTCATAGGGCATCTCTAACACCTGGTACACACCGCCAGCTTCCTGTGAGCCATCGCTGAATTCACCTGGTGGAGGGGGGGGACATATGCAAGCACTGAAAAAATGTGCAGCCATGCACATACACACATGTACCGGCGCTTCATGTAATGGGTTTGTGAACTTTGCTGAGGAGGAACATAAGCAGCATGTTAAAGCATATTGATCAACTGTATTGATTGAAGCACGCATGGTCATTTTCTTGATGAGCTAATTAAAAAGCACTGATGCCTGACTTTAAAGGCTTTAGTTACAGTTGTGTGAAAGCGTTTGACATTCTCTTTGAAGTTGTTTGAAGTTCAGCAGTAAAGGATGAGTCTGGCTATTTTTTGTACAATGCCCAAAGACTGAATAAAAGAAGTGGATGTAGCCACCTTGACATCATCCACTGGTTTGTGGCCCTCTAGCTGCATTTTTACACACCAATCCATGATCAGCTTCTTTCACTCCTTGGCCCAGAAACAGAAGTCCCAGAACAGAAGTCCCGACAAAATTTGTTAAGATAGTGATCAGCTAGCTATATAGGGGTGTATCGTGTCGTACATGTCTCCCAGAAGTGACCATATTTGGAAGAGAGGGTGGAGCTATGGAGGAGCAAGAGGTGGATCTGATGGAGAACCCAAGGACACCATCGTCACAGCGACTTAAAGCATACCAATGTGTTCTCATCCAAACTCATCCATGTTGCCGCTTTGTCAGGATACTTTCAGGTCTACATATTTCGAGTTTGATATCCTTCTGCATCTGATATTTACGTTCTGGGATGCCGCCACTGTGATGTCAACAAATGCACATGGTGGGATGACACTGCACATGCTTATATGTGCACATGGCAACCAACACCTGAATGTCAACAAACGCACATGCTGGCACGGACGGTTAGGATTAGGTGACAAAGTCACGGATGGTTAGGTTAAGGGGAAGAAGGCAAGAGTTAATGTCACATTCAAAGACTTAATTTTGCAACCAGTGGAGTCACCCCCTGCTGGCCATTAGAGAGAAGGCAGGTCTAAAGCACTTCAGCATTGGCTTAGCTTTTTAGACTTGGAGATAACCATCGAAAAAGAAAAAATCCTTGCAGGTACTCATACAAATACAACGGCCTACACACATTCAGAGACAAATACACAAGTGATCACACACAAACATCTGTAAGACCTGATATATGCTTACAGATATACTACAGAGGCAGAGAAAGTGATATCTTGATCATTGTAAGGTGGATCTTTAAGAGACTTGTCTCTTGTGTCTAATTAAACAAAACCCATTTTAATCAAGACAAGCCAACAAACATTTACTTGAATTAAGTGAGACAGTGTTTCTTAGTTAGGACGAGATAATCCTTTTATGCTCAAAACAAGTCCAACTAGATTTTAAGTCTAAATATAAGATTATCTCTCTTACTTAGCTATTTGCAGTGCAAGACAGAGATTATAGAGCAATTAACACTGCCAGCCTTTATCCCAATCTTGGCACATGATTTTTCTTTTGAAGCTGCTTAAAAGGGAAAATCACAACAAAAAGACTTATGATCCTCCATTAACTTACATGTAGAATTCTGTGTAACAGCTGCTGATGCAGAGCGAGGCCACATTGCAGCAGAGAGCGGGGTGTGGCTTCCCCAAAACATTTTACTTAACCAACATGATTGTGCTTCAAAATGAGAATGCAAACGCAGACTTCTCCCCAAGGACCTGTCCCTGTTCTGCATCCACACAGACGCCACGCTCACCAAACACACACACATGCACGCATGCACGCACACACACACACACACACACACACACACACACACACACACACACACACACACACACACACAGATCTCCATGATCCTGACTGTGTGAGAATGAGTATGTGTGCATCCTATGAACGTAGGTGTATGCAAGTGTGAAAGCTCACTACACACATACAGACTGCACCAAAATAACTCAAACGCGCCAACTTTAGTTGCAGTGCAGTAAGAATCTGACTTAACAGTCTTTGGCAGTACGTCAGACAAAAACAAAAAAAAAAACATTAGATGCATAGAAGAGAGACTGGAGTCATTTAGATGTAACAGCACTAGCCAACCTGCAGGACTCTGGTACAAAAAGTCTTACACATCACAGTGCTGGCAAAACACCAAATACACCAATATCTGTCATGCATAGTGCTCTAGCCCACAAATAAGTTTGATAAAATAAGCTTAAAATTGTTTATGGCATGCAAAACTTCAACAGGAATTTAACGACAGCAACCATTCAGAAAATAAACCCAGACAGCAAAATACATGTAATGCCTCACTAGATTTAGCTACATAACACTCGAATGTCAAACTGTCACATAGGGGGGAAACAACAGCAAGAGGATAACAAAAATTGAGCTATGGACTATGGTGATGTTTTGTACATGTATGCCTCTGCTCAGTGTCTCCATTTGGTTGATTCAGCTTATCATGCGTCCTTGAGATTCATTACAAATTGTAAAGTCCACTGTGAGTTGAACTCTCAGTTAGGATGGCCTGCTCTGGCAACCCGAAGGCTCTTAAGTTGGTACACCTTTATTTACAAAGCGATTCTTGGTCTGTTCCCACACTTTCTCCACACTTTCTCTGTGTTTTCATAGTGCAGAAAAGTACCGGTCAGTACTCATTGCGTTCTCAGGACCTCTTTATGCTCTCGGTCCCAAATACTCGGACAGAAATTGTGAAAAGGGCCTTTGGGTATTCTGCACCCTCAGCCTGGAATTTCTTTCAGAATGACTTGAAACTCAAGGAGCTGGTGTCACTAAATGTCTTTAAATCTAAAATGAAAGAGTTAGTAAGCAGAAAGTTAGTAGCAGATTCTACAGAATTTCGTTGTCTTTAGCCTGCCTGGTTGTGCAAATGACCCCCGGAGAGTTCTCTTTTGACTGATAGATAGTTCTCTTCTAATGCAAATTTTAGTGCTTGTGAATTATATTTTATCTCCCTTTGTGTCTCTGTCTGCAACTTTGTGTTTTCATTGCTGACTGTCTTGGCCAGGTCTCCCCTGAAAAAGAGATTTTTACTCTCAATAGGACCAACCTGGTTTAATAAAGGTTAAATAAAATAATACATTTTTAAAATGGAGAATTTTCAGCTTTTCACTGTTTTACATGGATGGAAACTTAAATCTTTGGGTCTTGTATCTTGGCATGATAAAACAAACAATGTAAGGATGTCACCTTGTGCACTGGTAGTGTGCAATTTACATTTTTCACTATTTTGTGACATTACTGTTCAGACTAAACAATTAATTAGTTAGTTGTGGGTAAGGGACAATATGATTTTACCACAGATTATTAATGCTAAAAAACACTTACAATAAATAGATCATGATGACTTTCCACTTTTGGAATGTAATTGTGAATATTGGGTCCAACAGCATTCAAAGAGACTGCTGGCAACTAACAATGATGGAGTCTCTGCAAAAAGAGGCTGCATACGCACCAACCTCAAAAACACATTTCATATTGAAAGATATGATTCCTTTTCAAATAGTTGAAAATAGCCTTGCTTTTTAAGATTGTTGAGCACAAAAAAGATCTGTCCTATCTGTGATGCAGTACAAATATATGTTGTTGTTTTTTTAAACAAAATGTAAGGTAGAGTGATGTCAGTATGTTTCGGTGCCATTTAAGAGTTTTAAGCATAGTTCGATGATTATTGGGATAATATTGTAAATTGAAATTCTTGTCATAACATCCCTTGCCTTGTTCCAGCACCTCATAGAACAATACAGTATGTTATTGTTTCAGTCACTGACCTTTTGAAACAAATTTTTCTTCCATAAAAAAAAATAAAATTTGCACTTCACAGCGTGCATGCTGCATGTGAAAATTGTATGTATTGTATTAATTTGAAGAGAGGAAAAAGGTCTCTCCAGAGAGATTTGGAAATTCACATTAAAAAAGCATCCCTCAGCACACAGGTATGTGAAGGTATACAAAATTAGATATATATAATAAATACAAAAACAGTGTGTTTGTTCTATCTACTGTCAGAATAGATTCAGTAAACCTGATATAGTATTATATGACTTAAGACAGACTTTCACAGTAAAGCTTAGATAGCCTTTAAGTATATACTACTAAATCAAACTGACGTATCAGAGGAGTTTGTGCAAGGGAAGAAGATTTTACCAGCAAAGCTCACTGAACAAAAAAGACGAGGCTTTCCTGGGAATAACACTCCAAATATGAATATTTCAGATCTAAGATTAACATTTTAAATAACCTCAGGAAATGTGAGCTGAAATTCAAGGGCTCCAGAAAAAGAGCCACAAGTACAAATCGAAACACACACACATGCAGCTCCTTCCTACCGTAGTAGAAGTCTCCCTGTTGGTACATCATGAGCGTCTGGACTTCAGAGCCATCGTCTCTGCTAAAGGAGAAGGTTCTGGTATTTTCTGGTCTGAACTGGTTCTTCCAGGAGCCTCTGAAGTAGACCGCATTCACCAGGGTCAGGCGGGTCACGCTGTTGAAGTCCTCAGCTGATAGCAGCTCACGGATCTTACCTGTAGGGAGTGATTTATTCAGTGTGTTACTGTAGGATCCACATTAAATTCATTAGCCTGAGGACAGCTCCTGCTGTGATGCAGCTTTTGAAGTCGCACACAAGGATAAGGATAAAGATTTGTGCAACTGGGGGTTGGAAATGTATTCGTTAAATTTTGTTTTCAGATCATCTGATCTAAGAAACAATGACACAACTCCATGTCACTATATGCTGGGATTGGAAATGTAATAATATATTCATCATTCATCTGCTTCTTTCCCTCTCTCTCTCTCTCACTCACTCTCAGTATGATTTTCCACCCAGTTGTTGATCTGCTCGGCCACGGCTGCTGATTCACTGAAGTCTACTGTTTCCACATCAGCCCGGAAGTATTTCCTCATGAGATGCAGAAACTCTGGGTTAAAGGTGACGCCTTCCTGCAGGAAGAGGCTGTTTGCAAATCGTATCACGCAGTGGGTGTCTTCTTCGGACAGAGCTGCGGTCAGGTTCTGGAGCAAAGAGAACTCCACACCTGGATAGCAGAGGGAGGCACACACACACATTCAAGCTGCAAGTGTGTATACAGAGTACTGTGGAAAAGATCCATACACTAATGTCAAACAATGATACAGTAAAGGTTCAATTAAAGCAAAGAAACAGCCCTGACATTTTTGGTTTTATTGATTAACCCTTTGATACCTGAGCAAATTTGCACGATTTCTTTCAAAAACATGAGACAACGAGTAACTTACAAAATGGCCAAAATATTGCAAGAAGATTTTAAGTAAAAGTGATGAGATAATTGAAATTAATGTGCAAAGTTGGATAAGTGCACCTTTAATCAAACTTTGTGACTTTAACAAAGACTTTCCCTTTGACCCCCATGCTGGTTAGCATGTGTTTATGAGAGTGTCTCTCACCTGGCAGCAGGTGGCTGAATCCAACAGCCTGTCGTATCTCCTCCAGTGAAGCGCCCCTGGCTCCCAGCTCCACCATGCCCAGGGCCACAGCCACACTCAGCGGAGAGAAAATGATGTTATCCTGATCCCCTGCCGCCTGCAGCCGGTGGTACAGTCTGACCGAGAACTCTGATATAGTGTCCTCCGGAATGTCTGCCGCCCGGCAACCGTAGCGCGGCAACAGGATGGAGAGGAGGAGGAGCGGGGACAACACGTCCAGGATCAACATCGCAGCAGAGACCACAGAGAGCTGAGAGAAAGAGGGATGTCAGGAGTGGAAGGTTACATGGAGAGATAAAGAAGTTAGTGTGATGATGGAGAGACAGATAAGAGAAAGGAGATGTAGAAGAAAAAGGAGAGGATGGAGAGTTAATGAGGCAAAGAGGGAGGAAACAGGAGGGATAAGGAACAGAAAATGATTGATTGAAGGGGTGGATGGGGGATGGGCAGCCAAAAAGGTGTGAGAGGAAGGAAAACAGATGAGAATGCAGGAAGGATAAGATGAAAGAGGGAGAACGATTTGGGCATGGACAGAGCCAGAAGTAGAGAGAGGAGGATTGCAGAAAGGAGGGAGATAAAGGTAGAGAAGATGATTGCATAAGGGAGAAAAAAAGATGAAGGACAAGGAAGCGAGGAAGACAGAGATGAAATTAAAGAGAGGATGTAGGATGACGAAAAGAGATCAGAGGAGAGAGACAGGAAACATCTGCCAGTCAAACACTGTGCCAGTTTAGATTATGAAAACAAAAGTGAATGCATTTGTAAAAAAAAACTATTCTTCAAAAATTATGGTAGCAGAGATGAATTTATAAATGCAAAGAGGGCTCTATTATTCATACAGACACTGTTAATTGTCTGCTTAGAAAAGTGCTGGGAAGCCAAAGAGTGGGATAAAAGGAAAAAAATGGATTTAAATGAATATAGATGAAAGGGCAGTGGGTTAAGGAAGAGATAAAACCAAGGCTGTGGTCGACAAATCCAAATAATCTACTTTCCAAACCACTTTTCCTTAACCTCAATAGAAAACATCATGAGGTCAAGGAAAGATGCGAAGGAGAATTCATAAGAACCTAGGAAAAGACAGCTGTGGTGTTTAAAGAATTGCAGTGCTCTTACATTAGGCTCCTATACGAAACAACGATGTTCAGATGACAGACTAGCAAAAGTGCCCATAATAGTTTTTTTCTTAATTGTTTTTAAAAATGTAGTGATTTGCTGCTTTCTTGAAGTACTTTGTGACGTTGATCTTAAAAAGTGTGCTTTAAGATATAAAGAATATAGTATTATTATTATTTACATTAATATTGAAATCATTAATATTAATATTATTATATTATTAAGTTTGTGTGTTACTTTCTTGTTGTTTCACATTATGCAGGCTAAACACTGACAACCCAGTGAAAAACATGCTTTCATTACCAAGGTTAGAATTAAAATGAAAAAAGACAATAAACGCTCCCAGTCTCTGTGAAAAGAAACAGTTGTCACACTGTGAATGCTCCCACTCACCCTCCTTTCCCCTCATATTTATCGCCAAGAATCCCAATATGATTATGTTAAACTAACTTACATTTACTCAAAATATGTACAGTGTGTTAGACACTGCTGTACATACTCTCATTTTAACACTTTCAACATGTTGAATTAAAAACATCATCTGGCTTAAAATGTCCACTAGTGTTCTGTTAATATGCTGATTATGATCTTGTAGAGATGATTATTGTCCTTTCGCTTACAGTACAATCATATGAAATATTTTTGCTAGAAGCTCTATTAGGCTATAGAAAACAGTAAATAGTAATACACATAAAACAAAATGAAATATTATAACTAAATGAGCATGTAAGAAGTAATAACAGACATATTTTTTTGATAAATACATTGCCTACATTCAGGGAAAAGATCTGATTTTAAGCCTGTGCATATAAAAGCTTAAAAAGCAGCACACAGCACAGTAAACATCTTTCTCGTTGACTGGATTGTGTTTTGAGGTTGTTTCAGCTCACACAGGCTGTGGATGTGTGATGTGACAAAATTCGTGACTCCGTAAAGAACGGCGGATGTTGTGTGGTGCTATAAATATTGTGCCATGACGATCTGTGGGACGGAGTTCTCCCCTTTCATTAAGGATGGTCCACTGTCTCCTATGGTAAAGGAGATTATAAAAGAAGCATTGAAGCACCTTTCCTTAATATTAGGAGAATTCAAACTGCTCTGATCATGGCAGCCGATCAGATACTGCTACTTTTTAATTTTATGGTACACCATATGTGTTGCCAAGACTATTTTATTTATATGTATTATCTGTTAAAACTGAAAACCCCAAATAAAATGTGGTTAAAAAAAGGGAATAAAGAGGGAAGAAAAAGGTAAAAGTACACACATGAAGAGTTAAACACAGTTGTGCACAGTCATAGAAATAACAGACAGAAGGGACTGGAGAGAGAAATGAGAGGCAGAGAGAAACTATATAAACAACGTGAATGTGTCGTTACTACAGCTGTACTGCTGACTGCAGTCAGTATTGCTGTTCAAAGCACATCTGCAAAATGAGCTCATACATATTTTATAGCCATTCTTATCATCTTGAGTTAAATCAGCTCCTTTCCTTCAAAATCTACTTCACTGTATATGTGTGTGTGAGTGTGTGTGTGTGTGTGTGTGTGTGCGTGTGTGCGATGTGCCTTTGCATGTGAATGGATGAGTGTCTGTCTGTCTGTATAGAATGACTGATTAGGGAGCGGCCTTTACATCCCTCCTCATCCTCCATCCTTTCCCTCATCTTTCCATGCCAACACACTTCTCGCCCCCTCTTTCATCTCCATCTTGTCCATATGTTATCTATCATCACCAACCTCCCCCCTTCTGTCCACTTCCATACCTTCTCAGTCTCTTTAACCCTTCCCCTTATACCTTTTAACATGAAAAGGAATATACACACACTAAGCCATCGCTCTGGCGCTGTTGTTGCCAGGCAACATTGTTTTCTGCTGCCTAAACAAAACAAGACAGAGTCAATGATATATAGCATAAAGTGGAGTGGAGAAAGATATCAAGAGATGGCAAATAAAGTGTGAAATAACACATGGATGTTTGTCTTGTTGTTTGTGTCTGCTGCTGTTGGCATTATACGGTTTGTAAAAATGATTCAGTTGGCAGTCCCATGCATGGCTGGAATCTGCTGGCTGCTACTGTGTCGTACGGCAGGTGACTGTGGTCACAATGTACCTGAGTGTCAACAACAACAATGGGCAGCAGCCAGAGAATTAGCGCCCCATCCTGTTGTGTGCTGTCCTTTCCTCTGCTGTGCTATGGCATGTGACAAACAATTTCTCCTCCAAAATAAAGCCAATCCAACCTGGGAGACACAATCATGTCAAATCATTAAAGGATTATTTTGGTTATATCCTCTAGTACTTCTTATTGCCAACTAATTCTATAAAAAGACCAAAACCGAAAATGAACTGATCCTAATATTCTCTGTAGCAAATGATTATCCCTCTGTGCCATAGATCCCCATTGGTGTCAAAAAACTAGTAAAAACATATCAAACAGCTACACTTGGTGACAAGTTCTTGTGTTACCATTAAACATGGCCACTGTAGTTCTTTTGACTCGCTCCCACATACACTGTCCTCCTGTCATAAATACTTGCTACAGCAGCCAATCTACGCCTGAAAATGGTTCCCAAAAATGTACAAGTTTTGAGGGGAATTATTAGCTCCATGAGCTGCTCTCCTTCTGCTATCTCTGCCCCGTTAACACAAGCTAACTAACACAGCAGCAGTGGCTAATGTCCAACACTGAGCCATTAAACAGCCACAAAAATCTCACACAAAATCAGTCGTTGCACTCATTAATAACCATTAGGTAACGATAGCTGTGTGATGCTAACAGTTAGCCCAGTCACTTTTTGTATGACTCCATCCCTGGCGTGGTACTCACACACCCGAACACTGTAAAAATAAACTATTTGTTTTGTCTTTTAAAAAAATTGAGTCTAGTCTGCCTTGAATTTTTAAGTTGACTGAATTTGAGAAGACAAGTTGAATTGTTACAAAATAACCTCAATATGTCTTCTCAGATTTAGTCAACTTAAAATGTTGGTGCAGTCTGGACACTGACTTGTTTTCAGTCATGAAATTTATGTTAAATTTGCTGTAATTTGACAAAGTTGCAAGGTTGTGCATAATTCATGGGGACTGGCTAAATTTGTGTTACTGTTGCAATCACAACATTGCAACATCCTGGGGGACTGCTCAAAGCAATATCTCATAATTGAGTGGCTGGAGCCAGCCAGTCCTGCCTATATTACAATAAACCCAATCTAGGTCATAAGAAATGAAGTTTTATTCCTCAGTCTCTTGCAAAACACACATCGTCACATGTCACTCCCACTTTATGTCCATTTAAATTGACAGTCTACATTTCATCTTGTTTGTTCTCCGTCTATAAGTATTCTGACAAACTGCTTTTGACAAGCATGGTGACCAAAGTGCCAGCTGGATTTGCATTTACATCAGTCAGCAAATGGAAATCCATTTCAGTGGACACAGTTTCTTCACACAAAATGGAGTCACATGACACTTTGTTGTTCATGTACCTAAATATGTAACAATTTAGATTTATAAATGCAATATGGATGATTAAATAATACTCACTGCAGCACAGTTAGATTCTTATTTGTACAAATGACATTGCTTTGCTCATTTAAGAAATTACTGCCCTTAAAAAAAAAAAAAGAAATCATTATAATTGTGAACTGTTAAAATTTCCCAGCACAAGTTGGATGACATGCTCTTAGGGCTGAGAGCTCTAGACAGCATGGGGAAATACTGAGAGATAAACTGATGCATAATTCTTTTTGGTTTTGGTAATTTTCGTGAAACTTGCTGGCAGGAAGAAAAATAGAGAAAAAGTATAGAATCTTAGGTCTTTATTTCAAACATGCCAAATAAAATGGGAGAATGAAAATAAAAATATAAGTGAGAAAAACAACACCAGAATGCCCATCGGACATATTCAGCAAACAACATTGTAAATTCCATAAATTAACACCTTTGTTGGTAAAACAATAATATGTAGCGCTAGCCCTCACTAACTGTTTCTTGATCATACAAGTTCCTCTCAAATCATTCAAATTTTCTTTCATTTGAAACAGCTTTTGGATACTACTAGGTAGTAGCTGATTTTTAGCTCTGTATATAATTTGAACCATTTTGAAATCAACCAGATCTTTGAATGTGAGTGCTTTTAATTTGATAAAGAGTGTGTTAATAATACCAGCCTATTGTTAAATGGATCGATTGACAAATCGATTTAGGCCCTTAAGATTACTTAATGTAAGATATTTAATCTGATCATATTGTTTAGATTTGACTTATACAGTGGCAGGGAGGGCAATCAGTGTTGCAGGCACAGAAGTTATGCTTAAAGCCTTGGAAATGGCTTTGTCGCATTAATGATTTTTACCAGAAAAATGAACAGACACCTGAAGGCACAAATCTGGTGTATTGCAGTTAATAAACAGTCAGTCACGTGCGTTCACCTGCTCTCACATGTCGTGCGTCACACAGTGAAGTGTGAATTCGAGAGATCCAAAGAGAGTAAGAAAGGCTGAGGGAAAGGAGGGGGCGGCTGGCAGAGATGTAAATGGAGGTAATGTTCTTGACCTTCTGAGCTGTGGGAGCTGAACTTTTCTGAGACAGACAGCCCCGCTCTGTGTAAGGAAAGACCCAGCCATGCAGTTAAGCCAGGGAAAGTAGTGTGGAGCATCACTGAGTGTGCGCCTGTGTGTGTTTGTGTGAGTGTGATAATAACACCATGGGTGGCTGCCTATTCCTTGTAACGCTGACACCATTCTGACCTTTTGAGTTGCGGCATGTTGTCTGCAGCTATTGATGACTACAAGACCAACTTTGGCTCCAATCTACTCAGGTGGGGTTCCCAGCATGCCTCCCAGGTAAGCAAGGAAACCCAACACCCAGCTGTAAAATGCTCTCCCGTGACTTAAAGAACTGAATATGTCAGAAGATCTCTCATGGTTTCAAGTTGCAAGAGTTTAATCCTGACAACTTGATTAATTCCATGCAATTAAACTCAGTGGCCTTTAAAAGCAGCCTCTAATCTCTCTGTGTAATCCTAATTCTCAGACAGAATAGATCGGCAGTTGACATTTCTACAATTAAAATGTGACGTCACCCAAATCCACGGCACGCACCTTAATCCTTACTGCCATTTAAACCCAACACCTTTAGACGGCATGCTTCGGAGGCCAGGGGAATTTATTAAACATGGGCATCCTCATTCACGGATCAAATCCACAGGCACGCACACACACACACACACACACACACACACACACACACACACACACACACACACACACACACACACACACACTTTGAGGTACACGTTTCCACATCCAAGCCAAGGTTACCAAGGCAACTGCAAGTGATGGACATTTTTCGTTTTGCAGAGCTGACAGAGAGACATTTTACCCTTTAAAGATATCTTCCTCCCTCCATATAGGCAGATAAACTCTTTTCCTTTTTTCACACACTACTCAGCATTTTCTGACTAACCTCTCTCTTTGCAAGAACTCCTCACACCAGCTCCAGTTCTGTCAGTCAATGCACTCTCTGACATTGTCTGGTACAAACACACACACTCGCTCCCCAGACACACATACATTGTACTGACTGCACTCAGTAATTTTGCAAAAACAAGTCAAGCTTCTTCTTTTCTCTGGAAGCGATCGCAACGGAGCTGCAGCAAAGTCCCCCAACAGTATTTCCCTCTTTAACCCACTTCTCTGCTCTAGCTCAAATCACGGCACACTGGTTCACTTAGGCTCTAAGTACACTTCCAAACTGCCGGAGCTCATTGGCGCTTTGACGAATTCTGTGCAAATGCTAACATCCCATTTCACGAAAGGCCTATCCCTCTGGGAATAAACTGCAGAGAATGATGTCTGTGATTATCTCTGGGCCCCGAAAAATGTTGAATTTCTGCAATGGACGCTCTGTTAAAAAATGGCAAAGCAATCTGGCACCATGAAGATGACTAACTTAAAAAGGGCTTTGCAGTACAGAGATAATGGAGCCTGATTATCATTCATGAGTTTCAAGTTTTCCTTGGAGGCGCTATACCGACCACTTTCTACATACTGTTCAGGTCTTGAACCGAGTGAAATGCAAAAAGACTAACGAACACTTACGCTGAAAAAGATTAAACCTACATCATTAATCTTGATTCACTCATGTCTGAGTGTCTCACGTTTCCCCTGTTTGATTAGACACCCGTCTCTCTCCTATTGCTCACCCACCGATGTGGAGAGTCCCAAGACGTAACAGTAGATTTACACAAGGAGGCTGCAATACAGTCCACCGCTGGGTCGAGACTTTAACTCCATTGCAGTCAAGGAAAAAGGAAGTGCTAAACTCCTACGGCAGCTGGGGACTTTTATTACTATGACCAATAAAGTGGATACAACCCATCAATCAAGCTGTCCATTCTGCTCTTTCCCCCTATTTACACCTACTGTAGAAACCAGGCAACAGCAGCTAAATGCCCACGTGGCTTGTATTGTATCTCACGGATGCAATTTTTTTTGTAAGAATAACAAAGCAGTTTTGTTTGTGGTTTAACCCTTTCAAACCTGGATTATGAGATATTGTCAAAAAATATGGAGAAATATTCTGAAAGCTATATTTTCATTCATATAATTATATATTTAAACTTAAAGAAATAAATAGAAATATACATGTGTTTTTATTCTTTTTACTTTCAGCACTTTCTTAAGGTCATTTTTCTTGATTGTTTATGTTTTTCTTTTCTTTTTTGTTGCTTATTTTTAATTAATCAACAAATAAAAAAATAAAAAAATTTCTTAGTAATTTTTGTTTTATTCAGTTGTGACTGAATAAAATAAAAGACCAATTACTTTGAGATTTATGGTATACACGCCACTCCATTCACATTATTGATATCAAATGAAGTACACTATGGGTATTGCTATTGCTTTAAAGGTATTGGTATCAGTACTGGTATCATAATGTTTTAAAATGATACCCAGCCCTAAATTCAGGATTTCTTAATATCTTGGTAACAACCATCCAAACCTACATCACAGCTAACATAATTTTAGATTAGTTAAGTATGATAATAATTAAAAAATATAATATAATAATAATAATAATAATAATAATGATAACTTTATTTATATATCATAGAGTTTAGTTTGGTTAAATTTAGTTAAAATACCTTCATGTTCCAGATAGATCAAATTCTACTTGACAGTAAAATCTGAGGGAAAACACTGGGTATCGTCTTATAAAGCAGAAATTGTCCCTCCAGCAACTTCAGGATTGGCTCATTTGCAGTATTTCATTTGTTAAGTGGCCAATTTAATGAATTGAATTTCCTCATGTATAGGAAATTATAATTAAGTTTGAAATGTATTATAAATAATTCTTTATTCTGTAATAGCGAAAGCAACACAAGATGTGTGACGCAGGGCCACTAGTGGAGAGAAATACCCTGATTGATTCAATGGCCGAATATCTAACAACTGTACAGTATCACTTATGGTGTAGAAATAGTTTCATATGTAAAGAGCCCTCCTGTATTTCCTGGTTTCCTGGGGGTGTAGCAATAGATCATTAGCACCTGTTAAACTTACAGAAACAACCCTGCCCTTGCAGTTTATATCCATCCCAGTGCCAGAAAAAAACAAAAAACAAAACCTACCCACATCCCCATCCTCAGCCCAGCATTGCAGCTCATTCAGCCATTTGTTAGAAAATGACATAACGTGCTATGGACCCTGCCTGAAGTCCCAGGATGCTCACTGTACACTCCACAGAGGGCAAACAGAGGTTAAAAACCCTTAATTAATCCCTGCTAACAGAGATACCCAGAGGAACACACGCACACACACGCGCGCACACACACACACACACACACACACACACACACACACACATGCACAAAGCCATAAAGAGGTATAAAGACAGTTTAATACACTGAGAAAGAGAAAAAAAAAGAAAAGCACAGACAGAAACAAAAAAGATATATGGTTTGGATTCACAGAAGAGAGGAAGACGCAAAGACAGACAGAGACAGGAAGTGCACTGAAAAGCTGAATGGACACACAGCTTTGACTCAGAGCCAGTGATATCTAACGACCCCCTGCATGACATGGCAAGATGGTTGACTTCTCCCCACACTCTGCCAAGACACACTCAATAGTGTCTCTTTTCTTTCTCTATATCAGAAAACACACACATACACACACACACACACACACACACACACACACAGCTCCGGCGCTGTGGGAGCACAGATCGGAGGTTTGAGCTGTAATTGGATCGGCCTCTATTTGGGGTCAGTGGTAAAAGTGAAAAGACTGGAGGCTTTTTCAAATGGACTAAAGACGGGGGAGACATCGGAGCACAGGAAAGGTCACTATCAACTAGTCCTATGGGGGAGACGTGTGCGTGGGTGTGCGCGTTTGGGGGGAGGTGAGAACTGGAGACAAGGCGGGTGATGCTGAATGAGGAGTGATAGCCCGGTGAGATGGAGACAGCAGAGATGGCAGGCAGGGTGATATTAAGGGTGTTTGGATCGCTCACAAACTGAACTGTGATTATTTTGCTCGCTTCAGGAGGGGCAGGGGGTTAGCTCGCACACAGGTGTGAAAATTGAGAAGAGATTGAGTGAGACAATGATGGTGACAAGTGAGACAATTAGGAGAATAATTCAAATTGATTTGGTATTTGAGCCGTGGAGTCTGAAGGAGAGGAAATATGGGTATTACCAAATCACTTCAACCTACTCACTGTCCTCCTCAGAGAAATCTGTCTCTGTCTTTCCCGTCGTCCCTCCTCTCCACTCGGCCCACTCCTCAGGACCACCAATCAATTGACTGATTTCCAGCTTGCATGTGAGTGTGTGCATATGTGTGAACCAGAGAGCTGATGTGAGCTGCACAGGCTGTAAAAGGTTGACAAGACTGCTGTGAAATGGTATTGAATACCCCCTTAAATCTGTGAAATCTTGAGTTTTGTTGAGAAATATACCAAACGCCAAAATTTGTACTGTTAAAAATAATTATTTTTAGGGATGCAATATAATACTTGCACGTCATTGTTATCAGCTGATATTGTCTTTTAAATAAATTAGTGGACTTGGCCAACATGTGTATTTTTGCCAATATGAAAAAGTGAACAAAGTGAACATGTACAAAAAAATCATGTAAATAATACAGGTAACAGAACAATATCTGAAAGACATAAAAGTATGACACAAGTATGTATGAAGAACAGAAATCACAAAAACAGACAAACAGGTGATAAAATAAATGAGCAAAAAAATGAAAATACATATCAAAATAAAGAAAAACTGGGGTACAGGCGTACAGATAAAGAGGCATATTTAGTCAGAAGATTCTGGTGGGAAAAGCTGCATAATTTTTCAATAATATATAGATATATAGATATCAGTATTGGCCAAAGGAGTTGTTATATATCGACATTGGATATCGACAAAAAATCCAATATTGTGCATCTCTAATTATTTATAAATGTTAAAAGGTAACTTAGTATCTTGGCTTAATTTATCCGATAATGTCTATATTTTAGAGGTTTCTTTTCTGAGTTTATGTATAGCTTAAACTAATGATTAATTAATCAGTAATCTGTACCTTTAAGATATCGACCGAAACAACTCGGTACTAAATGGTATCGATAAATGTCTCCAGTCAAATGATATTGCCTCGCTGATCTGATCTCAAACCGTCCTATCACATACGCGTGTGTGTTTAAACGAGGATATATTTAATTTTATGTTGACCACTCACAGTTTGATGCATTCATTCAAATAAACAAGTAATTCCCATTTTTTTGATTTCCTCTCACCCTCTCTGTTACTCCCGGATATAACTCCTGACCTCTTTCTCTCTGAATCTCTCTCTGCTCTCATCCTCCTCTCTGGCCGGGTATGAACTAATCCCCCGTGTCTTTGCAGCAGCAGAATGAACGGAGGGACAAACCTGCTGACTGAGTGTGTATGTGCAGGTGCTTTGGTGTGCACGTTTGTTTAGAAAGTAAAGGGAAAAGTGAATTTAAGAGCAGAAGAAAAACTACTGAAATGTATTTTAGCCACCTTTCTTTATGTTTTTAATTATATACTGTAAATTTATTATATAACTTAAACTGCCGTGCTTTTTCTCAGTATGCTTCTCATGTGAATCCCATTCAGGAAGACAAATAAGCACTTTTTCATGCTGATCACAGTCAAGCTTTTGTTCTGCAACATTTTCCAGTAAATTCAAATTCAGTAACCATGGGCATAAATGTATTTCAGGACAAAGACACATTAAATTAGATTTTTTTTCTTCAGTTCATACTGCATCAAATAACAGGTTGAGTTTAGCCTGAGATGATGCATCTGTAGTCAACTGAAGTACTTACTGCAAATTTCCTCTTATTCTTAGAGCAGGATATGCACACACACACACACACACACACACACACACACACACACACAGAAAGAAAAGCAAGGTTATGCTTGGCAGTCGCACACATGCACATGCTGTGTGCAGAGCATTCAGTCAGTTACGTCTCCCTTCCCTTGCTCTGTTTCGCTAGGCTGATTTGAAAGACATTTAATTATTGAAATGCAATTAATGCAGCACACTGTGGGAATAGGCAGGACACACACACACACACACACATACACGCACTAACACCATGGGAGGGGATAGGGAGGAAACGGCAGGATATCAACAGAGATTAACCAGTGATTCAGATGCATATGGGATTAATTCGGTGAGATTATGACTGAAAGGGATGCTGATTTTCTGAATCTGGAGCTGCTAAAACTATGGGCCTAAATGAGGATAGGGGGCCATTATAAGAGTTGCAGAGATAAAGAGATCATAGGTGGACTGAGAGAATGAGGCATGAGAAGGAGGGATACCAAAATGATTATTGTTGACACACTCTTTATCCCCCTCAGTGTCATTTTCACATATAAATACATCATGATAATTTAGCTTTACATTACAAGAGATGTATTTTGTTTCTCTCTCAGATATTTGAACCAGCTCAATCTGCAGGTTACATGGATTTTCACCACAACCACCATGAACACACGCATACACACACCTGCATGAAGGAATAACAAGTGGTGTGTGTGTGTATGTGTGTGTGAGTTGGGGGGGTGGGGATAGGGTAGGACCAGGCTACTACAATCTGCCTCGTTAATTCACACACATTCACTCACTGCGCCTTTGCCTGTATTTCAAGGACAAGAACCACACTGCAATGTCTGAGCAGTGAAACTCGCAAACAAACAACAAAAACAAGCAATGCAATCGCAGACCACCGACAAAAATTCAACAGCACTGGATGGTGGACACACGGTTATGCGCTTTAATCAATAGGCTTGAAGAAATATGTTTGGCTCCAGTGTGCGTCTCCACCCGCCCCCTTATTAAGCCCACACATGTTGATTATAACATCATAATCCCTTTATAGTACTGCATAAAAATCCTCCATTACACCAACACATTCCTACACCTCCATAAAAAATATTTCTGTGGACAAACTCAGAAATAAGCTTTTTTTTTTTTTTTTAAATCTCACAAAGCTGAGCGGTTAAGGTTTGTTATCCTATCGTGTCATTTATAAAAATCTGTGCAGCTTTTTGTGACTGAACCAGTTGTAGGTTATTGCATAAAACGGCTCTTACCGATAAACGGTGTTAGGTATGATGGATGGATGTGTGCGGTCTCTCTCTGCTGCTCTCCTCCAGCACCGCAGCTCGCTGCTTCTTCATTTGCCGCAGACCCCGCCCCCTCCACGGCGATTGGTCCAATGAACGTCGACCAAAGAGGTGACGTGAAACGAGAGGACTCCCTGCCTCTTGCTTCCGTCTTTGTTTCGACGAACTGTTTCTGTCCTCCCGACGGCGGCTTCGTGTTTTATCCGTTTGCCACATATGCACACGACACAATATTTTTGAATTTAACGCTTTACTTTGAATGAGAGCTTAATAACAGCTCTTAAATAAACTTCCTCAGCATAGTTTCCTTTTAGGCGAATGCGTAGTTCTTTTGGCGAATCTACATTAAGCTAGTAGTAACGGACTTTGACCGTTAGTGGTGTTTCTGTGTAAGGCTCACTGACACTGGCAGATAAGTATCTTGTTCCACAGAACATCAGTTGCTCATGATATTGTGATTAGTTTGCTGTTCAACCTATTTTAACTCCAAATATATTTTCATAATATCACTGAGAACAAAGTCTAATATATTGTGTTCTTTTTAGAGGGATTTTTTGTTACTTTTTTTACGCATAACACTGTTGAAAACAGAACTTTCTTTTATCAATACAGACATTTACAAATGAAAATAATGACATAAGAAGGTACAAACCAGACAGAAAAATAAATAAACACAAGTATGAATACACATAGGGGTTTACCTAATTAGTAATATGATAAAGCTATGAGATTTGCATACATTAATAGTTTAGTTTAGTTTTTAGTAGATATTTTTAAGTTGGATGCTTTAAAATTTGTATCTACATTTACAGCGCTGATCTGTTTAAAAAAGTGTTACATGAGGGAAATTTAAAAAAAGAAAGTAAAATTTAACTTAAACGATGAGCAAATTAATTATATACTTAAAGAAATTTGGATTGTTGAATATTAGCAACTTAGAGAAATTTGAATTGTTGAATATTAGCAACAACTCAGGTTCTCTGAATGAAATGTCTGACTAAAAAATCAATCTAGAAGATTGTAACATGTACAACTAAAAAGTTTTCTCGTGTTTCTGCTATATTAAGGTATATCTGTCATTCCTGTTAAAAATAAATCTATAAATAACAGAATTTACTGGATAGTATAGCAGCTATAGTACACAGGAGTACAGAATAATAAAAAAAAAACTCTTTGATTTTGCTGGGCAGCACATATTTGTAAGGAAGCGTAAATATAAGAGACTGATTCTCCAACTTATATTTAGATGTTTTCTAGAAGTGGAAAAGCACTAAAATAATCTTACATTGCTCTATCAACGAAAGCATCCCAGGGGTTAATCAAAACGCACCACCTGTGCCTTTTTGGGACTTGTAGTCTGTTTTGGTGGCCATTACAATGACGACATATGGAGGAGCGTTACCGAGAGAACTACAATTAGCTTCCCCTGTGATACCAACGGACAGCTCTCAACACCGCCCACCTCGGCTCTCAGCTACAGCTTTGTCAGGCAGAAAACTTCCTGAATGAGACACAAACCACAACAAGAGGGGACATAGGAGCAAACAACCGAAGCGCCTGCATGTATGTTGTTATGTATTTTATATTTCCGCTGTTTTGTCACTTGACACACGCGATAAAACGCTAGTTAGCTAAAGACGGAGTTGAGTTGAGCACCTGTTCTGAACTGCTAATCTCCTGATAGCGCGTGAACGCTAGCTCTGGGTATTACTGCTTTTTTAGTCTCACCACAGGTAGATGAAGTCAAGAAAAATGGGACAAGGTTTTACATCATAGGCTTTTTAGATATCAGCAGCCAGTCACCAAACATGTCCCTGAGTTTTTTCCACAAATGTACTTTACTTGAAGCAATCATTGTTGGCCTACTTGTCGGATGTAACTAGTGTAACAACAAAGAGTTGTAGGATGTTGTATTTGAATAAATGTATGATTTTTAATCAAAATATTTTCATAATGAGCCACATGGGAAAGGGTTTTGAGTGAGCATTGAGTTTATACAATTACAATGGGACAAAAAAAGCTGAAATGGGACATTTATCTACATTGAAACCAGCATGTTTTTAACCCTTTGAAACCAGGGCAAACTTACTTGATTTCTCTCAAAAGCCTGGGGTGTAGGCAATGAGCACCTTAAAAAGATTTGACCCAGAAATTAGCAAGAAATTCATTGAAAGTACAAGTAAATTGCCTGAAATTTAGCATACAAAACAAAACAAAACAAAAAGATAAAAGTTAAAAGCAAACAAATAAACAAAACAAACAAAAAAGAAAATAAGGCAATGACTTAAAAAAAGTTTTAGTGTTAGCAATTCAGTCAAAATAATTTTAGATAAATATTTTTGAAAATTATAAATATAAGCTAGTTCTCTGGCTTTTTTTACCTTCTTAAAAACAACTTTACAAACCTATTACTTTCTTGCAATTTGTGGGACCGTTCTTGCTAAGGGGTTTATAGCCTTTTTCCCATGTTTTTAAAAAAAAAATCAAACCAAAGTTGCTCAGGGTTCAAAGGTTTAAATTCTTGTGAAGGGTGTGTGAATGCTTCTCAAGAAAAGTGACACTAATCCATGTTTCAAAGGGTGACACCACCAGGTGCCATAAAATCATGGATTATCTCTTCCTTCTTCTTCCTATAAATGAATTGCCTTTTGGGGGGCTTTATCATATTCAAAAACTCATGAAACTTTGCAGCTTTATCAGGTCTGGTAAAAAAATTGATATTTTAAGGGCGAATTTAAAAAAAATGGCTCATGATTAGAATTGTTGGCATAAATAATTAAAACGCTGTCAAAAGGACACATGTCCTGACAGAGATTTTGACTTGTCATAGCAGCTATATCACAGATGTAACTAAAAAAAACACCTTGGATCCATGTTTATTTTATTCATCGGCGCATCAGTGATTACGAAAGCATGAGAGGACAATATCCTGACAGTAAGAGCCACAATTAATTGTTAAAATGTATGTGTTAAAATGCAGATGGATTAAAGTACATGTTTACATGACTTTATCACTAACATTTTGCAAAAAACAACACATAATAATTGTTTCTCTGTTTCCTTGCTTTGTGTAACTTTAAGGTTAATAGGACACCCACTTCAGGACCCTGTGACATCATTGTAGGGTGTGGTTACAGGTGGAAATAATCACACTTTTGACCACACCAAACCACACCCATCAGTGATACTTGGTTAAAGCCTGTTGAGGGGCTGTCTGTGTAACCACGTCTGTTATCGTCTCCTTGTGGTAGCTGTTTTCAGATACCTGTATAAAGACCCTGTGACTAATCCACCTCCCATAATCCCAGTCAGCTACTGATAATGGAAAACACTGCCATGCTGGGCCTGTCTAAAACCTTAATGTTCGTGTAATAGTGGTTGCCAAGGGGCAAGATAAAACATCTAATAAAGTTGAGAGCCATCTTAGTTGCAGTTAGAAATGACAAGAGTAAAGTCAGACTTTGTTTACATGCATAAATGTTACTGTTTTTACCCTTATTCTGAAAAAGACAGTATTCCTACTACATTGTTTACATGGCTGATGAAAATGATTATTTCACTAAAATTCCCTTCCAGGCATATTCTGATTGACGTGCCCTGTAACAAGCTGACAATCATGTCAAAATATGGAAAAGTGGGAGGGTGGAGCTACTAGTGCCAGTTTGTTTCTTTGCATCCAAATTGGATTTTTTCAGTTTTCCTCCGGTGGGTGATTTGCCCGACTGTGCAAACACAGCCTCCATTTGTCATTGCCTCAACTACCACCTTGAAAACATCGGTGTTGCAATGTTTGCACATAAAACTTGTTTATATCCAAGTCTCTGATAATGTTTAGAAGTTACATTTGTCATGTTGACCAGAAATTTGGGCTTTTCTTTAGGGCATGCATCTCTGCCACAGCCCTGCAAACTTTTATGTGAGTTGCTGTGTGTTCAATGCATCTATGACAACGCACTGTAAACAGGCAAACTTTAGTAAAAACCCAAGTTGAGATGCGTATTCTGCATGTGCCGAATACATGTCCAAAGAATGCTCCTAAAATCCAGATAGTATAGACATAATCCACGTGTTTTAATGTGAAAATGCTACATTCGAAATAAAGTCTAAATGAGAATATCCAAGCGGAATATGCCAATTATGTTAACCCGCATAAAATTCATACTGTTGTCATATCTGGGATAACCATGTTATGCTAGTGTGCAAACATAGTCACTGTATCTTCACACGGTGACTCATCGTATTCTTGAAATGATGAGGCACACGCATGAAGAATTACCAGGTATGTGAGTCTGAATGAAAAACAGTGTCATATCAAATGCTGTTAAAGTGTCACACTACAAACAACGGCAAAGGAAGAACTGGTCCTGGAGGTGTCAGATAGAGACATAAAAGGCATATCATAGATATTTTCCAGGATTCACTACTTCCTTATGACAAGATTGAAGTAGAAAAATCATTGACTATGTGTGCCAAGGTTCTATATTTATCTCAGTGATATTTTTATTGCTGCAGTAATATTGAGAGGGTGTTCCTTACTCAGGTATGACTCATGCCAATTTTGTCTCCATTGCACCCGGTGGAACAATAAAGCTCACACCCCTCAGCAATGTGGCTGTTAAGTGACGATCATGTCTGTGACTGAAAGGCTTTCTGGGAGGTGGTGCTCATGGGAATTTATGACATGTGATGGGAAGGAGTAAAGCTGGTGCATTGTTTAATGATATAAAATTGATTTTGATTTTTAGAATTGATTTTGTGACATTAAACAGTGTTCCCACGGTATGGAAACATTCACAGTCTCTTTTTCCAGGCCTGTAAAAGTTATGGAATTAGTAAAAATCACTGAAAGTTTCAGTAAAGTCATAACATTTTTTGTGTGTGATGAAAATGTTACAGTATTCTATTGTGGATAACCTTCCCCAAAATGTAACATAACGGCTAATGTATTTTGTGAAGCTGTTAACGTAACACATCTCTAAAGTGCATCTATGTGTTTTTTTTCCACTGTACATTTCTTCATTTTCTCACTGTGTTCTGTCTCTCCGCCAGTGAGCTGAAATGATGCTTGAATAGAATTTGAATTTGATATGTTTGAGAAATAACATCCATGTAGCGCACAATTTTTATATTATAGGTCCTTGAAAAGTCATGAAAAAGTTTTGAAATTTTGTCCATGAAAATGTGTGAGAACCCTGATTAGATGTGCTTGAACTGATTCCTGATTTTAATCATGCAAATTATATTTTATTTTTTTAGTCCCTTACTCTGTTACTTTCATCCAACATCTTTTATCGCTACTTTCTTGTTCACCTTTCCTGCCTTCTTCTTCTTCTTCTTCTCCGTCTTCAGGTCCTTGTCTGCTCCCATTCTGTCAGCCTTCATGAATGATTGAATGAGGTGAAACTGGCATCAGTGGACAAGCACATACACAAAGGGCCATTGATTGGTCAAGGATGTCCATGGAAGACATGAAGATTGAAGCTGACACCGCCTCAATCGTCTCTATGGCTCTCTACAGTGTGATGTTTCCTGTCTTTAATCAGGTAAAGAATGCAGAGTTCTCGCTGAAGTGAAAAAAAGGAAGAAAGAAATGTGGATGAGACTTGTGATAGATAATCGGGTGAAGCAGAAGCGAGTGTAATGTGTGTTTGAAGAAAATACTTCTAGAAGTTATCTGAATGGGATTCTGTGCAGGGTTCAAATGTTTATGGTGTAGCAGAATAGAAAAAAGGGAACAGTAGACATTGAATGTTCCACGTTAATGTTTAGTTAACACTGAGGAAGAAGTGTGACGTGTTGCACTCTGAACACCAGGCCCACCTGCCACAATATGTAACAGAGCAGAGGCATTAACCAAGTGCCTGTAGCTACCTAAAAACCATTATATATCAGCGGGACAACAGATTATTGTAGCACTTTATGTCTCCCAGAGAGGAAAAGTTACACTGACAAACAGAATATTGTTGGTTTACCTCAGTGTCCTTTCTCCTGACTTTACATGTCTTGAAGAAATTGTTCCACTGAATGGTCAGAAGTGACATGCTTTGATATTTACAACTATTTAATTGAATCACCGGTTAAGATCATCATTTAAGCTAACAAAAACATTAAAACCAGGCATCACAGAGCTTAGTTAGCGTCAGACTCAGTTTTCAACACAGTTGTCCCATATCTCTCTTCTGATACCTCACAACTTAATGGTTAAAAGTTCATTTTTTCCAGTTTGACAACTTATAAAAACATAGATTATTTACAATGTTGGTACTGTATCCCAGCACAGAGCAGCTTTGATGCATTTTTATGTTGTTTGCTAGGAGGCATCCTCACACAATACAAAGTCAATGGAGAGCAATGGATTGTATTCCCCCCTGGAAGGGGCGGGACTTAAATGCGCTCTGTCTCTATGCAGGAATTTATGGTTACTGTTTTTCAAACACAGCAACCAAACTTGGCGCCTCCCACCAAGGTGCATTGCTTGCACTTATACTGCGAGGTACTGTTGTACGATTTGTTATAAAGGAAAAGCTGATAATTCAGCAAGCCAATTTAACTAACAGCTGGCACATACTGCAACTGTCCAACAGAAACCAGGCTAATGTGGCAGTAGGAAGTGGGTAAGGAAGTATACCTAAGTCTTGTTTTCTGTTGTTGGGCTAATCAGTTTAAAAAATGTACAACACAAGTTATAAGAAGTAAAAATGCCACATCAAAAGTGACAAGACGAAGATAGTTAGTAAAGGGTATTAACTGTGGCGGCACATCAGGGCTAGAAAAATAGCACCAGCCACCAGCTAAATGCTGGTAAAATGTGCAGGTGGCTGCTAGATTTGCTTTATCTACCAACCACAAAGACAATAGCAATCTATTAAGCGGCTGGTAGATTATAGAATCTGCTAGCCACAGTGGCCGGTGGACAAAAAAGTTTCCAGCCCTGCAGCACATACTTGAAAACGAAACAATTGGCCCCATTTATCAAACAAATTACATACAACTTACATACATACAACCAAATACAACTGATAAATAAACTGCAGTTTCCATAAACTATTGCCTGAAGCCTCTTGTCAACTCACCTCACATCTGTTTGCAGCTGTTTTTAGTTTTAATTTGTGTTGTTAAAGTTTCTATTTTTTTGGTGGAGCTTTACAGGGAATCAATGATTAAATGACAATTTATTTTAAACCCACACATGTGAGTACACAGTGGGCAAACTGACACACTCACATTATAGTTTGAAGTAGTGGGAAGCTCTTTAATACCAGAGTATCAGCTCAGGGAAATGGAATAGACTTCAGATCTACAGATGGATGGACTCAGCATAGCTTTTCACAATACAATAGCACAGTGTCCTCCTTTTGATATTGCAGGATGTCTGGCTGTATGTGCTGTCTGCAGAATTACATTTCAGGACAGAAGAGAGGCCATGATAAGAGCAAAGATGTGTGTGTTTGTGTTTGTTTTTACCGCTGGCTTATGTTTGCGTGTCTGTGTTTTATAACTTGCAGCTGGAGAAAGTCAACTCATCAGCAGCACAGACCTTGAGAGAAGCCGTTATAAAGGTAAAATGAAAAGTTTTCCCTCGTTTGCTTGTTTTGAATGAGCTGCCATTTTCCCTGTAATAACTTTGCCAACTATTCTACCTTTTTAAAATATTAACACTGTCAGCTTTTGTTTCATTTGTAGATTTGTTAGATTTTAGCGCAGCAAAAGACCAAGGTTGACTGTGATTACTCTCAGTGCAGCTGTGTGTGTGTGTGTGTTTCAAGGCAGAGAAGGAGAGCCCAGGTCTAACCCAGGACATTGTTATGAAAATACTGGAGAAGAAGAATGTGAAAATCAACTATAATGAGTCTCTACTTCGCATGGCTGCAGAGGATGTGGATGGTAGGATGCTCAGTGAATGGTGCATGCAAAGAGGAGGGTGAAATAAAATGTATCAAATAAGACAACTATGTAGTAGTGCCAGTATAGAGTTGCAGAGGGTCAGTAATAAGAAAGGCATATTAGACTAATCAACATTAACTTTCTGCCAGGACATGCACAACACCAACTGTTGATGATTATCAGCTTAGCTTGGGTTTTTCTGATGCCCCTGCTCATATTCCATTAGCCTGATTATCCACTGGGTGGAGCTGTTTCTCCACAAATCAACTGCTTTCTCCTGTTTTTTCAAATGTTCCTCCGTTTCTGTCTATAATTGAATTCCTTGTGCTGTGTACAGTGATTGATGGTAGTAATGAATTCACACATGCATACACACACACTTTGAATGAATTTTAAATGTACCTCCTGCATGGCACAGCCCAAGTTCTGCCTTAATCCTTCTTTCACTTAACAAACTAAACACTGTCACTTTTAAGTGTGTGCACACACATTCACACTGGTACACTTGATCCGGTATTAATTTTGTACATTTGCACAGTAGGCCACTATTATTAATGTCTTCATTGCAGTGTCCCCTGCAGCTATTTGCAGGTAATTTGACGTGTCTACGTCTGAGGAGTTTGTGATCTGTATTTTTCTCTTCTTCTTGGTGTTTTCAGAGTTTGTGATTGACAGGCGAGAGCCAGAGTTCCAGGAGCTGAACGAGAGGGCCCAATCTCTGAAACACATCCTCAGCACCATACCAGATGAGATCAATGACAGAGTGGGCTTCCTACAGACCATCAAGTAAGACAGCTCAGTGTGTGAGTGTGAGTGAGTGCGGGTGGGAAATGTACACCAGGTTTAATTCTATATAAAAGTTTCAGTCTAACTTCTTGAGGACTTTAGCCAACCACTCCAGTGAGTGATTTGTTTGGTGCAAAGGCCGACATGATTTCCACTTTTGTTGCATAAAAACAAAAAAAAATTTTTGGTGAAGCGAATTTTGCATCGTGGCTCTGAATTGGTGCAAACTCACAGCGAAATGGTGCGACAAAGCAGAAAATCTTTCAGTAGCTTATGGGGAATATTGAGGTCAGTGTGTCTCAAAACAAACAACATGCACACTCCACACACTTAAATGCATATTTTGCTAGCTAGAGCTAATGTCTATATTGTTGGTATGGTAGCTACACGTGGCAAATAATCACAAAATGAATAGACAGGACAGTGGTCCTATTCCTGCAATTCATGTGACGTGAAAATTTGCGTCACTCTTGGAGCACACCTCAGAGGAACACTGTTAGATGTGGGGGGACTTAGTGGCATCTAACAGTAGGTGGGTTTCCATTACAGATTTGCACAAAATTTTATTAAAATATTTTTGATAAAATTGCAAGATGATTGTGTTTCAATTGAGTGATATTATGCGACTTCTCACGCAATGTTACGTGACTTTCTTATCGCGATAACATTCCTGTAACCATGGCGATGGATGTCCAAAACAATGGCAGGTTTATTTCTATTGCAGCCACTCAACAAAGCCAATCTAGCATCGCCGTAATGTCCTTCTCTCGTATAAGAGTGAAGATCTCTGTCTCGTCCTCCGTCCACACATAATGAGCCATGATTTATTTAACGATATGTGACTTTGTTGTACCTTTTCTTCTTCTTTGGGTTTAATGGCAGTTGGCATCCATAAAGTCACATTACAGCCACCTGGTGTTTCACATCACAAGAGCTATAAAAGCGGAAAAAGTATTTCCATTGCAGTTTTGCGAAATATTGGTTTTTTGATTCACCTGAAATACCACCTTTTTTTCTGAAGGCGTATTTTGTATTCGCAATTTCAATTTGCACCACTTGAGGGTTAATGGAAACCCGCCTAGTGAGGATTGCAAACTGCTGAACCTTTTCTAGGTTAGAATTCCTTCAGTGCTCATTGTTAAGGAGGTTTTTAGAATTTAATGATTTAAACTAGTGAAAACTGAATAAAGTGGTTTCATGTTAAAAAAAATCTGTTTTTCTGAGGCTCTCCATGGATGGGCTTCTAAGTGAATGAGAATGGCCCGATCTATTAGCCAGTATTTGCTTTGTCCATTGTGGGCTGCTGTAAAAACATGACAATATCCATAGACAAGGGCCTGCTCTCTATTTAGATATAAATGGCTCATTCTAAGGAAATGAAAACACAAGGATTATTATTTTCAGGTGACTGAACACTTAGGAAAAACATACTTATTAGATTGTATTCACTTTCTGCTAATATATCCCCCTAAATCCTACAAACTGAATCTTTGAGAGCACTAGTTCACAAGCTAAGATGCAAAATATGATTTTTGTGTTATTATACCACCATTATTTAGCAAGACAGTATACCTGTGTGTTTGTTTGCTAGTCTGTATATGGGATCAAAACGGTCAAAAAGGATCAAAAGAAAAACTGCAGTTGATAATTAATTGAATATTACTCTTTAATTGTGTACATCCAGAGAGAATTTACAAATATAATATTTTTTCGAGTTACAGTTTTAATAAGTAATGCAAATTCTGAGCATGGGAGTTCATTTTCGAACCTGGGAACAGCAACGTTACAAAATAATGCCAACTCAAAAGTCCTCTTACAAGCTTTCTACTCCATCTCACAGTCTTTATCGGCTAAACGTAGTTTAGTAATCAAATTATTAAAACACAAAACATAAACATATATAGACGCTGATTTTACTATTAGACATTCCTTCATATGTTTTAGACTAGTGATGACAAAAAGTCAAGGTCCCTGCATGCAATTTTATATCCCTGTCCATTGCTCTAGACACACACACACACACACACACACACACACACATACTACAGAGAGAAAGTGAAAGACATTTTATTTTCTTGGCCCACTTTGCCATTATTTTGATCGAATTCAATACTCTTAGTGAGTCACTGCTTAAGTTACTTACCCAGCGGAGGGCTTAGAAATTGAGTCAATTCAAAAGGAATGCTGAAAAATTAAAGTTATGAAACGGTAGATTTCAAGTGCATACGAGGGGAGAAAAAAGTTGAAGGTGAAAGCATGCTTGTGAGAAAAAGAGAAGAAAAGGAGACACTGAGCAGGATCAAGGAACTGTAGCTATCGGGTATCACTGCCTGACAAAAACAGACAGATTTCGAGATATTGTTTTTTTAACATGGGCTTATTTGTGTGTGTCATCCGCAGAGACATTGCCAGTGCAATCAAGGAGCTGCTAGACACAGTTAATACCGTCTTCAGGAAATACCAGTATCAGAATAAACGGGTAAGTAGGTACATAAAAAACGACAAACTGCATTCACACAAACATGGTTTCTGTGAAATACATGGATCTGATTGGATGTCTGTGTTTATTGGTTAGGCACTGGAACAGCAGAAGAAAGAGTTTGTGAAATACTCTAAGAGCTTCAGTATCACTCTGAAAACCTACTTCGGAGATGGAAAGTATGACTGTTTCTAGTTTATTCTCTGTTTTGGGGAGTTTCTCTTCTGTACGTTTTCTTTCTTTTTCTGTTTTCTCACTCACTTGTTCCGCCCTTCATTTTTCACATGCACACACACTGCCGCTAACACTTTTTAATAGCTGCACACGCACATGTCAGCATGCATAAACACTCGTGCGCACACACACACGCACACTGTCAGCATCATGTAAATGGTTGTCGTTTGATCACAGGCCCGCTTCTATCAAATCCACCATTACTGAATAATTCCCTTGACCCATTTCCTGTGGATTCATGCTGGCGTGTATTCTCTGAAGCCTGACATTCTCCATTCCAGCCAGATCAAAGTGATCTATCCTAATATTGTTGCCATGGTTTCTTTCCTGTATGATTGACATGTGTGTCCTTGTGTCTCTGTCACGGTTGTTTCCAGAGTGATAAACGTGTTTGTCAGCGCCAACCGGCTCTGCCACCAAACCAACATGATACTGCAGGCCTTCAAGACTGTGGGGTAGCAACTCGAGAGGACACACACACTCACACACACACACATGTTTTCATAAGAGAATAGGGGATATGAGGCTTTGTAATTTATAAAGACATTGTATTATTTTGGGCTGTATAATTTATAATTCTGTGGCTTTGAGGGGAGATCAGGTAGTTTGAGGTTCAAAGTGAATCAGGTTGACAGTAATTGCCAGGGATTTTTAACTCTCTTTTATGTTGCTCTTTTATCAGATTCTTAAGTCGATATTTCTTCGTTCCTTTATATATTTCCCTCTCTGTTAAGTGCTGTGTGGTTCTAAAAAAGTTTAGGGAAAATGTGATTATTTCCCATGTCCTTAAAAGTTTTGCGATTGCACAGGTCTGAAAAAGTACAATGAAAAAAAGTGGCATTCAGTTTCCAAACACATTCTCACATTTTTACACTTTGACTCTCCTTTTATTGTCAGTTTTTTATTGTAAAAAATAATCTTGATCTATATGGTGGAATCATGTACCTGGCACTGATACCCTGCTACTATCAGCATTCATCATGTTCGACTGAAAGCTAATAGGTTCAAATCCTGTATGGGAAACCAATGTCTGGAGAAATGTTTGGGAATTCGAAATGGAGGCTGCATTCACTGTCTGCTTTCTTTGCCCTGCACTGTTTTAGTGTTTACTCCTTTACCCAAGTGCATCATAAATAACCTGTTCAGGTGGACTTACCAGCTGGTCTGTCTTTGTGTTGTGTTGTGTGTATGAAATCTTTGCGTTTACTAACAATTAACCTCTCATATCAAAGAACGCATGGCTTTTTTTCAGTGTCGGGATCAAAGATCTAAAATCTTAAGATAATGACCTGATCCAAAACCTTGTTGGAGTACTGGGGTTGTATGAATGCTGCAGTGTTATACTTAAGACCACCTAAACTTAGAACAAGTCATAAATGAGACCAGAGTGTATAGAGACGGAGACAAGACCAAGACTTTGAGGAATTGAGACCAAGTCAAGACCAAAACCAGAGACCGTGCATATCCCACTTACAATAAAATGTGGAACAATGATAAATGTTTTGATAAAATAATCAATAGGCACTGCAGTGGGGATTTTTTATGTATTGGAATTTCCGCTAATGGGAGCAAATAAATACAAACACAAAATCAATGTAACCGTCTTTCATACATTTCAACCATCTAACATTTTTGAGTGTTTTTTTCATCCTGTATTTATACAAAAATGAAATCCACCATGAAACTCTTTGAACCTTGCAGTGTATTTAATTGTTTGTCAGTGAATTTTTTTTTTCATTTTTACCCCTCCATTGTAAGTGTGTCATACTTAAACATAGATGGCAGGACATCACACTGAAATATATATCCAGCAAATCACCATCAGAGATTGATCAGAGATTTTTTGGAACTCCGCCAGCATAGGTTTCACTGTCAGATACATAACATCAATCAATAAATCCTTTGTTTTGAACTCCAGTTTGTACCACAATCTCACACAGGGAATTGTGTAGGCACAGCTGAAATAGCGGGCATAACCTGGTGCTGAAAAACAGGTTGACTTGTGAAGTCCACATTCAAAGGTAGTTGAAGGTCATTACGACAAAAAGCTGAAGTCGACTTGGTTCAGGAAAAGAAGGCACAACAGAAGAAGTAACAGGAATTCAGTAATAATTCTCAGACTGAGTAAATGTATTCTGAAACAACATAATCCTAAAATGATGGTGAGTGACTTGAAGTTTTATCTAGATTACTGAGATGTTTTTCATAAAGTCTCGATTAATCTTAACTGAATTGACAGAAATATATTTTGACCATGAATGATTGCTTTTTTTGTTTTGTCTTTCTCTCTTTCTGATACTTTAATTTCTGTGGCAACATTCCTTGAACAAAATGTAAATAAAATTCTTGGGGGCTTTTAAACAAGTGTCACAGAGTTTTCAAAGAGATTTTTTTTCTTTTTATTGGAAATTAAAGAGTTTGCCATTTGAGACAGATTTTCCAAAGTGGGTCTCTTTTCGGATTTTCATTGTTGTATGAAAGTGCTTCATTTCTGCTCGGTTGCCCTTGCGTTCTCTTTCTCTGCCTGCACCTCTTTCCTCCCAGTACTTAGATCCGTACCAATTTTTTTTCCCCATTCCAGCAACTTCATTCTTCCCCCTGTATAATAGTGGATTTTCCATGGTGGATTTGTGGTGGGCTATTTTTGGGCTCTGTACTGGCTCCTACATGCACCACTGTAATCCAATTGTGATAGTGTTAATTTTTAAAGCTTTATTATTGAAATTGCTGAGACCTAATTTTCTGATCCTGTCAGCGTTGACGACCACTGTAATCAGCTAATTCAAGTTATTCCAGACCATTAAGTCACTCACACGGATTGGTCGTGGTCACTGAAGCAGCAGGGAGGCCGAGAAATGATCATATCTATGTTGGATGTATAGCCTTTTGTGTGTGTATTCATGCTTACAGTCATACGGGAAAACTACTTGTCTCTGTTTAAAAAATCCATGGGAGACTTTTTCTGTCTCTTGTTGTGTGTGTAAGTGACCCACAGGAAGGAATTCAAAGGCATTTGAATGGCACTATAAAGCTGTGGTGGTGTGTGGTTTATTTTTGTTGAGGTCCAGATTCACATCAGTACTTTTTTTTACTTGTTTCAATGCATGAACACTTTTATGAGTGGCAATAACGTTCTTGTGAAATGTGTTGCTGTAGCTATGGTGTGTGTATCTGGGTAGGGTGGTAATTGGACCTCATAATCTTCTCTCCAGTGCCTAATCTGTGAATAGGAGTAACACACACACACACACATTGTGTTACATACAGACGATAGGGCCTGGTTTTACAAACAACTCTTTTTGACTACTTGGTTGCTGGGAAACTTAGTCTGAGTCTTTGAGAGTGAGGGATAATAAAAGAAAAGAATTTTGTGTGTGTGTGTGTGGCCTCCGCCACTGTCTGGGCTACTGGGGGCAGTTAGTTAACTCTGTGTGTGTGTGTGTGTGTGTGTGCTGCAGCCAGGGCTATTCACATTGATTGCTACTCAGACATCGCCGGCTTAGACAAACCTCTGGACACAAAGAATCTCCTCCGGACAAGACCCAGCCACCGCCAAGATGGGACCAACCAGAGGATTTGTTTGAAATGTCATACATTTAAAAATGGTGTTTCAACACCGAAGAGCTCAGGGACTCTGGGACAGTTTTCTGTGGACACCCACTGTGGACTGCGAGGATGAAATTGGTCATGTTTGGTAAGTTTGAATTTGTTATTAACTGAGAAACTGTATGTTCAGCTCTACAATATGGACTTCATAATTAAAAAAATGCTTGACTGAAGCGTGTGTACACACTGGTAGTCCAGGGAAGGTACAGCAAACTTGACAGTGATGTTGCCAGGCCAAGAGCGTGTCATTACGCAGTTACAGTCTGCTGAGATGACATTTTGGACAGTTTGACTGCAGTTGATGATGCTCTGTACTACTTTAATAAACCCCAGATAGAAATCCAGCAGTGACTGTCTGGAGAGGGCCTGACTGCGACTGAAGGGGCCATCTAGAAAGAAGAGAGGCAAATCTGGTAAGTAAGGAGTTTTGTTTGCCAACATACATTTTTTCTCCCATAAGGTCCAGTGTTAAGAATTTAGTTGTGTGTAGTGGTGAGGTTGCAGATTGTGTGTGGACCTACTGTGGCCAAACCGAAAAATGGCCCTGTCTAGAGCGAGTGTTTGATTTATCCTTTCTGGGCTAATGTAGAACAAGGTGGCGGACTCCCTGGAGGAATCGCGCATGTTTGTATAAAGAGAACTAGATACAGCACTTGAGGTTGGGCCTTGTTCCTATGAAAGTTTCTCAGTGGGGCATGAAGCCAAAATAGCCCAAAATTACCTAGATCTTTTGCATTGTGTGGTGAGCAAGCTCACCAGAGACTTATGGCCGAGCAGATAACTTATGATTTATGCCTCTGCTAACTTGAATTGGTCTATAAATGATTTAATTGACTTTAATTAGACTTTTAAAATGTTATGTGACCAAATGAATCAAATCCAGACGGTAAAACAAGTCATTTTACAGGGTTGTGGCCATAGACTGTATATAAAGATGGAGAAGATGACAGCTCCCCGTAAGTGTGGCTATTCAATCTTGATCACCCCCTGGTGTCTGACTACAGTATAGGTCTTAGGTCCGCCTCTCCATGTTATGACATCCCTCTCGCAAGATGGCCACGCCCATATCCCGGATATTTTAACCTCACTTCAGCCAGGGTAAGTGGGGGTGTGTCGTCCACCTTTATATACAGTCTATGGTTGTGGCACAAAATGTATGCTCTGTGAAGGTCTCTTTTTAAATTGTAAGTCTATGTGCTCATTTAGTTTCAACCCGAGATACATATATGGACATGGATGGAGATTTCTGTTTGTACTTTGCGTTATTTTCGTATGTATCTGTGCATTTTCCCTGAAAACCTATGGATACAGACAAAATGGAGCAGCATCACCTGAATTCATGGGGTTAAGGTAGCATAGTCCAAGTGAGATATTATCATCGGAGATGACAAGGACATTTTGTTCATAAAGAATGTATAAATGAGTCCTATGGGAAAAAAGTATTTTCACAATGCGATACAATACAACTTCATTGTCAGTTTGAACTAAAATTCATTTTATGTCATCAGACAGCTGTACTCAAGAAGTTCATACACAAATTAGACATACAATTACCCAAACCGCACAAACCAAGCAAAGCACACCGACAGTCATGACTATGGAGCACATCACATAATAGATTCAGATGTTAATTAAGAGTACAATGATTTTGGTTTAGAAATAGGATTTTTGGGCTCCATGGCATCATGTGGTTGAACCTGAAGTTGTAATTCCACATTTTGACACTTAGTAAAATTGGCCTCCAATCCTACACGCTGGACCTTTAAGTTATTTTTTCAAATATACAGGATTGAAAGCAAATCAATCATAAATGTTAAATATGTTTAATGTCAGTTCAAACAGCAGAATGCAACATGCATTAGCACAAAATATGGGCTTGTTTTTGTGTTAATTTTATGGAACTGTGTAATCTCATAAAGACTGATGCCAGCTGCTTACTACAAAACAAGTCAGGATGTCTTTTCATGTAATACTGTGGCATATCTGTTGCAGTAGTATACTTGTTGTCAGTGTAAATAAAGAGGTGAATAAGCTATCATATCAAGATCATGCTGCAGTTAATCAGCATTATAAAAAGATAATAGCTGCAGCAAAGCATTAATTTTCACTTTCATTACACACCCTGTCAGCTAAATCTCAGCTCGGTTTGATGCCACCTCCAATGAATTTGTCTTGTAAACATTTATGTCAGGCCGAAAATGAAACCCAGAGTCTTTTCTGTCTTCTCCCCTTTGTAGTATTTCATGAAAAACTTGTTTCATCATCTCAAATTTCTTTCTAAGACCTCAAACACGCCTTTAATCACCACACAAGTTAATTTAACGCATCCTACGTTTATTCATACTACTATTCAAACTGCTCCCCTACCTGACTCCACTGTTTCACATTACCTGATATAACAGTGACTTGACATGCTTTGGCAACCTGCTGCCTGTTCGAACCATTCCTGAGACATCATTCGGGGGATCTATTCACCCACCTTTGAAAGCCACTGAGCAGGGGGGGAACTTTTGTTGAAAATGAAAGACCTTTGCACACCATTCAACACTGATATGTTTGGATACAGTGAAAAGAGCCAACAAAAGAAGTCCACTGCTGCTGTGAGTGTGCCACATGATTAGTGTGACATGACAACCCGTTGTGAAGCAGATATAGAAGGTTACTTAGGGATTACTTGAGCTGGGAACATCTTGTGTTGTCATGTAACACTTAGAAATGAGGGGAATCTATTATTTGACTGTGAGTCTTGAGGATAGACTCACATACACCCGCTTTACCTTCCTGACCTTGCCTGGTGTGTTGGTGATTGATTGACAGATCTGAGCTCTGACGATGGGAACGAGGATGGAGGTGGCACAGCTTGAGAGCAGGATGAACACTGAGGACTATAGAAAGCTACAGAGCCTTTTCACGGTGAGTGTTTATTAATAGTCTTATATTAAAACACCTTTAATTCACACAGGAAACGCCTACAGAAGAGTGTTATCATTTCTGTTTGCCAGTACCCCACGGTACCACACCTTCAGGTCTCATAAGAAATGCTTGAAAAAAACAAAACAGAGAAGAGTCTGCAGCACATTGTGTTTTAGATTCTAAGCCTGTTTAGACTTGCTATTAACAGCTGTGGACAGACACATCGCAGTTCACACTTGTGCCTATCATGTGTCTCCAGATGACCACTTGTGTTCAGATTTTGTTACTGGCCCTTGCACATTTATGATGTCTACACATTTGCTAGCTGCTCTGTACCATGCTAGCCACTCATGTTAGCAGTTGTGTTAGTACAGTTGAAGATATCACTGTCAGCTGATTTCAGCATGCCTCCTTTCATAAGGTAAAACAAGGGAAGGTCACGCAACACTTCGTCCAGCGTCATAAAATGGGTATGTTACAGGCATTAGCACACTGTCGCCAAAATAAACACCACTTCCTGCACTGATGACCTTGTCGGAAATGCATCAGCACTGCGTTAACATTAACACCATCGAATGTTTAAATAATGGATATAGCTACCGTGACTGCCATTTCGAAGCTTTGTGTTCAGCATTTGGGCCATTAACATATTGTTCTTTTGGGGCCAGAAGTGACCTTAGATGAGAGGCTGGAGCTGTAGAGGAGCAATGGGGGGATCTGACTAATTGCAATGACCGGTAGGGACGACTTGCAGACAGCCTGTCGATCAAGCAGCCCCGCCCTTAAATATGCATAACTTTGGGCTGTAATAAAATCGGATTAACTGTATAAAAATTCATCCCCCGTACAGTTGTCATGAAGGTTAAATGTAGCTATAGAGACGGAAACTGTTTTTTTTGTACCAGGCTGTAAACATGTTTATTTCTGCTAAAGTTGAGCATTTTAAGACTGGGATCTATGGGGGTCTACTCTGTTTGAGCCAGCCTCACATGGCTTTTCGATGAATTGCAGTTTTGGAACTTCCGCATTCAGCGACTTCATTTTTCAGTGTTGGAGGTTGGTGCTTAGTTTCAACTTCAAAAGATATGTGACGAAATATGTCCCACGCCACCTTGGCATGTGGTTTAAGTGATCAAATCACAGTGCGTCTTGGTGGTCATTTCCACTTGTGATCACATCACCTGAGACACATCTTAATACCAGGTTTGAATAGGGTATTTTTTTAATTTGTGTACAGACCTTGTGCAATGTCTCTTGTGTTCCCCAGGACCCCTCAGGTGCACCTCGCTCATTATCCAGAACTGAATTCATCAGTCTGGCTTGGTCATCAGTTGGTCATGGCTCCAAGGAGGAATATGGCCTCCTGTTTGACAGCGTGGTTGTCACTCAGGAGCATCGCGGCCTCCTCTTGGACATCGACGACGTGAAAGAAGAGGGACGTGTCGACTGGGGAGGCCTGTGCTCTTTTCTGCTAATGGAGCTTTCAGATAAAGCGAAGAACACCAGAAGCAGTAGCGTGCCTTGCTGGAAGCCACCACGCACTTTGACCTGTCCACACCGAGACCCGGTTCAAAAGGTAAAAGGTTGCTGACGTCTTGGAGGCTTTTTAAGAGAGGAAGAGTTTGTTTTGAGAGTTAGAGCATGTTGCGCATTTTAAACAAATGATATATTGCAGCATATTATCTGAAAAACATTTTGACATTGACTGACTGGAGAATCCAAAACTCTGCTGACTGGGTGGAATTCCACATTATTAAACATTGTGCAAGGAAATGTGCGAAAGTATTAGGGTCTTGCTCATCAAAAAGGCACACCTCTTTTGAGATAAATGGCTCTGGACTCCTTTAAGTTTAACATCTATCAATTAATATGTAAATGAAGGGGCTGGTATAAAGTGCCTACTGCTGTGGATAAAGTGATGGCTCACCACTTTAATCTATCAATCCTGAGAATGTCAAAATGTCAGAATGTTGTGTAAGTTGTTTTCTAAATGGCTGGAAGGTTTTGACCCCTTTAACTTAGATCTGTCTTAAAGAGGCAGACAGACCAATGGGACTTAGAAGAGTCTAATTTCTGTTTGAAACAGCAGCATGACATATGCAGAGTAGTGAAAAATGTACTTAAAGCTGAATTCACCCATATTTTATTTAACAACAGATAAAATGACTGTGTAATGTCAAAATGGTCGTGACAAACTTGTTGTGACAAACTCAGAGAAAACTCTCACACAGTGCAGTTTCCTATGGCTCTACATAAACCCCCTGCACACTACCTTTTCATTACCAAAGACAAAGTTAACGAGCAGCTTGTAAGTATAGCCAGGTGTTAAGCAGCAAAATAGCTAGCTAATCGCCATGTTTTAATCATGAGATTCTATCTGTATTCTGAAAGGTTTTGAGTTATTGAGCATCAAAGTTTTTGCATTCAAAACAGCAAAACTGATTTGCACAGTATTATTTTCTAAATAAAAAGTCCAAAAAGGTATAGAACTCATAGAACGAAAAAAAAAAACGTTACGTAATGTCAATAGATTGTCATAGAATAAGAATATAAAAAATACCTCAATTTTGACAAAAATTACAGATAGAACCTTAAGGTGACATAATCCCTCAAAGAGTTGGTTGAGAGTAAACAGAATTAACAGGAAATGAAATATTGCACTTACACTCGTTAGTTGGCCAGAAACACTAAAACAACGATAATGTTTCTCGGGACTGTCCATTGTTACAGTGGCCCAGTTTCCAAAGCCCCCTTAGTCCGAAAAAAATTTCCATTGGATGAATAGCCCATTTCTCTGACACCACTTCACACCAAAAACAAACAGAAGTCCCATTTCTCAGAAAATACACACTTCCTGAAGTTTAACAGCCCAGTTGCAGACAAAATTGGATTGTACATTCATGTAAACCACGGATATCTTACATTTTGACATTATTGAAATTCTATGATTGTTAGCAGCGCAGGAGTGAATGTTAGGCTTACCATTCAACAATTATGGCTTCAGTGAGACTAAAATCATTAAAATGTACAGGCTGTCTTAAAAAATGGGAAGGACTTTGGCTTATTATCACAAAGGCAGCCAGACAGACAAACTGAGCAGTGACGTGCAGTATGTTTCATTTTTCAAGAAGAGTCTAATGTTTTTTAAGCACTTTACAGAAGGTTAATTGTCAGCACTCCACTGGATACAGTTGAGAAAAAAATGTCACTAGAAGACCATTGTACCAGTGACTTGAGTGTAACAGTGTACATGTACCCTTGATAAATAGGTAATTGGAATAATTAGCAATAAATATATGACATGCCAATCTGAGAGATCCTTCAAAGGCTTCAGTTAGCTGTGGGAAAGTGACCCAGTCTGCAGTAATTACATTGGTAGTACATCTAAGCACTGACCTCTATTCTGTACATATTAATAAACCTTTTCTTTCATTAACGATATTCAGTGTCTCTTTCTCATCAGACAAAGTCAGCCTAAGCATTTTTCCTGCTGCTCTGTTTTTTTTCTTGAAGCTTAGCCAATAAAATGACATCATTCATTAATCCTTTTTTTAAAATTGGTTTTGGCATAGAATAACACGTCCTACTCTCTTCAACTCACAATAAGATCGAGGGTGGAGCTCATGTTTTATGGAGTTTTTCAAGTGCAGTTTTATGGCAAAATAAAAGCACGAAAGAAAAGAAAATATCTTAAACTGAGATACTTAAATCTTCAAGACCCCTATTTTACTAATTAATGTAACATCAAAATGTTACCAGCTGATTCACAAAGAGCCTTTAAGCTGAAGGTCAGTTTTACAAAGAGTGAAGTAAGCTTTGTTGCTTTGCCCAACCTGTATATTTGTCCCGGTTAAATGTTTTTTTGTGATGTCCTCCGGTCTTCCCAGGTGTTGAACCTGCAGGGTTCAGGTCAGTATCTCACTGTGAGTAAAGGAGGAACTGTAGGACTGCGGAGCAGAGAAGACATGTCCCTCCTGCACACATATCGACTGCAAAACAGCACGGTCACACCCAAAGACCTCTGGGTCACAGACATGGTGCTGCTGCACAATGTAAACAAGGTGACTTTCACTTTTAAAAAGTCAGTCAGTCAGATTATTGATTGGTGTCCTGGTTATGATAACACATTCTGGGTCTTTTAGCAGAGTTTACAGAACTGTTATCATAGGAATCATTTTATTTTTCATTTTTTTCTAAAAATATTTTTTTGGACGTTGATGCCTTCAATTGATAGGACAGCACAAGTGTGAAAGGGGGAGAGAGAGGGGATGACATGCAGCAAAGGGCCAAAGATGGAACTGAACCTGCTGCCACTGCAGCGAGGACACAGCCTCTATACATGGGGCGCCCGCTCTATCCACTGAGCCACCAGGTGTCCCCATAGAAATTCATGTATGAGTGAATTATTGATAAGTGGTCTGACTTATTTGGCTGGATATTGTACTGCACAGTGGTGAACACGCATTTCACTCAATCAGTTAACAATTGATCAGTGGTACTGGTTAATGGCATTGCAGACATGAAGTTGTTGCATAATGTTTAGAAAATAAACATTTATAAACACATATTTGTGTGTAATGGTTAGAATTTTGTTACACAATACACATGAAGATTTTCCAGCTACTGTATGCATCTATTATCAGTCTGGGTAATTCTTAAATCATAATTGGATTAGTCTGTTTCTAATAAACTTTTCAACTCTTTTTTTCCCTTTATTCTCAGATAGCGGTGTCTTTAACAAGTAAGGAGGTGTGTTTTTATGACATTCTATCAAAACAGGACTTCAGCTGCAAGTATAAAATTCAGGTAAGAGCTGCATTTATTTATATTCTAATGTTTTGGTTCTCTCGGTTTTAGACATTTCTGTCATTACAGAATCAGAATCAGAATCAGATTACATCACACTATGTATAAAATATCCTGAGAAAAGTGTAAATGGACATGACACACAACATTGTACCAGGGCCGTCAACAATTCTGACTTTTTTATGATATTTATATAATGTATCACACTTTTTTATAATATTTATAATAATTTTTATAAAACACTATACAGTCCCTTTTCTAATATGTATATATATATATATATATATATATATATATATTATGACATATGACATTTTTTAGCCACAGCCTAGCATTGTACATATCACTTCTTTTCTTCTATAGGGTTTGAAGTTTACTCCCTGGTGTCTGGACTACTGGGTGGATCCCTCTCAGCCAGACCAGGCCGTCCTCACACTAGGAGACATTGGAGGACAGGTAATGCACAGAATAATAGAAAGAAGGGAAGAGAAAGAGAAGGAGGGAGACAGAACATTGACATGAATCTCCATTTTTCTGCATTATTTGTATGTGTTCAGTGGTCCATTGCTCCATAACTGTGTGTCCATGTATGTTTGCTATTGCAGGTCAGCGCTTTATATTTCACCTCAGCTCAGATATCTCTGTTTGAGAGACTCAGTCTGAAGACAGACTCAGATTCAGCAGCCATCATCACGTGGGACGAGCTGGTCAAAGGAAAGCATCACTCTTGTTACACTGTGACACACCAAGCACACACGCATGCCTGGGTTAGGAAAGGCAGGTAAAACACACACACACACACACACACACACACACACACACACACACACACATATAAAAAGTTGTACTTTTTTGTGCCGACATGAGATAAAAACATGCCTTATGGTTGTATGCCTCTGCGAATGAGTCAAGTTTTACTCAAATTTACATCCATGTCTGTGAAAACAATGATGCTTCACACATATTATCCCCCCAACAGCACAGAAGATCAATAGAATCAGCACAGTTTCAAGGTGGACACCAAAGATTAGTGTCACCAATTCAATATCTGACCAAATGTCTCTCCTTCTGTTCCTGATATATGTTGTTGAATAATGGCCAGAAAAGTGTTTTTTGCAAAACATTATGAACTCACAGTGAAGTTGACCTTTGACATTTTGACATCACTTCACTTTGTCCCATGAGACATTTGTGTGAAAGTCCTCTGTTTGCACTACTGTTCATATTCCATGTAAATGAAGCAGAAATAGAAGTTGTGTTCCAACATGCCAAAGTATCAAAGAGTTGTTATTTCCAAATTAGTTTGCTGTTCGCTAATTGGAACCCAATTCGTGCAGTTTTTCATTCCTTTAGTTAACTGCATTCACCCGGGGCCTTTGGTCCAAAATCAGTGGCTCAGATTACAGAGGCACTTGCAAACACACTCTTTCACCTTGACACCTGAGATGAGAGCCACTGTCTGTGCTCGCTTGCTCACATTTTCAGTATCGCTACAATAACGGCTTATGCAACACCGTGGAAACGCTTGGGTGTGTCGGTGTCGCTGATGCGCACACACCGACACACATGCAGCGAGTCCTGAGTCATCCACTTTATAGTCTTGCATAGCCAGACTTTTGACTATTGGCATAAAGTCACGGGCTTGAGGTCTGGCCTCCTGAGACACCCCCACTTGAGCTCAGCCTGGGTAACAAAGAGGTCGCTTAGTTGTATCTCAATTGCATCATTCGCGTAGAGCCCCTCTGAAGAGTCATTGGGCTGTTTGATAATGATTCAGCCGAGGCAGCGCTCTGAGACTAGCTTGGCTGAGAGGGGAGATCCTGATAAAGGGGGAAAACAAGAATAAAGTACATATAAATAACCACAACAAATGGGAAAACAAAGGGGAAACAAAAAAGGGGGAAACAGAGGAGACAGTGCCAAAACATTAAAAGCACTGCTTAATTGAAATTTTGTAGGCTGTGTGTGCGCATGCATGCAAAACAACAAGTGTAGTACTAAGGCTTTCTCTGTGTGTGTGTGTGTGTGTGTGTGTGTGTGTGTGTGTGTGTGTGTGTGTGTGTGTGTGTGCGCGTGCGTGCGTGCGTGCGTGCGTGCGTGCGTGCGTGCGTGTGCGTGCGTATGTGTGGTGTTTTGAGAGTGTGAGAAAGGAAAGGAGCTTGTGCAACTGTATATGTGTGTTTGCATACCTCTGGGGTGCTGGTGCTGTTTCTTTTGAAGTTGCCCACCCTGCAGTATGAGTGGGCTGTGTACCATTAGACATGGCTGGTTATCCAGACCTCCAAACCTTAGGGCTCATGGGCCACCAGAGAGAGGAGGGAGGAAGGGGGAGGAGAGTAAAAGGAGGTTGGTGGAACTGAGAGGAAAAGTGAGAGGAAATTAGAAGGAAATTGGGATGGACACAGAATCGAAAGGACAAGGAAGGAGAGCTGTGGGAAGCGTGTGAGAGAGCAAAGCATTAACATATCCACATAATGTTGTGATCAAAGAAATGAAAAAGGATCAACATCAGCGTGTAGGTAAAGTCTCCGAAAATGTGCAGTGATTTGTCGCCGTACAAAAGAGGTTTGCTTTGATCTAAATGACTCCCGCTGCTTAAATTCTCAACTCACAGCAATAAAAGTATGATATTATTTACAATACTGGTGAAAGCAGGCTAAAGCTGATGCTACGTATGTGTGTCTGCATCATAAATAGCTTGACTTATGATTTGTGTGTGTCAGTGAAAGAGAGAAGGCCTCATTAATCAATGATGAGTCATGCGACGCCGTCTAAAAATCCTCTGATCTTTTCATTCACAGGCGGCAGAAAAGACGTGGTGTATGAAATGCAATCAGACGTAATTATTTGCCCTAGCAATGCGGCCGATCTTTGACCTGCGACTGTCATATGCCATCTCGCAAGCTCACACTTATTTGTGCAGTATTTGAAAGCTAGGCAGCCTCTAATGGAGACGTGTGGCATCCAATTTAGCTGTTTTCAATCAAAGTGTTAATTGAGATGGATGGTGATGCAAGATCCATTACATTTTCTGTAATACCAGTGAGCAAATCAAACTGGCCTAATTCTATGCTGCGCTGAGTGCCTGCGGATTGGTTGGTTTACTATACAGCAGGGTTGCGGTCATTGCACATTTAGCACAGCCATTTCAGAGAGTGGATGTCCTTCAGAGTTCTGGTGGTGAAAGCATCTTGGCATCAGTGGGATGAAGTAACTAATGAACAGTGTGTCATCATCAAAATGTGCCGCAATGTTGTTTTACATTGAATTTGTCGGAGTTTACACTAATTTATTCCCTCTGCTGGTAACTTCTGCTGCATTATTGCTCCACGCAGAGGGGCTGCTTGGAAGCCAGTGGCCTTCATTTAATGATTGTTTCCTTATTTCTTCTCTGAAGCTCAGTTTCGATGGAAAAAGTTATGATCAGATCTGTGCTGTTAAACATTTTAATGAATTAGCCCTTTTCTTCTCAGTCATACGGAGACTGTTCCTCTGCTCAGTCACACATTCCCCCATAGTCAGTCGATTTCTCTCTAAAGGCCCAGACACACTAAACCTACACCAAAGAGCTAGTGGGGTCGAAGTCTGACTCTTAAGTCACCTCAGGTCACCTGTTGCACCTGAACACATCGCAAAGACCACAGCAAATGGCCAACAAGCACATGCGTTCTGCACCTATATGAGAGGAAATAACTCTCCACACCAACAGGCAGCAAGTTGCACGGATTCAAGATGCTAGTTAGCCTATTGGCAGCACAACCTGATACTGAAAGAACAAAGATTATTTACTGTGGATTAGTGGAAAAAAGCAAAAACAGCTAAAAACTGTTCCTGTTAATGAGCTTAATTGCTAGAAAAAAAATCTTTCCATATATAACAAGTTTGTTTTGATCTCACGACCTCTTGGCTTTAGCTGTTTGTTTGCTTTCCTCACTTTCATTTCTCTTCTCTTTCTTCTGTGATTTCATTTACTGACAGGGTCCACCAGCTCCACTTTAACATGCTTAAACGGTGACAGATGCCCACAGACAGCTCAACACTGACCTATGGCCAACTGTTATCTTGGTGTGTCAGGGCCCAAAGACTAACACTGTCTCCTAGAAATTACATTTTTATATTACTTAATTGTTGTTATGATATGTGGACACAATCACAATTGCTTCCTGTATTTTGCTCAGCGACAATTTAAAAAAAAAAAAATTTATGTGGATAGAGGCAAAAAACAGAAATGTGACAAGAGAATCTCTGGTTGCCTTCCCGACTCTTTTCAGTGGTTAGGTTTATGTAATAAAAGCACATGGTTAAGGTAAGGGAAAGATTGTGAATTTGGTTAAATTCTAATAAAAAGGTAATAATGAAAAAAATTATGCTGAAGTCACGATGAGTGGATAATATATAAAGATAGTCCATTGTGGCAGAAAACAACTGAAATTCATAGTCAGTGAACATTTTGCTTACACGTTCAGCGTCAACATTTTTGTGACTTGCCAGGTATGTTAATTGGCAACATTTTTATAATTATGTTAATGCAAAACATAACTTTTCTGGCATTGCATTGCACTCAAAAGAGCGTTTGTGATTTCAAATTAGTTCTATGTAAACCAAGTAGCAACCTCTGGGACTGAAAAATTATGCCAGTGCAGAAGTGCCAGAAACTACCGTTACTCAAATTGCCACTTGAGAAGAAGTCAAAAACAAGTCAATCCTCATATACACCCATGTTAAAAACTGGTGTCCTAACAACTGTATGGGGGTGAATTTTTATATAAGTCATCTGTTTACAGCTCCACAACTCCACAACTCCAACCACTTGTCCAAATATGGTCACTTCTTGCTCCAAAAAAACAACATGGTGATAGCCAAAATGCCAAACTCCAGGCTTCAAAACAGCAGTCCACAAACCAATGACTTACGTCACAGTAGTTGTGTCCATTAGTTATACCGTCTATGATATAAATTTAATTTCTAGGAAACAGGGCTGCTATGACACATCTCAACACAAATAAAACAGGTGGTCTGTACTTCAGTGCAGTATTTGAAACCAGCTGTCTCACCAGTGCTTGTGCATTGCTGATGCATTATAAACAACAGATTTCCAATTATAATTACTACCAGAGTAAACAGCAACCATAAAAACAACAACAATAAAACAAAGGGAAAAAGAGACAAAAATGATTTAACAGCCTGTCTGTCCGAAAATTTGCAAGCAGTTTCTGACTCTTTTCTGCTTCCTGCAGTACGTTACCTGGGCTCTCTGGAAGCCTTTGTGTCCTGCAGCACCAGACCGCAGAGCAGCATGGTGATCGGCTGGCGGGAAAAGGAAAGCAGGAGTCTACGAGTCACGACTTTCTTTACAAAGAGGGGTGTTTGGGACATGGACCACCACCGTGAACTCAATCTGATAGGTGGGGACCAGTGTGTACTCAGACTTGAGATGTCAAAGTAAATTGTTCATCCTCAAGATAGTTTCAGTTGTATAGCCTGAAATCACAAATTTGTCTCTGTGAAGAAACAGCACAAACACTTTCATCACAAAACTGTATGTGTGTTTCATGTGCCTTGATTGGTTGCCATAGTTGAAAAGAATATTTTCTAGGCTTACAAAAGGCATTAAGATGCATTAAAACTATCAAATGCCGCTTTTTTTGTAGTGGACTTAAAACAGTATGGTTTCCTGTAATTAAGTGCAGTTGGCGCCTCCGCTAATTTGAGACTCTCTGATTGGTTGTAGCCACAGCAGGTGTGGATCATCAGGTCTTGCTGTGGAACCCGTTTGTGACCTCGGAGCCAGTTTGCACGCTCGGCGGGCACACAAGTCCCGTCACGGCAGTTCGCTTCTTGCAGACCAAGCAACAACTGCTGAGCTACTCCAAAGATAAGGTAGGAGTGTGTGTCTGTGTGTACAGCAGTGCTCTGCGAGAGGAGATAATGTAATGATAAAGAGCCCTATCATTGCAATATTAATTGTGATACCTTGCTGTAATTACTGCAGAGGAAGGAGGATGTGGTTCAGATGATTGTTAGCCTGTTTCGGACTGTTGCCATTATAAGAGCTCTCTCAAAATGAAGACCACATCTTCTTTTCCTTCTTTCTGATGCAAAGAGGATGTTGGTGCTTGTGCTGCTTTTCCTTTCCCCCCCTTGTAGCGCTGTGCATGTTTGCCTTCTCTTTGGCTTTTCTGAAGATAATGAATATTTTAGAAGTGATTTATGTTCCATCTGCCTTCTGCTCAAACACCATCTGCCATTGCAACAAACTCTGAAAGCTTTACCTTGGATTCCTCTGGAAGAATTCCTGAAACAGCGACAGTCTTCTTGTTGTATGCTGTAAAGCAATATGGCAGAGTCCTTGTGAATTCTGACTAAGTGGCAGATTTTGCGCAGACTTCTAGAGTAACCATTCTTCTTGGCAATTATTGTATTTGTTTTGTAATTATGACAACATTTTGTGATAATAAGTGGCTTTCAGAGTTCAGAAGTTGTGGTACAATCCATCTACTCATACACTTTCCAGGTCCTGTGTCTGTGGGACGTACCTCTTCAGCTGTGCGTTCACCGTCTTGCCGGTGTCTTCCCAAAGACGCAGGAGGACACACACACCCTCCTGTTTCTCCATGAAGAGCGTCAACTCCTCTTGCTGTCCTTCAACAGCCTGCTTCTCCTGCTGGAGACCACGAAGGAGGAGAAGAGGACCAGCAGCCATGAGCACCCTGTTACGTGTGTGCTGTATAATAGTCTGTTCAGACAGGTATGCAGGTCAGATGGCTCCCTGATACTTTATTTCTTCGATATTAATCTCTTTACTGATTCTATTGAGCTTTATCCAGAAACAAGCAGTAGGCAGGCAGTGTAAGTCTTGTCAGCTGTATGTTTGAAAATTTGATCTTGACCTTGGAAACAGTAGTTGACGATAAAATCTCAACTTAAAGTCCATTTGGTAGCTGTTCTGGAGGTATTGACCATATCACATGCTCCTCATCAGAGAATGAGGTTTGCCTGGTTGTCATGAATATGTTAAATGTTCAAATTTGTATTTTCTTTGAGCACATTGAAGGCTTCTTGTCTGTTCTTCTCATCCATTTGTTTATGAAGATCATATAATGAGATCAAAAGCTACTGAACAGCTACTAAATGGACCCTAAAAGGATTGCTTTTCCAATTCTACAATTATTGCTTATATTATTATCAATGATTAAGCATTAATTCAATTGCTGGCTGTGTTTGTATATCACAAATATACTGACTCCATTTAAGTACCCATGAAATTTTAGTAAGAGCCTTCGGTTTCTATACTGTGACATAATTCCATGTGAAACTGAATATTTAAGCAGCGTACAGTCACAAGAGTGATTTTTTCAATTTTTTTATTAAGATTATTTTTGTGGGCTTTTATTGCCTTTAATGGACAGGGCAGTTCAAGTGTGAAAGGGGGAGATATAAGGATGGGTGAGGTTAGATTAGGAGGAGGAAGAGAGAGAGATAAATGAATTAGACCTCAGCCATATTATTCTGGAAATTAAAACAAAGGTTTTGCCCACTGATATCCAAACACGTCTTGTCATACCTGTCCCCACATTGCCCTGTTACCTACTAAAACCCACAAGCACTAAAGTGCAGTTTTATATGACTGTCATGGCTAGCTTGTCAGTCAAAGACTCACTTGATTGGATGACCTTTTTGAAACGCCCCTGAGCACTGGATCATGCACAAAACAGTATTTTAAGTGACAACAGTTGTAACTGTTACGAAAATAGTAAAGACAGGGATTTTAATTAAATAAAATATCCAGAAACTCAATTTTTTTTTTTTTTAACATATTTTGGCATATAGAAATAAATAAATGACCATTTAACACAGGGACACAGGATTAAAAATGGGAAAGTGAATTTTTAATTTCATAGTGTTTGGGTATGCTGCTTTGATACTGATGTACTGAAAGTTAACACGCTTCATAACACTTTGGTTAGAGGAGAACAGATGTTTAACAGAGGAACAATGCTCCATACCTTTTTATTAAACTTATGTGTCATATGATTATTTATTCCATGTTTTGTTGCCTTTACGCTACTCCATGGCAGACTTACACAGCTGATGTTAGTTTCCCATGCAGTGTAGGGAATAAGAAATAGCTAATAAATTCAAATGAAGCATTTCAGTGCATTCACTCTTGATTTTTTACCCCCCTGCTTTTATTCCCACTTGACAGCAGCATTAGTCGCATATTTTCTTCAGCCGTGACTTAGCGCTAAAATAAAGTGTAACGAAGTGTGAAGAATTGTTTGGCTTTGCGAGCGTCATTAAAGAATACATCAGTGGAGCCTGCCTTTCGTCGCTGCATAGAAAGGATCAAACTCCTTTTGATGATTGATATCCTGTCTCTCTATGTCTGCAGGTAGTCAGCAGTGACTCTGCCTCCTCTGTGATCTGCTGGCTTGCTGACACAGGCCAAAAGGTCAAGCAGTTTCACCGTTGTCATGGCAACGCAGAGATCTCTGCCATGGCCCTGGATGGTACGCAGACCCGGCTGTTTACTGCAGGCGCTGATGGAGAGGTCAAAGTAGGTTAACACACACACACTTACATACACACACTTGCCCAGCTGTGAACCATATAGCTGTAGGTCAGTCTTCATAGAAATGCAAACTCTGAAATAAGTTTCATGACAAGATGTGAAGAGGTGACAGAGTAGTAACTTCTCCTGAAAAATGAACACTTAATTCCCTTGCTGCAATTTGTCCCTGTATGGCTGCTAACAAGGGCACCAGCATGTGGTAGGGGCACACTAGGGTGCAGAAGATTTCTAGCATGTAGGGCAGCCTATATAGCACTGCACTGTATTTTATCCACTGGAAAGGCACCCTAGAGAGCACTTTTTCACATTTTATCTACCATAGTGGCAAGAGGGAACTTCTGTGGTGATCGTTAGCAATGTCACTGCAGTGATTTGTTTTACAAATGCCCCTGATGTACACTGAATTAATCTTGTCTGTTCTTTTATTAGATTATGTGCAATTACTTTCTACCACTGGTTGTAAAATAACTTATTATAGTATATAGCCTTAGCTGAAATGGCTGTAGCTAGCCAATAACAAAGATACAGTGCCATCTAATCGCACTATTTTTGGCAATTTACTTGTGGAATGTGATCATATATTGGATCACATGTAAATAGTCTGCCAGGTCAAGGGAACCTTAAAAGTTCTGTAAATGACATTCAGAGCATCAACATGGCGGTTATAGGCGGTAACTGCTGATAACATCAACTCCCTTGTTGCAAAAGTGTAATTCCCATCCTCTGACTCCCCCCAGTCGAACAATATTAGCTCTGTCAACACTGTTGTCATTGTTAGCACTGTTAGCTCTGCTAGCTGTCAGCTCAGCCACCTCCATGTTGAGAGCTCAGACTCATCAATCATCATCATCATCATCATCATCATCATCATTAATCAATCATAGACATGCTCTGAGTGTCGTATACAGCTCTTTTATCAACATACCGTCCTGACATATTGCTCTGATCCAGCGGTGTTTGCCTTGTTTCTGTTATTCCACTGCTCTTATCATTGCCATATTGTCATATGACTTAGAGGGCTTTTTTCACTGTTGAGTACCTTCCTGTCATCTTTAATGACAATACATGCTTCAATTGATTATGCCAGGTATAGTTTAATTTGGCATGACTCTGCAAAAAGAGGCAAGCACTGGCATCTGCCAGGAGGAGGCACTGTAGACCTTTGGTAACTAATAGCCATCAACAGCATTTACCAGCCACTAATCTTAAAAAAAAATCTTTAAAAGATAAGAAAACAAAACATTTATGTATATGTATGTTTGTATTGTTTAGTCAGAGTATATCCACCACATTTGCATATCAGAAGGCTGCACTGATGTGACAGTCTTATGTCAATAACTGTAAAACCACAGCCATACCAGTTTCAAGCACACAACTGGGACATAGTATGCGTCAGTGAAAAATGATCGACACACTGTTTGTCAAGGCCTGCATGTGTTTAGTCAACACTGGCATACTGCAAAGATATTGGCATATGCCTCTCAAACAGAAGTGGCATACCATCAGCCTCTCTTTTATCTCAGTGCTGCTGTGTGCTTTTGAATCAGTGAGATAGGGTATCTTTGGTTATGCATGTTGACGCCACACATAATGAGTGTTTTTTCCACATTTTTCCATTTTAGAGAGAAGTTATAGCTTTCTCTGTCTGCATTCTCTCTAATTATGTGACTGCACATGCATGTGTGTCTTCTGTGGGAAAAATCGTGTCGAGCACAGAATTTTTTATTTTTCTTTTAGTTTCAAATTTGGTTGGTATTCCAAACAAGTGGTGCACTGTGACTGTTTTTGCACTCCACATTCAAGCACTGCATAATGAATCCATGTGCAGTGCAATTTTTCTCAACAGATGAGTAAAATAATTACGCATATTATTATCAATATAATCAACCACATCAGCTCTCTTACCCCATGAGCCTTTGTGAGGATGCAGCCATATGCATCCTGTGCATGTGCAAGCAGTGTCAGGTATATACTCACAGAGCCATTTGAAGCAACTACGCAAATCATCCTCAGCAGAGGAAACAGGCACCCCTCGGGACAAAATGGAACAAGATGCATCATCTCTCTAATTTTCATCAACACTGAACCCGTGGTGTAGCAGTTAGGGACATTCAGAATTTGAAATTTTGACCTTTTAATTACAGCCTTCCCATTGGGCCAATCAGTGTTTCTTTGTTAAATGCTACAACAGACACAGATCCAAACTGTGTCATCATCCAAAATTGGACAGACTGTGTGAAATATTACCTGAGCTGTCATGTTTGATTGGTGTATGGTAGGACCAAGGCTTGTTTGTATCCTCATGTGGGTGGCCAAAAAATATTCTAATTTCAAGTCATCCTGACTTCAGTTCTAGAAAATAATGTGTTTAGCTTCTTTGAATAGACCGGCTTTTATTATGCCTCTGTGATGGCAAAAGCCATGGCTAGAAGCATAATGTTTTTGAGTTAATTTATTCATCTCTCAACATTTTGGTGAATGTAACATCAAGGATGCCTTGGAGGAAATTCTTCAAATTTTGCACAAACATTCACTTGGACTCAAAAATGAACTGATCAGACTTTGGTGGTCAAAGTTCAAGGTCACTGCAACTTTGACTCCTATACTTTAAGTAATTTCTCAGAATCACCTGGGTGGAAATGGCTTGAAATTTTGCACAAACATTCACTTGCACTCAAGGTTGAACTAATCAGAATTGCTAATCAAAGTCAAGGTAACGTTAATTTTGTGTTCATGTGTGCTGGCTGGACCACAACAAACAACAGAGAAGCTCTGATTACAACACACACAGAGGGAGTGTGACTTCATGCTCTCCTCAGGATGCCATACCTCAGCCTTAACCTCACATAGCAAATACTTGTTTGCTGCTCTGGGTGTTGTACACAGCAATTAGAGACATTTAGTGCTGTGATAGCAATTGAGTTTTATTTTGTGCTGCAGGTATGGGACTTCAATGGCCACTGCCTCCACAGGATGAATGCTGGCCTGGGTCGGGCTGTGGAGATTTCACAGGTGCTGCTGCTGAAGAGGAGTATACTGGTGATGGGCTGGGAAAGGTACTAAAATGTGTGTACTTAAGTTTGATTATTATATGGTGCTTAGCCTACCATATGCATAATTCAAATATTGAAAAAACAACTCAAAATGTGTGGTACTGAAAAACTTAAACTGGCAATTCTAGGACCAAGGTGAATTTAATGACTTTAGATGCAGTAACACCCTCATAAACTCTGTGTGTTTGCACGCTGTGTATGAAAGAGACTGCACCTGTCAAAGAGTCACAGTGAATATGTGTGTATGTGAGAAAAACTCTGTGTTTGTGTGTTTGTTTGTGTGCATGTGTGCGTGTGTGCATATTTCTGTCCTCTCCTGCTCTCTCTGCCTGCCAACGAGTCAGAGCCAAACAGACATCTGGACTCTAACGAGTATCACTACCTCATATTTTTGTGTGCGTGTGTGTGTGTGAGTGTGTTTCTTTTATACTCACATCACATCTGCTCTTCATCTTCATCATCATCATTTCACACCCAGTGAGCTGAACTCAGCAGTGTGCTATCATCAAGTTATACGACTCCCCCTTTCTCTCTCTTCTCCACATGCGCGCGCACACACACACACACACACACACACACACACACACACACACACACACACACACACACTTCTCTTCCTGCTCTCTGGGGTGTCACAGTGGTAAAGAGAACATAGACGACAGATCAGCAGCAGTAAAGCGAAATACTACCGTTATGACTTTCATCACTCATATCATTTCCCATTTCTTCACATCCACCTAGACCACAGTTTAATCCATATAGCGCTGTGTCGCATGGCATTTCATTCAAAGTCCGATTGCCTTCTGTTGCTCGTTCGAACTCATGCAGGTTGAAATATCCACATCCCACTGATACACAAATCCCTCAGTTTGAAACAATAGTGCATCTTTTCTTTTCATTTCACGTACAGTACCTGCACAACAAGAAAGAAAACAAGAAAAGTGCTGTCATGAAATATAAGACAAAAGAAGCAGAACTAATAGCTGGTGTGCTTAAAACCCTGTTTCATATGCATGGTGCCTGTTGCAGCACTGAGGTGTAAAGAAATTGTTTCCATGTTCATTACAAGCACTTCCCTGATGTGTAAAACAACATTTGTAGAGACAATATTCTTAAACATTAACCCAATGAAGTATGACAAAATAAAATGTATAAAATGTCAAATATTGGCCCTCCTGGTAATGCTCTCAGTTGGAAATGGTCTGAAAGTGTGAGGAAATGCATTTTTTTCTTTTAGGATATAAAGTTAGAAAGTCCTTTGTCCAGATTCAAACTGAAATGGTTAATCTGGCTATGTGCATGTTATACATCGACATCGATAATTTTTAACCCCCACTGGTACTGATACTGCAGCCACTACTGTTACTGCTACTACAACTACTACCGCTACTATAATATGCTGCTGCTAACATTGACATTGGTGCATATTTTTACATTACTTGTCAAAACTATTACCACTATTACTACTACCACTACTACTACTACTACAACTACAACTATTATTTTTTTTCTACAAATATCACTAAGAAGTAATATAGCCGCTGCCATCACAACTTCTATTGTAGCTATTGATACTGCTTTTAATACTACCACTATTACTACTGCTATTACTAGTAATAAGGATAATGTCGACAATGTGTAAAATAATCACACAAAATGTCATGGAGTGTGTGTATCTGTGTGTGTGTGTGTGTGTGTGTGTGTGTGTGTGTGTGTGTGTGTTTGTGGACAAACCATCTACAGATATATGTGTGTCTTTCTAGTATACTGTAAAGAAAGTCTATGAAGTCTGTGTATGTGTCACACCTTTTTACCCTCCTCACTTCTCACCACCCCCTCCTCTCTGTGTCTCTCTGTGTCTCTGCAGGATGTTAACAGTTTTTCGTCTGCATTCCTTCTCGCAGTCTTTTGTTGAACCGTCAGAGTGGAAAGGAGGTGTTCAGCATCGCAGTGATGTGCTCTGTGCTGCATTTCAGCCGCCACAGACTCTGGTCACAGGTGTGTGTAGTTGTATGTGTGTTTCTATATGTTTATGTTAAGACATGAACCACAGTTTTGATATTGACTAGAAAACTAAAAGTCAGTGTTGATCTAAAGATGACACACTGTTCACAGGCACATTGTACAACATGTGCTTGTGTGCTCCTGTATATCTATGTGTTTTCTCTCCTAAAAAACACTTGACTTACATTAAAAGTGAGGGCTCAAGCAGAGGAAAGAGAGAGCTGGAAGAAGGGGGGTGGGTGGGGGGGGGGGTAAAGTCTAAGAAATGAAAATTAATCTTAAAAAGAAGAACTCCAGTGAAATGAAAAATAACTGGGAGCAGTTATCTGCTGATTAAAGTAAGTGGTGTTGTTATCAAAGGACTTGTGCTCCACACGACTCTCTCTGCTTGAAATAGCTCTGTGTTTTTATGTGCGTCTTTGCGCATGTGAAAGCAGAAAATACTCAACATATTTCAGCATTCACAATTAAAAGCGTTGCCTTGATGTGTGCTTTTACAGCCTTGCATACCTATGAGTGTGTACTACAACTGAAAAGTTTAACACCCATCAATTTAGCGTTTTTGGTTAAAAGTCAATAACATATAGATAAAGTCAAATTATACAATATAAGTAAAAACAGCTATAAGTAAATTGAAAATGATCCAATTAGAAACTCCCTATCTGGTTTTTACATGACTTCCAGGACCTTTAGATTCAGAGTTCTTCCCTGTTGTCCTTTGTTAGTCACACTGTCTAGATGCCGTATATTAGATAGATATATTAGATATATTAGATTAGATACTTTTTTTGGCAGTTTATTTCATAAATCAGTATTTTATTAGCTATAAGAATAACACTTTACTTTCTCTCTATTCCGAGCTGACATTTGCCTCCACCACAGGCTGAAACCTTTACATGTCAGAGCCCAGTTCTGTCCTAATTAAATTCTTATTTAGAGCTATACTAGAGGCAGGTGAACTGGAAAAGTCAAGAGGTATGTATGATTAAAAAAATAGTACATACAGCACTCAGCACTAACACTTGTCTAATAGGTAAAATCAAGACATTCCGAAAAAACGTACACACACTTCTGATTCCACTTATTTCTCTGTTTGTGCGTGTGTGTGTGTGCGCGCGCACGCATGCGTGTGTGCACGTGTGTGTGTGTGAACGAGAGAGAGGAAAAATAACCATGACTAAGCACTACCCACAGAGAGCTTGGAGGGACAATTACTCAGACTAAAAAATGTCTTTGTTTTTTTTCCACACATAGTCAGTTGGACCAGCAGCTGTGGGTGTTGTTATGTCCGTATTTATTACATCACCGAGGGTATTCCTTAAGTAAAAGCGCTGGAAAAAAGATTTAATCATACATTGCAGACAGTTATCCAGAATACCGGCAGCTGATCAGCGCGTGGATTCAGTGGTATGAAACGCAAATTACTCAAATATGTGAAATCAGTAATAGTCCTAAAATCATGCCGGCACTTATGCAAATGCAGAAATACTGGGCCCCCGCTGGCTAATGGAAGAGCAGAAAAGGAGTTTTCCCTCTGTATGTCAATCACTCTATTTTAAAAAATAAAAAATACATCCACTTCTGAGTTCATACAAACTTTAGAACCTCTCCAAAGTTTGTGCGCATGATTTTTACTTTTTTTTACTGATTTTGTGGATCATGGAATTCAAACCTGTGGCAATTGTCACATTAAGTAACTCAGGACTGACAACCAACATTCACCAAAGACACAAAAAAACCTTGCAAGTTACATAAAAATCAACATTATAACAAAAGACAAGTAGAATGTCCCAATCTGTGAAGGTCTTTATGCAAGATAGGAAACTTTAAAATACCATCTAGGTGCCTCAGCACTCATCACATCCTTAGATTTTTCTGCCTGGGGGATTGAACTGGCAATCCTCCAGTCACTGGTCCACTTCTATAACCATCAAACTACAAACACTCTGCACCCAATTTGCCCCAGTATGCTCTTCAGTTTGTGAAGTTGTATCAGTTTGGCTCACACACACACTCAAAGTTCAGTTTCAGTTTACCAGCAGTCTGTGCATGTAGAACGCAGACATAAACCGTAGACCCTCTCTGGCCTTCTGGGGCGCATCAACCCCAGAGATAAGTATAGAGAGCGATAAAGTGAAGGATGGAGGTGGAAAGGTAGATAAGAGTGGGTGTTCTCGAAGTTGGGAGAGAAATGGTTTGGAAGGAAATGAATAGCTAGAGCTGGAACAAAAGCACAATTCAGGAGCTACTTTGTGAACTTGGAAACTTCTTCAAAGTTCGCTCCCCAATTTCCTTGTCGGTGTGTTCAGCTCTTCTCTCTGTCTGCTTCCTCTCTTTTTTCTCAGTCTCTGACACTCCCCGTTCACTTCTGTTTATTTTTTATTTTTTACCTCATCTCCCTAGTTAGCCTGCTGCATTTCTTTCACACACACGCATACACACACACGCACACATCTGCTGCACCCACCACCTCCAATTTAATCCAATGCCCAATTTAAATTATGTTTATTAGAGCTCTCACAGTGGGAGTGAGGGGAAATGAGACCTAATACTTCACATCTTTCATGCATACGTGTGTGTTTGTGTGTTGCAAGGCTGCAGAGGTGGAGGTTTGTATATGCTAGAGGAAGAGGGAAAAAATGATGTATGTTTGTGTGTTTATTTGCAGAGCTCTCTGAAATGACAGTGTGGTCACATTTTCGGCTTAAAGCGAAACAATGAATCCTTTTGTTAATAGCTGATGCAGGAAATTGACAAAACAAATGCTGTGATCGAATCTTTTACAGTTTTCCAGCAAGAAATCCCTCTTTATCTGCGATTTATTTCCGTGAATCTGATGAATACAAATGATTTGCATCATAAATAGTACTCTTTATTTCAAAATAACAACACTCTGCCTGATCTTTGGCTTATGGTTTTGCTCATGAGACTTTGTGGTTATCAGACTTGTGACCTTAATGATTTTGTAATGGTTTTCTGTCCTCAGAGGCACTGGTTTATCCAGATCAACCCTAATCCAAACCTCCTCAAAAAATTATTAAAATTATGTAATTCATTCATAAATTCCTCCTACGCTTTAATATGTGTATTGCTTTCTCTTTCTCTGGCCTTTGGGCAGATGTGAAAAAAAGAGATGAATCCCAGTCACGTCCCGATTTCGCGTATTTCCACATTTATCTGCTCGCACACTTTAAAGTAAAAGGTGACTGTGAACTATCGCTGTGTTATTTTCTGCATTAACTATTTTTGCTAATTCTTCCTTGCCTAAATCCGTTGAGCACAAAGACGGCGTCTAAAAGCGATGACGCATTAGTTTCAGTTGCCAGCACATTTCTTCAGGGTTGCAGTGAGTAATGCTGTTTTCACATCAAAGCATGTGTGCTGCCAAAGAATGTGTTAGTTATGTGCCAAGTGAAAGCAGCAGTGGCATCAAGGCCACCAGTGACAAAAGTCAATTTAAAGTTCTGTTGGACACACACACATACGAAGGACTCAGTGTATGTATGTGTGTCTATGTGTTTTATGCGTGTGCGTGCATCTGTTTGTCTGTGTCTCAAGTTGAATCAATTGCAGTAGGAACATTTGGCTGATGTGGGACTGAAGCCTCCTCATCCATATTCAGAGTCTTTGCTAGGTTCCGCTTGGCTTCTCACACACAGACACTGTCAAACACACACACACACACACACACACACACACACACACACACACACACACACACACAGAGCAGGGCACATGTACACAGGGGTCCTGTGTACCTCCCTCAGTCACAAACTCCCCCCTTTTCACTCTTCCTACTTTCCTCGGATCCCATAATCCTCCATGGCTGAACACCTTCCAAGCGACCAAGGACCAACTCGTCTGAACTTTGATGGACAGCCAAAAAATGTTTTAGAAATGGAAATGAGAACGTAGACATCAGAACGCTGAATGACAGTGAGGACATCTTTTTCAAGCAGAGGATGTTCTGATTTATATGTACAGTATATTTAAAACTTCTTTCTTGACAAGTTAGTGAGTCAAAGAGGGGGTTGTATAAAGCCTTTTGAGGCTCCAGAGGGAGGTGCCTGAAGTCTGATAAATGTCCTCAAGTGATGTCACTTAAGTCAACACTGGTTAAGTCTAGAAGCTAAAAAAAAAAAATCAGGGTGCTGTTGTGAGCTTACCAGACAACCATTTCTCATTCATAGGGGGTCAAATATAGCAGCCTGGTCAGCAGTGAAGAATCTTCATATAAGAAACATCGGCGGCTACCTAGGATGCCAGCCAGAGGGAGGTGCGGAAATTGCACCCAAAAATATATTTAGACATTAAAAAAAAGATCTAACATGAGGAAAATGTGATCCAAAAATGTAATGCTTAGTCTGGCAAAGCAGTTCACCTAAATGTCAAGAGTGTAGGCGAGCATTTTAGAGTCAGAAAAAAGGGCTGGAAAGGAAAGGGCACCAAATGTGCTGGGTCTGGCACTGCTGGTCAGTTGCTGTCAGCATCTGATTCTGACCCACAAGGCACCCTTTAGCGTCAGTCAGTCCATTTCCATGCACAGATAAGTCGAGCTATGGTTATAGCTCGATTAGGACATTTAATTGGACTACTGTCTTTGTCCCAGTATTGACGGAAGTATGTCTGACTCGCTAGTTGCTTTTGGACCCTCTTCTGGTTGACCTATTACGTCACATACCAAACAAGTTAACAAGTGTCAAACGGGATGCATGCTGAGTGGTGATAACACTTGTTGTTGATCCTTTATCTTGTTTTGTTTTCATCCCTTCTTCTTTTGATTTCCAGGCTTTGTTCTATGACTTTATGCTGTAGGACTTCCGGGTCCTTTGAAAAATTATGCATGAAACGTGGAAGTTGACTCACCATCCTTGGGTAATAAAAACTGACACTAGAAGGATACCTAGGGCATCATGGTTGAATCGCAGCGCCACTGACCAAGCTGCCATATTTGACAAGTAGGAAATGTGTATGTTTTATACCAGACATCTGGAACCTGCTCTGAACTCCACCTAAAGCCAGCAGCTTGAGAGGTGGTACACATGCCCCATCTTTTACCCACCTGAAAAACGCGAGGTTTGGCGCTAGGTGCTACTCTTGTGTCCACTCTGTGCCAACGTTTATGTGCGTGAGGAGTTGCATCTGAGGTTGCTTAACAACTATAACCATCACTGTGTCATAGCCCTCTTTCAAGAAATCCTGAATGCAGAGCTGATCTTCTTCCAGCTGTTTCTTGAGTGTGTTTTGAGCCTAAAATATAGTCTGTGGGAGAGATGTAAAGCTCAGGTTATCCCTGCATTAAAATGATCCATTTTCTCCTCCATATTTATCTGATAGACTGATAGACTGAGACTGATATTTAAGAAAAAGGAGAGATACAGTATGTGTTAGCTATAATTGTTTGTTCCTCATCACATGACGTGCCTTGCACGCTGCTGTGTTCCAAAAGTTGAACTCTGTTTACCTCAGGGCACAACTGTTGCAGTAACAATAGAAATGTGCGTGCAAAAAACGCATCATGTGTACAGCCTCTAAGGCTACATTAGTCACTACTGGCATATCAATCTGCAGCGAACTGTCTGCCATCAAGTTGCATTGTGGATAGTGTAGGGACTTCTAGGTTTCCCAAGGAAAAAGAAAGAATAAAACACCATCTCTGGTTCTGCTGCATCAGTTTTGCTGCTTTTTTTGATATGCCCACTGACTGTAAACATCAACATGTAACCCTGTGCCCACAAGCCTCTGTGCTGTGTATGTGAGTTAAAAGGTTTAGTGCATTCAAGGTCTTTTAAAAGGTGATGAAGGTGATGTTAATCCTGCTCTATTATAAAGCTTAACATTGTATAGATGATGCAGATATTTACACCTTATCATTCCCTTTATCTCTCCATCTGTGTCTCTCTCTCTCTCACACACACACACGCGCGCGCACACACACACACACACACACACACACACACACAGAGCATGATAAAAGTCACTTGAAATACAGACCCTGGCCCTGGGCTGCATGAATAATGCAGGCTGCCCACACTCTCATAAACTTTATACCTCCTTTTGCTCACACCCTTAACTAACACACTCTTCACATATCTCATTAACTCCTGCTGTTCAACTGCCGAACCCCCTGATGAGATTCCTGCCTCATATAATAAACACACACACTCTTTCTTATATATAATGTAGATTATTTGAAAAGCATTTTCTGTTGAGGTGAATGTGGAGTGGTGGAACAGATGGTAGCTGAGGACAGATGTTGAGCTTTATCATCTTTAAAGTGGTTTTTAGTGGCTGGCTTGCATGATTCAGCAGCACGAGGAAAGCAAAAGTGTGTTTGTTGACGGAAAGTTTGTCTTAATTGTTTATATTTCTTTTGAAAATTTTGTTTTAATTAGTTTAGTTGATATGAAAGCCTGACAGTTTTTTTGATTAAAAAATAAAAGTGCCAAAAAGCCTTGTGCAATTTTAAGAGTTCATCATAAGCTCTCTCACTTTGCTTGGTCTTGTTTTTGATGTGTGCAGGAAGCTACGATGGAGAGATTATTGTGTGGAACAACAGCACAGAAAAAGCTTTGAGAAAACTGCGGCCACATGCTGAACACAGAGAAGGCAAGAAGTCTCACTTCTCACACATATGCGACTAAATTCAACAAACACTTTATTTTACAATCGTATAACAAAACGTTTCCTGCTCCTCTGCTTGTGGTCTGTCCCTCTTATTTTTTTCTTTATCTTTCAATGCTTTGCTCAACACTGATTTTCTAGGTCATTTCCCTGATTCTCATCTTGGTGTGAACAGCAAAGAAGACTCAGATAACTCCATTGCCATCACGAGATTGTTCTTCATACCAGGACGCACGTCTGCAGCTGCAGCTACAGGTAAAAACGAAAAAGCAACTATAATCCTTATCAACCTTTAAGCATGGGTTATTTTTAAAATAGGTGCTGTAAGATGCATAATCTTTGAGTAACAATATTAGGCAACATCACCTCAGGAGCTATTACAAAATAAAAACAGTGATTACAAAGCAAACTCTTTTTACCCCAAGACATTTTGTATTTTGACTTGAGTTGTGTCATCTTGGACAAAAAATGTAACCAGTTTGTTAAAGCCATAAAATCCTCCCCCAACTCTGAAACCAGATAGTGATTGTCCCTCTTTATTTTGAAATATTTTGTCTGTATACTGTAGTGTGAGTTATTTGAGAGTCTGTGATTTGAAAAGTTATAGTTGATGCAAACACAGTGAAGTTACTTCAGAGCTGAAAGAGTTCTACCATCAAAAGCCTTTTCTTAAATGCATATACAGCTCTGTTTTTGTTGTTGAAATACACAGTTGCACACTTGTGTTTACACATTGCAAAGAGGCTTCGGGTATCTTGTGCTAAGTTACTGTACGGTAGCTGCACATCAATGATTGTTTGAAGTGGTGAGTTTGCTTCAAGTTTTCTCATTTTTAACTACTTTTCATATGCAGCAATTGAAACTGTGAACTTTGTTTTTCTTTATTTTAACTATACTCATGGTTGCTTGGGCTTTTATTCTTGTTAGATTTTTTTTTATCAGTGTTATTCCTGCAAAAGCTGCTGCTTCTGCTAGCTGTTTAGCTTGGTAAGAAAAAAAAATCAGTCAGGCCTTTATGTCTGTTGTTCAGACTCACTGTGGCTGTGAGCTCCTGTGTCCCAGATTCAACTCATTTTTTATGGCAAAACTTTGCCTAGCACCTTGTCAGCTTTGATGAGGAAAAAATCCAGCTGTGGCCACTTTTTGACTCAGCATCTAAGTTTGCTAATGCACTGTGAATTTCTTGAATTTACAATCTCTGACTCCGTCTGGGAGATTGGCCTCTTGATGGTCTGCGGGAGGTCAGACTGATACTTTATCTGCTCCTAACTTCAGGTTCCCTGCCGTGCTGTCTAAAATGAGACTGTACATCATTAGTGAATCACTGATGATGTCGAGGCAACAAAAACTGCATGTGCAGATAGTTTTAAAGGTTTCTGTGGTTCAGTTTTTGTGCTTTTGTTGCTACCTATTTGCTTTTTAAACTTAACAAACACAACTACAGCATAAATGGATTACTGAATGGACCTACCAGGTACGTGGCCAGGGGCCCAAAGTATCAAGGGGCCCAAAGTGTCAAGGGTCCCCCAGTCCTTCAACTGCAAAATGTTACTCAAATTAACACATACCAAATAGGATGACACTCAAATTGGCCTCAAAGACAAACTAAAAGACCATAAAGGGATGCAAAGGAACTGCAAAGAGACATCAAATGGCTACAAAACAGGCAAAACTACCACAAAGATAATCTAAATGACCTCAAAGAGAGACAAGGTGAGTACTGCACAAGGAGACACAAAACAACTTTAAGGAGTCACAAAATGACCTGAAAGAGACATAAAACCACAAAATGATGCTTAACAACTACGAAGAAACAACAACAAAAGACAACAACAAAAAACAGACACACCTGCACTGACCTCTCAGTTTAAATCACTCATCAAAACCCACCTGTTCAAACTTCCTTTAATGTCTAATTAATGTCATATGAATTTTAATGTTGCATGTATTGTTATTTTGCATTTTAATGTATTCTTTGATTTTTTTTTTACTGCATCTTTGAGTTTCTTGAAAAGTGCTCTATAAATAAAATGTATTATTATTATTATTATTATTATTATTATTATTATTATTATTATTATTATTATTACTATTATTATTATTATTATTACTATAAAAAAACACCACAAAGTCTGTTTGTCTTGCTGTTTTATAGGGGAGATGATGGGACCTTTTGCATATCTGTGCCCAGGGTCCCATTGTGTCATAATCCACTTTAGCTCCGCAGAAGTCATTGATTGTTCCCAAAATATATATCCTCTCATTTCCATCAGGTGGTGCAGACTTGGTGTCCTGTGGAGCATCAGGAGTGGTCAGACTCTGGAACACTGTCCACAGCCGTCTGGTGGGACAGTTCACAGCTCACAGTAAAGACCTGGGGTCTATTGTCATGACTGTCAGCCTCTGTGGGAAATATTTAGTCACAGCGGATCAGGAGGGGACAATCAAGACTTGGGACATACAGGTAGGTGTTTGTGGCACACACATGTATTATGTATCGTAAATCGGCTGCAGTGTACCACACTGAAAGTACAAGTCACCATTATGTTTGTGTATACTGCAGGGTTTCAGTGATATATTGTTTTAAGGCATACCATGATATAAAAGTCAAATCAAAATGCAACTCCAAAACAACCAATATATAAAAAAAACCCCAAAAGAACATATAATGACATTATTACATGGAGGGGCTAAAAACAGCTTTAAATAATATATGCTACAGGTGAACCATAAAAATGAGAAAATTAAAAGACCAGCTAAGATACACCCCAATTTCAGGGCATGTAGAAGATGACGTACAGAAGTCCTGCAACAGAGCTTTGAAATGGCCTAAAGGAATCAATGAGTCCAGCTTTAAGTCTTTCTGCAGAAGATTTCACATATATGGAGCTGCATATGTAAATACTTTTTTGTCAAACTCTGTACGATCCCTAAGCAGAACAAGTTCCTTGCTTAATGCAGACACATGAATATGCTGGAAATGGGCCAAAAACAGCTTTTAAAGACATCCAATGAGCATCCAGGATACAGATATTTTTAGGTATTTTCACGAGGGAGACTTCCAGTACTTCCATTAAAAATGGAAACATGTGTTCAACCAAAATTAAACCTTCTGTTTTCATTTCTTTAAGGGTCATTCTGACTGATAATAATATTACTTGTGTAATACCATGATACCAGGAAACTTTGATATTTTCTTAGACATTATTGTGCAAATCTCATACTGTTGCAAGCCTAGTATACTGTAAAATGAACAAGAGAGAGAGTGAAGGAGAGAGCCAGAGGGAGGGACAGTGATCTAGAGACAAACTGTAGTACACAATGAAGAGTGAATCTCCAGATTTCCATTAGATCAGTTCATTTTTTAAAATGACACACAGTGCTGTCATTTTGAAGCTCAGTAGATTGCTAGAGTACAAGCAGACCAGTCAGTCATTTAGTAAATATCCACTGATGTATTGGCAGAAGGAGGTACTTTTTCCATGTGTGGAAAACACATTTTTTGGATTTTTTTAAATTAGTTAGCTGATTGGAGATTCACTTCAGCCCATGAACACTTTACATACATAGCACACGTTTGGAAGCTGAAGAGTTTCTGGTACCTTGGTGAGGCCTTTTCACTTTTTGACTCTTGATTATGAAGACTTAGATCGCGCCATCGGAATAAGGCGGAGCTGCATCACTGTCATGCTCATAATCGCAGTAAAAGAACACCCTCTCGGGTATTATTGCCACAATATTCAGAGCTCAACTCTCTGTCACAGTTTATAAGAGGGGATGAATTCAGATGGGTGCGTCTCATTTGGCTTCCAGTTTAATTTATGGTGATTTATGTATATATGTAGCAGAGTTGAAGAAGTTGGACAGGCTCAGTGCTCTGGTAGAAATCCTGTCCTTTGGCAAGTTTGGAATCAGCTGGATGACTAACATGATTGCACAGTATCCAGTGTTGTGCTCTCAGATGAGGGGCTTTGCAGTTCAGTACCAGGTCTCGTCCTAACATGATTCAATTATTTTACATATTACACAACATGCCAAGTAGCATTTGTGTTAATTAAAATAAATGTACCGTATGTTTCTTGTAGAAAAAGAGACATGGCCAAAGGTTATGATTTATATTTTATAAAAAAAAAATTTTTGTAAATTTTTTTTTTTTTTTTTTACTGTACACTTAACCCCTCCCATGAACGGCAATTGTCAGACAATAGCTCAGCAATTTGGCAGACCTATTAAGCTATGGATGTGTGCACACAATGAAGCAGGTTTTGTGTGGCTATAGTAAGAGGGTGGTGTGTTTTTAATGACTTTTCTAAAACCTAAAAACCTAAAAGCAAAATGGTTAAAGAGTGGGTTTATGTGCTCTAATGTAAGCTGCAAATGTTAGCATGTACAGTCAGCTGGCTCACTATCACAGTAGTAACACAACATAGTTTTATAACCAAGGCCAAGGGCTGGAGAATGTCATAAACTAATGTTACATTATTTTTTGGGGGGGCACAGGTTATGTTAGAAAATTCCCTGTTCAGGATAACAATAGCCGTTGTAGTATATCCCCATTATTTTACTTCGTTGGAGTTAGGGAAGTTTACACTGTGGCAATCCCAGCCAAACATTGTCTTAATCCTCATTAGCATCCTGCATTAGCTGCTGCTAAACTTGCACAAATAAGACAAAAAGAGAGCGTGTAATTCACACCTGCGAAGACTGAAATGCACCCCCTACTGCGCTGCAAGCAAATGGTGTCTTGGTGCTCCTGTTCAATTTGCATGTATTTCTATTAGATAACATGCATACATTTGGCGCAAAAATGGCCCCTTTCCCTTCAAAGGATCCTCACTGCAAAAAAAAGTCAAGTTTACAAATAACTATGCTAATAGCCACACACAGATGCAGTGACATCATTAACATCCTTAGAGAGTTGGTGGTATCTGAAGTGCAATAACAGGGTGTCATGTCCACACCTACTAATCATTATTGCATCAGTGCCAGAGGAGGCATTGTTGTGCCAGGAGTGCTACTGCACCTCATCGGTCAGGACCTGTAGTTTGCGGTTTGAAAATTTCAGTTTTCTTCTTACTTTATGCCATTGTTCTGCCAACTATGTTCTTGTGCCAAGGCCAAAAAGCTCCAGCAACAATTTTAGTTTGAAGAACAACTTTATTAAACCAATGAGATTCAGCTTGTGGCCTTCATCAGTGTCATCCCTCTCTTCAAGAATTTCCTCAAGACTTTCTTCATTCTCAAGATTTTCTTCATTCTCCATGCACCTTGGAAGTTGGTGATGTTGTGCCAGAAACCTCTATTCTGCTTCTTCTTGTGCAAAGGCAACATTTATACTTTGTGACATGGATAACATGGGGGGGATAAGATGCAAAAAAAGGGAAAATTGCACTCAGTTCCAAAATGTTATAGGCATGTTTGTGCTATAATATCAATAGTGCAATGTCTTTTGTGAATCAGACCTTAAAAAAAGGGCAGATAGCAGTAGCCAAAATCTATCCTTTGTGAATTCACCTGTCATTCTTTTATCACAAACACTTTACTGTCATTTGATGTCCTAATTGTCCAAAGATGACAATAAATCAGTCATATTTATTAGCCCTATTCCTCAAAGCTTTTACTCTTGGAAAAATAAAAATACTAACAAAGCATAAATCTAGCTTCTGTTCCTTGGAAATGTATTTTTCTATATAATAAACAGTAAGTAGTATCCAAAGTATCCAAACAGGGCTAATGACAGGACAAAATATTCATATTGTACTGTAATACTAGAACTAACTTTTTCTACTCTGAGGTCCTCGAGCAATGCTGTTCCTTTATTCTAATCATATGCATGGATCCTAAATTTTTTAAAACCTGCCAACATTGCCATTGTCAAACGTTTTGTGTTGTAAAAGAACGGAAAGCTTGAACTGTGGGGGACAGCATTTTTTGGTACATTAATGGAGAAATTTTCTTCCAGCCAAACAAAGACTAAGTAACTAAATGCTTTCCTCCTCTGTCCCTCAGAATTATTGTCTTATGCCATGTGACGAACTACTGAAAGAAGCTCCAAAACTGGTGTGCAGTTTCCGTCCTCACCTTGATCGTGTGGCTCACCTGGAGATGTGTCTCCATGGTGACAGACTCCTCCTTCTCTCTGCATCCTCGGACTGCAGTGTGGCTCTGAGCTGCCTGGCAGGAGAGACCATCGGCCTGTTCGGACAGGTACACAAACACATGCAGGTCATTTAAGTACACTGCAGCAGTTTAAATTACATAACATATCCCACATGTGTGAAATAAATTGTTTTGGATGGCAGAGATATTGTTCAGTACAACACTGTCAAGGTAATGGCCTCAGATCCTCACAGTTCAAATGTACAGCGGTGCAAGATGGCTCTGATAAAGACTTTACCTCCCACTCTGCAGCGTGCTGGTGGGTGGTAGCATCCAGTTGACGAAATGGATGTGAAACCCAGCATCAAGCTGGGGTTAGGTGTATGTATGTGTATGTGTGTGTGTGCGCTTGTGTCAAAGGAGGCCCATATTAAGTTAGCCTGGGGCGGTGTCTGCTGAGTGTTGCTTCATTTCAGTTTGCCTCCGGCTCACACACACATACACATGGCCACATCCAGACACACAAATACAACCACAATTTAAAGAAGAATGCACAACCACACTCACATAAGTACACTGTATACAAGGGTATATCCATGTTTTTTCATACATGGAAATTCACATGTGGAGCAAAACATAAAACAGCGCAAGCTGTTAATCTAATTTGTGCTACTTTTAGTCATTTATGCAACATTCCTATTTAATTAGATACTGTTGAATTCATACATTGTGTGTGTAATGTTTATCAGAGGTGAAAACAGAACACTATACATATTCAGCTAATCAGGTTATCAAAGGATACACTGTTAATTATGAATGTGTTAATGAGCAAGGATAACATACAGAGTCAGTGACTTACGGTAAAGAGCAGCCCACTGCAGTTTAATGAGAGTTAGTCGGCTGCATGTTTAAGTCCTCAAATCCTTATAGCTGATCTGCAGACTTAAACCAGCAGTCTTGTTGGTCACAAGGTCATCTTGCATTGATCCCAAAATGTCCCTGCTGTTTTTCATCACTGCTGTCTGTCATCTGTAGGAGGAGCAGTGGTACTTGGAGACCTGGACCCCTGCACCCACAGCACGAAGCAGAGCGGAACCAGAGAGACCAGAGAGACCAGTGAGGCCAGGGAGGGAAGAGGACACCTCCAGCTCCCACTCAGACACTCCCTGAACCAGGACCTGACACCTCTGCAGAGGCTGAAGAGGTGGGAATATACAGTAAAAGTCAAGGGAGAGGTCTGAGTAGATGCAGGAGTGGACAAGAAAAAACTTATATCCAGGTGAAGAATCAAGTCTATTCAAGGGCATTGTGCCGGTTTTGCACAATTTTAGCTTAATTTTTATGTCTGTGTGTCTAGTGTCTTAGTGTAATTAAGTTGTGTTTCCACAAAGCAAGTCGGTTCAGTCCAGTTCAGTTCAGTACACACTTTTTGCATTTCAGTTGTTAAAAGTTATGGATTGTATCATTGCAACCTTTCCCTCCCGTCTCCATTTTTCATAACCTCTCTGCTTGTGGTGCCTAGCACACTGATCCACACACTAAAAGGTGAAGCTAGAAACGTTGCAGTCCAATGATTGATCAATAGAGAATGAACACTGTGAGAGGTTTTTCATGCATTAGTTACAGCAGCAGCTGTAGACACAGTTAGTAATAGTTTGTCATATATGAGGACTTGCCTCTTTCCATAATAATGATTTTATTTATTTTTGATTCATTAAATTGATTTTTAAAATTTAATATATTGGGATTTCAGAGGAACAACTGGAATTTTTTTTTAATTTAAATAAAAAATATTTGGCAGGTTTTCTTTATCATTTGAATTATAAATACTGTCAAAAAGCTCTCATGGCAGTTGTACAAAGAAAACCAAGCCATTGTCTATCATGCAGTCAGAAAAACAACTAAATTGCTGCTTTTTTCACATTTTATTTCTCTGTCTCAGGATAGTGTGTAACGATGAATATTCACAGCTGCTGTTCACAGCCACAAAAAATGAAATAGCATTTGTAATGCTCCCAGTTCTATGATTTTTACTCTAATGCTTAGAGAACAAAAGATGATTTTTCGGGGAGCTAGAGTGTGCCTTATGACTTGAAAGTGATTGCCCTGCTGTAATACAAAAGTCAGTAAAAGTTGGCAGTCTCCACTGGAGACCTCAAAGTCAATCCTCCCATTCATTGCCAATGGAGTAGCTTCAGGCTGATACATAGATTTGACACCACACATTAGAGGTTTTGATTCTCTGATTTTCTAGGTCTCTGCAATAGATTTTCATGTCACGAATACTGATGGGGCTGTTATGGTATGAATGTGGACTTTTCAACAAAATAATCATTAAAGTATGCCTTAAAGATGTCTCTGCATGTAATATATTTATTTGACTGTATTTATTGATCATATGATTACAGCAGGTATTGAGTGATACAGGGTTAAAAGGTAACTGACAACAAACCAGGATACAAAGAAGCACCCAGCCTCAGTCTCAGCCTTAGCAGTCTATTTTTATTTATCTATTTTTCCCTTTTCAGTGTTTTCAAGGAAATTAAAGTATTCATATTAAGAATTAATTTAAAAAATCTTTGAAGAACACAAGAAAATCTAATGCAAAGAAAAGATTATCAGCTTCCTGAGCTTTGGAATGTCTTAATAAGAAACACATTTGGATACTTGTATGGCACATATTACATTGATGTGTAACACAACATGGAAACTTAGCAAAGACTTTTTTTCTTCACCGAGTCTTTAAAACAAATGCCGTCTTTAAGCAGTTCTCTTATTTCTCTCCAGAAAAACATGGCAGCACAGTTTCTGGAACCTCTCCCCATATGAAGATAGACAGCAAAGCGGTCCCAGCTCTATCTGCCATCTCTGCTACTGGTACTTTATTGATTTGATGTTACACACACACACACACACACACACACACACACACACACACACACACACACACACACACACACAAATAGGCACCAGTATTGACAAGGCAGGTCCAGCTGGCATAGGTCCTTGCTCAGATGCCTTACTCCAAAGACTTGAGTAACTCAAGTATACACTTCAGAGTTCATTCTTGGCCTTATGGGAACAGTGCAGTAAAGATAATCTGACTTTTAAACTTAGATTTTCTTTTCCTTAAATTGAGTAACTGCAGCCTGTGGAGAATCAGGAGTGTACGATCATGCTTGCTGCTCTGTGAAGCCCACTTTGGCACAGTGGTGCTTTGAGCTAAATGCTAAAGTCCACATGCTACCATGCTCACAGTGATGATGCTAATGTGCTCATGTTTAGTAAGTAAGGCATGTATTTGGTAATAAATTGAAGTATTGGACAAACTGTAATTTTGACCTGATGATGCTATGAGATAATAAAAAGTCAGGAGATCACCAAACTTAATACAGTTAATCCTTAGGCGCACATGAGTGGCTATGTCAAATTTTATGATAATTTAACTGACTGCTCACTGCAAAACCACAAATGTTATGGCGGCCAGGGATTCAACTAAGTCATTCAATCTTTGGAGGAATATGAATATCTTTGCTAAAGTTTGTGTCAATCCATTATGTGGATATATTTGATTGAATAAGTGAACAGGATCACCAAAGAATGGGATTACCAAAGTAGTAGACTTACAGACTGACCAACACACCAACATTATCGAGCATAGAGCTATATCTGTAGTCTTGCAAAAAAAGAAATCTATCTAAGATCCCCCAAAAATGCCTATCAATCGGAAGGTTTGTGTTTAAAGCCCTGGCCTTTGCAGTCTACATGTCATAAGTTTTTGATACTCAAAATTCACTGATGGAGGAGCCCCAAATCCCCCATTTCATATGCCCCGATGTATGAACGTGTGTGAGAGGATGAATAGTGCTTGTTTTGTAAAGTAGTTGTCACCAAGTCTATAAAAGCTCTTTATAAATTTAGTGCATTTACTATAATCAAACTGAAATGCAGTTGTCATATTTCGCTGTAATGAGATGTAAAAACAAAGCTGTGTCATAGAGTGGGGCAGTAGGGAATGAGAAAAAAATAGTATTTAATCCCTGTGAGTATAACCTAAGACCGCAAATATTCATTACATGACCATAAAAAAATTGAGCAATCAAAAGAAACAATTTAATATTAATCTACAGTGTAACAGTTTCCTCAGGATAATGAAAGTGGTAGATGTGGTGAAGAGAGAAAATTGTCTAAATGAGCCTAAGGGCAGGTCAAATGACAAAGGACTCCACATTTTAAAAGAATCGCAAAGTTCTGATATGCCCGAAAAAAGGGTGATCTGGAGGGAAAGTGCCCACCAGGACTCTACAGGGGGGATCAATACTGACTCTGTGAATCAGTGTGTGTGTGTGTGTGTGTGTGCGTGCGTATATGTTCGTGTATGTACACTACTGAGCTCATCAGAAAAGTTTGTGTGGTAGATTTGGTGGAAGGGCCAATTGGCAAGTCTACACTGGGCTGGCAGCCAGCTACTGGGCATGAGGTGAGGAGAGGGAATGGCCTCACTCCATCACCAGCTGAGTATTTGTGTGTGTGTGTGTGTGTGTGTGTGTGTGTGTGTGTGTGTGTGTGTGTGGGTGTCTGAATAGCCTCAGTCCATCAGAGCAGCCATTTACCGGTGAGTGAGAGCGTCAGGTCTGTTCCGTTTACTCCATCACTGTGTGTGTGTGTGTCTGTGTGTGTGTGTGTGTGTGTGTGTGTGTGTGTGTGTGTGTGTGTGTGTGTGTGTGTGTGTGTGTGTTTGTGTGTGTGTGAGCGATACAGGAGTCATGGATATTGATGGGTCCGGGCGCTCACTCTAATCTCTGCGGCAACACAAAGTACTCTGGTATCCACAGGAGAAATAAGACACGCTGCCCTCTGACACATACACACACACACTCGTGGAGGAAAGTGCAGGATTTAATCTCTGTGTTTTCACACAGCCATAAAGATCGCCTGAAATTATAACAAATAAGATTAAACCAGATTAAAAGAGTGAACATTGGGAACATGTCTAATAACCAAACAAGCCTGTGAAATTTAGATGTTGTTAAATTTAGCACCAACTTCACACACACACACACACACACACACACACACACAATGTGGAGAAGCAATTACAAGCAGGCAGGTTGATTTTGATTTTAATTGGAGCCCTTGCTGTGAGCTCCACCTGTTATCGTCGACAGCCAACAAATATAAATGTGGAGTCAGTCCTGCAAAACTCTTTCGCTGAGTTTTATCGACATTCCTGTGGCCTAATCACCCGTTCCTCCTCCGAGTTCTTGTAATTAATTGGTTGAACAGTTTTAGTACGAGGAGGAGATTGGGAGTATTTAGTAAAAATGTGTTATAGTGTGATTATGATTTTAGCATAAGTTATTACTAACTCTTTGAAGAAACTTAACATGGAATCAGATTTCCAGTCAGATCCAGAGCTGTGCCGTTTTCATTTTACTACACCGTGTCTTGCATTTCTCCGATATTCACCTCTACTTCCTTTGCATAGTGCCTGCACCAGCCTCTGGGCTTATCTTATCCTTATTTTCATAGAAATCGTCTTTTACACTTGAGCTTCATATGCACTTACAAATGAAAGCATTTGTCAGCATAGTTTTATTTCCTGAAAGACTCAGATTCACTTTTGGTTAGTGAGGCTTTAAGGTTTGATGTGCTTCTATGCTTTTCATCTGGAAATTCTGTAACATGGTTTTGGAGACATTTTGAGGGTTTTTGGCTGTGTGTGTGCAGAATGAACAGATTTTTAAAAATGTATTTGTCAGCCATGCTAAGATTGATGTCAGTGTCGGTCAGTTGGTTCGTCACTTTGATCCCAGCTCAAATATCTGTACAACTATTGGATGGATTGCCATGAAATTTGGTGCAGACACTCGTCCCTTACAGTGCAATGACTTTTGTAAATTTGGTGATGATGAACTTTTCATCTGGTCCTGTACTTCGGATTCTGACCAAATACCTGCAAAGCTAATGACATACCATCGGCCTCAGTTGTACTCTGTATTTAGTGCTAGCTAAACTAAGATGTCCAAAATTGTAAATATCATACCTGATTAACATCAGAATATAAGCATTGTCATTGTGAGCATCTTAATTTGCTGATCTTACTATTTACCTCAGTCTTGGAACATATTAGTATCTGGTCTGACGACAAAAAGCAACTGGAGGCAACTAGATTATGTTTTACTAGACTGATATATTAGTCAAGTTTAGTCAGTTTAGTACAGATATGTCTATATTGGTGTATATTTGGCAAAAATGCAACAAGGAATTGCAAGACTAGGTTTTAGGTCATTTTGAAACAGTGTCACCATGACAAAGTTTGTTCTCCAGAATGCACTGACAAGTTGACAGTAAAATCTCAGTATGAAAAGAAAAGAAAAAAATCCTTCAAGGATACATATCAAGATTATGTGTTTATGTTATGAGTTTATGTTTTAAGGAATTATGCCTGATATTGCTATCAGATGTTTTTTAACTAAACCAAAATAACAATATCAACCACAAAAATCCAATATCAGTCGGGCTTTACTTTCACATTTGTTAACATCCAGAATCAGTGCAAAGCCTCCAATGTAAAAATGTATTGTATTTTCCACAGTCAAAGTAGAGCCTGCCTGCTTTATTTTAACGCAATGTGCAAATTTACATACATGATCAATTTAGTCATTAGTTTCTTCTCCCTTACCCTCATCATTATCCCCCCTCCCTCCGAACCCAACACATCTCAGACTGATGATGGATTCTAATGACTAAGCTAGAGGTCATTATCATTAATGTAAGCTCCACAGCACATGCACACACATCTCCCCTATTTTTCATGTATTCACAGTGAGCGAATGATGTGCACCCAGAAGTCGCCAATAAATTTAATTCAGTGTGTGTAAAATATGTGACCAGTGCACAACTGTTCTGTGTTGAAAGAGCGGAGTTAAATTGCTAGGAAGTGGGCTGATGATGCTAGCCTGCCGCCTCATGCCCCTGAGCCTATGGCAGTGTTAGCATTTCAAATTGAGTTACACGCTAAACAAGCAAAGCACTGCTCGAGTGCTAACTCATCTGTTTATAGCGGGGCCTGCCTTGTTTGTTCTCTTTATGTGCGTGTTTGGGTATAGATTTGTGTGTGTGTGTGTGAGTGTGTATCTGCTTCTAATTCTTTGTTTCAGTAATATGAAAACAAATTACATTTCTCTCACTGTGCGTGCGTGTTTGTGTGTTTTAGAGAGAGTGTGTGAAGGTGTTCGTGTGTACTTGTATTTTCTCCCGACCCCTTTCCCAGGAGTTTGTCTATGGGGCTAAACACCCATCATGTAAATCAGTGAGCTATTAGGAGCTGGCTTCTCTGCCTCTGCTTTCTTATGAAGATGAATAAGAACCAAGCCAGTGATAAAGGAGAGAGGAGAGGAAATGAGATGAACTCTGTGATTAAAGTGCACTGCTGTATGGGGCCTCTTGGTGCAGTTTTCTTCTGTGTGTGTGTGTGTGTGTGTGTGTGTGTGTGTGTGTGTGTGTGTGTGTGTGTGTGTGTGTGTGTGTGTGTGTGTGTTTTCACATAATTTGCATGCCTTCCAGCTTGAGTTTATTTTAATTTAGTAGTCCCAGTCAGTTTTTAAGGTGACATTCAAGCTGTTGAATCACATCACACATGCGCACATACTCTGCATACATAGTGTGTACATGCATCTTCATGATCACTGGTGTGTGTATATATATCAAACACACGTTTATATAATTTGTGAGACCATTAAATTGCAATTCCACAGTGCAACTTAATGCACATATTGCCTCCAGAGATTTAGGTTCACTTATTAGTTATTTTAACTCATAATTGAGATTATGGTTATTGCAAATATATTGTATGTGCATAGAGTATGTATATATGTCCATATTCCATACATTAATTGGCCTGAAGTGCCTGTGCTTGTTATATTGCTTTATCTGTTTGAATGTTGCATAAATCTCTGTTCATATGCTCTATTTTTAAGATAGCTTCATTTGTATGTGAGTTTCGTGGCAGGTGAATTAGTCTGCATGCACACTGCAGCACAGTCTGCCTTATTGCAGAATAATTACCATAAATCAAATTTACATTTGTCATGTAATTTAGTACTCATCTTGGTGTTGCCTGGTTAATTTTAGCGTCCACTGCAAATAAGATTTATTGTCATACAGATTAATAACTGGAACATGCACACACATGCACTCATACACACACGGACCTCCCACACATGTCTCAAGGGAGCTATCACAATACCACAGCAGTGTGTGAACATTTGACACTTCAGATACAGTATTTCACCCCGAAGCATTCGCTCTTGCAAATCCCGCACTCTTTTGCTCGTTCGCTTGTGTGATTACCAGCCAGTTTACTGAGAGAGGATGTTATGACTCGGATATGTAGATTGTTGGAATGCACTGCAAGAACTCATCTACAGGACAGATGTCACAACAACACCTCCAAACTGAAAATGTTCCCATTTTTATGTTTGGAAGTGAAATGTTTCAGACATGTGTCCTGAATTCTAAAACTCTGAATTTTTCCGACAGAAACTAGAGACTAATTACCTCTAATGCTTGCCTGATATCATACAGAATTGTCAACTCGTTATCTTCCGTTTCCATCTTCAGTCTGACACTAGCTCCACTCTCACTGATTTCAGTGTTTGAGGGGGATTTGATCACTTGAGACCAACACAGACACCTAACTCTAATGTCATTTATTGGTTGAGTTAGGAGATATACTTTACTTGCTTTTAAACCATACGTTTGCAGAGACAGCTGTCTGCATTAAGAAAGTAAATGCTCAGAAATTTGCTATATACTTTGCGTGTCTCTGGAGGATTTGGTTTAAGAGGACACCAGAGACCGTGTAGAACTTCCATATAGATTTACAGCAGAAAAAGCAACATTGGTGCTATTGCAGATGGTATGTAAAAGGCCCCTAAATCAAGCATGGCGTGACATTGTTGGATATGTACATTACATTGCCCCTGCTCTTCATGTGAGTACTTTATCTTGCATATGCATAACATTCATTTCTGAAGACATGCACAAACACGCTTTAGATGGATGCAGGATATGCAAGGTAGTTATCATGCGCATGCAAACGCGTAGTTAAAAGCAAGCTGTGCGGCTTTAGAGTCCACACTGATGCATAGCCATGCCAACATATTGCTTTTTCCGGAGTTTTAAGAGAAGAGTGGAGTGAAGTAAAACAAACTACCAGGTCGGGTGATACTGACAAGACATGTTTATTTAAAGCAGCCTCACCGGCAGCGTCTATCTTGTCTAAAGCATTTGCTGTGTTGTCATTACTCCTTACTGGTTGCAGCACAATGCTTGACAACTGTTGACATTGGTGTCCCACTTATGGTGCTGATTGGCTAATCATTAGTGCCCCTGTGGCATTTATTAGATTGATGGATTGTCAATTGAGAAACTGTTGGTTCATGTCAAGATGCCAGACAAATCAATCAGCTTGGTGAAGCATGTAAATTCAAAAGTCTGGACACAGGTTACTCTAATATACATTCAGCGTGGACTTCCTTGTATATAAAACCTCCTGTGCTTTCACTGATCACCTGAAGTCCAGAATCTTTGACATTAATACTTTGAGGCAGTTCAAAGTCAGTACTGTCAGAGTAAGACATGGTCCAAAAGCTCCACTTTGGAGCCAAACTACAAGAACTAGAGCCAAAAATAAAGCTAGTCGGAGCCCAGTGGACAAATCCATAAATAATCACCATCTTTAAATAGCTGTAAAACAAATATGAAAACAAATTCAAAACAGACTTTGACCTGTCAGGGATAGAAAAGAAACACATCCTGTTTGTTTTTGTAGTGCAGAGACCAGAGAGAAAAACTAAATGATCTGAACTGTTGGATCAAAAATTAGACATTTCTCAAACCAGAACTTTTATTTACCAAACAGTGGCAAATGTTATTTATGTTATCTTAAACTCTTTAAGATTCTGTCCATGTTTCAACACAAAAGAGATTTAAATGATTGTAATGTATGTTTTACTTAAATTGTTCCTTATTGGCTGGGAAGGAGATTGCACTTGTTCAGAGATATTTAAAAAAGAAAAAAAGAAGTAATATAGACGCATACAGTAATCTACTCAGTTAGAGGATTTGTAACGATAAGAGGACAGAATGATAATAATAATAAAGTTTGAAATATGAAGCCTTTTGTTAAAAAAAACAACTGGCATTTCTATAAGGCATTTGTTTTTGGGGTCTACTGAGCAACTAAGCCAAACTCTTATGTACCTGACATCTACTTTAACATTCACAACCAGTATTGCATATACTGCACAGAATATGCCTAATTATATTCCACAATCTCAACTTTTCAGTGGTTTCCCCTTGCATAAACATCCCAAAGTGCAAATAGTGACAGCCAACAAGCCATAACTCTTGTTTTACAGTGCAGTTTAGCTGTCAATGTAACTCTGACATCTGTCTTCAATATATTAGTTAATACAAAAATTACATAAACTCTGTTTGGCATCAGTTGTGATTATTTTGTTGTTTTTAATTGCCTGCAGAATTTGAGGAAACAATTAGCCTAATTAGTAAAGTAGTCAATAAGGCAATTAAAACTGAATTTTTAATGAAAAAAAAAAAATCCAGCTACATATGCAAACTGTGAAATTATGCAGTAAGACAAAGCACAGCTAATAAGAATACACCTGTTAGGGAAAGATCAATTACAGAGAGCAGCTGAATCTCAACTTTCTCTCTGACACTCGAAATGTTGACTGTAGTGCTGAAGTGATTTAACCTTGACATGCTATAGTCACTTTTTTAAACTCTTCATGACACCAAATTTAAATAGTATTTTCATACACAGGATTATAGCATTACTGGCAAATTAGAAAGTTATAGGCACAATGTCAGTCTAACAACCTTTTCTTGTATTTTAATTAACTCACATTTTTTCCTATTTTTTTAATCATCATTTATTTATTTATTTTTGTAGCTGCCACTTTTATAATGCAGACTACGGTGTCCCCGAGGTGCGCAACACAAGAACACTGAATGAAGCACATTTGCAAAATAGAAAACAACTTCTGTCAAATGTTTTTGCACCTCATGGTCACCATAGATTACACCATGAAACTTCAGTGATAGCTTTTGAATAGGATTGTAGTATTGCAAACAACTGTATTGTTCTCTTAATTTGTGTATTCATCAGTAGACCTGTCTATCTGCTTGCTCGCTCACCTCTCTAATTCCTACATGTCTCCCTATCTGCTCTATTTTTCCATTCACCTCAGGGGATTCACCTCGGATGCTGTCTGAATGAGTTTTTAATTGCATTATGATTACTTCTGCTGCACTTGTAAAGATTGAAATGACCGGATATTGTATATTTTTATGAGAGGGAGGGAGAGAGGGAAATGATGAGAGATGCTATTCAACCCATTCTAGCATGTTATGTACAGGAACTGCAACATAATGAATGGCGATCACTCAAGTCAGGCTTATGTTCTGTGTTATTGTCCCCTTGAGAGGAAGGAATTGTATGTGTGTGTGTGTGTGTGTGTGTGTGTGTGTGTGTGTGTGTGTGTGTGTGTGTGTGTGTGTGTGTGTGTGTGTGTGTGTGTGTGTGTGTGTGTGTGTGTGTGTGGAGGAGGGGGAGCATGTCCATTTATGCACCATGTCGGGAACAGTAAATTAAAGCAGGACAGCGCCTAAAAGACAGGAATCCGAAACACAAGATTTTGATGAAAACAATCCATCAGCATGCTTTTAAACTGCAGCCACTATGTCATGTGAGTGCGTGTGTGCGTGTGTGTGTGTGTGTGTGTGTGTGTGTGTGTGTAAGAGAGAGAGAGCATGACTACATTTCTATACCCACTTGAGTGTTTTGTGTGCGTGTGTTTGTGTGTATATCTGGATTGAATTGGTGCAGTAGGGACATTTGACTCAGAGCAGGAAGATACATGCTATCAGAATGCTAAGCAGCAGTTTTAAACAGTCTTAATATTGAGAAGGGTGTAGGGCAATAAATTCCCTGACACTGTGTGCTGCTTCCCTGGGGTAAGGCTGCTACTGATCAGCAGGTACACACACACTTTGGTTGTAAATACTGATGCCCTCACTAGTCAAAACAGGTTTCTTTTCCACTTTATCTATCCTAGTCTGCCCGACTGTGGAGAAGGGAGGGCAGAGGAAATGGATGTATGTAAGATGAGGGGAAGTGTGGTGAGGACAGGTGTAGAGGACAGTGGGGGGGGGATTTCGTGGAATTTTTTTAACATTTTGTACATTAAAGTATGTGGAAACCCTGTAGCAGCGTTGCCTGACTTGCCATTAGCACTGGTCATACAGGGGTTGTGCATAAAATTCTATATAGATATAAATATAGATATAGATATGGATATAGATATATGGATATGATAAAGGCTAAAGGCAAGTGTTGGCCTTCCAGGTGCTGTAATCCTTGAGTGTCCTTGCCGTGAGAGTGAAACTCTCTCTCACACTCACTCTATAAGTTGCAAACTGATGTATTCTGTTCACCATTTACCAAAAATATATAAATGTTTAATAAACAAGCTCATGCATAACACTGAACATCAGAGATATTACAGGAACATCTGAAGGACAACTGGCAGGACTTGTATTTCTTTGGGTGGTGAGTTCAAATATCAGCAGTCTTTCTTTAGAATCGCTGACTCCACCTGTAATAAAGAAGACACCTCTTTATATCGTATATCATGTTTCAGGCTTAATATTATTTATATAAGCTAATGACCTCCAAACCAATTTGCACACTTGTTATAGTATTTTTGCCTGATTTTCGTCTTTGTGTCTGTCTCCACTCAACAGGAGATGGTGTTGAACTCCTCATCTAACTTGCAGAAACATTTTCAAACATCATTTCACTCGGTGCAATTGCCAAATTGGCCCCAACAGCTGCAAAAGATCAAAAAGTATAAAAGATTCAAAGTTACAAAAACTCAACAGTTAGATAGCCTGGAAGCTGGGGTTTGATGTTGACGTCTATCCTCAGATCAGTGAAACATCTAAAGCAATATTAATACTGTCAACTCTCAGAATGTAAAGGTAAGGTGTAGCCTGCACGTATGGAGCCTCTAGTATCCATATTCTATGCACAATCCTGCTCCTCACACATAAGTGTAGTTGGCACTCCAGCAGTAAAGGTCCCGTGCCATCTATAGGCAGTTCAGAATAGAGAATGTGGCATAAATATTCATATATTATTACTATTCTGGTGCCATTGCTAGCTACTGCTCAGTTCTCCTTAAGGCCACAGTGAGCTCTTCAAAGCAAATGGATTTCTGAGTACTTTAACATATATTATAAAGCCCTGAATTTTAAAAAGCCCGTTATGTGTGTGTGTGTGTGCGCACTTGCACAGTCCACAGTCCACATTGTCTTTTCTGAATGCAAAAAACCCTGAACCACTTTAGTGTGGAGATCTATAGAATAGTGCATCTGAAATAGGAGAAATGCTCAACCAAATACACACACACACACACACACACACACACTCTTAAACTGCTCCTGGCTGGTGGCTTAGCTCCTTTCATGTGCTATAGGCTCTCCCCGCACACCCGCTCACTCGTGTCTTGGCTCAGAACGTGGTGTGACAGTTTGGCCCTGTGGTCACATCCCCATAGCTGATATCCCCTAATAATCTCCCTCCGCTCTCCATTCAGCCACTAACTGGAAGCATGTGTGTGTCATGAAAGCATTATGGGCTGCATGTGTGCATGTAGAAATAGAGATAAGAGGTGAAAGCGTGTTGTGTGATGGAACAAAACAAATCACAAATATACAGTATTCACAGATTTTAGCTGGGATTTAAATTTTTTATGAGACTGAAATATTGAAGCCCTCCACCTGCCTGCAGCGTATATCTTTTCCAACCTCCCCTCACCTCCTGTTCAAGGTTTTTTAAATTCTGGACAAGCTCTCAGATCTCTCTCTTTATCTCTCTCTCACTTTCTTTCTTTCTTATCTCCTTCCTCCTGTGCCCTTACACCCCTCCATGTCCTCTTTCTCTCCCCCATATCCTGTCTATCATTGCTGCCTTCCTCGGCCTAAGTAATCTCCCTCTATACTGTGTCTCACTTCTCTCCTGTCTTCCATACATCCTTTCAATCGACTCTCTGGCTGATGCTTCTTTCATTCTCTCTGTTCATATCAGACCACCCCCCTCCCTCTTTTTCTACCCCCCTGTCCGTGCATCTGTAGCTCTCTCTTTCTCTCTTCTTCTCTTACACCTTCTTTCTCTCTCTGTGTCTCTCTCCATCGCTCCCTCTCTCGCTGTCTGTTCTTCCATGAAATTAAAGCGCTCTAAGCTGCTGTTTAATCAGAGCCTGTTTGGGAAAGTGCTGCGATGACAGAAACTGTCCATCCCAAGTGCTGTGTCTATGTATGCATGTATGTAATGTTTGTGTGTGTGTGTGTGTGTGTGTGTGTGTGTGTGTGTGTGTGTCCGTGCATGCGTGAGTGAGTGTGTGATCATGGCTATTATTCTAAATGATAAAGAGGAAAAGGCAAGGAACTGCATGTTCCTGAATTCTCTATGTGTTTCTGCACACGTGTATGTGTGGTGACAGATGAGTTTAGATGACCATTAATCCATAGATAATCAGTATTAGCAGGTGGTGTGGCCTGATACAGTGATGATTAACTAAAATCTGGATTGTTTGGGGGCTGGATGAATGAACACAGATCAACAAAGCTAATTAAATACCATTTGCCATCACAAATCAGTAGTTAATGCCTCAGTGTTTGCAGTGGCGGAGGTGGGAGCGATAAGGCATGATTGAAGCCTGTGAGCTGGTGAAAGAGATGACTGTACTGACTGAGATGCAGTCATGTCTTCATGAATGATGCTGATTTTGTTGGTGATTAAAGGAATAGTTGTAATACTGAGAGATAGATCAGGAGATTGATGCCGCTCTTCCAGGCCAGGAGTGGGACTCATTTTTAGCCCGTGAGTTCCATAGCTCAGACCAACCCTTTAGTTAGCAACCTTTTATATTGGAGATATATACTTTCAGCCATGTTAGTATGCAGTCGAGATCAGAGTCCACAATAGTGCACTATTCTCTACAACCTTGTTATTTATAGTGTATTTTATCAAAAATCTAATTTCTAATTTAACGCAAATAAGTATAAGTTCAAAACTATCATTTGTTTTCACAAATGTGAGAACATCACAATTTTTCCGCAATATAAAAACATATATTTTCAGTGCAAATTTATATCATATACGTTAGGCTATATATCACCACACAATTCATTGATAAACTTGAACTGTAGTTTGCAGGCAATGTTATATGATGTGCTTGGTTTTGCATATCTGACATCTTGATCTTGCTCTGCTAGCTTACCTGTGTCATCTTGTCCATCTGGTGCTTTCTCATTTATGTTGCTATGACTGGCAGGCCACGAGCTTGTTTTAATTAAAAACTCACTAAGTTTGGCATATTTGGCAGCATCAGCTTGTAGAGCTTTCAGTTTTTTAAAATCTGGCCTTCTCAGCCTCTGCTCTTTTTATTGTCCATCTTATAGGCTACTTTTTATGTCTTGTATCTTACTCGCATCTTTAACCACCTACACCCCTCACGGCAGTGACTTTCTTGTTGCGAAGTGAGTAACCGAAGTCAGATATCAATATAACGTAATTACGTAATTACGTTATCAATGTAGTAACTTATTGTAACCTCCTGGGCTCCTGTGAGTGCAACCTGCCAGATTGATTAATTGTGACTGTGCATCAACCCTCGCAGCCCCACAACCAGAATTTTCCTGGTTCCCCCGATTAGACACTCCGGGCCTGCACTCTTCCTCTCTCTGTATTTAGCACGGAGCTGGAGCAATGAGGTGATTTTCTTAGCTTAGCATAGGAAGCAGCTATAGCCTGGGTGTCCACTGTTAAAAAGAGAGACTGAACAGCACCACTAGAGTTCATTGTACCTCCACTAAGTGTAAGCCTGGAGGGAATAATTTGTGTTCGTAACTGTCTATCCTCAGCTCATCTCACATACAACTAGACACAATGCCTAATGTCTTTATGCACATTGTGGTGATTCACAATTTTTAAAAAACATATTTTACTGATGATTTTATACAAGCCTTGACTGTTGACTCCTAAATCCTCTTAGGGCTACAAGTGATCAACAACTGCCAATAGCATTGCAAAAGGCATTTTCAGGAGTCGTCTCAGCTAATAACAAGTCTTTTGCAAACCATATTTTGGCCTTTGTCATGACTCAAAAACTGACATTTGCAGAGAGAAGTTTGGTCTCATTTTGAAGATCGATTTCGAAAGGGATATGTTATGATCCATTAAAGTAAGGGACAATACAAGATGGATAAATCCCAGTTTTTGTTATCTTCCCTCCCGTCAAGACTGTAAAGGATACAGAACTCTCATGACTACTGACCTGCACACTCCTTTTTTCCCCACCCACATGACCCCAAACAACCCTGGCGGAGATCTACGCTCTACTGAGTGCACTTCTAGCACTTTTTTTGTGTTATCCGTACAAAAACAGAAATTTGAAAAGTTAAGTCCTGCAAGTACAATATTTCTTGGCAAATGACAGCTAGATGAACAGATAAACAGTTGCTAATTCAGAAATACAAACAATGTAATTCCGTTTAAACCACAAATTTATGTAATTTTCAAATTTGTGTTTGTGTTTGAAACAAATGTGATACAACATGTTCGTTAGTGAGTTTTATAGGCACATGTAAGTGGATTTTTTAACTTTGGACAGAACTGGGCCAGCTAATATCCCCTACCTCCATTCTTTATGCTAAGCTAAAATCATCATCACAGCAGTCATTGGCCTGCTGGCCTGCTACTCCAACCCTGTTGCAACTATTTCTGCAAGAGAATTCAGACATTTGACTGAATAAATAAAAGACTGAACTAATGCTTAACTTTGCACTTTTAAAATGGAAAGAGTTGTTGTTAAGTGTGACACTTTTGCTTCAGGTTTGAGTTATGAGCTGCTTGCTTAGCAAAGAGCATTATTTTATTGCTTTGTATCTGCATCATGGACTGTAATAATAATGGCCATAGCTACCATGACATCACCCATTGGTTTGTGAACTGGTGTTATGAAATCTCAATCTCGCCATTTCGGCTGTTGCCATCTGTCTCTCAGACAGCCTCTCACTCAAGTGACCCTGCCCTTAAATATGCTTAACTATGGGCTTTTATAAAATTTAAACGATTGAGTTATGAAAAAAAAGAAAAAAAACCTCCCTGCATAATTGTTATGAACATTAAAATTAGCTATAAAGCTCAAAACAGTTTTTTGTACGAGGCTGTAAGCGTGTTTATTTCTGCTTTTGAAGTTGGATATTTTAACTTTTTTTTTCGGCCGTGAAAGTTGCTGCTTGTTCTGTATACGTAATCATAATCTCTCTCTGTCTACAGTATATACTGTAGTATATTTATGATCCCCTATTTACAAAACCCTCACACATTCCAGCTCTTATCAATGTTAGAAAAAACAGCAGTGAACAATTTAAACTGCTTTATCCACACAAACACAAACTGACAGATACAAATAGTCATATCAGATAGAATTAAACAAACATGGCATTAGTCAAACACTGTTGCTGTGTACATAGAGCTCACAGACTCACACAGAAGTTGCACGCCAGTGTACATGCACACACAGTCATTAAATCCTGGGCATACGTTCCATAGAAGAAACAGCTATGATTGATTTGAACTGTTTTCTTGCTCCTTATGCACATCGAGACATGCTCACCAAACTCATGCACTTTAGTTTATAGTTATAAATGTGTTTGGGACAAACAAGAGGGAAACAAATTACATGTCATTTGTGATATATTGTGCAAATCACGTCTCCAGAAGTTTTAGAACACCTCACAGACATAGTGACCATCCCTCTTCCCAACCTTTATGCAGAAAATCACAATGAATGCTTGAGAGGTAACAGTCATTCTTCAGGCCATAGCTCTCTCATCACTGTGTTGCAATCGATCCAGGACATGTACCACACATGAGCTCTAGATGGCAGTAGAGGTGCAGCTCAGCATCACACTGCTGTGACTGTGTGTTGATGTGAAGGTGTGTGCCTGTACCTGCAAAAACCTGTTTGTGTTTGTGTGAGTGAGAGAGAAAGCGAGAGAGGTTGCGCAAGAGTGATCAAGCAGAAAAAAAAATTCCAGCAGTGAAAGGTATTGGAGTTTTAGTTTACCTGTGCTCCCACGCACATTGTTTTACAGACATTGGAGGGAAAATTGTCTATTCTAAATCTTGTTCGTGCCAACATTTGTCTCTATAATCCATGGCAGAACAATAGGCTGATGTGATCAAACAGTATCAGCTTGTTCCCTGGTTATTAAACGTCATGTCTGACCCAGATTCCTACACAGCAGTTACTGTCACACTCACTACCTTTCCAAGAGTTGAATATAATAGAATGGGGTAAATATAAAGAAGGAATGACACATAATTTTATTTCAATGCAGCTTTAGCAAGGCAAGTCAGTGCTGCTGTCAAACCTTCCACCTGAGCCAAAATTAGCAATTCATCATTGTCCAACTGAGGATTGTGGTTTGCTAAATCGTTCAAAACAGCAGATTCATTTTTTTAGTCTTTTTAAGCATTTCTTGTTGTCTGCCAAATGCTTTTGATAGTCGCTAACAGTTGTTACCTGTCTTGTCTTGTTTGTTTGCTTGTTTGTTTCTTTGTTTCTTTCTAGATTGCGCTATAGTGCCATTATGAACTCCCTGCTTCATGCCGCCTTTGCATTTTTAAACAGAACCAAATGACGCCGGTGATTTTAGATAGCATGCCAACATCACAGAATCAAAGGAGGTGTGATATCTGTGACAGGTCATACAAGAGCATCGGCCTCTAGTGTGACATTTAACATACTCATCAACAGCGCTTATAAACAATAACAGTGCCATAACATGGCAATAAAAATCATTCACTGTCTCTGTTATATGGAGACCGATCTCATTCTGTGTTTGAAGGGTAAGAAGCTCTCTTCTTTCTTTCTTTCTTTCTTTCTTTCTTTCTTTCTTTCTTTCTTTCAACCTTGTTGCTTTAATTTCACCATCTCCCTGTCCGTCTGTCTTTTATTTTATCAACTGATCATCAGGGTCATCAGTACAATCGCTGCCTGCCATCAACCACTCTTAAGCCCCACTAACTGCCAGATAACTCATCTTCGCTTTGACTGATGTGCCTGATCTTTGTGTATGTGCTTTGTCTGTGTGCACTTGTGTGTGTGTGTGTGTGTGTGTGTGTGTATGAGCATGTGGGGGTGTGTGCCACTGAGCCATCAGCTTAAGCTACTCCAAATGATGAAGAGCCATTTACGTGAATTCCTCTGTGGCCCCCACCCTCCTCCTCCCTCGTCTCTCACACTCATACATCTCTCCCTCCCTCCCTCCACCTCTCAATTTCTCACTTGGCCTTTGCGTACGTCCTTCTGGCCTCTCTCCCCTCCACCAGGGCTCTCATTACCTCTCTCTCTCAGTGACATCCTGTGACTGGCTGGCCATCAGTTTCTGACACCTCTATGTTCTCATCTCTCCGTTGCTCTCTCTTTTTTTTTTTTGCTTTCACTTAAACCGCAACTGTCTTTATCACTTTATCCCTTTCACTGCTCTTCCTCTCTAATTTCCTATCAAGCTTTCAATCCATACGGTCACCTCCTCGCTGTCTGTTGGGCAGGCTCTCTGTCAAATACTCTGTCTCCACTGTCAGTGGATCATGTGTTTTATTCCTCTCTCTGTCCCTCATATATCCAGTGTCAATGCCAATCCTATTTATGGCTTTTAAATATTTACAGCACATTAGTTAGACTATAGCAAATGCCATATGCTTTACCAGACTCCTATTTTTGAAATTCAGCATCCATTTCTCATCTTTCTTTTATTTCTTTTTTGTTTGTATTCAGTTTAACACACGTTATCAGCCTGCAGTATAAACACTCAAGCTAATCACACACCCGGTGGGACCTTCAGCAGGAAGTCAGAGGAGAATGAAGACATCATTAGGAGAGTCAGCATACTGGACTCCTTTCATGATGTCAAGGACTCAGACAAGTATTTCTGTCCATGTTCTCGTCCCGCTACGGCCCATAGAGATGCCAGTGAAACTCCTCTGCTCTTGCCTCTCTAACCCCTCATCATAAAGCTCACATCTTTTCAGACTGGTATGTCCACCGAGTACCTCTCTTCACAGTCATGGCCTGAGAGGGATTTTTTTTTGGTGATGAGAACTTCAGCAAGAAGGAATCTCATTATTTTCAGTGGATGGGATCTGCGGTTGGATTTTCCACAGTGCAGTGAGAGTAAATTATGGTTGTAGACTTCAAAACATCTATTGCGAAAAGTTAACAATATCTCTGACTTTAACAAAGGAGCATTGTGGAGGTAGTCTTCCATTAGTGCAAAGCAAAAATACAACCCTGAGCAAGGTTTTATGAATCATGACACATATGATCTGGTCCCTGTTTTTGTTGTTGTGGAAAACTGTTGTACAATATCAAAATGAAAATATACATTTGACCTAAAAAAACATACTGAAATTAATTCTAATTTTATGTTTTTCCATTTATTAAATACAGATTTTATCGAAATAATCACAGGTGTAATTAATAACATAAATAATGAGTAAATTTCATTTAGGTGAGCTAATTTCAACGTCTTGGTATTGCAGCTATGCGCACACATAAACAAAATTTACATTTGCGATATTTGCCTCCCATTCACAACGAAGGGGTGAATAGGAGATTTGCTTTGGGTGGCAAAGCAAATTTGCATCTTTGCATCGCATGGAGTTCATCATTGGTGGACTTTGATTGGTGAAGTAGCGGTTTCAACTAAATAAGTTTATGTGGAGGAGACACTGGTTGCTGCTATGTTTAATCAGCCAATATTGCATGATAGTATAAACTGTACTTAATTGACATCTCCCTCACCTGCCTCAGAGCTGCCTGCTCTTGAAGGTGGGACAACACCCTTATCATTTTTATTGGTATGGTGACTTTGGTGACTTCACTTAATTACCAGCAAATTCAAATTGAAGTGTAATTAACCAAGATAAATGAGTGGGGTTTTAGATATCTGTAATGTACCTAAGGCAATTGACCAGCCTCATTATTTTCCAGAACCAATGTCACTCTGGACAGAACAGTTTTCTCAGGTACTATGTCTTTTGTAGAAAGTAGTTGCAATGAAAACTGTTCAGCAAGATCTGTAGATTATCCAGAATTTCTGGGACCTTGTGTCTGGTGTTACATTTTTAAAATGTAATTCTTCAATGCTGTGAGGCCTGGGAATAAAATCTATTCAACTCCAAAGGCCACTTTCACAGCAGACATTTTGACTTGTCATAGCTGTCACAGTCTGCTCTGCCTCTCTCCTGCTGCTATGGGATTTTTTCCACTTACTCCACCCCCACCTCTCTCTCCATCCAGCCACTCCCCCTCATCAGCCTCATCACCTCCACCTGGTGCTCCCAGCTGCTCTTCAGCTCCAATCAAGCCAGTATTTAAGCAGCAGCCTCACTCTACTCACTCACTCTTTTCCAGGTTGTCTTTGCTTCCATGCCTGACCTTCCTTCCTTCCTTCATTCATAAAATAGTCTTATCTCAGTCTTCAATAATGTGTTCTCAATGTTGCTTTGACAATGTTGTTCCTTTTCTCTCATGTAACATTGTGGGAATGTTTTATGAAAGAACTATGATCTGTCACCTCAACATCACCCAAACATCCTCAAAATGTTGCAGTTATAACATGTCTTAGTCAGCTTTTAAACTTATAGGGACATTATTTGAAATTGAATTAATTCTTTGAGAATTAGATGAAAATGTTTCCTTTAAAACGTTATTGCAACTTGTTTGTAATGTTAGCCAATGTTGTGGGAATGTTCCCTGCTAGCTGGGATGACACATCTAAATGGTATTCAGCCATTATTAATGTTAATGTCTGCTGTGAAAAGGGACTATTGTACAGCGAAGCAGGCAGACATTTCAGAGTTTCTTTTTCTTAAATTTTAATATAATTGCTTTAATAGGATAGCATTGTGGCTCTAAGACGTGTATGTTGGATGTGTGCTACTGTAGATAAAATATGAACAATATTTACTTGTTTTTTGTTTTTTCCCTTCAATTCTACATCACACATTCACCTACACCACTTTAACTTTTTCAGATATCACTGAACATGTGAGCTCCGATCTGTTCAGAGACTTCTTTATCTTGGCTGCTCAGGAAGTAGTTGGCTATTTAGATGGTTTAAAACATAAAACCAAAATGGTACTATTTTCTGCTTTTGATCAAATTATGTGTCTCTCTTCCCTCTGTACCTTTTTATTCTGATGATTAGACCTGCCAGCATCACTTATTCCTCAAACTGGCACATTAGACTTCAGGTTAGTTGAGTTGACTTAAATTACTACATCACACTTTCTTTTGATTTGCAGCACTTTAGTTTGATTTGGCAAGATAATTTCAGGTCAGGATCCAATTAGTGTGAGGCTAAATGATTTCGGTACCATTCATTTTGAGCGAAGGGCAGCACATGGGCTCAGTGGTTAATGCTGTTGCCTGGCGGTCAAAGCAAGGCAGCTGTTTATCTGTGAAGGTTCTGCCTGTCTCACCCCACCCCCCAAAGAACTGCAGATTAAAATTGTCTTTATAAATGAGTTTGCCCACAGTTAGTCCTATGATGGACAGGTGACCTGTCTTCTTGCCATTTGTGCATGCAGGGAAAGTCCCCATCCCCCTGTGACTCTGAGTAGGTATAAGTAGGTATAGAGGATGAATAAGTAAAAGCTCCCAACCACCTTTTGTCAAGGTTATTTAACAATTTCTCCATTATTTCGTCAATACACTCCCAGGATTATCTACAGCCCCCCTGTGCATACCAGGAGTGACAAAAATGCTGTTGATTCTGGCTGACTGACTATTTTCTCTCGCCTTCCTTTCACTCTGTCCCTGTTGCTGCCACTCTGTCATTGCTAAAAGGTTTCCAACCATTACCAAACAGTCAATATATATCCAGCATGAGGCCACTGAGGAAGGTTTAACCCAGCAGATGACATTCAGTACAGCGCCATAATCATTGCCTCCTAATGAATTAAATAGCCCTGACATTTCGCAGCACAACACTTGTCCTTTTCCTGCAACCGCTCTGCTGTTGTACCCCTCCTTTCATGCATTCTGTCTCTCCCTTGTTCTTGTTCTTTCTCTTGCATTTCTTTTCCATGAGCCCTCTGGCCCCTCGCTATGCCTCCCCCTTCCCTCAATACCTCCCCCCCTTCATTTCTATATCCCTAGCTCCTTCCCTTGCTCCTTCTTGCTCCTCTTCTCACTCGTCCGCTCATCGGTATGCCGCTGCACGCCCAGCTGTCTATGCGGGCAGAGCTGGGAGAGGGGTGGAGAGAGAGAGAGGGGTAGAGAGTCACTGTTTAGCAGCAGAGACAGAATCCAGCTGGAGGGTCACGACCCTAAATGACCATCCTCGCTCACACGCACACAGACGCGCTCAATAAGTCATACGCTCACGCCTTCCTGATGGCAGGAGCAATAGGTCATACGCCAACAATGTAGGAAGCGAGAGAAATGGACAAAAGGAGAGAAAGGGAGAAAGCAGGATTTAGGAATGAGGTGGAGGTGTGTTCCCTGCTTGCAGCACCGTAATTGTCCTGTGGTTTGGTGGCAAGGAAGGATAGAGACATAGAAAAAAGTAGCAATGGAAGGGGCACGATCTGCAGCAGAGGGCTGCTTTGCAATGGCGTCAGAAAGTTTCTTTTATCCTGGAATACAGATGAGGACTGGATGGATGACTGCCTGGCTGAACTGTTATGGGATGGACAGAGAGAGACTCATATATGGACAAACAAAAGTTCTGGGTCTGTTTGAGTTTTCTCTGTTTGGCACATTGGCATGCATGGAAGAATTTCACAAAGAAATATGACAATAATAAATCATGGTATGATTTTAGAGTACTTATTAGAGAGGAATCTATGGAGGCCCTAAAGGCACACTGGGGAGGAAAAAATTAGATGGTGTAAAAATAAGAATAAATGAATAAATGGTGAAAAAATCATGGTGGAAAAGAAACGATGTAGAAATATATAGATGGTGGAAAAAAATCATGGACAAAAAAATGTTGGTGGAAAAAAATTAATGTGGAATTTTTTTCCACCACTATCAATTATTTTCTAAGGGAGATATAGCTACTTTTAAGAAATTGTGTTGGTTGAGGCCTTTGTATTAATGTATTTCTATATTTAGGAAAACAATAATGTGCAACAATAACAACCTTAAACAGAATTTTAGAGTTAAAACTGTTGTGGTTTGCAGTTGTGTTTTTATTTATTTATTTTTTTTGTTGACTTTTTTTGTGAAGTATATTTACACTGGGGAAAAATGGGCATTTAACTCCTCCAGTGAAAATCTTTCTATGTTTTGTTTTATTAATCTGGCATAAAATGGGGCGAATTAAAGGTGATTTGGGCAGTTTAGGATTTCATCATTCTTCAATCTTTCATGCCATAAATTTAAAAAAAGACCAACAAATGATTAATTTCTGTAATGCTGTAGATTTACCGATCGTTTTGAGTAGGAAAGAAGGTATTATCATATTCCAAGGATGCATGGCATACCCTTTTGTTTAAACTGACCCCCAAATCTTTTTTGGGAAGCATTTCAGTGATTTGGACAGCACATCTTATCACTGATTTAGGTGAATTCAAACATATTTATTGCACAATCTATTTCATTCACATAATTTCACACGCATATATTTCATATCCTGCCCATCATTATGAGAGATTCCATCTAGCCTATATTTCTATTAAACTTTATTGCTGAAGTCCATCTATGTTAATTACAATCTAAACCTGCCTTTCCTCACTGTAACAACATCCCACTCCCTCCCACATCTTCCCGCAACCACATTTCATTGAAAACATTTAATTGGGGTAGCTGAAAAAATCCTTCAAGTTGAAAACATTTAATTAGGTTAAATAAAAAAGTTTGAAGTAAAAATTTAATTGAACACATTTAATTGAGGTTAAAAAAATGCTAATCTGTATTAGTTACGGATGGATAATAGGTCAAGGGTATGTGTTATGTTATTGTAAGGACCCAGGCAGTTAACCATCAGGCCAAGTTTTTTTCTCCCTCTTTATGGCATTTTTCACTGTTGGAGAGTAGAGTAAACTATATGTAATAAACAGATACGTGATGCCTCATCTTTCCTGTCTCAAGCAAACATAAACAATCTTGTATACACATTACATCTCTTATCAAATTAATTCGAGCACGTTTATCTTATGGGGCGAAGGGGAAATTATTTTTCCTCTGATCTCTAATGCTTGTCATCATGAAAGCCTGTTGGAAAAAAAAACAACGAGGGCTCAAAAGCTCTAATCAGAGCTATAACATTTATCTTGATGCTGTGAGGATTTAATTAGAGGGGAATTCCCGCTGCCCATGATTGCTGAGGCAATAGGGGACTTGATGTCTTTGAATCCGATGTTTATTCCCTGAACAAACTAATGCACGCTATAATAATTCGTTTTAGAAAGTTGAAGTCTAATAAACACATTCGGGAAAAGTTGGTAAGTTAGTAAAAAAAAAAAAAAAAGACTACCGGTAAACCAAAACATCAGCGGTGATATCGCGAGAGTTTGTTGCCACAGTAACGACTCCTCAACACAAGCGGCCTGAGCACAGAGACTGGAGCACGCTGCCTGCGAAAACCTGAAATATTGAAGCACAAATCGTGAAATATTGTCAAAAAAGTTGTGTTTTCATACCAGTAAAGTAAAACTACATCGAAGAGCGGAAGATTCATCGTGCTGTCACAAACTGGTGAACCAAGGTGAGTCAAGGAGAGCGTCAGGTAAATTATTCTCAGCAGGGTTTAAAGTTGATGTGCTGTAGCGTTACACAAACCCCAGTAGTCATGTTTGCCGTCAGTGATCAGTCTTACCAGTTGCTGAAATATTTTGGGTAAGTCTCCACCAGCTTTAGTCAAATATAGCCTATATTTTGCCTATATTGACTCCTTCTTCTTATATAAATGCTGTGTAGATAAAACGCTGTTTTGACTTAGCAAACTGGTTTTGTTTTCGGTAGCTTTTAGCCAGATCACGTCATTATTTATGAGGTGCATCCAAATTTAGCCAACGTAGTCCACACTGTCACGTTTAACACGATTTCTAGTCATTGGCATATGATAACATTATGGGCTAGAGATTTTAAAACACTGTATTTCCTGCTGTAGGGACTGTTTGTTATTATAAGTTATTGTTTATTGTTTTAGGCACTGGGAAGAGCGTTGTGTTTTTTTATTTGGATCATGGGAGTTCCCTTCAACATTATATGGTCATATTGTGTATTAATTTAAAATTTCCTTACACACTTTAACTTCAGGATTTCATTTTCAATTTAAAACTTATGATCATCAGGGTGAGTTTTAAAAATCTGATAATGCCCAAGATGCCAGGTTACTGATATCATTCTGGCCACTGCTGCCACTGTTGTGTATGTAACAGTTTATTTGGCATTGTTACTAATGCCAGCATCTAGCTCTGTGATCTCTCTCTCTGTGATCTCCCGCTCTCTCTGTGTGTGTGTGTGTAATGTGCTGGTTTTGTGTGTGTTGCTGTCATGCACCCATATTCTGCTGTAGTGATTGAGATTGTGTGATGCTGCATTTTTTAAGGAGGATGCATTTTGCTCAAGAAACTAACAATTTTGATGATAAACCCCCCTCCCCCATATTGTTTGCATTGGCTCCATAAGTAAATTAAATTTGGCTGTTTATGGTAACGGGAGGGTCAAGCATTCCCCTCCAGTTATTCAGGGAGGCTCAAGGAAAGTATTTGCAGCTCAGGGGAGGGTCATGATGAAATTCAGTCACACCCCAGCTACCCCCTCTGCTGATAAATAAAGTACAGCCCCCCTAGCAAAGCTGTTTTTGGTTTGGACCAAGAAAACAGAGCTACAGGAGTTAACTTGAGACATGATGATGTATTCTCAGCCACTGTTGCCAAAAAACTGAGGCTGTACACTGAAGTCTCAGTGTTGCTGTCTCTGTAAAAGCTACTGTTGTCATGAAGAACTATAAGCTTCAGTATGTCACAGTGGGTCTGTCACCTGGATGTCTGCAGTAGACTCTTCACGGCAGACGTTATGACATGTCATAGTAGGAAAAGCACAGGTGTATTCAATAAAATTAATGCTACATTCCACATAGGGGAGGCCTGGGAGTTGTGCATGCTGGCTTAATCGGGTATCTTACTGGGACACTTAATAGAACTGAGCCATCGTGAATGTTACCAGTTTCACCTTTGATTTTCTTACTATGAGAAGTCAAAATGTCATAGATCCTTTTCACGGCAGACAATTTCACATTAAGTTGATTGATTTGAATTTATTGTTATTTGATAGGGACAATACAACTTACATAGTTCCAGTACAGATTAGGAAACTGACATGTTGCACAAAGAGTGTATAGCTATATTTCTAATTTTCAATTCTTATCCCTCATGGGGCTTTTACATACAGTGTTATTAAATTATTGAGTGTCAGATAATAATATACTACTACTACTACTACTACTACTAATAATAATAATAATATTAATAATAATACATTTTATTTATAGAGCGCTTTGTAGGCATAGTAAAATACATAGCCTCTAACACAGTACACTTACTACAGTGCATATACCACAATACATACTACATCACAACACATACCACAATACACCACTACACCTTTGTTGTGAAGGATTTTAAATCTGGAATCAATTTGATTTGATTTCAGTTGGTAATGTGTTCCAGAGTTGACAGCCCTTGTTCAATTTTAAATTTACGATATGTTAATTTACAATTGCCAATTATGCTACTCATAGTTACTCTGTTATTGTCTTTTGTTTGCATGAATCTGGAAAGAGGCTCTGGAGCTAGACTATTTTTAAACTAATTTCAGGACACAAAAATTAGTGATGGCAGGAAAAGCACAGGTGTGATTAATATAATGAATCATCCTTTACTTTTGCTCTTTTATTTTGTATTAGTGATAAAGCTTCAAGGGACACTAAATGTAACTGCGTCATTGTTAATGTTGTTAGTTATAACTGTGCTTTGCCTGCTGTGACAAGAAAAAACACCTCTGAAAAAGGTCTGCTAGGTAGGCTATCTATCAAGCAAGCTGAGAGAGGAAGCTATAATGTGCTGCTTTGCATTCTGGTGGGCAGAGGTTTTATATAGGGCACTAGTATGTGAAATGTGTGGGTCTTTGTTAAGAGGTTACCTACCTTGAGCAAAACTTGCAGTGGCTAATCACCTCCACCTTATGTCACTTTGGAATCATCTGAGTTGCAAGCAGGTGTAGCTGCCTTGCTATTACTGTAAAACAATATATGATATCTTTCTTACTGACTAATTTCTATAATTGGCTTTTACTGCCGAAAAGTGTTGCCAGCCATTTGTCAAGCACATAAGTCTGCCAGATACAATTTCAGCACACAAGATTGCTTGTTTTAACTGCCTCTTATACATTGGAGCAAATCTGTCCTTGCTATTTTGTTCATTTCATTGCAGCAGCATTCATTTATGGCAGTGCTTGATTTAGCCTGGGCCCAGCATGATAGCCAGTTTTATGCAATTACTTTTGTTGTTACTGTTTATTGCAGAAGAGGCTCTTTGTAAAAAGCACAGCACAAGACGCAGGAGGAATACCTGAGCTCTCCGAAAGAAGAGACATGAATTTAAATGACTTTGTGGTGCTTCCTAACAACAAGGCCAAATCCGTCAAGCTCAATGCCAGGTAAGATGAGATAAGATCAATGATGTGATTTAAGACAGGTAGAAGCCCATTATGGTTACTTGGCTGCCATACTGTTTTCATCTGTTTCCATTCAAATTCTGCCCACATAATATGTATTTTACAAAATGCAGTTTCGGGCAAGATAAACCTTGTGACCTGGATGCTGATTGTTTTCAGTGCAGCGCATTTTTTTACTTCATATTGCCCAATGCAATATTGAGTCCATTCTACTGTACATTGGTTTCTCATTTGCCAACAGGTAATTGACTGAATTGATGTCTGGCTCGGTGGTTCCCTCATTCAGTGACTAATTGATTAAAGTATTGATCAGTCATGGCAACTGGGATCTGCCAGTGCAGTAGATGAATTGAACGTATTGACGAAAGCCTGGCTGTCCAATCTGAAGGAGTAGGTCATTTGTATGATTGATTGTTGTTGATTGATTGCACATATGTGAGTATGTGTGTGTATGTTGCCATAGGAACTTGCGAGAACAGCACATGGAGACAGTGACTCTGGCCCAGGAGAGCAGAGAGATGGAGGAAAAACTGCAACAGCTGAAAGAGAGCATGAGTAAAGAGAAGGAGGAGAGAGGGTGAGTATCCATGTTAAAGGTTAGTGTACTAGAAAAGGTGGGAAAAGGGGAGGGAGAGGTGACGAAGAGGTGAGGGGGCAGACTGAAGTGGGCAGGTGAGAATGGAGGTAATACAGCTGTAATAGAAAACACAGAAGGGAGTAGGGTTGCAACGGTATGAGCTTTTCACTGTCAGTATGTCAGAAAATATCCCGACTTCACAGAATTACAGTATATGGTGTTTCATTTTTTTTTTATTATAATTGAAACTTGAAACGTTTCTTTAAATGGAGGTATGCGTAGAGAGTCCGACAGGCAGTCAGAGGATAGGAGATGGCCACACGCATTTTTTCAATACCATAGATAATCAAAAGTGCACACTATATAACAGAAGATAATGCATTACAAGCTGCACAAATGGTATGAAACTGTATACACTTACGGTCTGCTAAGCAGGCGTAAGCGTTGTTCCTCCACATACCACCACCTCGTTTTAAAGTGCAATCAACGTTATGTGGATAAATGAAAGTAGATTCAAAAGAAGACAACGCGAAACAAATGTGATGTTTACTCTTTGTTTTGCAGCTTGTTTATATCTGCTAGCTTTAAATATATTATCAGTACAGTACAGTACAAAATCTTGTCATGTTGTTGCCAGATCTCACAATGGTGTGATGCTTAAGCTGAGACATTTCTCAAACAAAGTTAATTCTCATCTGATTTGTCTGTTTGAAAAATCCCAATTCAGTGTCAGAATATTTAGAAGGGATACGGCTTGTAAAAAATGGGTCCAATACCTACTCCAGACACAACAGGTTGAAAGAGTCGATCGTAATCTGTGCTCACCTTCACTTCTCCCATTGGAATGAATGGACTGCAGCTATCATCCTAAAGAGGTGGGGCAATGGCGAAACCTGTGTGACACTGATACAGGAAATTAATCTTAAGTGAGCCATCTCGCTTTTGCTGTAGTCTTTGTAGCCAGTTTTCCTTCCATGGTATACTGTGAAAATCCTGCAACCCTATAGGGAGAGACTCGTTCTTCTGTATCAAGTTTTAATTTACTGCACAGACAATTCTGCTGCTTCTTGTATTGTTGCATTCCATCACATTGAATATCTGTGTTTAAAGTTCAATGCTGTCCGACTTGTGTCTTATTTTATGTTGTAAACTCCATTAACAACAAGGCTCATTTGATGAGGCTGATCATCTGTCATTCTGTCTGACTGCCCCAACACTTTAATCCAGAGCAAAATATCTCAAAATTCTACATTCCTGATGAAAAATCAAATTGAGCACTCAATTATATACAGTATTTGATTTTGCATGTGCTATAACTGTACCATGAATTAGGTCTCAGTGTTTTCTGACAAGTCTCCTCAAACAGCATTAAAACATTTGTTTTACTTAGACTTTGTGTTAAAAATCTGCATTAATAACAGCCCAAGGTGGTTATAACAAAGATGCATAAGTAAATTAATACACTGAGTTGGTTTTGTTTTCTTTGGCCTTCAGTCTTGCTTCCCTGTGGAGTTTTTTTTTTTTTTCAATTTTAAAACCTTTTTTTTTGTCTTTTCCATCAAAACACTTTCTATACTGTAAGCCACAACAAAATAAGACAGAAAATCAATAGCAGGTTAGAGCCATGTGAAACCTGAATGAAGAGTTGTAACCACCTGTAACAGCCACACAAAAGAGAAAATACGAAATGATGGCCGATTATATTTAGAAGACTGTGAATTTTGCTTGGTGTAATAGCCTATACAAGCAAGAACTGAGGAATAAATAGAGAGATTTGGAGGATAAAAGGCTTAACATATATAAATGATGAAAAACGTCAAGCACAAACTGTCACAGCTTAATAGGAGGTGGCAGTGCAGGTGACTAATGGAGAGACAGGAGTCACTGAGGGAGGTAGGAGGGTGGTAAAAAGACTGCTACAGCTGTAAAAGAGCAAGCCACAAAGAAGGTAGAGGCACTGAGTAATAGAGACGGATGGAAGAGGGGACTAAATGAGAGAGAGGGAGAGGTCGATGACTTCTCTACCTATAAAGGTCAAGAAAAGGTTGGAAGGAAAAAAGGAAAAAGCCTCTCATAGATGAAGTAGGCTAATGCCCATATAGTGGACTATTCTAAAGGTCAGGGAGTCCTACAGAAACGTGGTCCTAACAACTTGTATGCAACTTTACTAATTATTTCTTCAATGAAGAAATACAACAATGTAAGGGGAAGAATCAGATGTTAAACTAAGCTTTAAAATAAAGGTAGTAAAATGACAATGACATGGCAAGCGTTGACCCAAGTATCCCATTTCTTTTTAGTTTTTCTCTCTCTACCTTTCCCAAAATTACCATTACCAAAACTGCTGCTATGTAGTAAACATGGCTTAAATTTGTTTGTATTATACCATAAATTTACATTCACAACGCATAGAGTAATTGCAAAGGATTTAAAGAGGCTCATAGGTGCAGTGTTGCCAATGCGTTTTTTTTGTCTATAAATACCTCCAGGGCTAGAGTGGGACTCATCTTTTAGCCTGGGAGTTTCATGGCTCAGACCAGCCCACTGTAGTTCACAACCTTTTATACTGGAAATATATATTTTTAGCCTTACTAGTATGTAAGTCTGAAATACAGCAATGTTCTGTACAACCTTGTTATTCATAGTTTATTTTATCAAAAATCAAATGTCCAATTCAATGCAAATATGTAAATATAAGTTCAAGTCTCCCCACCATATTAAGGTTTTTATTTTAAGGTTTTTTTTAAAGTCAAGTCAGTTTCATTATATACTGCCAAATCATCAAGTTTTTTTTCTGGGCACTTTTTATATTGAACAGGTCTGGACTGATCTCTCTTTATAAATATTAACATGAATTGAATCCTGCCTGCCCACGCTGGAGTTATGGGTACATGACTGTGCTTGGTCGTGGCTCTTCCTCGCTCTCACTGTCAGCAGCAAACTGGTTGAGGGGCTGCTGCTGCTGAGGGGCTACAAGGCAGTGTTTCACACTTATTTGTGACATACTTTGTGCAAAGAACTTATTCGTATTGTATATGTAAGGCTATATATCACCACACAATTCACTGACGAGATTCATAAACTTGAACAGTGGTTTGCAAGCAATGTCATATGTTGTGTTTTGCCCATCTGGCATCTTGATCTTGCACTGCTAACTTACCTGTGTCATCATCTCCATCTGGCATTTTCTTCGAGATGTTGCTATCACAGTCAAGTCGCAAGTTTGTTTTAATTAAAAACTTGTGAAGTTTGGCACATTTGGCCCCGTCAGCTTGTAGAGCTTTCCAAAAAAACCCAAAACAAATTGTCCATCTTGTAGGCTACTTTTTATGTCGTGCATCTTGCTCACATCCTTTACCACCTGCAACTCTAATGGCAATGACTTTCTTGGGGGGAAGCGAATGACCAAAGTCAGGTATCAAAGGTAATTACGTCATCAGTGAGGTGACCCATTGTAACCTCCTGGGCTCCGTACACCATGTACACTGGCCCTTGCGGCCCCACAATCAACTCGGCCACCAGGAACTTTCCTGGTTCTCCAGACTCATGGCCTGAATACCTCCCATATATTTATTTCTTTTTGAGAGGCTAAGGCAATAAATTGGATAGGTCAAAACTGAGAAGTGCAGTTGTTTGTCTTCAGACAAACTATTTTGGCAGCAACAAATGTTTTATTTCATATCTGAGACCAAAATTTATCTCCCAAAAGAAAAAAAAAACCATTTTGTATCAAAACGCTGCAGACGCATTAGAGCTGGTGGTGAATTAATAAAAGGATGATTACAGACAGTGACTGGCCAGACATTTTGGGAGCTTAACAATGTTACAGATTTCTAAACAGGCATTATTTGGCTATATTGACCACATATTCAAAATCTTAATGGGTACTCTTTGTCTTGAAAAGTTTCAAAAGTTAATAAAGTGACACAATAGCAGTCCTAGAATGAAAAGTTACAACAGCTTTGAGCCTGGCTCAAAATCTCCATCATCCCCACTGGTTGGCAGATGCATTCTAGGATACATGGGGTATCCAAGTAAACTTGATCCTTGATAAAAGCATGAACACTTCTGGACATTTGGACTTCATCGGACTAGATGTCAACTTTGAATTCAACACTACTTGGACAGTGACTGATTACATACATTTAATAATTCCACTAGTACAGACAAGAACACATATTGACAAAGGCCTTTTGATTTTTCTTTCCCTCAGGTTCACCCATCCATTCATCTCTTGTATGATAAAGTCTGAAATTTTTCCTCCATACATAAAATAGACCTGTCCATATTCACACAAATCAAGGCTGAACTTGCCGAGGAACACAGTGTGATCATGTTCTCTTTGAGGTAGATGTATTTTCCTCCTGTAAAGGTCAGGCCAGCATGTAATGAAATTGTCTGAGTCAGGATGCAAACTGATCAACCAAAACAGACTTTTCTGCAAGTCTCCAACATTTCATTCTATTTTTAAGTTCTCACTTGTCAGATGACAAATGATAAGTGTCATCATGACAAAAGAGATTATGTTTGTCTGTTATTCTGCTCTGGTGATCAACAGTCAGCAGAATACAAAAGCGGGCATGTTTTTGCTGATTAACACTGTGATGGCTTCAGATATACTACTTCAACTGATTATTGGCATGTAGTGTGATTGAATGATCACACTATCGCTGTCACACTGTCACCCACATCTATTGTGTCTTTGTTTGTTTTGCACTAAAAAAAGTTGGATTTTGATTAGGATTATATGGAAGCGAAATTCTAACTTGAGAAAATAACTCTTTGCCCTGTTTTTTTCTGCATTAATGACATTTTTATTGCAGAAATATGAGAAAAGTTTTAAAGGAAAATGAATCTGCTATACTTTAAAAAAAAATTAACCAGATAAACATCTTCCTACAGAAAACATGAGAATTTATAAGATCATTACCATGAAAAAAAAAGCTGATTTTTTTCAATGAACACTGAGATAATAATCTCGTTAATTTGGAAAAGTAGTGCATATTGTTTCTCCATGAAAATCTTTCTTATATTTTTATCATTTATTTATTTATTTTTATTTATTTCATTTATTAATAAGAATTGATTGGGCATTTTATTACACGAGTGAATGCATTACACTACCATAGCATTGGAAATTGGGCTCTATGGTATTATTTAATATAATGGGGCAGCATCCACACAGTGAATAGGCGCATATACATAGTGACATACAATTACACACCACCACGAAATTACACTGGCGATAGCTTGTGTGTGAGTGTCTGTGTATCTAAGACTATTAAATATGTATGCTAGGCTGCACATTAATTTAAGGTGGATTGAATTGCTCACTATCACACACAAAATAGCCTTTTTTTCTGCTCACATTTCATTACATAATATGTACCTGGCTCATTACTATGTCTGTTATCCAACAAATTCAGATTGAAGGGCATCCCAGTCTGTGAGCAGGAAATTAATTTGCTAAATGCAAACAAACACTGGTTATTAATGTGATTGTTTTATTCTCCGTTCCCAGTTTACCCCATTCCATCTCATTTCATTAATAACTCAGAGATGCGTTATCCAATGTGAAGTTATGGAGAACAGTGTAATAGGAGTGTATATCCAAATATATTAGCACATAACTCAGGGACAGTTTTAGGGAGAGGCAGAGTATGTACATAACACACAGACTCCTTCAGTAACAGCCAGAAAAAGGTTCCACACACACACACACACACACACACACACACACACACACACACGTTTACAGGCAGCATTGCTGATTACCATATCAGTGATTTAGAGCTGAGGTATGATGAGTCACTCTGTCCGCATAATTTAATTCTATTGGTTGAAATTCATACATCATCACAAACAAGGAAATGCATGCCGCTGGTTATAATTGTAGGTTAATGTTTATAGTTTTAGGAGATTAGTTGTGTGTTTGTGTGTGTGTGTGTGTGTGTGTGTGTGTGTGTGTGTGCGTGTGTGTGTTTGTATATGATTACTGCTCTGTTTCTAAGTGGAGCCTAGCTCTAATTAAGAAGCCATACATCAGTATGGGGAGAGGGCCCGCTTGTCCAGGCTGCACAAACGATAAGCACATAAACACAGTGTTTCCTGTCACACTGAAGTACTGCAACATTTACTGCTCCACCAGTCCCAAGATACGACAAGGTGTGTGCATGGCTGCCTGTGTGTTTTTTTGATTCTAGCTCTCCATAAATAATGGTACATGTGTTTGTGTTTGTTCTTTTAACATATTGCCAGTTACAGAGAATACTACCTTTTTTGGTTCATCATTCTTGTGTTTTTTTAATCAGTAAAGACACACTTAACTATGCTACTCTAAAGAAATCCTGCTTAAGGCCTTTCTCTTTAAAATATAACCAACTTGGGAAAGATTTTCCAATTGAGGGTGAGAGCCAGCTTGAGGTGGAACGATATTGTAAAAGCTTGTGTTTGTGTGTTGGAGAAACTACAGGCCTAACTACAAACTGTAAGCAGATGAAACAGTTTACTTGGGTTATAATTGCATCTGATTACATCAGAATTTTCCTAATTTTTACTTTGCTGATAAGAATAGTAAAATAGTTGACTTTTCTTTTCACACAGCCATTGTTGATTAATAATGGTTTGCTGATTTGTTTTCATGTGCAGTGGTGTCACTAATCAGTTTTGACTGCACAGAGCTGTTGTCAAGAAAGGCAGTCAAACATTTTAACGCCTTTATTATCTCTAGAACTACTGCTGGTTGCAGATTAAGAGCTGAAGCAGAGACTCACAGCAAGTCCCTTGTATCAGTTGAGATTAGTCAGAAGATGAGTTTTGCTGCCTTTATATTTAACCACTGCTTTTCAAGTTTAACCTATTGCTGTACATTAATCAAGATTTCTAGTTTGTGTTGTGTATTTTCTATCTGTTGGTTGACAATTTTGATAAACTGAGAAGAAGATGATGGATGGCAGAGGACAAGTTTGTAGAAGATGCAATAAGGCTGAAAACACACGAAATAGGATTGAACAGAAGCAGTCGTGGAGTAAATTACTTTATTAGGTACTGAAAAAAGCATATACACATGTCCTGTCAGGCTTTTACAATTGAACTCCACATGAATGTAGCTGCGGTTCTCCCCTCCCTTTTATCTGAAGACTGTGTGAAGTAGTGCAGCAGTCTTTTAGATGTGAGACCCAGAAACAGTTTAAATCAATTAATTGGTATGCCTCTAATGAAAAAGTTGAAAAAGTTTCTCATTATTTTCTCTTTAATTGACATGGGAGAATGCAGGCAAGGATGGGCATTTGGCAGGTAATCAGGTGTTCTGATGTATGATGTTAGGGTACCTGGATTCTCTCTGAGCTTCCTCCCTTACTTGTCTTTTCCTCTCAGAACACACAAGCGAATCGTTGACAAGCCTTTACTGTAGATCTTCAAGCTATGATTTATGCTCAGGCTGTGCAGTGTACTGTGTGTCTGTGTTATGCACCACTCTGTTTTTCTCCCTCTGCTTGTCTCTTAGATCGCAGAGCTCCCAGACTAGACGAATTGTTCGTCTTTGTCTTAGAGTCGGCCTACACTCACACACACTCTTACGTATGCACCCGAAGAATAGGCAAACAAATTCAGTTTACTGAGAGGAGGTGCAGTATAATCAGTTTGTGAAGAGTACACAGGCGATAATAAAGCCAGTCCAGCAACTCGGGGCAAATGCAGTACATCATTCACTGTTTTGGCCTGCCCGATTCACAGATGTAATGTAGCTTTGTCTTAGGGCCTACACAGCTTATAGACACGAGCTCTTGTCTTATCTAAAAGTACAGTTAATGTTCCCTTTGTCCTGCTTCTTCTGTTGTCTCTCTGCTTTGTTCTTTATTGGCTCTTTCATCCTTCTTTTTCTACTTTTACTAGCCTTTGTTTATTCCTATTCTATTTGGTTTTTTTTGGTGGTCATTTCAAAGGTTTAAGTTGTCTTGTCCTTGCACCTGTTTCAGTCTGCATGTGTGCATACATACATGTGTCAACCCTGTGACCTAACGCTGCTCATGCTGGACTAAAACGTGTTAACATTTGTTTTTATAAGGTTCTGTGTTTGAATCTTTTTTGCCGTTGTCTGGACCCTCCTTTTTGCCCTGTCCTCTTATGTCACACTGAGAGAATTGAGAGAAATCTCAGTTACTTTGGCATAAGACTTCCTATGCAATTGTGCATGTGTGTGCGAGCAGGACACAGATGTTGTCAGTTCCCCCTTTGGGTGCGATAAGTCAGTTAAAGGTGATAGCCATGTGTCAGACATGAGTGTGTCAACGTACGACAGGTGGTATTTGCCTTGGGTTAACATTGAATTGTTTGATGCTTCTTTCTCTGTCCTTATAATGTAGTTTATCTGTTTATCATTTAGAAATGTGAGCTTGCTCCAAGCTAATGTGAAACGGTACTCGTCGCTGTGTTTCTTCCACTTTGACTTTGATGAAGAGATGTTCTTTGACGAGGTGGCATTAGGTGTCACATTTGATGTTTGTTTCCAATATGCAAGCTGTGACTCAGAGGTTGTTGTCTGCTATGGATTCGCTAGACAGTGAAAGGTGGAAAGCAATGTGTGAGTGTGCCCGTGTCTATGTATGTGACTTGCTTTGTGACTTTCAGGTGTGGTCAGGTCACTGCGTATAATTCTTACTGCATGGCTGGCTTTACGTGGATTGACAAAATCTCTTTCACACACACGTGCTGTTATTGTTAGTTAAAAGTGTTGAAAATAAATTTGGTATGCGACTTTCTGTGTAACAGGTGTGGTCAAGTCACTGCATGTCATTCTCACTGCATGGCTGGTTTTACATGGACTGACAAAATCTATTACACACACACACACACACACACACACACACACACACTGTTATTCTTACTTAAAAGTGTTGAAAATGACTTTGGTTGTTCTGATTATTTTTTGAAGTTTGGAGTGGTCTGCCAGCAGCACTCACAGTCAATGCAAAAGGTTGAGACGGTAGTTTGTGTTTGTAAGACATAGAAACATTAACTGTGGGAATGTGTCAGTGTCTGTATGTTTCTAAAAACAACTTGAAGCCATTATTATTTCGAAGTGTGTTTGTTCACTCATACACATATATGTGTGGGTGTAATTGAGTGTGTGTCTCTGTGGATAATGAGATCTTTGCTAATGCAGAGTCTACAGAGATACACAAACAGACACACACACTTTATCTCTCCAGGTTGCCTGTCCTGAGGGGACACCCTGTCATCCTGCACCGACAGGGGTGTGCCTCAACTGTCTCCCTTAGCGACAGTCCAGTTGCCAAGGTGATGTCGCTAGGGTGATTACCTGACGCCCACCCTCAGTGTCAGCAGAGCACAGCTACGGCATCAGGGGTGCTGGCAACTCTTGCCATCACATACACACACAGATACAGAGAGACACACACCCACGCACACAAATAGAGTCTGACTTCCTGTGCCTTGACAGGCTGCCAGCTCAATCCAAAATAAACTTCTTTCAAAGACAGCCAGACATCACAATAGCATAAATAGCATAAATAATTCAACAACATGAGCATGAATAACTCACGTCTAAATGAGGATCCCTCTCCATTTCTTCACTTTCTGCAACTGACAGGTGCGTCCTGCAATAGTGTATTAGTGTATATGTGCATGCATGTGTGTGCACATTTGCATTCATGTATTTTAATATGCATCTATGCCTGCTTGTTTAAGTTTAAGTAGGTATAATTTCTGTAACCTTTCATGTTCTCTTTTAATGTGTGAAATTTAATAGACCTCTATTGTGTGCAGCAAGGCGGAAAACATCCTTTTGGTCTTCGACTGAATCACTCACTGTGGAAGTTTACACCCATTGTGCATAATTTATGTTAGCCAAATTCTTGTGTGTATGTAAGGGCAAGTGGCAAAGAGCTTTTCCTCGCTGTTCTTATTCCTCTTAACATCACAAGGACCATCTTGTAACAAATTAAACACTCTTTTCAGTTTAACGGAACAAAGTGATTTTCTTAATTTCTTTTTTTTCATTTTTTTACATGGATTTACGGATTAAGTTACGTGGTGCTGTTACACCTTTTTCATGCTGATATTAATTTCTTATTCTTGACATCAGTGCCTTCTCCTCTACTTAAAACCTGGCACTGTTATTAAAATGCTTCAGTCGACTTTGGTACTTCAATGGATTAAAATGAATTAATCCTTAGTTTTGCTACATCTGTCCTGCTTCACTTTCACCCATTGGAAATACAGGAATGGCGAGGTGTTTGCATTGAGGTTCTTTGCTAAATCTTATAAGTCTAATACAGCTTGAGTATGTTTTTTTCTGCTTTTTGTGTGGTAAAGAAGTTGATCTCCTCCTTTCATTATGTTTTACTCACATAAACTTTATGCAACGTGGACAATTATACCAAACCCCTCAAAAATTGATTTAAAAGAACTTGTACCCAGATCTGCTAACGTAAAATGAATATCAGAGTGACTTCTACATTTTGTGCATATAGAAAATATTTCTTCATGAAGAAAAGAGGCATTAAGAAATCAAATCAAGGACTGAAAGAAGATGTCATCACGGCTTCTGAAATGTGATAGCTTTAGATACTTGTAGCTCTTGGTAGCTATGATACTGTAGATGAGCTGTGCATGTCACACTCCAAAGGACTGTATTCCAAGATTGTTGGCTTGCCTTGCCAAAGACAAACCCCTTCTCTCCCCCTTTGTCTTTTTGTCTGTTTAGGCATTCTGGAGGGTTTAGATGGAAGTCTGGCCAATGTGGTTCTTTAAACAGCAACGCTTTAACAAACAGCTCCAAAGAGACCAAGGAGAACAGATTCAAAAAGGTACCAAAGAAATCTAACAATGCATCTACGGATGTGTATATCATGTGTTTGCAACATTATGCAAGAATTGGTATTTTTACCATTTGGTGCACGTACTTTAGGAGTGGCACACCTCGTAGTGAATACAGACCTTCAGTTAGGGGCTGCTGCAACTCAAATTGAGTGAGATTGCTACGACTCCCCACCACATTAGCAAAGTTTTGGTCGCTGCCACCAGATTGATGTGACCCTTGGTGCTGGGGTATGCGCTGGCTGTTAGTGTTGATATTGTAGCAAGTGCTACAAATAGGCAGGAATATGCACTCTGCTGTCAAATTGTCATTGCTTTCTGTTAGCCATAAGACAGGTCACATGTCAGGACAGTGTAAACAGCATGTAACCCGCATTAGTTTTCTCCATTGCAAATGTGTTATTCATGCACTGCTAATGGTGTATGTGGCATGTATGATGTCTTTATTTGGCGTCCCGAGCTAACTTCTTCCTATAGCGAGCTAGTGATGTGTGCGGTAGTACTGCAAAGTGTTTTACACTTCTCCCGGGAGATCCTACCAGCTCACCAAAGTGACCCAGTGCCAGAACAGGCACTTGGCATGTTGAATGGGAATGAAAGCTGTGCAATTTCCTTATTACAAGTCTGTGTACCATCAAAATGATTCTGAAACACATATTTTGAGGTAAAAAAACTTGCACAATGTTGCTTTAAGTTGTTTTAAACTATTGTATTCATATATATCATCTACGTAAGGTTATTGTGATGTTTAATGAGTTTGCTTGCACATTTGTTGTCATGCTGATGACCACTGGAAATTGATATATGTTACTTGTTCTCAAGCCAGATTCCTTAAACTCTGAGAAGCTTTATCTTGTGAGTTGTGATCTAAGGGGTTATTGACACTGTAACAGATGTCTCCTAGTGTCTGTTTCCATATATGCTGTGGGTACACACTGTGCCTAGATTCAGAAACATACCAAAAGTGTGCAACTACTCATTAAGTGCACTGTGCACTGCACACTTGAGATTGCAGTTTGTGCCCTACATCTCAGAAGAAAAACCCTTTTGCCTTTGTGTTTATACCAGAAAAAAGTGCTCATCTTAAAAAGTTTACACTGCCTGAGAGTAAAAAAGAACACAAATAATTGAATTGAAGATTGGGTCTACTAATGTTATAAAACACGATAAAACAATATATGACCACAGAGTAGTTTTTTTTATTTTCATATAAATTCAAATATACTTAAACCTAAATATAAACACATAAATAGAGAGCTCACACAAACTGTTGCCATTGATGTGTTACTTCCTGTCCAGCTTTCAGCAGGCAAGGTGAAGATCCGAATGCTGAAGGATGAGCCACTGACAGGTAAGTTTTTACAGCCACCACCGTGGCTTCAGCTGTGGGTTACCTGCACCTGCACCAGGTAGCCTTGACACAGATCTGTTCTCAAAAAACGTGGGGTCTTTGATACACAACTGTGTATTAAAATTCTTTCTACTCTCTACATGGAGTATTCAAAAGCGGCTACAGAGAATTACCCTGGGAACTGAAAGAGGTTCAGTGTCTTGCTCACGGTTACTTCAGTAAGGTGGATACTTGGCATCACAGGGGCCTGACTGTGGAGCTCTCTTGTTAAAGATTGATCTTTGTAACCAGAAGCCAACCTTGGCAAAGTTATCAATGTTTTAAACATGCCTGAGGCACAAAATAACACCTTGAATCAGAATGTTTCAAAATATGCTGGTGTGTACTAAATGTATACAGTAACAGTAAATGCAACTTTATAAGGACTGTCCTTACCTGCAAGTAGTCATAATTGTAAATGGTGATATATCCTTTTTTTATTATTTACTACATAATACCTTTCAGAAGAGTGGCTTATAATTCCAAATGGTTGTATAAGCATGTTAATTAGTAATGTTTTTTGCACAAAAACCACAAGCATCTCTAAAATTTTGCATATACCCCACTGTATTTGTGACACTGTTTCTGTTGCAGGTCATTTACATAAATATCCTTTCAATGTCATTAACATATAAGGATATCCTCTTCCCAAGTGCTAACAACAGTATACTTACTCTGTTTAGCCCTACCTCAGCCACCACCTCCACCTCCAAACCCTGCCATCGGCCTTCAGACAACAAGAAAGAATAGGCTGAGGGGAACATACTGTGGACAATGTGAAGTCCAGACTGCAGGACTGGTAAGCTCTCAAACAGAACATACACAGATGGCATTTTTGTGCTGAAATCTTTGTACCTCTAGAGCTGGGCAGTGGCACTCACACTGCCATGGGTCTAGGTCCACAACTTCCTGTACCAGAGAGCAGTTTTTAAAAAAACAAAGAGTGCTCACTCTGTAAGTAAAATCTGGGGACCGAAACTTCCCCAGAAGTACACTGTGCACTGACTGACATACAAACAAAACGAAAACAAGACTGCTTAAGTTAAACAATCTAAGTAGACTGAAGATGATTCGTTGTTTATTTTCTAGTTTCATCCATTTGTGGCTAGTGTGTGCGGAAATAAGACTTGTGCACGTGTGCCCAGTTCCACAGTGATTGGGATTAATAAGGCAGCTTTTTAGCTTTATAAATCTCATGAAAAGAATGCACATTTCTTTCTTTTAGAGTGTTAGCTGAATCTATATAGAGTTTTTTTTGCATCTATTGGAGTCAAATAACTTGACCTACACTCATAGATGCAATTCTGAATTTCTCATTTTTCATCTCTCTTTCCCTATTTCTTTTTTCTACCTGTCCATTGCTCTACACCCGTCTATCTATTAATTTTCTTCTGGTGCTCTACTGTCCCCTCTGCCCTCTGTCTCTTTCTGTTTTTCTGTTCTTTCTCTTACTCCTGCATCAGCTGTTATCTCCCTTTGACATCCAGATGTCTGCTGTCTCCCACCTCCTTCTCGCTGCATCACTTTCTTTCTTTCTTTCTTTCTTTCTTTCTTTAACACATTTTCTCCTTTCTCTACCTTAGTGTTTTTCACTGTCATATCCCTGCCTCTTTCGATCTTCCTTTCTCCACTCTTTCCATCATGTTTATCGCTGTCTTTCTTCTCCTGTCCCAGCCTCTCTCTCTTCCTCTCGCTGTGCCTCTGCTGTCCTATCTGTTGGTCTATCTGTGTGTTTGTGTTTGCACTGATAACAGTTTAGCCGGATCCATTCATCGATACTCAAGACCTCTGAGGGCACCATTGTTTATTCTTTCTCGCTCTTCATCCACTGTTGCACAGGAGGAGGGGCCATGGCCTGCAACTGTACGTGTGAACAAGAGGGAGAGAGAAAGATAAATGAAAAGCCCTACTGTTTGTGTGTATGTATGTATGTGTGTGTATAATGGACTGTGGCAACCTAAGCTGAGTAATACATGCTTGATGACCAGTCACTCCCACATCCCCACCCTCTAGATCCTCAGCGACTATTGTGTAATTCGTATCCTATGTCTGACCGCGAAGCCAGCAGAGTTTAGTATTGAATAACTGAGAGAAAAAGAGAGAAAGAGAGAGAGATAGAGAGAGAGAATGAGAGCAATGAGGGAGAGAGAGAGAGATTGATTGAAGGAATGAAGGAGAGGGAGGGGTTGGACTGATTGAGCTGACAGCCACCATTTTTCTGGTTTTTTTGTTGTGGAATAAGTTATTTTAAGTGCACCACACACATAACGTTAAAATGTAATGTGGTAATTTGCTTGATAGTGCATTTGATGATGATGGTGCTGAATTGTCCAATGAAGGGCCCAATGCCCCCAATGCCCCATAGTGATAGGCTTAATGGCAATGCTTATAGTAGTCTGGGCAAGCACATAGGCTAAACACACACACAAATACACACAATCCAAGCACACACACACGCGTTTTGGATGGCCCTTGTGCCCTATAATGATGGCAATAATGGAAAGCGTTACGACTCTGTCCCTGCCATTCTGTCTGGAGCTGCACTTAAGCACACAAATGCACGCACACACACTCATGCACACGCAGTCATATACACATTTGGGCTTATTTTAAACTATGACTCACACATACTGGCTCAGACTTTACCAAAATGACATGTGCACACACGCACACACTGCATGTCTAGCCTTGTGCTGTATTTTAGAGTCATCCAGGCAAAAAAGGACCTCATTTCCTTCAGTGTAGCACAAGAGAGCGCAGTGATATGCTGCTTGCAGCCTGATAGGGATGCCTAGTCCCTGGGGAGTGGCTGTAATTTATCCTCAGGCCTGAGAGGGGAAATGAGGCCCTGCTTTATGGGACCATTAAAGGGCAATGTCGCAGCTGTAGGCTTGCATGTGAATCAGTGGCCCAGCCAGGAATTTTTCATAGGGGTGGCCCGGTGGGTGCATTAAGACCAAATGTCATGACTGAATTTAAGGAATCCTACCCCAGGAATGAGTCCTTAAACCCTAAAATCAGTTAGCATCTCAACACCTCCAGTTCCCTCATCTCAGAGTCAGTGGGTTTTTTGGGTGGGTCTCTGGTTATATGTCTGAAATATGGTCTGTGGTTAACACAAGCTTAAGAGACTTTTACGTTTTGTTCCATGACATAAAATCCAGTAGTAAATACCCCGTTGCAAACTTTAAAGCTTTTATGTGTATTAAAAAAAACGGTTGCTAACAAGTGGCTTAATAAGACCACAGAACGTTATCATGCTAAGCTGCCCTGTACACGGCTTTACAGCCTTGTTTCGATGGCGACACGACTGTAGTGTGGTTCATTTATAGCCTAACAACAGTTATTTTACTTCTGTTGATTTTGCATTTAGTCTTCCAAAATCCTAAAAGTGGTGTTCATTAGTGGAGATAATCTTGCTGAGGAAAACATGTATCATAAATGTTTGTTTATCACAGGGCTTATTTTTTGCAATGATCGAAAATCCAGTGGAAAAATCCCATAAGCTTTTTGACAAGGGAACCGGGGCGATGCTGCCTTCAGCCTACAGAAATATGTCATCCCTGGGGCACTATATTTAAAGTATATAGGTGAATTGAAAACTATGTCAGTATGAGTGTTAGGGACTATGGCCTTGCTTTTTGTTCCCTCTCTAAAATTTAGCCTACAATTGAAGTGTTATTTAGTCCCCTTTCCCAAGCTACGCTGACATGATTGATACCAATTAATGCTTTAGATTGTCAAGTTTCAGAAAATACCAATACCTGTGTAAACATGTATTAGCTGATTCATTGGTCTACAAAAAGGTTTGATGTCTTTTTACTTGAAGAGACAAATACACAGTTTTAATTTGAAGGATAATTGCATTAATTGATACATGATAAAGAAATAAAAGGGCCAAAGGATGAGCTAAATGAGTAAAAACAAAGGAGCAGGAGTGATGAGTGATTCTGCTGGTGGAAAATTGCACTGTAAGACCATCTGCAAAGAATTTATATGGAAAAGAGAATTTTTGTTTATTTATTGCCTTGTGTTAGCTAAATTATCAATGAATATCAGGTGAAGAAGTAGCCAGAATGGGCCAAGGGGGGATGCTGTAAGTTGTTAGATGTTGAAGAAATCACATTGTCACCCAAAAAGACCCCTAAACAGTCCCTTGGTTTTGTATTGTTCCCTCAGAGAGTGCACTTAACTATATTTTCTAAATTTGACATGGTTTTGATGATGAAACCGTGGGCCATAACCAAAAAATAAACCTGCATGTTAAATAGAGGGAACCAAACAAATGATGGCTGTTTCTTTACTCTGTGTTGTAAATGCACTGTAAGAAGCCTTGGTCCTCCTCCCCCCTTCCACATATCCTCCCTCCTCATTCACTGTCTCCTCCTGGCCTCGCCTGTGTGCTCTGGCCACCCGGTCTAGGCCTATCTCCCCAACCCGCTGATGCAAGGACTTTTCCCCACTAATAAGACCGGATTCTCACAGATAGAAATGATAATGACCTCCCTTAAGATGCATACATACACACACATACACACACACACACTTAGCACAAATGCATACATGCACACACAAGCAGTTCCTCCCATGCTCTCTCTCTCTCTCTCTCTCTCTCAAGCACACACGCACACACACACACACACACACACACACACACACACACACACACACACACACACACACACACTGCAGCATCCTGCCAGGGAATCCATTTTAATATTCATCCCTCCTGTGAAAGTTTGGCAAGGTTGAGGTAGAAATGGGAAAGATATGCGACCTTAGGTGTAAATCTTCAACAAATATTACTTTAGCTTCTGCTTGTCAATGCAGGTTGTTACACACATGTGCACATGCATACTTTACATGCATTGACATGATCACCTGTTTTCATGTTCTGCTTCCCTAAGACAAAACAACATATACACGCACAAGTGTTGACATATGCCCTTGCATATGTTTACACATACAAACGCACATGCTGATTTCACTGTGTATCTCTGTATTGTAGATGTGTACTGAATGCACAGAAGACTACTGCTTAAGCTGCTTTACCAAATTCCACCAGAAGGGAGCACTGAAGCTCCACAGAATGGTCCCCATTCAGGTGAGCATAGTCCCACGAGCATCAAGTCTATCTCTTCTCCTGTCTGTGACTGTGTCTCTGTCTGTCTCTCTCCGTCTCCCTTTCCCTTGCACAGATACTTTCAGTAATATCCCTCCTGATCCCATTCTCCTCCTGCTTTACTCATTCTTTCGTTTGCATTTCTTGCATCCCTGGCTACAGTATCTACTTATCTCAGCCGCTCGTCTTTCCTCCCCGTTTGCTGTTTCTGCGCCCCATCTCACTTTTGTATGTACAGGCACACATTATCTGGAAGGCTGCACTGTTCGTGAGGCAGTATGTGTGATGTGCTTTTGCAGGTTTGCTGTGTCCTTCTACCTGATTACAAAATGGATGTCTCTCATTAGCAAATGTCGTGATCAAAAAAGCTCATTTTGGTCACACACACACACACACACACACACACACACACACACACACACACACACACACACACACAAAGACCTGATGACACACACACATTTAGACAGCGAGTAGAGAACAGGCCTCAGGCAGCAGTCAACCCAAGACCAGCAACAGTAGTCTTCAGTCAAAGATAAGACAGAGAGACAAGACAGCAGGTCACTGTCAGAGTGTTTAATTAAGCCAACTCACAACTCACATCAAGGAACATGATTCTTCCTACCATTTTCTAAGGATATATCTAGTAATTTGACTAATGGTGACTGTAAAGGGTCATGGATGAAAAATGTAAAGATTGTAGTTTGCGCCTTCATTTATACAGTTAATCCTGATAAAGAAATACATAGAGGTAGGCAGATTATTCATCTGCTGGAATAAGACATTGTGCTTGTTTTGGAACCATATATTGTTTATGGATATTATAAATGATAATAAAATCTTCTGATTATCTAATAAAACTGACATTTACAGATGTGAAACTGCACAAAACCTACAATTCTCAAAGCCCTTCATTGCGCACATTGGTATGCAGATAATACGTGAACATATAGTTTTATATAGTATATGCTAAAAATGCACACTGCAGGAGAAGTAAGAATACAGGACACAAGCAGATGTCACCACACATACTCTCTCTCCCTCTCAGTCTCTCTCTTCTCTCTTACTTGCACACACGCACGCAGGCGCGCGCTTGCACACACACACACACACAAACACACACACTCAAACAATGGGTTGCATTTATTAAGCAATGTCCTATTAAACCAAATTTGTATGGAAAGCATTTTTATTAGGGGAACCTCATTTTTCCAAAGCTATACAAAATACTCATAAAAAGATACAATATGCTGAGTTGCCAAAATACTCTTTAAGAATATGGATTTTTAAAATGACCTTGTTTATAAATTATATAAAATGACGTACGATTTTAACTACACAATATGGAGTGTTAAGCAGACATTGCTCTTTTATTATTGCTGTTTTTCACAGCTGTATCTGTGTCTATTGCTTAAAATAGGAATTTTTAACCAACTAGTAAACATGCTGATGCCTCGTTGACATCAAAAAACACTAATTTGCTTCCTTAAGTAGGCTTTGCTTACAGCTGCTTCTCAAATGAACCCATTCTTCAAATGTGGTTAGTATAGTGAAAGCTTCAAAAGTGAACTATTCACTGACATATTTCTTTGTCATAAAACAAAATGTGAAAGTCTCTTATGCTTTTGTTAACCACAAACCTTATCTCAGACATCTAAACAAATCCCATTTGACATTGAAACTAAGGGCACACTCACACTAGGTAATCTATTACAAGCCCAAGCATGTTTGACCCCCAACGTCCAGTGTGTTTGACTACAAGCACAGGTACGCAACGTGCACATGACATATAATTAATGTGGCCGTTCCTCTCGACAAAAATTTAAAACAATTGCGGCAAAGGGTTCATGTTGGTCCAGTGCTGAAGTCAAGTGTTTACTCGAAATTTTGGCAGACTCAAATATCCATGTTTTCCATTGCGCTGACTGCAAAGACACGTTATTATGGAGTAAAGCCATGCGCGTGTTGTATTACGACGTGACAACGTATGTACAAGAGATAATTGTGCTTAGGCCCGGTCGGTAGGGGCCGGCAGGGGCAGGGGACTGGGGAAGGGGGCCAAAAGTGAGTTTTGGGGTTTCAGGACTCATTACTGCACCAGTTTAAGGTCTTCATAATTACTAAGCTAAATTGATTGGGTGTGTTCATGCAGGTGACTAAAGAGAAAGCACCTTTTTGAAAAGTCTCCCCATATTCAGCTCATGTACTCATGTGTAATGTAAAAGTCTCTGCAGCAAGGAGTTTTCTTCCACAGCTGTGTTTTTTTTCCTTACTTTGTTCTTATTATGTTCAGAAGGCATGTTTTCATTCTCACCCACTGTGTTTCTTCAGGGTTTCTGACTTGTGTTCAAAAGTATGTGTACTGGTATATATGTTTTATGGAGCTTCTCCATGTAGTCTCGGCTTATGTGCTTCTTCTGTTTGCTGCTACCTGCACTGTTTTATTTTTCCTAAGATGTTTGTGATTTGGCCAGCTTCTTTTTATATTATTGTTTTCTTGGGTGCTGTTATTTTCATTTAGAAGGGCTCACTTAGAGATTGACAATGCTAGGATGTGAGCTTTGTGAGTGTGAATGGATATGGCTATATTGATATACTCTCCATCAGATGATTCATATGTGTAACACTGTGTACATTTGTATACATGTCCCTATGGATATATATGTACCTATACATTTGTTTGTGGTGCTACAGAAGCTACTTTGTATGATTATACACAGAACAGCACACCATTAACCAGCCCTTATGCAGTATAGCCAGCTCCTTTTCCTCGTGTTTCTATCCATGTGCTACCTGACTGCTGGTTGAGTCAACACACTAGTATGTTACTGAATAGCAACCAAGGTGGAACAAAGTCACACACACTGACAAACAAAATACACGTAGAAACAACTCCGTGTGAGAGACTCTTTCTGTATATCTCCTCAGTGTTCATATTTGCTCTCTCACAGTTTCAGGCACATACACATGCATACTCTTATTCAATCACACATGCAAAACTGTGTATTTTGGCAGGACATAAAGACTGGGGATTATACACATGCAGCTGACGCAGGCATCTCTCTCTTCCCTCTGCTAATCCTGTTTCATTTGCCTTGGAAAGAAAGAGGAAGGGAGAGACAGCGAGTGAGAGTCAGAAAGACAAAAAGAATATTAATTTCAGCAGTGTGCTGTGTTGGGGCTTTCGTCAGTGCCTCATCAGACCGTGTTTCCGGCCTCACACACAAACCTGGCTCAGTTAATGTTTGCAAAGCGTTCTTGGTATTTGATTCAGCCTAAGCTATGTGGAGTACCAGATGGGTGTGGTATATGCTGTACTAAAACAACTCTGATGTCAGGTGATTTTTAGTCTTACACCAATATTTTAAACTTATATTAGCATACATAACTGATATAATTTGAATAATTTGATTTTTTTTAAATGCATTGTTTCTTGTTGCAAACCCCACCTATGTCATTCTCAAGGTAAAGGTCTTGTTCATCTGCTCAACATCATCCTGGAGCTGGTATACTAGGGGCTTGCCCAACTGAGATGTGGTTCTAATACTAACATTTGGCAACTTGTTGGGTTGTACTGTCTGAAAGATGACGTTTTCTAGCTCGGTCCAGAGTTGGGAATGGGGATTTCTTTGCCCATTATCAATGTCATTATAGTAGCCTTGGGGGTGTAATTTGTACTCTATATCCAGTCTGAGGTTTTTAATAAATAATTCAAATGAAATTAATCCAAACGCTCAGATGGGCTAATATTCACAACATCAGATAAAATAGTGTTTGTCCATTGTATCTAGGTACTGTGTAGCCTGGTAAAACCATCCTGATCATGTGAGCTCAACATTCTGTTTCTCTCCCTGTGTCAGTCTGGACTCACGCCCAACCTAAATGATTTTATTGGGTGGGAGTTACTTTATTTGATAGACAAACTCCTTCAGCCAATCCTGATGTAAGAACTAGTGTCTGCTCCTCTACTACACAAATTCATTGTCAGTTAGACAGTAATGGTCCAAAAATTGTAACCCTTTGTACATGACATGTACCTCATCGACAACTGTCCCTATGAGATTTTCACAATACACCGAAGCTCCCAGCATATTTTGGCATTTTTCATTCAGCAACCAACTGCCTCTGGACTGCTGAATACCAGCTGGCAGCATCCTTGTTGTCTGTCCAAAGCATTGTGACCTGAATAGCCATGATCCCCAGCTTTGCAGCCTTTCATATCTGCTCCTCCATTAGGGCAATCAGTGATGAAACAACAATAAATATTATTTTTTTTACAGAGGAACATCTTCATCTCCAACAGAGCCATTGAGTAAATTAAGCGTTTGCCAAATCAGTCAGAAAAAAGTCCTCTCCTCTGAGAAACTCAGTGAGTGCATCCTCTTGTCCTTGTTTAATTGTTGTTATCAACACTGAATGAACTTTACTTATCACTGTGTTAACTCCTCTAATGTAAAAGTTGGCATTTGTTGCTGCATAAGCCGGCATTACTGTTTTGAAAGCAGCAGCCTGCATGCAATGTCATCAGCTATAAGGCAGTCCCTGATTGGCTGCCTACATGTTCCGCTAAAGGACGTTTCCTGATTGACCCAAACTAGACTGTGGTTGATTGAAATAGATTGTTTGGGTTGGGAGCGAGTCCAGACTGACAAAGGGGGAGAAAGTTAATGTTGAGGTCATGTGATCAGGATGGTTTTACCAGGCTAAAAATTGTGAGCTTACTTCTTACAATAAATAGGAACCCTAGCTGCCGCTATCTACTGTATTTGGGGACTGAGGGGGTGGTTAGGTTGTGACAGTGCCACCTAGAAGAAAGAGTCAAGTTAAATGATTTATTCACAAATTATTTAATGAATACTTAATACAAGATTAAAATCTCAACACTTTATATCAATTTCCTATGTAGAGCAGTAGAGGCAGTCGTGCAGTGCATGGTTGGAGTTTTGCAGAGTTTGGAGGATGGATGTGGTGTGTTCAAATGTCTCGCATGAAGTAGTAGACAAGATTCATTATACAAATGAGTCTGTCCAACACAAAGTTTGGCTCAGAAAACTTTGACCAGGTTGTTAAACTAGGTAATGGAGCCCCTAAATGAAACACGAATCAGCAGTGGCATTGCCTGTTTCTCACCTCAAATGCTCTCAGAAATATTTTTTAGATGGAATAACGAAGCCATAAAGTCAGGCAGAAATTTTGTTCTCTGCCTGAAATGGCAAGCAGAGTACCAGGGACCCACAATAGGGTCCAGGAGAAAATCAGAACCCACCTACTTTTTCAGTATTTATGCCCATCAAGTGGCCAGTTGAGTAAGAAGAAGCTTGTCCTCGCCAGATATCGTGGAAATGCGCAATAAGAAAACAAGCTTCCAGTGGGGAGCCCAACACTAGTCTTTGCTGAACTGCCCTTTTCCGCTAAAGGCCACTTACACTTTATCTGGGCAGTGCGCCACAGTGGTCTGGATCATATGTAGCGTGCCCTGGTGAGACGGCCTTTAATAGCCTGTGGGCTCGGTTCCTTGGACTGTCTGTAATATTCAACTCTGTGGCAGCATCCGCGTGCTTGGCTCTCTTGGTTTCTGTGTTGTCTTCTAGCTGTGGCTCCACAGCTGGCTGGCGTGTGAGGTAATATTGTTGTTGTTGCCTAAGGTCATCGTGGTGTGCTCACACCGCTTGGCCTTACTCTCCCTCTTCATCAGTGAATCCCTCACAGCACACCCATAGGTATGCTGAGGGAGATCCACACACAAATGAGTGACCACATGCACACTGTCCTCACTGGGGACTGCAGACGGGAATAACACTGCTTCGTAGTCCCATTGGTCTGTGTTGTTTCCCCTATGTGTCTCTTTCTCTTGTCCATCCGCCTCACTCTGTTGCTCTGGTTTATCTTGCCAGCAATAATCTCCTGTCGCCATGCTACAGGTGTGATCCATTTTGCTGATGGCTGTGGCCAAGTCAAAATCCCAACAGGAACTGTGCACTAGAATTCAACACAATGTATGCAAGAACTAACAATAATTCTTAAACAATATAAGCAAACATAAAATGCAAACCAAATATGACTGCAGCTCTTGGTCAGATGCTTGGTTCATTGTCATTGGGACAGTGACCATTCACTTACTTAAACCCAAAGCACTGTTTTAACACAGACGGACTGGATGGAAGGACTGTAAATTCCACATTTTTTACAGCTTTTGCAACATTTTCCAACAGTTTCCCTCTTGAATAATGTCTGCAAGAAGGCAATCATTGTGTTGCCACTAGCTTGAGAAAGAATGTTAATGCCATATTACTGTTACACCTTTGTATACATGGTCATGCATAAAGTTGGTATTATTGTTGGATTGAGAAATGTACAAGCAATTGTTGGACTCTGCCCCTTCCAATCACACCATCTGAAAGATGAATTCAGATGCTATTAGATGATTTGAAGCTCTTAATTTGAAGCATACTGAGGCCTTGATGTGCACCTGTAAGCACAGTTGGCTGGTGACCAGAAAGACAGAGAAAAGCAGAACAAGATGGCTTCAGCAGTTGCACTGTTTTAAGCCTCACAATGCAAAGATTTGCCATCAGAGGGTGTTAAGATGAGGAACGTAATATCCCCAGGCTTGTGGGATTGTTTGCAGACAAAGATTTGATTCTTAAAGATTTCATGGCCATGGGCAAGTTCCCTCCCACGAGATACTGAATGAACTAATTCAACACATGGATAGTGTCACTGAATGAGCTAGCACTGTGCTTTCATCACAGATGAGACCAGAGATATTTCAGACCAAGAACGAGTCTCTGTCTTTGCCAGATTGGGCGTACACAGATTCATTTATCCATAATGACATTATTACCATGTGGAACTGTTCAAGACCAGATGCAGAATCCATCACAGGCACAAACAAAGAGCTCCCGCCAGGAGCCCGACGACAAACATATGATTGCGCTTCTGTCCTGCAGGGGAAAATGTCTTATGTCAGGGGATCTTATGTCACAAGAGGCCTTCTTTAAATGAGGCATAGTAGGTGCATATTTGCGAGACAGATCACACCAATGTATGTAATGTTTCATGGGTGAAACGATAAGGTCAGAAAGGTCCCTAAGCTGAAGGGGCTCATAGGACTAATTTGATTGTGTTTCAAGGATTAAATTGATCCTGTAACTTTTCTCTATGCTCTATAGGTCACTTGCGCTCTGTGAACCAGGTTACATTGTGTCTCGTCACATCATGCGAGTTTCCATAATGGTGTTACAGCAATAAGAAGCATCAAATAACCAAAATATTACTGCAGCCTCCAAAGTATGCCAAAATTTTCTCTTTATCCAGCCCTCGGTGTCTTGGTTCTTCCACATTTCCATGATATGTTTGTTTTTTTGTGTTTCTGTTAGACACCTTCAAGGAACGGATAACAGTGTGCTAACGGGTTAACCTGAACAGCCCATGTGGTTCGCGATGATTAATGGAACAGAATAATGAATTCAGCCTGTGGAATAGAGAAAATCCATCAGCACACATGCAGTGTGCTTCCCGTCTCTCTTGTCCTTAAGTATTGAGATATCTGATTACATTCTATGTATATGCCTTTTTTTTCTCGAGGAAAGCAAGGAGACTTAGTGTATATATGATGCATTGTTGGATGGAGTTCGTGAATAGATCTGTATTGCTTTGCAGTTAAAATGGGATGTAGTGTAAAGGCAGTATACATGATGTGTGGCACCAGCTCGGTCATGTGATGTGCATTACCAGTGTCTTTTTCTAAAGGTGCATACATTAACTCCATAAAATTGAGTTCATCATTGGGACTTTCAAGGTTATGCTAGTGATGTAGGTATGAGCACTTAAAATGATTAGGTTGTACCCTCTAAATGGGGTTCATGGCAGCTATCTGTATTGGCCTCATCTCATTGCCTTCGTGTCTTTAGTGTAAATGAAGTAAAACTTACTTAGTAATATACTTAATGATGGACATTTTGTGAAAAAGTTTTGTTTTGATTTCATCTCGTGTCTACAGTCTGATGCTTCGTTGTTGTTGATAACCACTCTAGGCAACAGCACTTCTAGTGAAAACTCCACTGCCTCACTATTGATACAGAATTTTTCACAAACAAAATGCACAGCTTTGATAAATTCACTGACTAATTTCTTATTTTATGCAGTATTATTTCTTACTTTTATGCAATCCATCATGCAATATCAGAATCAGAAAATCAGAATCAATTCATTGTCACTTTCACGTATACAATCTGCACACATGGAGGTGAAATACTGTGCCCCACGGTCACACATAGAATACAAACACACACAGACAGCAATTATAAAGTTATAAGCGAAGTTGTGTTTTTTTTCACTTCTGATTCAATTAATTTTAGTTCATTTATTTGGGAAAATTATATATTTTTAAAAAGTGAATCACATCTCTCTCACAAAGTGCCAGCTGCTGCTGTTTTGTTCAGTAACAACAATGTTGTTCTAATTTCATTTGCTATGGTCTTCTTTAACAGACAGATTTACAGACCCATGTGAGCACGCAGGATGTTGTCAGCTGCCTCCAGAAACAGATTAACCCTAGCTTTTATCCCAGTACCTTTACAAGTCCTGCTGTGGCAAAAGCTACACAGTTGCACCCCAACCCCAGCCAGGTAGGTGGTAATCTTAACCGTGTCTTATTTACTCACACACATTACTTCAGGTACTGTATGCGTGATCAAGTGCTGAGTTTGGGATGAAAAAATACAATATTGAGGAGATTCATTGACTCATTAATTTAGCATATACAATACTTTAACACACCATTTATTGACTTACAAGCAACATGCATACACAACATACAAGGACAAATCACATCCATACACAAATCACATCCCACACTGAACATACCACATCACACAGCACTCTAAGAATAAAATTCTGCACTGATTTGACTGGAGGATGCACATTGTATTGCTTTTTTTTTGTTAAACAAAACAAGAAAGCTATTCTTAAAAGGAAATATTGAAATACAAGTTCGTAATAAAAGGATGAGTCATTGCTCTTACTCAAAGATGTTTTGCAAATAAAAGTGTATCAACACTGCAGGCTGGGTATATGGCCTTCTTACTGTTGTTAGCATATAAAAACACAAGTGAAGTTTGCTCTAGGTTTTGCAAAGGGTTAAATCAGTACATCACAAGTTATTAATAGATATATTAATCAGTTTCTTTACAACTTCAGGTTTTTCAGGCTAAAATTATCCTTCAGATCTGCTATTTGTGCTTCTGTCAAACTTGATTGCTAATTTTATATCTGGGAACTGTGAAGCAAATTAAATTACAAATAAAATCTAACATGCTATAACCAATGATTATTTTGCAAATATATGTAATTTTTTTTTCAAATGGTTATTGACTTGTGAAAGAAAATTCTCTCCATGGATAGTTTGCTTGCTGTGACAATACAGCTGGAACATGTCATACAAGCCTTTGCACGGTATGAGTTTTACCTCTGCACCCTGTGAGTCAATTGAAAAGCCTTCAAACAAACCCTAATTGACGCTATATCCACAGGCCGTATCTACAGGCAGGCTTGTGAACTGCATTCACCTTTGGACTAAAAAATGCCCCCCAACAGTCTAGATCTAGCAAAAACAGTTAGATTGACATTTCAGACTCTTTACACCACAGAGCTCAGTTGACCTTCTTTACACAGCAGTCATTTCAAACAGTTGGGATCAGAAGGTACTGAGAAGATCGGTATGCTCTATATGTCAAAATAGTGCTCAACTGATGTATTAATTCAGACTTCAATGTCTGACTTAACAGTGAAGTTAATATGTTTGAATGTGACCTTCAAGAAATACACATAAATTGGTATATCGCACCCAGTTTCCCATTTAAAAATTCCAAGAAAACTTACAATATCTGAGGGCCCAAGAGGAGAAACTGTCTATCTTAATTTTTTTACCATGGTTTTCAGAAGCTTGAGATGAGAAAATTACAACTATTGCCAACTGATTTTTGCTTGTTCAGTTTGACACTTATGCATGTAATGTGAGAAATTATACTAGTGTTTTACCTCTGATGAATAAAACTCTGAAAAATGAATACATGATTCAGGCCTTGAGCTCGGTTATACCATTCGAAAAACTTTTCCTGATTATGTCAGTAGGAACTGCACTGAGAACATTTTAAGTATTTGTTTATTTCAACCGAGCTACCTTTTAGAGGACTTACATAAAGATAGATTCGTTTAGAAAAATTTCCACATCAAATTTTAATGGTGTCTCAACAAAGGTATAGCCAAGGTCACAACCAAGCTTGCATGCATGCAAACTTAAAAACACAATTCTCCTTGCCGTTGCCTGCAGAATCAGCAGGCGGTGATGTCCAGAGGCGTTCAAAATCTCATTGACTGTCCCTTCTGTTGTTTTGCACTCATCAACAAATGAATATTTAGTCATGCAAAAGTAAAGTGGAAAGGCATACAAATTAGATTTTTCTGCTGGTATATCAAAAAAGATTTACATGACCAGTGTTTGATTCATAATAGCACTAAAATATACATATACAGCTGGGCAGCCTCTTAACCTTATATCATTACATTGTGTTGCAGATATTGGCTGTGAATCATGGAGAGGGGGAAATGGTGGAACTGATTAAAAAGGGACAGAAAAGGGAGGATGAGACGGGATTCCCCAGCTCTCTTCTAAGAGGAGAGTACAATGAGGAGGAGTCTGCCAGATCTTTCCAGGAAGCCCTCAGACAGTGGAGAGAAAGGAAGAGTGATGGAGCAGGAGAACCCAAGAATGAAGGTGCAATGTGGACACCCATCCGATCAGGTAAACTGCATAGACAAGCAAACACACATTCAAATACACACAGGATAAGGCTGGATAAAAAATTGGGTTTATGGCATAACCAGGTAATAAGTAAGAATGATGTGCTGGTTAGAAAGGACATCATGAACACCTGTGCAGTCTAGTGGAGTGTAATATAAGAGCCTCACAACAAATAATTCCCTTGTGAAAGGAACTGTATGTAAGGTTTAGGGGGATTTAGTGTCATCTAGTCTTGAAGACTACAAATTGCAACCACCTTAAACTTTGCTTGGTTTGAATTCTTTCATTGTTTGTTGTACAGATTCTTATAAACAGGGGCTGTATTTTCCGCAGAGATCTTTTTCTCTAGAAATACATTTTTAACTGGTAAAAACACAGAATAAAGCAGTTTCACGTTATAAATAGGTGTATTTCCAACATTGTTTGGCTTGACCGTGACAGGTTACTAGCCCTGCATCTGCTAATTTGTGCTCACTTTTTTCTCTAATAACTTAAGTTCCAGATGGTCAGAAGCTTATTACTAGGAGCTAAATTATCTGCAGATGTCACTTTCTCTCCAAAATAAATGGACCTGGTGATTTAAACTGGTAAAAAATAAAGAATTTCACATTACAAATCAGTGTTTTTCCAACTCTATTTGGGAACATAATTATCCGCAGAGGTCACTTTTGCTCCATAACTAACGGACCCAGTGATTTAAACAAAACTAACGTCAGCTCAGCTCAGCTCAACTCAACGCAACTCAACTTTTGAGTTTCTAACTGCTCAATTTAAGGTAAGAAAAACACAACATTCATTACCTTCAGGTCACTATACATTTAAGAAGACAAACTCCTTATATCATATTTCTTTTCTGCTAATATATCTCCCAAAATCATACACACTAAACTTTTAAGCGTATAATGTTGAATTTGTGTTGAGAGTAGGGGGGAGTATCTTACCCCCATTCACCTCTCTTGTCAGCGTCTCAGCGGGCAGTTATGTAACAACTGTTGGTTTGTGACTGAATGAACCCTTTCACATTACACATTGTAATTTTATTAATTAGTAGCATGAAAGCATTTATTAGTGGGACTTTAAGTGAAAATAGCAGCTCTGCAATGAGAAAATTACGTAAGTTTTAGTATAAACAGAAAATTGCAGGTGTTATACTGGAGAGTGGTCTCATTATGATGTTTGACACGCCTGCGATGGTTTGTTGTGATGGTCCAAGTGTTGCTTTGTGTACTCAGTGTAGTGGTGTACAGACTATTATGTTTAATGGGATTTCCTTTGTTATACATGTAGAAACTAATTAACGTAACTATGGCGATCAGATGAATGTATGACAACAGTGTCTCCCACATAAAATGCAACATTTAAGTGCAGGTACCTCAGAAATGCACTGTGTGTGTCTATACAGTGATACTTGAGTAAATGTTTTTATTTTTTCTTTATTTAGCTCTTCCTCTCTCCTGCTCTCATCCTTCCCTCCCATTTTCACCTACTCCTCAGCTTTCTTGCTACCCCTCTCCCTGTCTGTGCTCTGATCTGTTAAGGCCCTATAGAAAGTGCTTACCACTGCAGTAGGAGGGTAATCCATGGCTGTTGCATATTGAGATAATGAGAGGAGTGTTAGGGGTGGCCCTACTCCACACCACAGCACTAATCGCCTCAGCTGTGTGTATGTGTACAAGCACCACTGCGTCTGACAATTTTTATGCTTTTTCACACATACTGTGTTTCTACATGTGCGCATGTGCAGCTGTGTGTGTGTGTGTGTGTGTGTGTGTGTGTGTGTGTGTGTGTGTGTGTGTGTGTGTGTGTGTGTGTGTGTGTGTGTGTGTGTGTGTCCAGGTTTTTGTGGGTGTGTATTATTAGTGCTATTATTCCAGGTTGTGTGTGTATGTGTCTAGGTGTTTGTGCTTTTTATTAGGCCTCCTATTTTCTCTGCTTTACTGCTTGGACAGACTCTGCTCCTCTCTGCCTTCGCTCTGCTCTGCAAATTGCTGCTAGCCCCTCCAGCCCTAATTATTTCTGTCAGGCCAGTGGCACCCAGGCCCAATTTAAAGCCGCTACTGTGGACTGCCAAAGTGTCTGGAGTACAATCATAACATTTCTCTTTCTTACCTCTATCTTTCCTTTTCTCTCATGCACTTACTATGTTTCTTTGGTATTGTGTACATCTTTTTTATATTCCCAGGGGGCTCTCTCCTGTCTGTTTGTGTTTTGGCACTCTTGGCGTGGTGACAAGGTGTTTTCTCACTTTATGAGGGGAGGTGTTTTGAGGAAGGTGTTGAGAAGCTGGAGAATGATGTTTTCCCTTCTTTTTCTACTTTTGCCTGACTCCCTCTCTCCCTTTGGCTGTCTTTTCTTTCTTATTTCTTTTTTATCTTAACTTCATTTTTTTTGTGATGTCCCCTTTCCCATATTTCTCCAGTATCAGTGTCATCTATGGCGACCCAGGCTGACCTTGCTCCACAAAGAGGAGCAGAAGGACGAGAAGGGAGGGTACCTGTCAGGGTGGAGTTCACAGAGAGCAGCCTTACCTACATGGACAGATTGCTTCTCAAGAAACACCGCAGGTACACAGACAGACAGAGAGACAACAGTGTGCATCCACACATATTCTAAAGCATGTAGAGGCTTCTGTTATGGGGTTCAGGCAATAGGACCTATGAGATGCTGTGCTTCTCCCATATATATCATGCTGGACAACTTTTCTTTAGAAAACAAAAGTAATTCACAATTGTATAGTGGTATATATTTTTTGTCTTTCCACTGAAAAATGTTGTGAAGCAAGGTATAAAAGTTATGTTTCATGAATTTTAATGTACTTATATGTCTGTTATTCATTTTAAAACACCTTTTAATGCGACACTACCAATCATATACTCATTACGCAGTGTGCACTGACAGGTTGTCCAAAAGTGTATACACCGGATAGGTGATGTCCACTGATAAATAAATAACAAAATAAGTAGGTATTTTCAGGAAATCTTGAAACTGAAAAGTTGGTTGTGCTAGTGGTGGACTTTCTATCAACGTCAAGAAATATCATGAACAGCTCCTCAGTGCCTCCCTGCTGTTCCATTACCTTGATTTCTTGCTGTTCTTTTCCTGGTGTCAACTGATGTTTCTAAGCCATTACAATTGCTTCTTCACAAAATGGGATGATTTCCAAGTATTCTAGTAGAAACCACTTTTTCTTAGAGGGTTTAGAGGTAATAAACTTACTGTGTTCGTGATTAGTCTGGCTATAATTGATTGGGTACTATAGAGAATGTCGAGTTCAGACTGCAATGTAGTGTGAGGTAGTGAAGAGGATATTAGACATGAAGTCTGTCCATATGACTGGATAAGACTGGATATTTATATGCAGCACACAGATGAGCCAGGACTTACTCAGAAAAACTAAACAGGCCTGGTAATTATATGATTTTAGTGCCAAAAGTGGTTTCATTTTTGGCATGTTGTGGAACTGAGCACCAGGTAATGTGAATTGGGCGAAATTGTATCTGTTGCTGTAATATTAACAACTCTAACACCACACATATGTTGCTGTGAAGTTTTGAGTGGACTAAACATAATGAGAGACTGTAGATTTAAACTTTTCTGTGATCTTTTCATAGTTTTAACACTGCAGCAATGTTAATGTACAAGAAATTCTTATTAGTTTTACTTTTTTATTTGAATTTTTTCTACTTTTTTAGAATTTGCATCGCTGTTTTTTACTATGTAAATCATGTCTACACATCTCGTGCTCATGGAAATCAGACCATTCTAGTATACATGCCAACGCTTTAACAAACACATACAGCTTGTTGAGGTCACAATTGTGCAGATGGGCACATGGATATAACCATTTGTGCACACACTGTTTTCACAACAAGCTCTCCTTCTCACATCACACACACCTCCTCTTTGTTGCCACTTCCATTACTGGGGACACAAATACATCCACATCACACACACCTTCTTATGCCACTGCACATGCCTCTCCTGCCTCTCTGTAGTCAACCTACATAAACCACCAGTGTACAAAGCAGTTTTCTCAGCACTTATTGTTCAGTAGACTGCCTGAGGGCCTGGCTTCAGCAGGTCCCATTATTACAGCCCTTTATTTAAGCGGCTCCTTTTGGGCTGAGTAGCCCACTGGAGAGCAGGCCAGAGGAGAGGAGAGCAGAGTGCAGTTTTAGGCCCACTGACTGCCTGAGCTGGAATGCTCTAAGTCCCCAGCTGTAGCAGCCTTTAACTGTGGAATAGACTGGAGAGCCAATCTAGAGTGCAATAAGCCTGCAGCGGTGATGGTGGCAGAGCTTAATGGAGAGACAGAGAGACTGGCTGGCTGGCAGAAAAGAAAAAGTGGGAGGCTGAATTTTAACAAGCTTCTATAATAATGGAAGAGCGAGTGAGGGAAGAAGAGAGAGTGGAGGAGGAAGGAGTTTTTAAGGAATTTGCTAAAAGTGCTCAGCTATATTAGAGTCATAAACTCTATCACCTTCTTAGATTTGTGGGTGGCCTGCAAGTTACAGAAAGCAGGCTTGTGACCGGGGGGGCATCAATCTGATTTCCGGCGCTGGCTGGGCAGTGTGGGTGGAGTAAGTGAATGCTCTCCCTTCCATCAACTGCCAGAGTCAAAGTATCTGTGATCAAAGCACTGAACCTTGAAATAAAAGTCTGCACAGGAACTGAGGTCTGAACTGGACCCTACCAATGTCTGCGGGCAGGGGCCTGTTCAAAGCCAAATCTGATCTGATGTCATTTTAGTTATGTCTTGTCCAAGGAAAAAGACACATTGTTCTTTTTCAGTCAATTCAAAGTATAGATCATCTATGAACCATATATATTTAAATTTAAAAATTCTAAGCAAAATGGATTATTTTTTTCTTACTTGCATATGCTGTTTTGTTTCTCCAGCAAGATTGTAGATCCTCACACTTTTTTCAGACTAAACTGTCAAGCGTGTTCTGAAGTAAAAGACAGAGCCATGTGATCTGAAGCACTTAATTTGACTTGTGCCACACAGTCACTTGGAGCCAAAGTTTTTGCTGCAAGCGCAGAAATATAAACTAAGAAAGTTGGAGTAATGGTCAGATAATCACCTCTGATAGATGCGGTGACTTCCACAAAGCACTTTTGGCACAAATGTCAAATCTGATTGAGCTAACACACTGTCCACAGGGCAAATACAGCAGCAATAATGGTCCTATTGAAGGGCTCATTGCTGTCAGATCCCTCTTGCTTTAGCTGGGTTTTATTGCAGAGGGCATCAAACACGGGTATTTCCATTAGTCTAAGAGGTGTTTAAATAATCCTTAAACCAAAATGAAGTATTGTTTCTGACACATCATAAATAAAATTGACAAACTGAGAAAGTGCATCTTATACATCACTTTTACAGATCCATAATTTGTCTCTAAATGGCATTGTAGTTATACTGTAACTCTGTGTCTTCTTTTTTAGAGAGACTTATAAATTATTTGGCACTTTATTAATTACTGTAGGGAAACTCTACTCAAGCTCTTCCTCACAGGGTTCAGGCTCATTTGGTAGAGATTCAAAATCCTTCCTCAAAAACACTTGACCAGGGTTTTTCTTTTATTTACTTTTTTGGATGTGTACTACCAGGCTCAATTGAAGGTCTCTTTATCAAACATGTAACTCCAAAGAGAGTTAAAAAATGCAAGACCCCAGAGGACCCCAGAAGCGCAACATACTTCTTTTTCCTGCGCTCCAGCAAAAGCTTAAATGCAAACAGCCTAAGGCTAGTGAAGCTGCTGCATGTAAAGTACTGTATGTTAGGAGAAAAGATGGATGGAGCAAAAGGATAAGGAAAGGGGTGTGAGGGGTAGGATTAAATAAAACCATCTGAGTATATTAAATAGACAGAGAACAGATAAACACTGCCAGGATTGAGGAAATAGACTAGGTAAGAGGAAAATATATAAACTCCAAGTAACTTCCCCAGTCACCCCTTGTGGGCAGCCGGGAGCGCCTCATAAAGTCTCTCACTGGCCTTGCACTTTGGCCATATTAGATCGGGGGAGCGGGAGGATTAAAACAGGCAATGTGAAGGTGTGGCTGCAGCAGAATGATCAAAGAACAAAGCTATAAAGTATGCATGTATCCATCTATATGTCCATCTATCCATTAAGCCACCCAGATAAAGGGGTGTAAAGATGAATATAAAACATTTTTTACTTAGCCCAGTTTTTCTTGTGTGGGGTTCAACCTTTAGTCAATGTGCTTATGTTTTACTTTTTATTAATTAAGTGTTTATTTATGGAATTTTTTTGCTTATGATTTTTTTTTGTTTGTTACCAGAACACCAATTGAAACTTTTCGACCATCGTTGGCCTTTGGTGCAGATTTAAAATCACTACAGAACACATGCACTGGGGAAGAGACTGCATGCAGCCTAACAGGTAATAGACACACGCACACACACACACACACACACACACACACACACACAGTGGCAATGTGACACACACACACACAGGCGCACACACGCAAACTCTTGAGCACCCCTTGACACTAAAACAGGATGTTGACATACAGTCTTGACAGTTGTGTGCTCTTGCTGTACACCCCACCTTTCTGATATACATACACAAACAGGCTCTTAAACTAAACAAAGAAACAGCTATAGACAGAATAGTTTGACAGATGACCCGCACACACACACACACGCTTATACACATACACATCAGACACACATTTACAAAAACACGATAGCAAAAGTAAAAAACCTCTCCCTCTCAGCGGGTCAGACGTATCAGTGCCTGCCCATCCATCCGTGGCGGTGTGACGGGTAATCACTGGCTGTGATTGTGTGGGCAGAGGGCCGTTAGAGGCGGCTCATGCCTGACAGGTTGCACTCTGCCTGGGTAAGGGATGGGGCAGGGAGAGGGAGTGGGAGTGGGGGTTGGCCTGTAGCCTGAAGCTCCCGGCCTGGAGCTCATCAGTCAGGGGAGTGTCCTGGCTTTCTGGCCCCCAGCCGAGGCTGTCAGGAGACGGGTAGACCACGGTTATCTCTCCCCTTCCAAACCTCTGGACCCTGGGGCTGTCAACTGCCTCTCATCACATCAATCAAGATTCACTCCAATCCCGACCTTGTTAGGATCTGCAAGTCCCTGCTTGCCCCTTTCCCCATAGCTGTCTATCTCAAATAGTTGTTTCTTTCAAAATCATTGAGGTCAGAATGGTTCCCCGTGCTCCCAGTAGAAATGTTTAATATGTGACGACTAAGTATTACAACTTTTAGAGAAAAGCAGCTTTGTATTTTTCGCACTTTATGCCCTCTCTGCTCCAGCATCTTCAGTAATGCCAACCATTAAACCATGGGTAACACTTTTAAATCCACTTCCAAACATACAGATCACTTCCTTTCTTCCCGCATTCTGGTTGATTCTTTAAACAAGTTTTTAGCTACCAGTATGACCTCAATCAAAACATCTGTTTTGACAACGGACTTGATTATGCAACATTGAACTTTAGGTGAAATCCTTGTTTTTCACAAGGCACAAAAACACAGACATGAAATTCAAGAATAACCTCTGGATACTTTATAATGGTTAGAAAGCTATTAGTGGACCAGACTGTTTTCCGTCAGATCTTGGTCTTTATGAGGCTGAAAGCTGGAAGTTCAGTGAGAGTCATTTACTTCAGAGGATTAGACTGTTTGTTGCAAGCAGTTATATAGTTGTATTTAGAAGAAAAATGCATGCTCTGCTTTTGGAGGAGCTCCCTAAAGGAAGGTTGCTCAACCTTTTTCTATCCCATAACCCAGTTTTCTTAGTTGCAAAATTCTCATTAACCTAACACTGACACAGGAAGTTGACAATTTGTTATGTGAATCTGAGTATGGCATACTTTTGTCATTCTTTTTTCGAAGGGTTGTATCAAAAGATATATCAAACAAATATAACCATCTTAGAAAGCTATGCATGAGAGTGTAAAAACAAGTAATTTCATAAAGTTATGGACATTTACTCATTGCAAGAATGACAAAAAACACTGCTGCACTGCCCATGTTTTTTAATGCACATTCATTACATACATATTTGAACATTACATACAATATAATGAACAACGTGACAGAGAAATTTAAAGTATTTTGTTTTTACTGTTCAGTATTTACAATAAGGGCAAACAGGCAGATCTGCACATATCGTCATGTTCTATCACATCTTTGCGGCTTTCACAAACTATTCATTGTTAATGTGGTTATTTTACTCCAGCTCTTAGATATACCCATCCTTGTCTACTAAAAACACAGTCATTCACATTGTGAATTTAATTTATTCGCTCACAGTTTAATAATTGATATTCCATTGTGTCAGCGATATGCAGATGTGAGGAAGACAGCAGTGTCTTTGGGAAATGTAGAGCTGTTCAGCAGCTGATAAACTATTCCTTCCACCTGCTTCAAACTTTTCCGACGCATGCCAATTACAACAGGTTGCGGAATTTCTTCCCCTCTCCTTTCTTTGAAAAGGGTGGGCAATGTGTGTGTTCATGAATAATAAAAGCTGTTTTTCGATATCATGTGGGGAGCTCTCCCTTGTTTTAAATTCTCATTTTCCCGAGCTGTCAGACCCATGTGGTGATGTGATAGAACGATTGTTAGGATGAGAGAGGGAGATAGGGAGGTGCCAAAGACAGGTAACTTTCAGTAGCAAAACAATAGAAAGACAAGGAATTAAAAATAAATTAGAAATCAAGGCAAGGAAAAGGATATTTCCTCATGCCGTGTAATTGTTATATTGTCAGGTATTTGCTTGATATTATCACAAACAATCCCACAGACATACAGGTACTGTAAATCACTGCATGTCTGCTGTCTTTTAAGCAGCCGGATTGTGCCATCAGAAGGGAAACTGCTGTTCATCCCCCGCTGTGTCAGCAACATCTTTCAACTGAAACGAGATAGTAAATTAATAAAGACCCAAGTGTGCCGCTCCCTGTGACCCTGACCTCTGGTTCCCAGAAGAGGAGGGTGTAAGAGAAGTAAATGCCCTATTGGTCTCAAGGGTCCAGACATGTCCAAAAGCATCTTTCACAGAAAAAAAGTGATTAGAGATACTAAGTACCTTAAACAACACTCAAAAGTCTTTCTATTGAAGTTGTTTGAATTTTCAACTTGGTTTGATTGTAAACCATCACATTAACCAGCTTTAATTGCTTGGCCATTTTTTAAATTAAAACTGACGTGGAGTGATTTTTACCTGAAGCTTGGAGGTGGAAGTATGAAGTGAAAAATACAAAAAAAAAATAAGTGATTAAACCATTTTTGTTGAAATGATATTGTTTTGAAGATTTTTTAATTAAATTATTCATGTAACAATAACAACTTTAATTTAATTATCCTGTTTAGCTTTCATTATAGCTGTATTAGGCTGTTGTCATTCAAGTTTGCACCGAGTCACCTTCAGTGCTCAATCAAAAGCTTGATAGATAAGCTGGCTACATACCGACAATCGAGTGTCTACCTGAGGGTCGAACAAAATGCGGAGGGGCTGTAGATTTTGCCTGTCACTGATACATTGGCCAGTGTGCATGTGTAATGATAAATGCTCCTGTCAATGCAAATGTTGATTTCTTAAATCAACAATAGTTTCATGATTGAAGAAGAAATTGATCTATAATGAAAAAGATTTTTTTGTTTTTTTGTTTGTTCTTATTGCAATAGCTAAAAAATATCTTAAAAGAAAAGGTGTCATCAGGCACAAAAAACAAAATAACAGAAGAAAATACTCTGAGTTCCTCAAATTGTAACATATAAAGATGCTCTTGCCCTGTCTTGATTTGTGTGTGTGTGTGTGTGTGTGTGTGTGTGTGTGTGTGTGTGTGTGTGTGTGTGTGTGTGTGTGTGTGTGCATTCGTTTATAGCTCAGGAGGAGGATTTCCGTCGGTACTGTGCATCATTGTTTGCTGTCCCTGTCAGCAGGGGCAGGACTGAGCCTCAGATTACTACACCTGAATCGTGCCTCATCATAGAAGTCCTGGATGAGGTGAGAATGACTGGAGCATTTCATTTTAACAAACACATTTTACCTGCATGAACACACAGAGTGAAACTTGACGCACGCCTGCACACATGGCCTCACAGACACTGGCTTATTCTTTATCTCCCTCTCTCTCTCTTTGTCTCATTCACATTCGTGCCAAAACTGTTCTTGTTTGTTTTCTACAGACAGACAGAGACATAAATGAAGGATTTGTTGGTGAACAGAGGACAGAGAACAACAACAAGTGAGCCTCAATTTTAAGAAAAGTATGCTGTTATCTCACAAGTGCCTACCACATTCACACTAACCTGTGTGAAAAGCTTAACTGGCAACGTCTGTCAAACATTGTATTATAGAACAACACTTTTCTTCTACAGACAAGGGAACTGGTAAACAATCAGGTGAACAGCTGGTGTCTATTTGATTGAGTTGCATTTTTGTTCCTTTTGACACAAAGCAAAAGAAGAAAATTATTAGCAAATTGAGTAACCTTATATATGGTGCATCTTGGCATGATCATCTTAACAAAAAAAAAAAGAACACTGGTGTGAAGGTTGGTGTCAGTAGTCAAACATCAAAATAGCATATATAAAAATTCACCCAGTACTCAATAATGAATTATATTATTACAGTAAAATCTGTTATATCTTTAACAAGTCTAACTAGTCTTTAAGTGTAACAATGTCGGCCAAGAAAGTTATGTGCAGCCATGGAAAAGTGGACACTGACTCTCTGAAAAAGTTTTCCATTTCCCACCCAGGGTTCCCTCTGTACAGCAGGTCCTCAGTAAGGGAACACTGGTCCCTCAAACAGCTTTAGCCAGCAGTGGGTCCTCAAGAGTCAGGTGCTTGTCTCTAAGCCCAGCACAACCATCAATGCAGTCCAGAGTACCTGCACCATCCAAAGCTGCTCAGAAGCTCCATCCATCAAAGCCTCAGACTTATGAAGCACAACAGTTGACACAATGTGAGCTTTTGGTTTTTTTTTCATGAGGATGAATAAAAGGGAAATGCTTTGTTTGCAGTTATGAATTATTAAAGGCTTTAACTTTGGCATTTTAAGAGTTCACATCAAAATACAGAAGTTCAGTTATTCTATAATCAAACTCAGATAACCGTAGCTGTAAAATGTATCCATTTAACAGTTAGTTAGGCTGTATTGTATTATATGAAATAAGCTCCAAGGACCAGTGGTGGTGTGTAATGCCACCGTGACTTAAAGATATACTATGTGGGATTTTTCTAAATAAAGATGTATTAACTCATACAGAAGTGATCCCTCTCAAGTATCACGTATGACCCACTAGAAGTTTGTGGTGGTGTACTTTTCTCCAGAGAATCTGCGCCCTACTTATGTTTTCTTCATTTTCTGTGTTTGGGACCTTTATGGGTGTGCACCCCACAGTGCTCAGGTGAGGCTGAGGCTTTATAAAAAGTCAGACTGTAAGCAGCAGGCATCCAAGAGTAACAAACATGAATATAATGAGAAAAAAGGTCAAATGAGAATGAATCTGGGGTCGGCTTTTACTTCCGCTTTGGCTGGCAAGTGTGTTTAAAACAGGAACTATAATCCTGCACAGTAAACTGTTGGAAAAGGTGAATGTACATCTACCACTCTGTAAAAATAAAGTAAAAAAAATGGATGTTAGAGGTAAATCAGTAAAGCATTAGAGGCTTGCAGCATAGCATTAGTCGATGTCAAACTGAATAATTCCTATTCTGGTGAAAAACTTTATTACAAGGAAAATTATGTGACCATATGTGTGCAAAAGGAACTAATATCCTTATTGTTGTTTGTCTTATCTTTTTCACAGCATTGTCCTCTAAAAGTAAGCCATCAGCATGCCCCACTCCCAGGACTTCAAAGACATCAATCAAGACGCCAACCTCAATGTCACAAAAGCCCAATTGCTCCCCCAGTGTCCAGAAATCAAAGCCCGACCATGGATCAATACAGCTTTTGTCCTCTTCCTCATTAGGACATTCCCAAACAGAGATCCCTAAATCCTCACGCTCCCCTGTCTCATTTCAGCCTGATGTTTCTCCTTTGGCTATTACCAGACCCCCAAACTCAGAGGAGCAGGTCTACTCTTCTCCATCTTTATGCCTCTCTCTTAGGTCTACGTTCAGTGTCTCACCATCAAACTCCACTGACTCAACCGTACTGCCTAAAGTTTACCATTCAACCCCATTACAAGAAGGCTCAGACACATCTATGTTATCAGAACAACCCCAATCTTCCCAGTTATTTCCAGAACCAATCTCTTCAGTGAAGCTTTCCCAATTGACCCCAAGCAATCTGGAGTCCCAAAGGCAATTCCAACATTACTCCAGTGACCCACAGTCTCTCCTATCAGACAATCAACTTCAGCTGCCTTTGTCACCTGTGTCCTCTAATCCAAATCCATCGCCAAAACCTCTGGAACCGAGTTCACATAGAAAGGCCTTATCCAGTTTATCCCTATGTAACAAGTCCCTTCTGGATGCATATTGCAGACGTAGGTCAACTCCAGCTTCAGTTTTTATGTCCTCTACCCCCACCTCTGGTGACCATGAATCAACTCTTTCACATCAGGATATGAAGTGCATTGCATCACTTCCACCACGTCTCCTAAATGCCATCCAAAATCCTTCTTCAGCTGTGGAAATGGAGAAGGAAGAAGAGCTATCGGAAGGTAAGTAAACTGTGTGTGTGTGCACACTGATGGTGCTTAGATGGTGATTAGAGCATCAGTTAGAAACAGAATATTTACTTTTTTTGATCATGAAATAGTTGTTAATGGCTGGTTAATTTACTGGGATAATTATTTTCATATGTCAAAAAATCTTAAAAATTCCTGGAAGTGTAAAGACGAGGAATTACATCATGACTATGTTTTAAGAGTGACATCAACTTGGGCCAATTTTGACCGGGTCTGCTCCAGTCTGGGTTAGCTGGTGTTGCCAGTCAACAGATAAAATCATAAAGGGCCCTATCTTATACCTTGTGCAAATGATGTACAGTGCAGTGCAACTGTCATTGCTTGTTGCAGACTGATGCAATTGTCATTTTCACGCCATGATGTGTATGGAGCAAATGTCTGTTGGCCTCTCTGTGCTCATGGGTGTGTAGATGTAGTGTGGTCAGGAGTGTTGTTGTATTGCTATTTTTAGGCAGCAGAAAGTGATTGCTCTAATGACTAACAACAGCCTGGCTGCAAGTAAGAATGGCGTATTTTCTTGCTATTCAAGGAACACATTATTCAGAAACCAATCATAACATGAACATACGTAAGTGGATTCAAAGCACGCGTACACTGCTTGTTACACACACAGGGACGGATTGCGGATGGGTGAAATAATACATCATTAATGAGGAAATTATGAGTTACATTCTCTGAAATGTAAGGAAAGAAGAACAGAGCTGCTGTCCCCTGCTGCTCCACACCAGACTTCCCATTAAGAGAGACACTGTTTGCATTTACTCACGAGGAGTAACATAACTTTATTGATTATTTCAGAAGTTTTAGTTCTCTTTCCTCTGTCAAGTTTATAACTACACTTTTTCGCTTTCTGCCTAAATGTCCCCTGGTTTTTACTACAGTGACATTACTGCTCTTACTGCATTGCTCTCAGCAGAAAAGAGTTGGCTTCTCCATTTTACTGAACCAGCCATGTATATGGTGCTTTTAAGGGGAATGGAAGGTGACACTCTCATTGATTGAATTCATGTTACACCCAAAACACACATATGATTTATAAAGGGTTTAAATACAACCCCTTTTTCCCTTGTCCCTGACTTTGCGTTCAGATTATGCACTGTTTAATGAGTAAAAGTGGAGTTGGAAACGCCTTAAATGCCCTTTTGGCAAGCACTTTAGATCATGCAGCTTAGATTCTTTAATCGAGCCTATAGAGTATAATATGTAAAGGATCTAATCTTAAGTCTTCAGGTTGAGTTGCTACAGGGAGACATACCAGTAAACAGCTTTACCTGAAGTAGACTATACAGTTTGCGTTGCCCATGGCTCTCCATCCAGGATCTCACCCAAACTCAGTAGTTTTTTCCTCATTTTTTGGCCTTTTCAGCACACAGTGCAAGCAGCCAGCTGCCATCCAGTTTTTTTTTTTGTTGTTGTTGTAAAACAGCTAATGGCAATTGGCTTTTTTGCAGGATTTGTAAGGTTGTTGACGACCAGAATACAACATTCAGATGAAAAAAAATGGAAAAATGCTTAGTATAATTAAGGGTAAAAATTGGTTTCAGTTAATGATATGAATAGAGTTAGATTTATTGTAAAAAAATCTTGGGGGAAAAAGTGCTATATATCCATCCACCTGAACATCCTTTCCTTTCACTGCACCACTGCTGTTTGTATAAGTGTTCCTCTATTTTACATTCTAGTTGTCGTTGTATCTTGTACATTGATTTGATAAATTTTTTTCATTTCAAGGTAGTATTAAATGGTGAAATTTCCAGAGACCAAACAATCTTTCTGGGGACTAAGATTTGGGTTGCAAAAAAACAAGTAAAAAAAAGAAAGACACACATTTATTTATGGTTGGGGAAGCACAGGTCTTTGCAGTAAAGTGATTCCTGATAGAACACTTTGTCATGCTACATTTTCCCTGAACACAATTCTCCATGGCCAGGTAGTTTATTATGAAGAAAATGCTTGTGTATCTCAGCAATAATGGCTTCCTTTAATTTCACTGGGCTGTCAACGCCAATTTAAGTCGGACCATAAATAGTGTTTTTTATTTTTTTTAATATCGATTAGGGCTTTAAGTAAACATCTGACATAATGCTACAACAGACAGGGAGGTAATTACACTATAAAGAATGGCCCTGAATTCCCCGTAGTATACACACACACACACGCACACACAGGAGTCACTGATACAGGTACACGCTTCTTACTCTTACATGCAGGTATACACACACACACACACACACGCATGTTTATTAGATACGCATGTGGGAACAATTTGTTTGAAGTGTTTTTTGCTGAACTGCTGAATGCTGTATGCTGTATGTGTGTCTGAGCGTGCGCACATTCAGAAGTTGTGAATGCGTGTGCATAGGGCATGGTTTGCTGAGGGCAGTTCTTTTTTTCAGAAACATCTGTGAATATTTGCTCTCTATTTGGAATTAAAAGTCGCTCTAAAATCTGAATTTATAAAGAGAACCAAGGAAAGTGTAAACTGCGCTGACTGCTCAAAACAGCCATTTCCTTCCTCACTTTTCCTCCTCTGGCTTTTACTTCCCTCAGTCACACTTCCACTTCTCTTCCTCTATTCATCCATCATCTCCGTGTTTTCCTTCATCCTTTGCATCCTTCTCATCCTTCACTTCCTACAGCTCTTTGACCAGTTTGGCACTGAAAGCCTGCTTTATCAGCTTATTAGAGCTTGATGCGTGTGTGGCAATGTCAAGGACATCACATTTTAAATTTTTCATAGGATGTTAGCGATGAAAATGTTGTCTCAGTGTTTCAAAGCCTGATGAATCAAGGACCTTCACGTTGAAAGTCACATTGAGCCATTTAGATTCAGTGCTATATTTTGTATATCAAATAGGTTGAAAAAATCTAAAAAATGTATATCTATATTTTTTATGAAGACAGTGGTGACGAAATGTCCATTGATAGCCTGGGCCTGGCTCCACATGAGGAAGACTCATCAGACGAAGAAGCGCAGATGCACGGATGTTTAACGAGAGGGAGATCCAGAGAAGAAGAGGAAGGGAATCCTGCCATATCTCATACAGAAGATCCCTTTTTTCCCGCAGATGCAGACAGAGAAAACGATTTGCAGACTGATGAGCAAAGACAGCTGTCAGAACCATACATGGTAACATGTTTCCATATTCCCATATGCTTTTTGCCCCTTAAAGGAAAACTTTGGGCTAGAAGGCTATTTTATGGAGAGCACAAGGAATATTATGCATTCAGAGGGCTGAAATGTGAGTACATTCTGTCAGTGGTTGCCAAGCTGATAATCAGGCACCAAGACAGAAGATATGTCACTTTAAACCAGTGCTACTAACAAAAGCAAAGTAAATTGAATTCATTATTTAGTCCATTTGCAACCCCTGGTAACCACTTTCAAAAAAAAGATGCCAAAAGAAAATAGCACTCAGATGAAATATTAGCTAGAATGAAATCATTATTCCTGTGCTGCTTGTTCAAAGTGTACACCACCACCTCATTACTTTTGATAAGACATGCCTCACACACAGCTAAAGCCAACATACAGCTGTTTTCAATCCAGAGGTGCTCATCGCTAGTTCAAGAAAATTTATAGACACACCATTTTTTATTGCAAAAAATCGAATGCCTTGAATAATTTAATGAGGGCTGCAGCAACCTTGATAAAAGTTATAATTGATATTACAGTGGGGGAAAATATTTGTTTGCTAACAAATGACTGAAAGTCTCACCAAAGAGGCTTTAATACGCCAATATGTTAGTTTGTCTTTCAAGCGGGGTAATAAAATGAATAAATGGGCAAGTTTTAGGAGTTTTAGAGAACCACATCATTACGCCAGATATAATCGCTCCATAGAATGAGAAGACCTCAGCGACATACAGTCAGAATCTCTTATTGTAGCTGACCTGATCTATTAGATAACATTTGTATCACACTAATTACTTTACATTATTCATCTATAGCTCAGAAACACCCAAGGCAGCAGTGTTAAAGGTGCACCCTGCCGAGGGAAGAAAAGAGAAAGAGAATGGATTAAAAAGACACTGCTTGAATGGTCCCAAATGACCTATCAGCCATTTAATGGTATGAATCCTTTATACTGTGACAGGGGAATGAAAAAAAAAAATAAGGGGGGCTGGTGCTTTATTAAAAAGCTGGAGCAAAATGAGGTTCATGATTGTGAGGATAGTGGTTATCTGTGGCCTCTGGATCTGAATCAAACTGCTCCTAAAATGATTAGATAGTAATTTTTTTCCAGCTCTCTCTCTCTCTCTCTCTCTGTGTGTGTGTCTTTCTCTTTGGACCCAATCTTCTATCTCTTGTCCTCTGTATATTTCTTATTCTTTGTCTTCCTGTCTTTCTTTTGGTCCATCTTTTCTTCTCTTTCTATTCTCTGTCCCACTTTCCCTGCCCCTCCTGCTTTTTGTTTTACCTTTACCCTGTAGTTCAAGCACGTGGTCAAGTGCTGCATCATTTTGTTGTGAGGAGAATTTCGTCTGCACAAATGCAACTCAAATTTCTCCTGTCACAGTCCGATTGTGTTTGGTCTCTTGCTGTTTCATTGTTAGTCCTCTCTTCTCTCTTTTGCCCTGTCTTTCTCTTGTCATTCTCCATCCTCGCTCCTTCCTCTTTCTTGGCAACACTATTCCCCCATGCCTTGCTTCCTATTTTCTCCTGGCCCATCTGCAGTGTGTTGCGATGCAAGGGCTAGCATGCTAATGCATCAGATCTAATCTTAACGAAACAGAGCTTCCTCATTTTACCCCCGTCTCACAGGAGGACACTTGCAAAGGAAGAGCGGCTAACCCGACACGCCGTTGTGAGATGCTCTCAGCAGCTCCAGGGGTTAATTAAAAATCAATTCATCAAGTGGAAACAAAGGAAACAGGGAGCGAGGGGAATAATCTCTACTGAAAGACACCGGCTTATTAATACGCTTTCACACAGTCGAAAATGGAAAAACACAAATTTTAACACACTTACCTGTCTTAATAAAAGTTAAATTGATATTGGATTTCAGTTCGTCCTTTGAACTGATTGTGTTTGGATTTAAATGATACTCAAGACCAAACTATTAATTCTTAATTCCCCTGTACTCTCTTCACACTATTCCCATGTCCCCCAATGCACCCCTCCATAATCTATTTCTCTATATATCATCTCATCCTCACATGATCTGTCTTTTGGCCATACTCATTCCTTTTTTATACCACTTACCCCCTCCTTCCTTCCATCTTGTGTCTCCTGCGTCTCTCCATCTGTTTCCACATCCCCTTAGGTGATGAACAACCAGAGTGCTGGGTCTGGATCAGAGTATTTGTGTGATCTGGATGGGTTGCCGCCTCTGGGTTTGGACATGAGTGTTGGTCATTCTGACACACCAGAACACACACACCATGAGCCGCTGCACACATGCCAAACTTTACCGCAGGGTTCAGACGCAACAGGTACGTTAAAGAAGTCTTTTTAGGTGTCCGTGTGTGTATGAATTTTTATGCTCCTATTTTACTGAGATTTTTTTTGTCTTTAAACTGGCTCATGTTTTCCCATAAACTACATCAGAAAGTGCAGTTACTGTTTTTGTGCTTCAAGAGATTAGATTGTGAAGATTACCTCTGTGTCCAACTTTTGCCTGGAGATACTTTCCAATTTGCAAGCGTTATTCATATCACAAAGGCCTCATAATAGGATTTAGAACAAATATGTAAAAACGTAGAGCTTACAAGAGAGATGAAAATGAGTTTTAAACCCAGAGGAGCGCTGGCTGCTTGGTGGAAAACGAGAGATGGGGGACAACACCGATAATTTACTACTGGTGGGTCCAAGGGGAGCTTTCCTGTGATGCCTTTTTTTTATATATATATTTTGTCTGTGTGTGTGTTTGTGTGTGTGTGAATGCCTTTGTATGCATGTGTGTCTAAGCCCGTATGTGCTTCTTTTTTTATATTTAGTGAAATATTTTCTAGTTTCCTAAGCTGTATGTGAACACAGTTTACCCAAAAGTTGTAAAAGTCTATATTTCATCACAAAGACATACTCAGTATTTTCTACTTGTTTGTTTCCCAGCTGAAAAGTGCAGATAATAGTGCCTGTGTCCTTCACATGGCTCTCAAAGTTTACTTTTTTACTTTTGTGAAGAATGTTTAAAGGCCTATGTTGTTCTTATACAACACCTCAAAAGATATATTGACTAATCAGTCATTTTTGTTAGAAAATGCATATGTTTCATTATAACCTTTCACTTGTCAGCAAGAAAATGCTTGCATGTTTTTTGAATTTTTACATCGCCATTTCTTTCATTGCCAAGTTTCACCTTGAACTACAGCAGACAAATCCTGCTGTTACAAGATGCTTTTTTAAAAAAAAAAAAAAAACTCTGTCATTAACTGTGTCTGGTAGACCATGCTGTTGCCATTAAAGTAAGTATCCCCAAGGTATCTCATAGATATTCTATTTGTACCCACAGCATGAGTGTTGAAAATGTTTTTTTTTAACATTAATGATTTTACCCCGGTCATGTCTATGAGGTGCAGAGATTGCCTCACACGGCTGGTAAAAGTTCAAGTAAAAGTTAGTAAAAGTAAAAGTTCCTTCACCTCCAAATTACATCAGAGTTAAAATAATAATATCTGGATCGAATCAGATGCTATAATTCATCTAGTGCTTATTATAACCTGCTTTTTGAAATACATGAATTTCAAACTGGCTTTACTCTTTTAATTCAGCAATGATTTTTAATTCATTCTTTACTTGCATAAGTAAATTGCTATTGTCCACAGTGATCCCAGCAACCTTTTCTTTCATCAAGTCTTGAAGCCCAGCTTTCACTGTTTCATTGTCGAGTCTGCGTTAAATGAATGAGGTTGACAGTGAGAGTCTCCCACAAGGGCACCACTACCCTCCTCGCACCATGCAGCCAGCCGCTCGTCAAACCCCGCACTGTCTCTGCCACCATCGTTAAAGCTCCAAAGTTAATGAGAGAGAAAGGTTAGAGAGGAGGAATATCACCTTGACAACACTCTGCACTCATTTATGTCCCTCCATCCCTCCATCTGTCTTCTCTATTTTACTCTTTTTTTCAGACAGGGCTGGGATCCAACAGGTTTTATATGTCTCCTGCTCTACCTTTCCACCTCTCTCTCCTTTCTGCTCTTACTCCCTGTCACCCGGTCAGTCAGAAAATGAGGTTGTTAGTGTGCAGTTTCTGTCTCTTGTACATGCAAAGAGAGAGACAGACAGATAGACAGACAGGTCTACAGACAGGACACTGATCAGACTGCTATAGAGAGAGCGAGAGAAGAGATACAGTATATTCAGCTTTATGGAGAAACAAGCAATATAATGTACTGAAAAGTAGACAGACAAGACATGAGGAAATGAAAGAGCAGCAGACAGATGTGTGAAGAAACAGGCAGAAGGACAGACTGAAAGCATGCTAGTGGTATCTTTGAGTGCATTTCAACACTCTCCATTTTCTTTTGTGAGTTTAAGAGTTGTCTGACTGCTCTCCTCCTTTCCACTTTTCATTTGCAGCTGATTTAGACTAGTTAGTAGATTCTCCATCCAGTCAATAGTATTAATTGATTGGGTAACCACTGGGGAGAAAGAAGAAAACAGCAGTAATTGCATTGCAGCTGTCAGGATTGGCTGAACAGGCTTGTTAAGCAATATTGGTTTGGTGCAGATGCTGCTGCTGAATAGACAAATGGATGAATGTATCACATGTAATTTACTAAATTCATTTAAATTCATTTAGATATTTATTATTATCAATAGGCTAATCAGCTTAGCTTCACAGAAATACGTGACATGACCACGACTTCTTAACACCGCACGATGTGGTGGTGGTATGTTAAGTGTAATAATTATATGATGGTACTATAGAAACAACGCCAGTGGAAAGCCAGTTTGGATATTTTTTTTGGTAGACACACAAAATCCCTGGTTCAACGATGTTATGCAATAAGTACATTTAAGTGAGGATCACACTGAGACATCGAGCCAGGCGTGACCGCTCCAAAAGCGCCTTGGAAGCATATCTAGAAAAACAGCTGGGAGCTCCTGGAGCAGGGCTGCATGCCTATACTGCTTGCGCTTGACCAAAAGTGACATTGATGAGCGGTGCAACTCCATGCCTTGAGCTGAAAAGTTGAAAATATTTTTACTTTTATGTGTGCCCAAAAACCGCCAGAAAAATGCGTCGCACAGCAGCAAGAGAGGAGCCCCCGACAGGCGTGCTGTAGCATACTGAAGCAATGGTTTTGTTCTTTGTTTTTTTTTTTTTTTTTCTCAACTCAGACTTGGTGTGTCCCTTTTCTCAGTTTTTCTCCAACTCTTTTAGGGTCAGGGGGATTTGGGCAAAGCCACAACTTCAGTACCAGCACTGAGGAACACCTGTTTTTTAGCATGATCAAGGGCAATGGCATGCAGCCAAGTGGAATTCAAATTCACTCAGCCAGACCCACCAAAAGAGGAGAAATATCAGCACATGAACTCATAACATCTGGTAAGTGTGTGTGTGTTTGCGTGCATGTTTATGTGCATTTTGTTTGTGTAAATACTATTCATACTCGCTCAGCTCTACTTCTTACTTATTAACTCTCATACACACAAAACTCTATTTCATACACAATTAATACACCTCATTTCTGCATACAGCCACACTGTCTTGGCACTGCAGGTTTCTGGAAGAGATTACATTGTATCATTTTCAAATACAAACACACACACACACACACACACACACACACACGCCTCTTTTTCGTACGTATATGGTACACAAGCAGGACTGGGAGTTGGTCCAGGAATGTGTCCTCTCATCACTTCCCTCGCTCAGATCCCAGAAACACTGAAATAATCTCTTTATGTGGATACACACACACAACCAGAGACACCTGAGAGACAAGACGATAATCTACTTTGCTCAGTGATATATCTAATAACTGCAGGATTGTGTTGCTCTTTGCATCCACACTTTTTACAGTAAACAAACAGTATTCCCATTGATCCTTAAAAAGTCACAACAGCATTGATTTCATTAATTTAGAAAAAGGCTTTAATCTGTAATAAAAGTCTTTAAAATGCTAAAACACGGGAAATAGGATTTTATAATTTTTTTTCTGACGTTGCATTGCAAAACCTCAAAACGATAACAACGATCCCGATAACAACATTAAAAAAAAATAACAGCATAAAATGTCACAAAGATCAGGGTAGTGGAACACACAAAACACTCATTTTTTGTTTTTCAGACCAGGATGCTCAGAGCAGAGGATCCAATGTCTGCTAAATAGCTGTCACTGTACCCAGACATAGGGAAGTGCAAATTCAGCAAAAATTGTCTATCTGCCTATAATTTTGCAGCATGACTGAAACGTTTTACACGGTAATGCATACTAGGCTGGATGACCTTTATGCAAAAAAATTTCAAACTAGGCAAGACGAAAATCAAGGCACTGAAATTCCACATGTAGAGTGTGAAATGTAAATGCACCTGGCTGAGGCCTCCACCACCACCTCCAATGCCAGCAGCAGGGTCATCAGCAACAGATCTCCAAACATTTGGGTTTGTCTACACAGAAAGCATTGAGACTGTGGTGTCTGAACATAGTGACAAAAAACGGTCTTAAATTTCATGCTGATTAGCATTAAAAAAATCTTTAAAAGTGTTAAATCTAACTTCCTAAAGTTGTAGGAATCCCGATAAATGTGTTTAGATTTGTTCATATCAATCCAGCTGTGTTCATTCTACACTACAGCTGTGAATTCTACACATTCAACACTCAAGCCGTTTTACCCTGCTCTATCTCGCCCATTCTTCACATTTTTACATTTGTGGGATTTTTTAAATCCTTTATATGTTCTAATTCTCTCTTTCATTCCATTCATTCATACTTTTTTTATTTAAAGCAATTAGTTTAAAGCAGTAAGGCCCACATTGTGCTCACTAGGTGTAGTTTTGTTTAACACTTTGAATAGAGGTCTGCACTTGTAAAAACCTCTCAAGAGCTCGAGACCTTTTAACTCGTTTGATTACAGCATCAGAAGGTCTCTTGGGTGCTCAGCAAGAGTTTTATATTTTTAATTCCACAAGGGAGCATAAGCACTGATGTTTCGGTAATTGCCTCACTTGGTGCTGTGTTGTCAGTGTGCCGCTCTGGTGTACTGTCTGACAGCACAGTGAAGAGGGCTTTGTGCCAAAACATCTGTGCTTTGGCTCCAATGTGTCATTAATGAATGTCTTGAATGGCTTGTTGTTCCTGAGCATCTTTATGAGCAGGGAACTCTTATTAAAGTTTACATTTGGCTTGCCTTATTTTTTCAGGCTTTACATTAGTTAGACCCCAGTTGTACCTGAAATCTGACCTTCCTAAGGAACTTTTAATAGAGGTAATTTAGAGAGATCAGACTCTAATCACACTGTCGTTTTACACAGACTACATTTTGAATCTGGCACCAAGCTTTATCAGTAACCAAAATTTAGATCTGTGTCCTATCTGCTTTGAAATTGAAGAAAATTGGGTCTCCGGGAATGTGTATGCGTGAGTGCACATGTGTAAGCAGCACCGTACTGCATGCATCATTCCTCCCATGCTGCTTAGTTTAACAGTGCTGGTGGTTGTGAGGCACTAAGTGGCGGTTCTCTGCCAGCTGAAAGACGGAGCCAGGCACTGAGAGGGGGAGGGAGGGAGAGTTAAGGAGACAATGGAAGATTGAAAGAATGAAAGACTTAACACTGGAGCTGAAACTGGTTAGACAGATCGCAGCGTGAGGAATCAGTGTGCCGCACACACACAAACAGGCAGGCGCATGCACACCCACACCATCATAGCTTCTCAATGGGGGCCTTGATGTAATTTACAGTGAGCAGGTGGGGATGGATGTTCAATCTGATTCAATCTGATGTGGCTTGCAGTGGAGTGGGATGAGACACCACTCATTCTACTGACTGTTGTGATAGTTTCTCTGTCTCTCAGCCTCTTTCCCTGTATCCCGAGCTGCACACCGCTCCCGTCTTCCTCTACTTTTCTCTTAACTCGCTCTTGAACTCACACTTTCTGTAGCTGTTTTCTTAAGATACCCTTTCTGTATGTCCTCATGTACACCACTACCTCCACCCACCTATCCCTCTGTGCATTAATACATTCATCCTTTCTTGTTATTCAGGGTCAGGGTCTATCCTGTCTGGCAAGTCCTCGCCAGTACTGTCTCACCATCCAAAGACAAACCAAGGTCCTCTCTCTGCACCTGTGTCTTCCTCTCTCTTTCATTCCCCTTCTCATCCCACCTTGAGCTCAGAATTGGGTCCAGTGTTTCGTCCATTGTCCCGTGCAGCCCAGGAGATCCTGGAGATCTGCAGGGTGGACCAGACAGGCTGTGAGGACCCTGACCTGGACACTGACATGACTGCACACACACTCCATGGTCTGGAGCAGGAACTCAGGCTTATGGCCAAGGGTACAGACACACACAGTGCATTACAAGTCTTGTATGCAAACACACCATCATGTTGTGGCCACCTATGATTAACATATAACTCTGCCATTAGCATTAATCTTCCTTAATGTCTAATGCAGAAACTGGAAAGGAGGCTTCAGTATTTGGTACGGAAAACAGTGGGAGTCAAGATCAGTATGGAAATCGTCGTTTCACTCGGTGGGTAACATGCACACGCAAACTTTACCTGCTCCTATATAGTAATTGCCCAAGGAACACACAATGTGTCCCTTGGGGACTGGTATGTCCCTTGGGGATATACTCAAGTCCTTTGGCTCTCTTTTTGTGTTTGCGAAGCTTGCAGAATTCACTGTAGCACCTTTAAATTGCTATTTTTATTGGCTGACTGTGCCTTTTTGGTATTACAGATTTTATAGTTATGTTCCCAGAAACAAAACAGAACAACTCCTGATTTCTTTTAAAAACATGGGAAGAATTCAATGAGCAAAAAACAAAGAGATGACTCAAAAATTAGCAAGAAATTAGTAAAAGAAAGTTACTTGAAAATTAGTTGAAAAAAAAGAAAAAGAAATGGGACAAAAAAGAAAGTTAAAAAATAAGAAAATGATCTGGAGAAAGTGCTTAAAAATTATAATAATTTTTTAACTGTATTTTAAATATCTAATTATAATCATATTGTTTTTCTCTAGCTTTTCTAATATAAATTTTCATAATGTGTTTATTTGTTGCAATTTGTGAAACATTTCTTACCAAATCCCAATGCCTTTTTCCCATGTATTTGAAAGAAATCGCACCAATTTAGTCAGGGTTCAAAAGTTTAAATACTTGTGAAAGACCTCTGAAAGCAGCAAAAGGAAATTGATGACACTTCAACTTTCAAAGGGTTAAGCTACTGTTTTGTTCCCAGAGTGTTCGCAAAACCTTATAAATGTTAAACAGTCAAAGATAACTAAATCAATGCAGTACCTCTGGGAATGGCGTATGTTAGTGTTACCAAATCTGAAAGGGTTAAAGTCAGACACTTTTTGATCTCCGTTCGGTTTTTTTGGTTGGTAATGTTTTGTGTTCTGCATTCCAGAATTTAAAAGTACCAGCTGCAGCGTAGATAACTGTTAAAATTTCTATTCCAATTTGATATCCTGAAAAGCAAATGTGCCTTTTTTCCCTGTGAGAATCTGAGTGTAGCCTTGTGACTTCCTGTTTTCCTGCTCTTGTCTGTCTTTTCGCCATGATCGGCATGTAATCCATTGCTCCCCCCCCTCCCACACTCCTCCACCATCCCAGTGGTCACGATGGGGGGTAATCCCTCTTTTTTTGTGCTCTGTCAATCCCTCTCTCTGTCGGATATATGGAGTGTGTAATGGATCGTTAGCCAGCAGAACGACTTTAGCTTTGACAGCATGTTGGGTATCGGGCCTAAATGTGCTGCTTAATGTGTTTGTGTGTGTGTGCGTGTGTATGTGTGTGTGTTAGAGACACAGGGAGAGTGTCAGTGTATTTTTCTGGTATTTCTGAAACTGTGTGGATGTGTGTGGATGTGTCTGTGCGTTGTTGATGGTTTTGTGTGTGTGTGTTTGTGTGTAGTGGGCATAATCTGCGCTAGAGGCCTTGTGCTGAGCAGAGCACTGTGAATATCACATTGAGACGTGTAATAACCGGATTAACACATACTACACAGAGGGCTCCCAAAACAGCTCCTTACATCCTTCAAACATGCACACACACACACACACACACACACACACACACACACACACACAAGCACGCACACATACATGTATACACAGATGCACTTAATCAGACTAATTTGATATAGCTGCACATTTTTATTATTTTTTTCTGTTTTTGTATTACCTTCACCCTCATCATTATTGTCACATTCTCTACCATTGTGCAGTTTTTGGTCGATGTGACTTTAGTCTTTTATGCAATTCTTCAAATATTGAAAAAAAGATTTCTGTTTGAAAACGATCACCTCTTCTACACCAAAGAGAAAATGTTTTGCTTTCTCAGGTGAACTTGAAACCAAAGTTGAAGTATGTACATTTAAACATGTATGATGTAGGACTGCCAGTTACTGTTTGTAAACACACTCACTAGTAAAAGCTAACCACAAATTAGGTGTTCTCTGTACTATATTTGCTTTTTTGCTGTGTCTTGGATGCCTGCTGCTTATGGTCTGGCACCTGTTTGCTACCTTAAAGCCCTGACCTCTCCAGAACAATGTACAGAGGGTAGAGTCTCTGCGGAAAAATATAGCGCTGCACACTTCTAGTGTGTCATAAGTAATGATTGAAAGGGATTATGTGTATATGATACATATACCCTCTTTAATGCCTTTATTCAGGCGATAGCCATAGCCAAAGGCATTATGTTTTTGAATTGTCTGTCTCATCCTTGTATACGTGATATCTCAAAAGTGCCCTAGGGGAATTGCTTCAAATTTGGTACAAAGGTCAAGTGCAGGAAAATCCTGCTTAGTAAATTTTTAATTCTTTTCACTTATTTTTTTTAAATGCAGTTTGCATATTAAGATTTTAAAAAGTTTAACTTGTCTTACTACTTGCTATAGTATCGCCACAGGACCCTTCAATAGAATTTTTCTCTCAGCCACCACGTACCCTCAGATGTTGAGTGGTGGTTGTATATGCATTGCAGAACAGATGCATGATAATAATGCATGATAACTGAGATGTACTATAGATTGGTCTCTGCTGCCCACCACCATATATAATAAGTGTTGTTAGGAATACTTGAGTGGGTTTATTATTAAGTCTCGTATAAAACCTATAAAACATACATTTATTTTGGTGACTATTGCACTAATAGGGCACTCTAAAGTACTCCTACTCAAGATACAAGTGAATGCTGAGCCACAGTATATTCAGTGCAGGGTTTGTGCATCAATTGATGTGTGTGTCGACTGTGACCTAACCTATGTTTATCTCATATCCAGACAATGACTCATCATCTATCTAACTCAACAGCTCCCAGCTGTCTGGCTGTGCGGCAGTGTTTTCTCTGTCTATTGGCTGTCTTTGATCTAACCTTCAGTCATTGCGTACTCGTACAGCACTATCATATTAATATTTAGAAAATGGGTGTATTCTTAATATTCTGATGTACAGTTTATACAGTGCAGTATCTATAGTATAGCAACAAGAAGCTATAGGTGGTGGTTGGTTATAAATAGCTCATGTTAGATTCACCATTATTAGCAGAGCTGTTTGCTTCCTTGGTAGTGTAATATTCTGAATGTAATTTATAAGCATGTATATGTGTACATTTAGCATTGCACTAAGACCAAGATTCAACTATGCTTTTATTGTGCATACGTTTTAAAATATTTTTAAAAAAAACATGCTCTGTAATTGGCCCTTCATGACTATTTTGACTAACCTCCTGTGAAACCTGAACATCAGCTAAGTGCTTTCTTGTTAGTGGTTACATTGAGAGCTGAGAGTGCATACACAAAACTGACTGATGGGAATGTGTTAGCAGGTATAAAAATTAACATGAATGATATTTGCAACAGCTGTAGGTTATAGTACAAACGGTGAGTAAGGATGTTTATATCATCTGTTGGAGGACCACTGTAGGCTGAGTTGACACCAGCCTCCTCTGATGTCAGTGTCAGATCAGGTGGGCAGTGTGGATGGCATTAAAATGCCTGCGGTCTTTATAAAATCCATATTTAGATTTGACCAGATTTGCCCTTTTCACAAGGAAAAGCATCTCCTAAATGTCTCAATAAAATAAAAAACGCATGTCTGTTGGTGCACTTAATTGAACCTCCTGTATGTGAGTGTTTGAAAATGGTCAGTGCCCTCTTATTAACAACTTTTTGTCTATACTTATATTTCACACAAAAAATGTATCAAACAACTTTTATTTATAGGTGAGTTCAATATTGGATTCAGTATGCTGTTAAACGACAACCCTGGTAATGACCAAAGCAGACAACACACAAACCTCACTTTCATCTGGTGTGTCGTGTGTCAGCCTGAATACACCGCAAATGTTCCTGGTGCAAAAACTATGATGTCTGCATCTGAAACTAGTTCCAACAGGCTCGGTACATCTTTCCTTTAATCATAAGCAGGTATTTGAGTGCTGTGTGTGTACGTTCTGCCTTTGATTGGTGGATTTGGTCTTGCAGGGGCAGAGCCAGCGAGGAACAAAAGGATGAGGAGGCGGCTGCACAGAGAGACCAGCAGAGTGTCCTCTTACTACCCTGAGATATTCACACACATGCACAAAAAACACACTCTCTTGCTTGTTAAATAAGTGCATGCAGACAGAATATATATGAGACAAAAGTGAGCAGAAACACAAGATGGATGTAATTTAAATGCTGCTGCAGATGCTCCTCATACTAAATCTGCATGTTGTGCAACTAGAAGAAAACAAAAATGCTTTGAGAAAACATGGCTAGATATCGCTTCAGTGCTGTTTTAGTTTGAGTTATGATGTGTGTCTCTTTTTCGATGTTCCCACATTTTCTATACACTAATTTGAGGTACATGCTCGTGGAGTCTGCTGGCATCGTGGAGTCTGCTTGCATCCCTTCAACTTTGTGTTTGTTGATTTGTGTATGTGTGTGTTAAGTGACAGACGTTGAGGGATGATTTGCTGCCAACTTTACCTACAGGGATTAAACACACTACATTTTTCCCTTTTGTCATATGTTTGTTTCTTAATAAGGTTAGGGTGGCACAGGATCAGGTCAGACTTTCTACACACACACACACACACACACACACACACACACACACATACACACTTGAGACGTGGCTGCAGGTGATAAATTATGTTTGTAAGGGAGGGAATAAGAACCTGAGCCAATGGTTGCTGTTGCCATCTGTCTGTATGTGTGTGCAGGAGTTGGGGGAAGATAAACACCAGGCACTGGAACTGGTTTGTCATCTCTGTGGTGAAGGTGTACATGTTGGTGTGTGAGTGCTGTTTTTCACAGTTGTGCTGTTGTGCATTATTGCCCACATCCAGTCCTAATCTATCATGGCTGCCACTATCCTCAGCTGAGTTCACAACCCACCAGCGGCTGCTTTATCTCTAGCTCAGTGGTTCCCAACTGGTGGGTCTCTGTCTAGAAGTGGGTCGCAGGTCCATTTTGTGAGGACTGCAAGCTACTCGCGACCATATCAAGTTTGTGAAAAACACTTAATTTTGATTTACAATGAATTTGCAGCACACAGCTTTTATTTTGAAGTGCAGTTTCCTGCTGAAGAGTGAGTTATTTTTTCTTTTTTTTTCCCCCACAAAAAGTAACTATTTCTTTGGCCAACTCTTGGTATTATGTGGCCTGTTTAGTTTGTTTGTTTGTTTTCTGAAAATAAGAAGAGGCCTAAGGGACTGTTCGTTTTTACAGGGGGGGAATATATGAAGTGTTTCTTCCACATGATGGGATAAAGAACCATCAGAAATTTGGAAATCCAGTGAATGAATGTATTTTTACAGTTTTTGGAATTGATATATGATGTCTTTTTTTTTTTTTTTTTTTTTGGTGTGACTGCAGCTTTGAGGGGTGTTTTTTCTTTAAAATAACCAAACATTTTCATAGATAAAAAACATTGCTAAAAAGAAAATTGCCAGAAAAAAAATAAAAATGACCAAAAATGTATCAAAGAAACAGATAAAATTATAACCGAAACATTTAAAAAAAAAAAAAAATCAGCCAAAAAAATGTAAGGAAAAAAAGCCAAAAGTTTGTAAAATAATGAAAAATTTTCAAGGGAAAAAAAGGCCAAACATTTGAAAGAAAAAACAAATAGCTAAAAACATTTTTTGAGAAGCATGCTTTCCAAACCAAACTACCAAACTAATTGCACTTTATTCTTGCAATAGGTTTGATTTCATGCTGTTTTAAGCTCTCATGTTATTTACAGTTTACGAAATAAAATTGAAAATGTGGTCATTTCTCTTTTGTGCGAACCTTGAACTAATGATTAAGGAGAATTCTGGACCCAGTGGCTGGACCAGCTAGGAACCGCTGCACTAGCTGAAGTGCATTTGAGGATCAAACAAGGACAATCTGGTAGACATGAGAGAAAATCATGCCTTTATTACTCAACCAAACCCACAGAAACCCAGTGGGATGATGTCAAAGGTGCCAACTCTGTGATTGAATTTAAGATTAAGGTTCATTCAAGCACCGCATGAGGTTATGTGTGTGAATATGAGCGTGAGTGCATGTGGCCCTGCTCTTTACCTCAGTCACTGTGAAGGGATATAAGGGTATTTTATTTATCCCGACGTTAATCGCCGGGACGGACAGCAAAAGCCCTGTAATCCAACAGCAATCACCACAAGACTGATTGATAGCGGGGGACAGAGCGAGAAAGGCAGAGAGACCAAGAGATAGACAAGGAGAGAGAGAGGTGAAAAGGTAGATCTTTGTTATTGTGTCCTTCACTGAGTTTATCACTTACTGTTTAGGAGGGGAAAATAACAGAGACATAAATCTGATGGATATCGAACCGCTAGACTGGGTTTAAACAACTCTGAGATCTGTGCTCACTCTCTCTCTCCGTCTCAGTCTTTTCCCTCTCACGTTCACACACACACACACACACACACACACACACACACACACACACACACACACACATACATACACATGCATACAAACAGGGAAAGAGAATGGAAAAAGAGGGTTGACCTTTGTTGGATTTGGACTTGTCTGTGATGTTGTTGATGCTGTCAGAAAGACAGTGAAACTGGAGGAGTTGACATTTAACTGCACTATATTAACTGACCCCTCTCCGGAACTGGAGTTCAGACCAGGTGTGTTGCGAGAAAAGCAGACAACTTAACATGCTGTGTTATGAAACTTTTTTTGGAGAGGAGGGAGAATTTAGTAAACTTTTTCTCACTGTATACTGATAGAAATCAGGTAACTTTTGTTTAAACATGACACAGTGGACATTGGTGGTAAATCTAATGAAAGAATGCAGTTCCCTTTCTCCCCTCTCTGTTTTCACAACACTTGCTGTGATTTTTTTTTAACATATTAGTATTTTTGCTTTTTGTGGGTTTTGACATTCTCTTTTGACAGCAAGTTGCACAGTGGAAACATTTTGTTCTGCCTCTGGCTGCATGTCCACTTGTTCTCTGATGAAAACCCATTCAAGTTTCCTCAGCCAGAAAGCCCTGAAAGGACTTGCTTGTTCACAGAGTCTCACAAATCACCTACAGTGAGCTGCAAGGGACAGCTGCTGCATCCATGTGTGACAATTTGAGTCCACAAATAAACTGTGAAATGGGTAAAAAATGAATGAAAGGGCACCACTAATGTAGAAAGGGGTTGGTTAATCTATTTCTTAACATCTGAGCCTTTTTAGGAACTCTCAAGGGAATACTATGTTCAAAATGTTCTGTCTTTCTAGTCTCCAGTCCTTTAAATGTTATACTCTGTGCTAACCTCATCACCAATGAATTATGTTTATTTACTAAATGCTTTGCCAAATACATTTTGAAGGAAATCTAATTGCTGCATAGATTATTCTAAAAATGTTTCCAGTCCAGTTAGGTTCTTGTACCACACAGAAAATTAAATGAAAGTGGTCGGGATGAATCATAGGCATAAAGTGCAGGACTTTCACTAGTTGTATCCTGCTTCCTGTATGTGTAAAGTTTAGGCTACTAAAGACCACAATATTCCAAAATGCTGACCCTCATCCTAACAGAGACTACCAGCTGGAATCCCACAGGACCCCACAGATAAACTACTGAACAATTTCGGAAACAACCATCATATGCCAGAATGAAGAGGGAGCATTAAATCATATGTTGTGGAGCCTCTCCAAAACCCCAAACTTCTAGTTGAGATTCAAAGAAATCACAAATCATTGGTTCCAATGTGCCTCTCTCCCAGAGTCCGTATATTCTCAGGGTCCCATCGCTCCTCGACCTCCCGTCCTGGGATGTCCTGTCTGTTAATGCAGAATGGACGCTGCCTGCACTGATGCTGGGGTGTAAATTTTGCTCTTCCTTTTTTTTTTTTTTTTGTGTTAGAATGTTTGTTTCAAGCATTGTCAGATTTTAGTACCAACATTAATAATATTGGTCATATCACCCGGTGTTTAGCAGATGATGTTTGCAATCTCAAAATGCCTGCAACTTTTGTGATGTGTGTACTTTTAAAAAGCAGCTAACCAAAACAGAAACAGAAAACAATTATATGAAGTCATTGGGAACGAATCAATTGATTTTCTTTTTTTTTGATAATGATAGAATAAAGAACCTGTTACATATGACATTTTTTTTTTCTCAGGGTCTTTGGTTGCCCCACTCAGTAGGATGATGGTTTAACCAACTGCTTTGATTTGCCTCAACACAACCATAAAAACACTAATCATGCTTTAGTTGCCATGAAGGTGTATTTAAAAGAAAAAGAAATACAAAATATAGAAGCGACAATGTCATCCAACAAAGTCCAACTAAAATAATATTTTGTCACCCCTTTTAATATATAAAAATAATAACAACAATTTATGGTTCAAAGTTTTTAAATGTTTTTATTTATCAGTTAAAGCCGAAGAAAACAAAGGAAAACATCAGAAATGCTCCTTTTGTCATGTGACGCGTGTGCTTGAATAAGGGCAGGTGGCAGGCTGCGCTCCGGAAGTGGAACTACACCCAAAAGCTACATCACAGCCCACCATGGCTGTGTTACTGTGATATCGCCACACGTCATGGATAGCATGTTATCTGTGTTATTGAAGAGTGAGGAGCTCGCCAGCATTTAACGTACCGACGTGACAACTGCTGGTAAGTGAACATGCGTTTTAATTTGCTACAGCTAAGCAGCTAATTAGCTAATTAGCTTACAGACTGACGGAAAGTGAGGGCTTGTTTGGAGGCTCGTCCTTCAGGTGAAACTCATGTTTGTAAGAGAGATAAGACGGATTTTGCAGCAGGAAAGCTAATGTGAGTTGTTATTGAAAGTCTGTTGCATCTGTGTTGTGTAGCCAACTGCTGTGTCTATGACAGAAAACTTTTGGGGATATGCTCATGAAACAACCACTGATGTTTGGCCCATAGGAGCAAAGGACATGCAATAAATAAGCAGACAAAAAGAGTGATTTTATTCAGATGCGTATGTATTAAAGGGGAACTACGCCAGTATCAAAATTCATAGTTACTCCAAAATACTAGATAACATTGACAGCTCTCTCCTAAATCCAAAAATTAGGGTGCTGAAACTCAAATTTGGGTGTTACTATAACATGTTTAAAGTCTGGAGCTGCTCTGTAGACAATTAATTGGAAAATATGTACATTTTCCCGTTTATGACACTGCCTGTTGAAATCATGAAAAAAATAGCCTAGTGAAATTTTAACTTATTTCTTCTTCAGACATTATTAACTATATGGACAATATCATCTGGAAATAATTCTCATTATTATTTACCAATGACTTTGGACACCATTTCACTAGAAGAACAATACTTTAGGGCACTGACAGAGAACATGAGGAAACCTGTCAAATTATGGGCTAATGTATAAAACTTATCTCAAGAGAGATGGTAGATTAAATATTGTAATTTTTTTTTAACCATTTCTATACATGCAGTTTTACTTGTCAGTATAATCATCATCATCTATCAATCAGAAGTGTCACCCTTTTTTATATTTTAAAATAATAACAACAATGTATTGTTGGTTTTTTTTTAAAAGATTTTTTTTTGGGCTTTTATTGCCTTTAATTGACAGGACAGTGTGAGCATGAAAGGGGGAGAGGGGGGGGCATGCAGCAAAGGCAGAGGCCGGATTCGAACCCGCGGCCGCTGTGGCAAGGACACAGCCTCTGTACATGGAGCACCGCTCTGTCCACTGATCTACCAGGTGCCCAACATTAATGTATTGTTAATAGTTTTTTTTTTGTTTTTTTTTTCCAATGTATTATCAATTAAAGTGGAAGAAAACAATGTATTGTATTTGTGCTTGATTAAGGGAAGATGGAAGGCTGCGCTCCGGAAGTGGAACTACACCCAAAAGCCACATCACAGCCCACACGTCATGGATGTTATCTGTGCTACTGAGGAGTGAGGAGCTCACCCGCATCTAACGTACCGATGTGACAACTGCTGGTAAGTGAACATGCTTTTTAATGTGCTACAGTTGAGCAGCTCATTAGGTAACTAGCTTACAGACTGACGGAGCAGTGCACTTCTCCAAAGTGAGGGCTTGTTTGGAGGCTCGTTCTACAGGTGAAACTCATGTTTGTAAGAGAGATAAGAAGGAGTTTGCAGCAGGAAAGCTAATGTGAGTTGTTATTCAAAGTCTGTGGCTCTTGTGTTGTGTAGCCAACTGCTCTGTCTATGACAGAAAACTGAACTTTTGGGGATATACTCATGAAACAACCACTGATGTTTGGCCCATAGGAGCAAAGGACATGGAATAAAGCTGTAGCTGACAAAAAGAGCGATTTTATTCAAATGCATAAAGGGGAACTACGCCAGTATCAAAATTCATATGTTACTATGGCCCAAGAAAGTCCAAAATACTAGATAACATTAACAGCTCTCTCCTAAATCCAAAAACTAGAGTGCTAAAACTCAAATTTCTGATGTTATTAAAAAGTCAGGAGCTGCTCTGTAGACAATTAATTGGGAAATATGTACATTTTCTGTTTCACACACCACAATAGAAATTAATTTAGGTGTAAAAAAAGAAATTCCAGACTTTTACGCCATGACACTGCAATTGTGAGACTTTTTTCTCTGCTTTCTGGCTTTTAAAAGACGAGAACCTGTTTTTGACAATTTTTATTGAACTTTCCAAAGCCATTGGAAAAACATTTAAAATTCTTAATTTAGGTGGTGTTGCCCTTTATGTGGTTATATAATGTGCATTTCCAGGTAATTTGAGAAAAATATGATAGGCTCATTATGATAATCAAAACAGCAGAGAATATTCTGTTCTCTAGCTCTAGCATTACGCTTGCATATGCTGATCGGTGCGGAGAATGCACCTCTGCTCAGCTTGCCATACTTATCTCCTCTACTCAACAAACAACATGATTACCCTTGACCCTGACAGCATCCTACGAGTGAAGCACGCACCATCACTCTTTTTTATATCTTACCTGTACGCCTTTTTAAGCACACCATCTACACCGCTGTATAAATGACTGGCTTCTTTCCTTCTGTGGTTGTCAGGTTGGAGTCATATTTGCTGTGAATGTGCCATCTAATCATGTCCCATGTTGTCTATTGGAGCCCTACTGCCTCATTACAGGAGAGGGAGAATACGTGCTGTCTGTCATCTGTGAAACATAAAAAGCCTCGTAGCTACTTAGTTTGTGCGGGCTGCCGTATATGTGTCTACCCTATTATTCCCAGGCTCTGAGTAGACGTAGCAGCAAAGTGTAACACAGGTGTGAGATGACTTTGGCAAAAAATGAAAGATAATAATGGGATATCTTTGTGCACATATGAACACCACGTATATGCTCATAAAAATACACCAAAGGTTCAGTTATTTTACATTATAGATGGATTGAAGGTTAAAAGTGTCTCAAGCCAGCGATAAAGTTTTATTACTCTGGAGTCCAAAGGATTCCATATTTCTCCGACTTTAATCAACACAAATCCCTGTTTCGTGGACACATAGTATTATTATGTCTCTGCAGCCATTTCCCTGCGGCGTCCTTACATGTTGCAGCCTACACAGCTTTAATGTAGTCGTAGCTCGATATTACTTTCAAGGTTATAGCCCTGTCTGTACTTATATGACCCCCACACACTGGAGATGGAAGTACAGTGTGCCCTGAATGGAAAGTTCAGGTGGAGAAAGTTATGGAGGAGAGGAGAGAGGGAGATGAAGTGAGAACGCAAAGAACCAGAGGTTGAGGAGGTGGAGGATAGAAATTAAAGAAAGGTGAGCGAAGTACATGAAAGAAACAGGGCAGCACTTTGAGTGAGAATGCTTTCTAGTTTGAAACGGAAATGTATTTTCCTCTCTTTTCTCCCCCTCACTCATTTACCAGTCTATATTTCCCTCTCTCCCTCCATCCATCTGCTTCTTTTAAACCGCACCCTTTTCCCCTTTTCGTCTTACACTTATCCTACCTCCTGAAACAAATTCATCTAGGGATGCACAATAATATCGTCGTTGGTGTCGGCAGATTTTGGCTTTAAAACAAAATGTGTATCTATTGACAAAGTGATCATGTACAAATAATCAACCCTAAGTTGAAGTATTTTTCTTATTTTGTACACTGAATGAGTATTACACACATTGAAAAGCATTGCATTTCTGTCTCCATCTGCTGGTTGTCCATCACGACAAGAGTTTGCATAACATGGCGTCAGCGTTAATTCCATACAGAAGATGCTTGAGATGACTGAAATCATGTGGGGGAAAAAAGTGTCTGTAGGAATATCAGTATTAGTTACCCGCCAAATGAGTTGTAATATATCGGTGAAAAAAATCCAACATTGTGCATCCCTAATTTCATCCTAAGTCCAGCCCTTGAGTCCACCTTGCTTTCTCCTGCCTTCCTCTGCAGCGTGCCCTTTCCAATTCCATCTCGCCTTTCGCTCTAAAATTCCCCCTTTACTTATGTCTATCTCCATCGCCGTCCTTTTACGTTCCCACCTCTCCATTCCTTTCTCCCTTTAATCCTTCCATTTGTCCCCGCTCCCTCCTGTTCAGCTGCAGGTCCCGGTGCCCTGACTGAGCCACTGGGACCCGTTGACAAATCGATACATCACTGTAATTGATTCTGTCGGGGCCTATAGTGTTTAATGAGAGCCCCCCCTCTTCATCCTCCTCCTCTGTCCTCCTCCTCTCCTTTTTTTTGCACGTGGGTTTTGGCACAGTCCACTTTAATGGAGCGGAGGCATCGATGTGCAGTGGAGTGCTGCCAGTGGTGGCTGAGAGAAGGGGGCTAGGGCTGAGGCAGGTGAGGGGGTTTGGGTTAAAAAAGGCAAGTTTGGGATGTTGAGAGTTAATGGGAGCAGCTCCCGAGGTGATGGATCAGTCCAGCTGGTTAATTAGGGCAGGTAAAGGCGAGATGTAAAATGTCTGGCTGTGGGAGAAAAGAGCCATGTGCCCAGGTTTTTTTTTTTTTTTGGTGTGTGTGTGTGTGTGTGTGTGTGTGTGTGTGTGTGTGTGTGTGTGGGCACATATGTGCTTTTAGTTGTGCACAGCTTCTCTTTGACGACATCATTGCAGTAACCTGTTGGTTGCAGTTTCATCAATTACAGTCTTGACCCACTCCTGCTGTGGATCACCAGATGCACACACACTCACCCACAGATGGCAGGAATAACATTAAGCAGCCATAAAAGACAGGCAGTAGCAGGCTTTAAAAAAATAAAAGAGGAATGTATGAGGCAAAATTAGAAAAAAAAAAAAGAAAAAAAACAACGCAGAGGAAGTCGAGATTAAAAGACAAATCTGTTTTTTGGCTGAGAGAACACAAGAGGCCAGAGAGCGCAGAAGAGAAGAGATAGCAGGTGATAGGGTGTGTTTGCGAGCCTGAGTTTGTTTTTCGTGTGTGTGTGTGTGTGTGTGTGTGTGAGAGAGGGTGGGGAATCTTATGGACAGTGAATCATTAATATCAGCAGCCTGTAAGACACTAATGAATAACACGGGAATATATCAGCTCATCGTTTGCTTTTCTCCTCTCCCCTACACTCTTCACACTCTGCTCTCTCTCTCTCTGCACTAGATTCATTTCTTCCAGCTTTAATGAGAAACACCTGTTAGAGCTCCTCGTTAGCAATCCCTTGTTCAGGTCCCATTAGACTTCTAGTCCCTCTCCTCCGTGTGGTGTGTGTGTGTGTGTACATGTGTGTAGCGCCTGTGTATGGTTCAGGTATAAAAATATGCACTTCTTAGGATGGCATTTTACAGTTTGCAGTTTTTTAAATTGTTAGAGTTAGAAATTTAGTGGCTGGAGAAAGAGAAACGTGTTTTTTCAGTGCTGGAGAAGCATAGTTTATACTGCATTAAAACTGCAGTGCAGTAGATTTTTGTGTGCATACTGTGTTGTTTGTTTGCATATGATTAATTCTGTCTGGAGTGTGTATGTGGGTGATTTTTTTCACCCCCAGTGCCTCTAAAGATTACAGCTGCATTTACCTGCTGTTTTTCAGCAAACTTGATCCTGAAATATAAATCTTCTCCAGAGTAACATCCTTCTGTTTTAAAATGAAAAAAGTTTTTTTTTCCACTATATAACTTTCTAACAGAGGAAAGCCTAAATGTGATGCTTCTCAGGCACGTTCAGAAGTTTCTTGTTTTCTCTGTGATTTCTAAGCAGATTTATGGATTTATTGCAGTTGACGTAGGAGATAATCACCGTAAAACCAATATGTTCAGAGTACTCAAAACTTCTGCTGAAAGTGATTGCCTAAAAAAAATTAGTTAACTAACCAAATATGTTAATTAAATGACTAATCAAAAGATTTAAAGTTTTTAAATACATTTTAATAAATTTTTACTATTTAAAACAAAATGTATTTCAGTGCACTGTACTTAAAATATTGCGCATAACACATAGGCTTATTATTTTTCTTCATTTTAATTCAGAATACTCTAATAAAATCACACACACAATTTAGTCGTAATTGTTTTCTCCAAACTTCTCTGAACATTTCGCTGATATCTTACAAACAGCAATTGATATTGTCTAATAGCCATTGCCATCCAACTGCAAATTAAACAGAAAACATAAAAAATGAGTATGTAAAATAAATAACTTCAAAATAAATAACTACACAATACATCAATCACTCTGTAAAGACAGTCTTAGAATAAAATAATTTCTTAATAGACAAGCCATATCTTATTTTAGAATTCAGCGTATCAACTGTTCAGAGTGCAAAGATGAGCACCTGAGGTAAACTTGGTGGGAAAGACAAAGTCTACTAAATGTTTCATTTAAGTGCTCTAAGCAATAGTGTTTAACAACATCCTGTCAAATTATGACACTGGACACCACAAGCCTGCGGTAGTGTATGTATATGCAAACTTTCAGCGCTTGCGAGGGCTGCCATGTTGGAGAGATTTTTATTATTTTTAATTTTTAATAATGCCTGTCCTTTGAACTGCATCATACCATGCTGGGAGCACTTCAGAAGCATTTTGCCCGCCTGATTTTGCAGACTTTCAAGAAATTTCTCCTTGATATTTTTGCTTCTTTTTTAAGTAATTCAGTGAAATTGCTTCTTTTTCATGAAAGATGGCTGGGCACATCTCAGTCTGTTTTAATTATGTTTAATGTTATTATTCTTTTTTGTTGTGCTTTGGCATAAAAAGACAAAATGAATACTACTTAACGTCAAGTTGTGAATAGCATGGATCAAAGATTTGTGGCTAAGTTGTTAAAAATACATTTATGCTCCTGATGATTTTGTATTTATACTTAGAGGATGGTTATTTGGAAAACTGACCACATGCTGCCATCACACCTCCTGTCTGGGTCGATTTGCTCTGTGCAAAGCATCGCGACTCAAAAATAGTCTACAGGTATATTTTTGAGCGTAGTACTGAGACTGAAGATTGTTTTCACTGTTGATTAATCTGTTGATTATATCTTGATTATTTGATTAATTGTTTGGTCTATAAAATCTCAGACAATTGATCAAAAAATGTTGATCATTGTTTCAGCATCACGGAGCAGCTGCGTCTGCTGAAATTTAGGGGTTAGCAGGCTGTTAATGGTCAGTCGGTACCTCTAAATGTTGGCTGGCTGCTTGTTAAACCATAAGGTTTTACATGTATATGCATGAAAGTGGATTTATATATGTGTGAGCGAGTGCTTAGGGTCATGCTCCTAAGCCACTGGGGTTCATTAACACATGATGATGAATGTTGCTCTGTATGACACATGAACAAATGCAGCTGCAAAAAAGCAAACTCCATTCACTCTTCTTTTTTTTTTATGACTCCCATTCTTTTGTGAGATTTCTCTGTTTTTTAGGCATTCTTAAATTCTTGCCTGACTTCATTATTTAATAAAACCCACTGTCTTTTCCCGTTCTTCACCACTCTAACATGTGGCCTTTCTCTGACCCTCTCATTAACAATCTCTTGTTCATGGCCTCTTTAAATGTGTCTTTTCATCATTTCATCGTCTCCTATGAAGGTTTCTCTCACATTGCTCTCTTTTTGTCTTTTTTAGCCTCTGACTGTTTGCTCTCACTCTCTGACTTTTTCCTTACACACACACACACACACACACACACACACACACACATAGTTTGCCTCCTAAAAATGTGTGCATGAGACTGCCAATGAGGTGATTAATGGCTTGTTTGTTTGTCTGTGTGACTCTACACATAGCCCTCATCCTAATTAAAGATATTTCTGCTGATTTGGCTGGGCCCCACCCGTGTAGCGCTGTTTATACAGCTGATTCTTACAATACACTTCTTGCTGAGGGCTGTTAAGCCGATGCTGTACAGTAGTTTGATGAATGTCTCTAAACTTACTTTTTGATGGGAATGGGATGATTATTTTAGTGAAGAGTAGACATGCCCGGAGTATTAACGAAGCTCCCTGTGAGTGTGTCTTTGAAAATGCAAGCGTTTGCTAGTTCACGTGAGGGTTTGTATATAAATTCTGTTTGTTGTCCTAATTATCTTTTGCAGAAATGCTTACATATGTATTTATTTATTCTTTTTTGGGTAGTTACATATTTTTCTACTTTACCTAGACTGGGGAAGCTTTCAGGAAACTCAACAGAAATGACGACAATTGACCAATGTGCCAAACACCAGAACGAGTATTATCTTATCCATATATGTACACTGGATGATATATTGTTGATGTAGCCTTATTCTAAAGGTTTTTTTTAAAAAACACTGTACAGTATTTATGGAGTTTTGGGATTTTCTGCAGTGCATCTTTATAAAAAGCTTCCAAAGCTTCTTTCTTTATATCAAATCCACAGTGAGCTGACTGAAATGTTTCCCCCACCCCTAAACCTTTTTAAACCACTTATCCTGCAGCTGGTGCCTATCCCAGTATGTACTGGGTGAGAGGCAGGGTGCACACTGGAGAGATTGCAATTTAGAAAATAAAATCCTGCTTCAAGCCATTCATGTTTTGTACATGAGATTACCAGAACATTCTGGTGGCCAGGCCTTTTAAAGTATTTACCTCCACTGAAAAGAGCCTTTGAGACACGCTCTTATTTGATATTTTGTGTGTCTTATAATACTGTATTCTGATATTACTGCAAGAATTTGTTTGCGCTGCTGTTTGCTCTTAATGCAAACTTAACAATCCCTTCATACAACAACATACAAACACACATTCACATCTCTAGGTAATTTACATTTTCCAATTTAATTAACCTCCATTTTTATTTGAGCTGTTTGAAGAAATTCACATAAACAAATGTGAAACATTCATACCCCACACAGAAGAACCCCAGCCATCTTGCTGTGAGGCAGTAATGCTAACCACTGATCCGCCATGCCAACAACTTCAAAACACAACAGTGAGAATGCACCTAAAGGCAGTAACACAGCTGCATGTTAAACAGAGCTCTGTGTTTCTAGCTCTCTAACCGAGCTTTAGTAAAACAAAAAAAAAAGACTTAATGTGTTTCATTGTGTGTGTGAAAAGCGTGAAAAGCCACCCGTGTGCTGGTGTGGCGCAGCTGTGTGGAGTACAGTATGTGTGTTTGCGTGAGCGCATCTACAACTGTTTGGTGCAGCGCTGTGTTAAAGCTAAACACACTTAAGGCTAAGCAATCAGCGAGTAAAGTTTCCTCGCCGCTGTCATTAAAGCTCCACATAAAAGCTTAAGCTGCTTTTTATCCTTCTAAGGAAGAAAGGGAGAATGTCAGCACATAATTAAATTAGATGAAAGGAGGAGAATTAGAGGCTTCCTCCTCTTTAAACACAAACGACTTAATCAGAACCTTGGGCTAAATGAGAGACAGACGGCTACATGATCATGGGGAGGATAAACATCCCCCTCCTTGCCTCCATCCTTTTTGCCGTCTCGCTTTTCTTCATGTCTTTATCTCCATAACCTGCTGTATATCTCTTACCGTCTGTCCGTCCCGTCTCTTTGGGTCTTGCCGTCTTACCCCTTTTGTCTCATCCTCCATCCATATGTTTGTACAGCCTGTAAACATTTTCTTCTGTTCGCTTGAAATTGTGCGCAAGCGTCCTGCTTTCCACTGTCTCCCTGTTTTTTCTTCTACTCATATGTTTAATAGCATTTAAAGGAACTCTTTGCGATATTCAGGTCTGACTTGTCTGCACAAGGTTCTCAGCATGGAGGTGGCGGAGAGCAGGTAATGGTGGTAACTTCATATTTAGCGCTAACAATGGCAATGGTTACATGCACATCAGTATCACATCAGTATTCCCCTATTATTCAGAATATAACAATATTCTGAATGTGAGGTGAAACATATACCATTTAATATATTCCTAATCAGGCTGTTTTTTGAATTTAGTGAGTAAGATATGTGGGATATGCTGGTAATATTTGGGTTTTAGGAGGCGTATTTTTTAAACGTATGCAGCCAGTTTAGAATGAGTCTCAACTGGGGTTTTTACTACAGTTTGCAACACATAGCCTCTCGTCTGTTCGTGGGCGGCTCTGCGTGTTGTCATAGATACGTTATACACAAACCAACTCGCCCACAGTTTGCAGGGCTAGGGTATACATGCATGCATAAGACAATTCCTGGAAAATTTTGTTTCAAAAGAAAAAAATGACAAGCTGCTCTAGTTGTTCTACTTCTCCATATTTTGATGTGATAAGCGGCACATTAGGGGTCGTTATTTGGAATATCCACCAAAGCATTTCTTTTTCCATATGAAAACACCAGCTGTTGTTCAGCACTTGTATTTGTTCTCTATGACTGCTGGTCTTTGTGGTATTTGCCCAGCCCCCTCTCCCCTGTGATTGGATGTCTGGGGACAGTAGTGCAGCGTTTTACCAAAACATTTTTCAACTAATTTTTGATTGGAAAACAGATATATAATCACAGGGGTCATTCACTGTTGAATTTATCATTCTGGATTTTTTTTTTACTAAGTCTCCAAAAAAAACCCTCTGAAGAGCCTCTGAGAAAGACACGATCACAACAGAGCCCTTGTTGCAGCGGCAGGATGGCTAACGTTATCTCCTGGGCTAAAAATATCAAATGTCTCTCTTGCATGCAGCATTATGGAGATTTAATGTCAGTGACAATGTGTTAGTATGACAGTGGCTAGGGCAGCCCTTTGAAAGTCAGAGTCTTGAATCATCAGTTGGAGACCCTCAGTTGACTGAAATTGCCTTTAGTCAAGCTGTCGTTTTTTTTCTGTGCAGTGTACTTCTGGGGACGTTTTGGTCCCCAGATTTAGCTGTTGAGTATGTGTTCTTGACCTTCACATTACTCTTTGCAGCTGCAGACATGCAGGCAGTGGCATGAAAGGAAAGAGAGAGCGCACTGTAAGGTGAAGAAGAGCTGAGTGCAAGTTAATACCATACAGTGTCTGGCTTCTGTTGATATCTAGTGTCGGCAAAAAAATGTTGTTGTGTATTTGGCACCATCCCATTGTTGGCACCACAGCCACTTTATGAGGGCGGTGGCGATTAGCTAGCCAGTGGGATATGCACTAACATGCACACGTAGCTGGACTGGCTTATCACAACAAACCACAGAGAAGCTCAGGTAACAACACATATAGCATGACTTCATTCTCAGCCCAAGACGCCATCACTCCACTATATCTGTACATAGCAAATGTTGGTTAGGTGCTTTATTAATGCTCTGAATATCACTTAGAGCTGCTTTTAAATTTAACCCCTCACTACTTTCCCCTCACCTAACCTGCCCCCTTCTCTCCTTTTTAAGAAGTCAAAAGTCAGGACCTTTAAACCACCACATGCAGCATACAGAGATCCAAGTGTTAGAAGCTGTTGTGCCCTGATTTATAAGCCCGTACATTGATTCGGAAAAAGACTCCCATCATACCTGACAATGATCCATTTCATCATGTGCTCCCTCGGAGAATGGCAGTTTATTTTATTTTTTTGTATGATCCATATAAACTCTGATTTGAAGTAGGGAATGATGCAAGGGAGTGCATCAGAGGAAAAAAAAGCTTCTGAGATCTTGTTTGTGAGATTGAGCTCTGCCTTTAATGTCGGGGAAGGGTTCATTCTGAATGAGATCCAACACTGCATCAAACTGACACGACACTAATAGATGCTAATGAGGTTATTAGTTATCAGAAGAAGGTCATACATATTTTAAGATGTGACTGTCTGTAAATACTGAGCATTTAACAGACAGTGGAATAAAGTTTTAATTTTTAATTTATTTATTTGTTTATTTAATTGATACAATGTATTGTTTTAGGTGTGTGTGTGTCTATATATTTATATATATTTATATATATTAAAGGGTATACAATCTGCTGTCTTACTAAGACTTGAAAGAGAAAATTGATAGCATTTGAAAAAAAAAATGATTTCTTTGGAGTCACTTCCTGGTGACAAGACTCAAGGATGTGACAGCACCTGGCCAAAAAATAATTCACATATTCAATTGGTGACCTACTGGGAGTCATACATCTTCAAACTGTGCTGGTTGTATAGATCTTCTGTGCTGCTGGGTTGAATATGTGTGTAAAGTAACCAAGTTGTAGAATTTTTAATTTCTTTTCAGAAACATCCGTATTTGAAGCCATGTCATTGGTCATGACGATGTATGAGTCTGAACAGACATGTATGTAAACTGCAGCTTGACTGATTCATAAAGGCATGCAACTGCGAGGTGTTAATTTGGTTTCATACTTAATTTTCTTCCGTTTCTTCCTTTCGTGTAATCCCAAGTATCGTATTTGGGTAGTAGTATTTGTCTTTGCCTCAGTATAACATTCACACATGGCTGCATCATAAAGATATTTCCCAGTGCTTATTAATTTATCTACACACACCACAGACTTTTCTGCCATCAGAGTACTGTATATGTCTCTTGAGGCATTAGTTACGCTTTTAGTGTCGCCCATATTAGCATAAGAGGTGGAAAAAACAACAAAACTTCAGGGTTGATGCTATAATGAAGAGGTGGAGAGAGGCAGAGTACAGGAGAGGCAGCAAAGAGGGAGAGTGATGGAAAGAGGAAGGTGGACAGGGAGTTGTAGAGAAAAGTGAGTTAGAGGAAAAAGACAGGCAGATGAAGAGAGGCAGGATGCAGCTATCATATAGTGAAACAAACAGCAGGGTAAAGCTGGCAGGCAGCTGGCTTTTATTTTCCAGGATTGTATTATTTTGCGACGTTCAGTTTCCATAAATTTGCAATGGGAGTTGACTTCTCTGCTTTGTTTCTCTGTTTTTTTGTTGTTTCCCTGATTACATCCCTGAGTAAGGCAGGGGGGAAGTGATGACACACAAAGGGAGAAAAACACCACACATAAACTACAGAGAGGGAGGCAGTTGTGTTCAAGTTGAACTTGCATGATAAAAGCACAAAAGTGCAGTTGTCCCGCTGACTGCACACACAGTAGCACCACACTGACAAAGAGTGCGTGTGTGAGAAAACATTAATGTGTGTGTTTGCGTGCATGCTTTTCTCTCTGTGTGTGTGTGTGTGTGTGTGTGTGTGTGTGTGTGTGTGTGTGTATGTGTGTGTATTTTAATATGAAAGTCTGTTGTCCCACCAACTTCACTACAGACCTGAGGGAAGCCATGAGACTGCTAATTAGCAGCACAGAGGGAAGCAGTCCCAGCAACCAATCAAATCTCCTTTTGAAATCGGTTCCCCATGAGACGCCATGGAAACGGGGCGAGTAACCAAGGCAATGAGATATGATGTCATCTATTTAGGGGGGTCCAGCATTTCCGTAATTTTGATCTAAAATGAGATGAAAGAAAAAAAATTTCTGTGTTCAAATGTGAACATGTCCCACTCACTTTTTTCCAGACAGTTCTTGGTGGGTCTCTTGCCTGCAGTCGTCTCATTTGCCCATTTAGGCTTTTCAAAGGGGAAATGTTGAGGAAGGAGCTCAGAGAGAGAGAGACGGGGTTCATTCAAAGTGCATGTAGATGAATTGTTTTTCTCCAAAGACATGTTTTGAGTCACTAAGCATAGATGGTACAAGGCAAATCCAAGTGATGCTGTGTAAATTTGAAGAATGCTCTTTACTGTAGGTGCCCACCTTTCTTTTGGACTTACAATACAAGAGAGTGTTACTTGCTATAGAATTCTTCATGTAAATTTACAAAGAGATGCATTGCACAACCCAAGTGGGGGGTGCACAACAGCATAGACATAATGGAACTTGGATTGAGTGGTCCTGTGTGTTTGTGGTCATACACACATGTTTACATATGTGTGTATGTGTTTCACTTTGTGTGAGCATTTGCATTAACACGTGAGGAGTCAGGGGAATAGATCATTTCTGAACACAGGAATGATAGCACATCTTCGATTTGCTGGCTATCTATTATTCATCTGCTCATCCATCCATCCTCCACCACAATTACAAAGGTCAAACTGTCTTCATATGCACTGTATGAACACACGGAAACTCATCAATAACAGTTAATACATTGCTGAATGCTGCGTGTGTTTAAAATAATGTGCTCTGCTGGCCTCAGAGTAGCTGGCCAAAGTGGAAGGTAAAATATACACCCATGCTTTGGCAAAATGCAGACGAGGCATGAAGTAATGACATTAGGTTTGTTGCTGCAGGGGCTTTAGAATGGCTACTGACAAATTTGAATTATACACATTTTTAGACTTGATTGTCTTTGCCGTCAATATATATATAATATTTTCTATGCATCAGATGACTCATTGAGAATTGAGGGTTACATTTGATTTTTTTTAAGGGCTGCATACGCCAGTCCAATATGACTTGGCTGTTCCATAGGAATATAAGACAATTGATAGTGTTTTACATACAAAGTTTTAAAGTCTGAATGGACTCTGCGGGATGTTCAGTGTTACAGCGGCATTCACGTAATATAGTTAACAAGCTAACAGTGCAAACGGTGGATTGCAACATTTTTTGCTGACACAAGATATCAACAAAAGCCAGATGTTAACTTACTGTGAGCTGTAAATTCTCCACGTCTTACCCTCTCTCTGCGTGAAAGTCAAGACCACTCACTCCCCAGCAAATTCTAGGGACCAAAAAATTCAGAGAAGTACACTGCACAAAAAAATAAAACAAAGACAAACTGCTGGACTTGAAGTGATCTCAGTCAACTAAGGGTTGCAGACTGATGATTTGAGTCTCTGACTTTCAATGGAGGCAGCTCTATTATAATTCTTTCTCCATAGGGCATCTGTGGAAAATATTCAGACAAAATGGGTGTATAGTAATGCACATAGACACTCACAGTGGTGGTATGGTACACACCATGTGGTGGCTGTTTCTGATGCAGCAGGCAGCTACTGTAGTATAACAAGCAAGACAGTCCATATAAGGCGCGTGGGAGGGGTGGTGGATGGGTCGAACGAACTCCGGACTTTCACCTGGGAGCCCTTTGTTTGTTTGCCGTGTCAAACCAAAAGTCAATGAAGTTATTTTAAAAACAGAGTATTGTGTTACTAGGTGTAGCATGCCACTTATGTCACCTGATGTTTTTTTCTAAACCTAACCACAGACTTTTGTTGACAAAACTTCAGGGAGTAATCCTGAAAATTATTATTATTTTTTTAACCTGCAGTGTGAGTTTATTTTAAAAAAGACTGTTTGCATTTGAGGAGTAGAAACATTTCCTATGAAAGGAGAAGTGTATTTTGAAAAAAAACACAAGGCATGTAACAAGCATAAATTGGTATGCCATCCCTGAACGTTTAAAACTGACCCAGGAGGTTACCTAGCATGTCAAATTTTGACGTAAAGGTCCACTGAAAAAGCAGTTGTATTAGGTGAGCTGGAATGAGAACGTGTTGGGCAAACACTGAGGCTGATCAGCTCCCAGCTCTTGATCCATTGGTAACACACTGATGTGAGAGTGATATTGATCCTCTCATCTAAGTCTTTGCAAGGAAGCAAATAGCTGTATTTCCCCAAATCCTGAGCTATCACTTTAAATCCAAGTCAGTCTGTCATGTTTGTAATTTGTGAAAAGAAAATTCAAAGGGATTCAACCAGAAATGACCAAACACAGAGGCCATCTGTCAACATTTGTCCCTGGGGTTGTATTCCTTCTTTTTTTTCATACATGTCTGCCTTTTCTGCTTGAGAATTGTGGAGGCTGCCATGGAAATAATTAAGGAGAGCTGTGATAGCATTTTAAGAGCAAATTCACGAGGCCCATCCACCCACTCAGCATGGAGACCATTTGGAGAAAGAGCAAACTCAAATCTCAGGAAAATGCAAACGATGATGAGATGGATGACATGCATGGCAGCACGTGATAAGGAACATTTATTTTTATTTTTTGAACTGGCCTAAATGTGATTTCTTGGGGATAGTTTATTACACTACATTTCAATCACATAGGAAGAAACACAGACCTCTTTTTAACTGCTGCGAGTATACTGCATGAATCACAGATGTGGAGGGTAAATTTCTACATCAAAGCCAACAGGTTATATTAGTCTTGCACACTTTGAGCTGAAATGTTTCTTGCACCAGTTTGTTGCACTCACATTTTGGCCTTGCCAGTTTCTCAGTCATTCACTTTTAATACAGAATTGTTTGATGAAGGCTAAAATTTAGCAACGAGTAATTAATTGCCAAATGAAGGGCAAAGGAAATCAAGTGGGTAAACTCTCAATAACAATGGATCTGCTGAGGGCAGGGAATCAGTGGGAAAGGATGTTAAAATGAGACAAGATAATGCTGCTTAATTTATGCTGGCACACAGAAGAAGTTCAGTGAAAAAATAAAAAAGAGTGAAAGAGATTGAAGCAAATACATTTATTCAATAAAAGTTGATGGAACAGAATCAATTGCTTAATTTTTACAAACAGAGATTGTGTTGCCAAAACTATTTTAAACTATAAGCATTAAACACTTTCTACAGAGTAACAGTGTGGACTCATCAAGTTACTGGTGAGGGTGCAAATTTTGGTCCAAATTCAAACAAAATAAGAGCCCAACCACAACACTGACATATTAAAAAAGAAAATGTACAATTCTTAAGCTACTAAATACAGCTATGTTCTCCAGCTGTATGCTGTTAGGTAATGTGCAGGTAGCAAACAGTGAGATTATTAATTTTTTTTACTGCCTGCTGTAACAGGTAGTGGAGCAGATGAGAACCGAATGGACGTTAAAATTGTGGGCTACACTGACCACGACAATGAGCTGAAAGATGCTAAAAAGTACAGTTTAGCTGAAAGGAACTGCAGGGTTTGGGGATAATTCTCGACAAGTGTGTCACCAGGGATGTACAGGATTAGTCGATTAAACATTGCTATCATAAACTTATTAAGATACCCAGAGGAAAACGAAGAAGTTTCGATCAGCATGCAAGACTAACCTAAGGAGAATCTTTAAGGAGAAATGTGCGTAGGCGGGGCTGACCAGAGCTCTTCACTATGATGCCGGCTCACATGCTGCATCATGTTAATTGTACTATTTGACTGTTTTTGTCGTTTCTGTTATCTTCTCGCCTTAATTTCTTTCTGACTTCAGGAAGCCCAAATACCGCCACACTTTCGATTTGAAACTGAAGGGTGCATCTTCTTTTTCAATATCTGCATTTTCGTTGGCGAGCTGTCGCTAGTCTCGGACATGATGTAGAACCTTGAACACGAAGTGAGCTGTCATGTCGAGCAAGCTAAGTCAAAAGTAGATTACGCCCTCTGCTGTTCAAAAAAAGTATCGTGGTTCATTTTTTATCTCACTGATTTGAGTCTCACATATTTTTTACCAATTTTTAACTGCCTTGCGATGCATCGTTACATCCCTATACATAACACATAGTCATTTGATATTGTTAATATATGGATTGGGGGTTTACTGGTCGTGGGTTTTTAAAGAACGGTTTCATAACTTGCATTTGGAGCAGGAAAAAGCCAATAGCTGATTAATCAGATGATATTATGTCTACACTCTACCCCACATGGCAAAACTCATGTGCCAGAAATAAACAGTCTATAGTCCAGCCTAAAAATGCATATTAATACAAGTTTAAATTAGGGCCGTCAAATGATTAATTTTTAAAATCATGATTATTTTTTAAAATCACAGTTTAGCTCAAAATTTAATTTTAATTTAATTAAAAAACCCAAACAAATAAAAAACAATAGTTAATCATGATTAATGTGACTGGTGGAGCTGCACAGCTATCAACCACTATTGGACATTGATAAAGATAGTTTGTAAAACATCCTAATTATTGGTCAAACTAGTATAAATATTGATTAGTGCAGCTTGAAGTCAAACATGTATACCTGTACCTTATACTTTAAAATACAGATTGATTCTCTTGGGTAACATAAATGAGTAAACATTTGTGAGCTTGTACTAGGTAGATCCAGTACATTGTATGCACATTTATTTCAGTAAAAAGGGCACAACAGTGGGTGAAATGCTTTCCGAGACACAGGTTGCACTCATCTCTGACCATTTCTAAAGTGTAGTCTTTGCTGCAGCTGTGATGTTGGCTAAATGCCCTGATGGGGGGGTGGGGGGGGGCTTAATCTTGATTTACAAAATTGTCAGAAGCCTTTCTCTAATACTCACTTGTGCACAATCCATGTCTTTGTTGCCTTAATCCTTATTTATCCTGTCTCTTCTACTTTACCCACATCTTCCCTTGATTATTAAAGTGGATTTAGGGGTAAAACAAAAAGAGATCCACATGGATTCACCTGGTCACTATGTTCTATACTGAGAACACTTGCTGTTTTTAGTTGGCTCTGTCAGTCTATGAGGTCATGATCAAACAGCCAGGGTCGTCTACCCAACAAGGCAAGCTGTGGCTGTTTCAGGATCAGCTGTGCACAACTGCTGTGTTAAAAGGTTGTCGTCCAAGTAGAGAGACAGTTTCATCTCCACATTTAGGACGTAGGCTGCTCTGTTTTGTAGTCTCACATTCAGAGAGTTACTTTTCAAAACTTCCAAGGTTTGTTTAGTTTTCCTCTATCCCCCTGTGCCTGTGTCTGAAGTGGTGGGGGTGCTCATTTAAAATGTGTGTGTTTGTGTATACATACAGGCATGTGTGTCGCTACTGTTTATTTGCTTTTCATTACTTATATGTTCAAGTGGCTGAGTGTCAAATTGCTGTGTTAATTATCTCAAAACTAATTGCGCAATATGTACAGGACAAGTATACTCTGAAGACTTGACTGCATCTTGTTTGGTGTTGTGTTAAACAGTTGTAAATCTGTGATTGGGGAATTTATAATTTATTTTTTCCCTCCAAGTCGCTGCAGGAAAATAGGAGAGTCACTGTATTATTGCCCTGTTATGTTGATGCGACAAAGGTGGCTAAGCTATTATCTTAATGATTCCTAGTCTTACAATTTTTAACTCTTTTGTTGATACTCACACACACACACACGATTAAAAAAAAAAAAAAATCTGACAGTTTTTATTGGCCTGATATATATTGTGCATTCCTAGTCCGTGGAAATGGGAGGAACTCTCATTTAATGCTGCTGTTGTAGTGTCACAACAATCACATGAGTGAAAGAGAATGCATGTTAACCTGATACACACATCATGACACACATTCACTCAAGTAACACAGTGCAGGTGTCTGTATAACAGCCTTACCATCACTGTATGCATCTGTCAACTTTAATGAAACCTGATGATCATCCACATCGATAGAACATGCTGCTGCTCAACAACTCATGCTGTAACATCTGCCACTGCAACAATCCTCTCATCGTTTAACAGCTATTATTCAGGGCGTCTAAACAAAAGTCACCCTGGCACATTGGAAATATTGTCCTCTTGACTAGTCCTGAGCTTCAGCATTATTATACTGAGCTTGGTTTTTGATGAGGGGTGTGAGGGGAGACATCGCCTGAACAATAGAGATTATAATCTTTATGCACTAGTGGTGGTTCATGTGCTTATCTTTATCTGTTCCTCTTCCTCTGGCACCTTTCTCTTTTCACACTGTTTAAATATGCAGCTGTTCAATTTAGCTAAGGTTTTCAATATGGGGATTTCAAATAAAATCCAACACATTTTATGTACAAGGCTGCATGCAGGTGGGCAGTAAAAAGCAGAGGTGTTACCTAGTGTTGTCACGATACCAAAATGATGACTTTGATACGATACCTGCCCAAAGTGTCTTGATACCGATACTGAAACGATACCAAGGCAAAAACCTAAAACAGACAATATCTGCATAGCGCACTTGCACCAATACACATTTAAAGTACACAGGAGCAGATTAATAAGTGTCCACTTTTGACTACTTGGGGCCTATAATAATTTAGCCAGCTTAGATATAACAACATCTCCTAACAATGTAATCTTTCCAATGTAGCCCATCTCACCATCAACAGGTCATGACAGTAACAATAATGTTGTTTAGGCTACTATTCACTCTCCAAAAACTTCATCAGACCTGTATTAAGTTAATCTCTTTTAATGCAAATGGAACAATTTCTCCTTTGCAAACACGTTAAAAGCTTTCAACTGGCTAAACTTTGTTGGCTTTTATTGTGGATCACCTGCAAAACAAAATGACACTCATTGTTGGCATTTGACAGCAGATCAGTTTAAGATATTGCAGGACATAATGTGATAAAACGGAGAGTTTCAAGCAACAGGCAGCACATCCCCAACTTCTCAGTAAGATAACCAGCTCTTTTAACAGTGTCCTGCTGTTGAGTGGACAACTACTCACACTGTGCACAGCATGAAATGAGATGGCGGCTGCAATTATTATTGACTGGCTTTATTAAACAGCGTGGGTATATTTGGTTGCACAGATACACCAGTTGCTCTTCTGCTGTGTTTCTGACTATGCTTATGAGAAACTAGCTGTTCACCATAGTAATCATAGGTTTGATGACATCTGTGCAGCTGTATGTCTTTGTAAGTTGGCTTGAGGAAAGGACAACAGATATTCAACTAAATGATTGGTTAGAGTAAAACTAAATATTCTCCCTCCTCACAACAAATAGCATAACATGATTACGGCATGCATTTTCAATTGATGGGCATCTTGTTTACCGTGTTTTTATTAGTCTTATGTTGCATGGGTAATATTTGTTGGCAGATTTTGTTTTTCGTCGACGAAAGCAGGTGAGACTAATCTAAGAATATTATAGCTACTACAAGGCAATACATATTAAAGTGATGACTGATGGCCCCGGTTCTCAGTCTGAGAGCAGGAACCGGTAAAATCACTCCTTGTCATGGAAGCTTACTTACCATTATATTATGTCCAAGTCACTGAACATAATTTCTGTCATTATTCGTCCTTCCTGTTGTAAAATTTCTAGCTTGGAAAATGCCCAAGCTTTCTGCCTGAATTCATTTCCGATCCCGTTTGTCCCTGACTGGAGCTGATTGTCTCCCGCTAACGCTGTGTTGTGGAATGCTCTTTAATGTTCCGCTTGCATTCTTCCATTCTGTTCATCTGAATCTGTCCCAATATGTTTTTATTTTCTGCATCCAGCCACAGCCATGAACGCTCCACTGAGTTTCCAAGTGCCGGGGAATGGCACCCCTCCTGCTAATGAATATGCCTTCGCGGGTGCGTGTTGTGCTGGAGACTGGTTGAATGGTTAGATGCATATGTCTCAGACAACAATCCTCACACACACACACACACACGCACACATACACACACACACACATTTGCACAGTTGGTATCCTTTGAGGAGGGACATCCTAACTAATGAAGGCTCTTTCTTTTAATGGCAAGTCAATGAGCCATCCAAGCCTAAGTCTGAGAGATTCATGAGTGTGAGTTTGAGTGTGTGTGTGTGAGTATGTTTGCTGTCAGTGAAAGTTATGGTAACAGACAGTCGCCCAGCGCTGTGTTAGTGCTATTAATGAAATGTTTATGGTGATTAACATACAGTGCAGAAGCATAAGGTCACAGTCCATCTATCCACTAACCAAGCGTCATCTGCCCTATATCACACCCAAACATTGACAGCTTATCATACGCCTCACCAATAGATTGCTTGAGCTTAATTTGATTACTGTTTGTGAAACTTAACTGTGACACGTAACTCTGACATAATGACACTTTGAACACAGAAAAAAATAATTCTGAAAAAACACAACACTGACAAACTGACTGCTGGACTGAGGATATTGAGGGACGATAGAAGGAACACTTCTTAACATGAATGACACATCTTCTGTAGAGGGGCAAAGATGGAGGGCTCAGGGAAGGCCTTGTCCATTTCTGTAGTGAAGGTCATTGAGGTAGTTAAAAAGACGGTCAGTGTAAGGCACCTGTGTGTAAGTCTCACCCTGAGACAATGAAGTCTCTGGACTTGTTGGCCTTGTCTTTTATGTTGCCTGGAGGTAAACAGTAGCGATCTGAAACTCCAGGGGGCCATAGGTTAAGAAGCCTATCAGGCCTTGTTTCAACTAATGGTATCCAGCTGTCAAATGGAAGCTCAAAGAGGCCCCATTTAGAGTTATTTTTTGGGTCATTGGCAGTGCACTGTATCTTTATGAAAGGTTTAAGAGGGTTTACAGTTGTCACTGCAAATTGCCTACTAATTGCCTGGTCTCTTCTTGTGGTGCAAACCTAGACGGGGATGACAGTGCCTGGACTGGAAGACCAGGCAAGTCGTTTCCATTCTCTTGGAAAGGTTATACTATGGTGCTGGCAAAGAGATTCAGGCCATGAGTCGAGCCTTAGATTCAGAGGGAGGTATTTGAATTCTCTTGTGAAACAATGAAGAAACAATGGAAATTTCGATAAAACACAATTGCGAGATGACTGCATTTCCATTGAGTGATATTATGTGACTTCTCTCGCAATGTTACACAATTTTCCTCTTGCAATAACATTCCAATCACTATTGCGATGGATTTCCAAGACATTGGCAGGTTTAATTCTATTGCAGCCACTCCATAAAGCCGATCTAATATCGCTGTCATTTCTTTGTTTTATATAAGAGTTAAGAAGATCTCGGTCTCTTCCTCCGTCCACACATACCAGGTCATGCTTTGTAGAATGTCATGTGACTTTGTTGTACTTTTTCTTCTTCTTTGGGTTTAATGGCGGTTGGCATCCATAAAGTAGCATTACCCCCATCCGGTGTTACACATTATATGAGCTATAAAAGCGAAAAAAAGCGTTTCCATTGCGAAATATGGCTTTTTTGACTTGCCTGAAATATCACCTCATTCGAGCGTGAAAACCTTTTTGCGATAAATGGGAGTTTTTATTTTCCAAAAATAAATGTGTTTCCATTAGGCGTATTTTGAACTCGCAATTTCAATTTGCGCAATTTGAGGGTTGATGGAAACCCGCCTAGTGGGTTCTTGTGACCCCACAGTCAGAACTGCATTCTCTGCATTGGACACTGGGCTCTGCTGGGGATGTGCCTTGTTATTCAATCTGTTTGTGGTGTTAATGAACAGAATCTCTAAGCAGTACACAAACTGTCTGGTTCTAACCACCTGTACGGCCCAGAATTATTGCAACTGCAATATAAAAAAGTTATGTAAGAATACAGTTAGATGCTTTATAGGAAAAGTTGGATATTAATATATAGATTTTGCCTGAAAAATACATAGAACTAAATACTCAGTATAAAGGCACTACGAGAATGTCGCCCAACAGCTCATACTGGGAATGCAATTTTTTTGAAAACCTCTAACCAGTTGGTTCAATTGTTAGCACCATCACCTCACAATTAGACATTTTTGGTTTTGGTCCCCACCAGGGCCAACTGGATTTAATCCCTCAAAAAAGTAATCTGGTTGTTGTCAGCTAATACAAGCCCTAAATCCTTAAAATGTTGACGACCAGGTGCAAACTTGCAGTGTTTTTTGGTTGCAATTTAAATGTGACCCATCCACAGAGGAATACTAAATAAAGCAGAGCTTGTTTTCTACATCAGTGCACATCTTACGAGCAGCTGCAGTGTTGGACATATACCCATTTCTCAACTTTATTCCACAGAAAAGGACAGTCAGTGCCTGTGAGAGCAACTGAATGGACAGCTGCACAATGCTGAACTGCGAGGAAAAAAAACTGCACCCCAGTTGTATCTGATCCGGATTACTCACTTTTGCAACAGTAGCTATTCCCTTGTACCCCCTCTCAAATTGAGCCTCGCCTATCAACCTTAATGTGGACTTTAACCCACTGTGCCATGATCAGTCTGGATCACAGCTTACAATCTCATCGACTGCCATGACACACAATTACAACCCATTCAATTTACCCTGAAACTATGGAAAAGACTGAGCGAGCACTAATGATATCCCCGGACCCTCTAATTGACACTTTCAACTTTAACGCAGAAATTAAAACCACTGAATTGGCAAACTGGAAAAGAGACACCACAGCCCTGAGTACTGTATAGATTTTCCCTTTCTGCAAAACCCTTTAGAGAGCCTAGCTTCCCTGTCAGCTCAAATAAACAAGACCCACATTTTTATGTTCACTGAGTTGGCAGACGGCAAGCACTCTTGGATGAAGTAAGCTGGGTGGACTGTGAAGCCATTCTGACTTATTAAAATATGAAGACTGGGACTGCATGCTTCATCCATCATGAAATAGCCATAAGTTGGATTGCAAAAAAAAAAAGAAAAGACAAAAGTTTATCTGTCTTCTAGCAAAGGTTTTCAAAGACAAATTTCAAATGAACTGTCAGCAGACTAGCAGCTAAACCAATACAGGGCCAGAACAAGCTAGTTGTTCTTCCCATAAAGGTCATATTAACTCCTCGGTTATGTTTAGAAAAAAGGTAATGTTTGACTTTAAATAAGTGTATTTTTTACAATGGTAAAATGAGGTATAGCATGTGACATGCGCCACATGCTTTATGTGTATCACGTTCATTATAATCATGCAGTATCCCTTCATGCAATGTTTTGATTCAACTCGGCTTTCCAAATGTATTGTGTGGTATTACAACCTTTTTTATTTTTTAATTTTGCAGTGAAGATAAACATATTTTGGTACATGAATTTCTGTATATATTTGGCTACAGGGGTTGTCCCAAATAGGTTACAGCCCTGCTGACAAAAGTCACAATAATGTTACTGTAGAGTCATTGATGTTCAGTTGTTTATTGCTCAGCTGTGCCATCTGGTCACCCGATGTTGACTGCCAAATCAAACTTAATGGCAAAACAGTTTGCAGCCACAGTGGAACATGTCATAAAAAGACAGACATCCTGACTCTCACTTCACAGAAAATTAGCTGAAATAGTTTACAACAAACACAAAAACTGTGTCACTATATAAAGGAAACCATAAAACAACAGGCTGTTTGAACAAATAGCTGCTGTAAGGTGACCCTTCTCCAAATTATCTTGTCATCTGTGTGTTGAATGAAAGAATCTGAGTCATCTGTCCAACTCAAGACTACTCCAATCAAAACAGCCAATTAACATGCTGTAAGATGGTGTGTGAATTTGTGTGTGTGTGTGTGTGTGTGTGTGTGTGTGTGATGAATATTTGATGTTTAGAGTCTCACTACATACTCCTCTCTCAGATCATGACATCATGTTGGGACCAAAGATAATTTCTGCATAATACATGAGGTCACTCGTGCATCAAATCAAACTATCACTGATCCAAACCCCTGTCCTCACTACTTCTTCCTTCTGCGTCCAGATTTTCCTCCCTTTTCTCTCTTCTGTATTCTGTTTTTTCACTGTGCCATACACTAGGGGCATTGTATCAAATATTGAGTAGTTTAAAGAAGTTAGAGACTTATGGGTAGTGCAGAGGAAACAGTAAGCCTCATATAAATGCTTCATATAAAACATCTTTATCAGAAATTTATACTTTGGAAAAAACTTAAATCTAAGAATTCCTCCGTCTGAGATGTAATTCAATAACTGTCCTTGAACAACCTTGTACATGGACTGTAAATTGTTTCATTATCATTGTTTTCAGGTTGTCAGCGTGTCCGTCCATCTGTCTGTCTGTAGTACTCTCTTGAACATGATATCTCAAGAATGGCGTTAGGAAATTTCCTCAAATTTAGCACAAACGTCCACTTGGACTCACAGATGAATTTATTTGAATTTGGTTGTCGAAAGTCACTGTGACCTCACAAGCATGTTTGGCCATTGCTCAAGAATTCAAACGCTAATTACGACAACATTTCACATCAAATTTCTCACAGAGTTAAATAATAAAGTAATTGTTATTATTATTATAAATTTTATGTCTAAAAGCTCAAAGGGCAACTTTTAACGTTGACATAATAATGTTCTTTTCTGTTCCTCATTCAACCTCATATCTCAGCAACTAAAGGGGAGACATTTGGTCAGAAACTGAATTTGTGACACTAATCTTGGGTGACCACATGACACATTGCTGATTGTTTAGACCCTCTGTGCTGCTTGGTTGAAAATGTGTGTGAAGCATACACGTTTTAGAATTTATAGCTTTTTTGCAGCAGTTTTCATATTTGAAGCATTGTCTATGGTCATAGCTACATATGAGCCTGGATAGACATGGGTGTAAATTGTAAGTGGAATGGTTGGCAGAGGTGTACCATATAAGGCTGGTTAGAAAAGGTAGTGTCCTGACTATCTTATTCACAAGGATTTCATGGAAGCTACTGTAGCCTGTGAATGACATGCATAAAACACTCACAGCATGAATGAATCTGACATCATCTGAGCTTAACCACTGAATTTGATCATGTTTTGCATTAGTGCAGGAAATATGATTTCATTCTCAAAAGCAATATTCATGAACTGATAATATCTCTAACAATAACATACTATATGATGGATTTATGGGCTATATATATATTAATTTGCTTGAAAACTTTGGAACCAAAATGGGAGCTCTTTGTTATTTTAAAGAAGAATTGTCAAGTTTTGTTTTACCATTTTCTGAAAACCCTAACTAGTAATGTGAATCCAAATTATGGCATTCTACATAAAAAATAAAATAAATACCAAGAGGTAGGGCTGCAGGACATGAGAAAAAAATGCAATAGCATTTTTGAATAGTGCAATAATGATATTACTTGCAATAAAGAGATAAAGTATACTCATTTCTGCCGTTGTTTCTTCCATTGAACTGCTACAATACAACGTATTAAACATCAAATTCAACACAGAAGGCACAAATTAAATAACGAATGATAATTAAATTTTAAGGTGCAGTATAAATATCTCTAATAAACATCTCTTCTGACTGTGGTAGCACACTTGACATCACAATAACAATTTAAAGAATGGTTATATTCTGCAGCCCTACAAAGGGGTAAAACTTTTCACCATTTTCTGGAATTCTTAGTTAATTAGGATGAGGCACATACCACAGCATCTTAGCTCTTAACCAAAGCAATTTTAATTTTTGTAAAACTAAAGGTAATGTCATCCTTTGTGTGTTTAAACAGGTTTTATGACCTTGGGCCCACGAAACACTTTGCAAGTAGGCTGTATAATTTGAAAACATTTATGAATGTCAATGAGAAAAAAACACCTTTTTTCCCTCAAAAAATTGAGTTTTCGGAGATGAAAGAAGCACTCTTGACATCAGTCATGTTGTGGGTTCAAGTCCAGTTCATGCCTGCTTGCTATCCTATATTCATAATTCTGTTCTCAACTTTGAACTGCCAAAAAAACTACAAATTGCATGGAGCCAAGTTAAGCCAAGAAACCTAAATGCAAAATAGAAAGAAGCAAGGAATAGTAATTATGTGTGTGTTTTGGATGGGTATGCTTGTGTGGTGTGAAAACTGGTTGTTCAGACCCCCAACGGTGAGGCGGAGAGGAGTTGGCGAAGTCATCCTGCCTCCTTTCTCTCCACATTTCACTCTCAACGAGACGCAGGAATCAAGCTGTGCAACAGTGTGAGAAGGAGGGAGAGAAAAAACGGAGAGAGAGAGAGAGAGAAAGAGAGAGAGAACGAGAGACAGAGAGAGCATCAAACATTCTGTAATAACTGGCCCTAATTAAGACCAGAGGGAATAGGGGAGTTATTAGCTGTCATAAGCAAGTTTATCAGACCTAGAGAGAGCAGATACAAGTGTGTGTGTGTGTGTGTATGTGTGTGTGTGTGTATGAGAGGGAAAGTACTTGCTGTGTTTATGCATCTTTATGTCAGTGCATGTGTAGGAGACATAGAGATAGAAAAGACAGAAATACTTATGATTCTGTGCAGCTGTGTGTGTGTGTGTGTGTGTGTGTGTGTGTGTGTGTGCGCGCATGTGCATGTGCATGCGTTCATGCATGCGATCTGTAATAGTCGAGCAGAAGCATTCCCTCCAAACACCCCAACTGTTATTAATATGTATGCAGCTGAGAGAGATACCCTCTCATCTCCTAGCTCATCAAGAAACACACACAAACACATTATCAATCCCCATTAAACTGCCACACTCCACACACACATACACACACACACACACACACACACACACAGAGACACATGCACACAGGGCCATCTATCAGCAAACAAATAATAAGTGTTTAATGCAGTCTGAGACACTTTAGTTCATTTCCATAGAGGGAAAGCTTTTTAACTTTGGTGACTCATCACTGCGTTGTTTTATTTCTGGCTGTTTGTCTTCTACCAATTGTCGGGGTCCTCACGTTGATGAGGGCACATACATAAAGACGGGATGGTACCAAGTAACAAGGAACATTTACTCAAGTACTGTTCTTAGAAGGATACTTTGCCGATTTTCAACCAGCTTTGTATCCTAACAACATGTAAATTAACTGTGGTAAACTTCCCTCCATCTTGCCAGTGCCCACATTTTCTCATTTGCCAGCATTTCACTGGCTCTGGGGCTGAAGTATAAATACTACTATCTCATTTTTGTGAGCTTGCTGCCCGCCATCACCACAGACAAGAGTATAGGAGCAGATTGAGAGAGAGAGACCAGCCCCCCTCACGTGCTCTCAAACTCAGGCCAAACTCTGATCAAACAGTGAAACAAGGCATTTCATATCACATATACATCAAGATTCTGTTAATGCATTGTCTATTTTTTACCTAAAATGTTTTCAGAAACACTAATTTCAAAATTATTGTGTCTTTCTACTACATAGACAGATCAATTCTGTAAAAAGACTCTGTAAAAAGATCTTTCTAGCAGTGAATACTGCTGTACAATTGGACAACCTTGTACTGTAACATATTATATTGCTACTTAGTACATTTCACTGTTTCTGTATTTTTACTTAAACCTGCAGTAATTGTCACTTTGGGACAGTAAAAAACTGTAAACACAGTATTGACACATGGCCACCAGCATGTTAGCCAGCACCGGCTTATTGGCTTATTTACAAGTTAACCAGTTACTGAGCAACATTAGCTTTCATTGAGTGTCATGTTTCTGTCCACCTGATTAACTTAAGTCGGATATTAACTTCTTTAAGCTCCGTTTTTGGTCCCCACCGATTCCTGAGGGAAATATCTATTCTTTCAGCTGCCAATCATTCAGTTTGTCTGCGGTTTGGTGCAGGCAGTGCACAGTAGATTTATCTCTTTTTTTCCTGAATAGAGCTGCCTGCTTTAGCTGTAAGTGCAAGTGATGGCTGTGACCAAAATAGTTAATTTGTGGGGTGTAAAACCAAAACAATAGGCGAAATTGAGTTACAAGTCTCCATAGAGCTGCAACTGTAGAGTCGGGAGATAATTCCCTGCGGGATGTCACTGTACACATTAATTTAAACCATTGTCTACATAAGAATATTGATTGCTTTAAACTAAATCATAAATACTGGACATTGTCTTCAGAGTTTATTCACATCACAGTTGCAATTTTAGATAAAAGATCTGCATAAGTCTCACACCACTGCACACACAGATATACTGTACGCAAGCCCGCCTTTTTTTGTGTGTTGTCAGTGATTTGACATGTTTTTAAGCAGTTGGCGGTTGAGATGTTAGATGTGTTCAGTCAGTTAAGTGTCAGAGTGAATTTGAGTGGCAGAAAGATTTTCCGTAACCATATTTTAGTGAGCAAGGCTGAGTGATAGGACCTAATCTGCACTTATTAAATATATCAGCACCTGTCATTTCACTTTTGCTGCATTTGTACTGTAAGTGGCATTATTGTGAATGTACCTGTATATATCTATCATGTTTCAGTGACACCTGGCTCCACACTGGGTCTCTTACACACCTGTCCCATACAGTTAAACTTGGAAACAGGCGTTGGCTCTGAGAGTGCTGTGGTGTTTGAGACAGAATACAGCATGTTGTTCCACTGCTGTTGTAGTCATGAAACTGCCATTAAAGTCCCAGTGGAAATAAAGACAGTGCCTATTGAAGTTCACTGAACCCCAAATACAGTCCAATAATTCAGAGGGCAGGAGTCGTGTCTGCACCATATTGCTGTCAGCTGCGTTCACAGGTCACGTAAGCAAAGGAGAAAGATAAGAACTACCTGAAACTGAGGATGTATCTGCGTGCACACACAAAATATTTTTTTTTTGTTCTTTCATTTTTATGCAAATAAACAGACTGTGCCTGCTTCACATGCTGTTTTCTTTCTTTGTTTTTTCTCTTTGTCTCTCTTTATCTTTAATTTTCCTCTCATTGGAGCCACTTTCCCTGTATTGCTTTTCCTAAGCCTCACAGGGGGTTTGAACAAGCTCACTAACGCAGCACAATTATGCAGAAATTTGCCTACGCTGATAAATGTCCCTCTGTTTTTTTTTTCTACATCACACCTAAATTTACTCTCTTGCTTTTACCAACCTTCACAAACTCATATTTCCCTTGTGTATTTCCCTGTTTAATTCAGTAAATGTATTTTTTATCCTCAAATTCTCCTTTTCACATTTACCCCACCTCTCTCTCATCTTTCTTGGCCTACATTCACATCTTTTTGTGTTTGCTCTCTACCTCTCTGCTTCTCCCTTGACCATGCATTCCATTACTGTGCAGCCTCCATTGATTTGCTCTCTGGCTGAAGTGGTATTGATTACAGTACATGCTCCATTGCTACTGAACTCAGGCACTACTGCTGTGCAAAAAAAGAAATAAAAAAGTATGTATAAACACGCACATGAGCACACACCGATCTCTCAAACATCTCTCTCCTCCGTTTCTTCTGCTTTTTGCCTCCATTTCATACCCACTTCAAAACATTTGGCGATGCACTAGATCCTGTCTTTATCCTCTGCTCATCTCCACTGACACTGCATCTCTGTATTCATCGGCATATTGATTAGTTCTGCACTATCAAATACGTATGTCTCCATGTGCATTTCCTCAAGCATTGTTTTGGAACAGTTTGTTGTGAGCTGGAAAGATTCAACATAAAGAGAAATCCCCAACACTGAGATTTTTTTCCCTGGAAGGAAGGCCTCAGAATAAACCTCAAAGATGTGTAAGCACACATGAGTTTGTGTGTGTGTGTTTAGGAGAGAAGAAATGCGTTGAGAACCTCTCTACTAGTGAGATATGAATTTATGTATTTATGCTAACATGCTGAGTGCAAGGGCTTTTTAATGAGAGAAAGAGAGAGAGTGATCGACAGAGGACGGAGCCTGATGAGGCAGGAAATGTCCAAGCCTCAGTGTCGCTGGAAGTGACGTATTCACATGCTATGAAGCAGGGGAGGGAATTTGCTGATGTAGAAAACTGCTGACAGGCTCTCTGCCCGTGGACAAATCCATACATCTGTGCTTATAAGTGCTTTTCAACAATCTTCCTCTCTCACACACAATATCCTTTTCACCTGTTTTTAAGCCGCTCTTGGTGAATTGGGGGCACTGTGCAAGCAATGCATTTTGATGCCTGGGCTGTTTGATAATAACAAAAATAATACTCTTGATTATTTAGATTGATATTTAAATCACAATTATTTAACTATTATTTGATATTTTTACTCATTGGCATTAAAAACATCATGCTTTTATTGAACATTTACTCCAGTGTTTCTTTTTAACACAGCCATGACTATGTAACACATCTTTCATATGATTGTAGTTTTTTCACATTCACATAATATATAAAAATTACTACAATGATTTTAGGAATGCATAACAGTTACAGTATATAGTATAGTATATAGTGTTATAGTGTAATAATGGCAAAATGAATTTTGTGTTGGGATCAATAATTGTTACCCTGACTCAGCAGCAGTCAGACATTTCTCTTTTATTTATTTCTCTATTATGTGTTTAGGAGAGGCTGAGATTGTCACTGCAATTCAGTTTCCAAAGGGAGACTAACTTAGCTTGCTAACTTTGGGGTGAACTTGCTTTACTGTAATCAGCAGATGGCAGGCAAGACATGGGAACTTGGCTTGGGTCTTAAGGAGTTGTGGCTTTTATTCACTGACAAACAGCCTCAACTGTTCACACAATGCAATGCGGTCGCTGCAGCCTCATTGTCACAGGCGCACATGCGTTTGCTCTCCCCACTTGCATTCATTAGGGCTCGCGCTCTATCTCGCTATGCATGCAATCCAGAACCAAAATAAGACACCAAAGTTTCTAAACAGCCGGAGAGGCGGTGTCTCATGACTCACTATTTTCTACCTGAAACAGTTAGGACTTTGCAGGGATGGGCCGAGCACATCTACTAGGAAAAGGTGCGCTTGATTTACAATATAAAAGATAAAACGGAAGAAACATTGGTAGACTCGTCATGTGGCACAAAATCGTTTTATTGCAATTATCTTGCTTTGGAAATCAAGGGAAGCCACAAAACTCCCTCAAAGATGAGAGCCTTTTCTGTAGCCAATACATTTGCTAGAAATTGTCAACTCCTAGAGCAAAACAAAACCACAGCAAAAAAAATGAAAGAAATAAAGGGGCAACTTTAAATCTTGCTTGCAAAACAGCCTAAATCAATGAAATGTTGCAGCTCCCATTTGCAGAACATCTGAGGGCAGAGTTCACTGCTGGCACATAAAATATCCAACTAGATGCTGTGAATTGAAGTTTCTTGAATTATTGTTCTATAGCAACAAAGAGATGTTGCGGTGTTTGGTCAATTGCAATTTGCAATTGTGATCCCTAACCTTTCTAACTATAGGTGATCAATAACCAGTAAATGAGCTGCAACCTCTAGTGTGGCCAAAAATTTGAAATCCATCATGTATAATAATATGCAGGGCAGTGAGACAGTGGGTTGATCAGTCAGAGGAGACTAGGGGGCACGCAGGAAGTGCAGTCTCTATCGCCATTCTTGGCTGTGATTTTCATATCTCAGGGATGATGTTGGAGAGAAATGCTTGAGTTGAAGATGGGAGTCATGGGTGCAGCTATCAGATATTCAGAGAGCAGGAAGGATGTGGAAGCAGCATATCAGTCTATAGTGGATCTTAAACATCCGTATCACATAAGACAGATAATATAAGGCATCTAAACAGTGTCAGAGGTTGGGGCAAAGAGTATCACTGTTAACAAGTGCTTTGTGGCCCTACACACCTGAGAATTGACTAATGTTGTAATTCTTGAGATCGGCCTTGGTCTTAAGACTTTTCTCAAGACTACTTTTTGAAGGTTTTGGGTCTTGTCTCAAACTCAATGACATTAATACTCGGTCTGGTCTGTGTCAACAAGTACTTTAAAAAGAAGTGTTAAGTAAAGCTTGTTCCGTTAATATCAGTTCTGTTTGTATTTGTTTGCTTATTGAAAACAGGAAATTTCTCACACATAAAATTCACCACTGCAGTACCTCATTACAAACATTTTCTCATGGTACACTTAAACATACACGTACAGCATGTCAATAAACAAGGTGAATGATGTGGCCGTGTGTGTAGGAAAGTTGATCTTTAATATCTATTTGAAGAGTGCCTATGGTTTGCATGTTCCACATTTTATCGGAAGTGTGTTGTGCAGTGTAGCACTCACAGTGGTCTGGTCTTGTCTTGATCGTGCCCTGCTTTGGTGTTGGTCTTGACTTGATCTGAACCTCTCAAAGTCCTGGTCTTGTCTCGGTCTTAATACACTCTTGTCTTGGTCATGACTTGGTCTCAAATTAGGTGATCTTGACTACAACACTGGAATTGACTGAAAGTTGTTGAAAACTACATGTAAAGATTAAATGACTCTAACTGTTACACAGACATTTTGACTGCTATTGGATACTAGAAATGATGCGCAAGCTGAGTCAGTACTGAAAGAAAGAATAATATCAATAACTAAATTCGGCTGCATATACACTTTCCATTAAAGCTGGGTCTGTGCAGGTAGATCATAGGGGATATTGTTCAGTTTGCTTATTTGCACTGATAAAACTGAATGATGTTACATAGAAAAACAAATTACAAAAAAGCAAGTCCGATAAAAAAAAAGAAGAAAAGAAATCAACCTTGAATGAAGTTGGGGGGAAAAAAAGCAATCACATAAAATCAAGATGACAACCGCAGACTCAACTGAATTGGATTACACAAATTAAAAACACAGGCAGGTCACTCACTACAATGGCTGCCACTGGCCGTCTCACTCAAATCTAATTGTGCCGTTTCACTGCTTTCATTTGTGCCAAATTTGCTTACGTTACGTTTTTTTTCTTTTTTCTTTTGCTTAAGTTTTGGCAGAAAACATTTGTGCCTTTCAAGTTGAATTATGGTACCCACCAAAGCAGCACAACCCCCTCAATGCCCCCAGCAGCATGCACACCTCTGTCACACATACATTTACACAAAGCAAAGACCCATACACACACACACACACACACACACACACACACACACACACACACACAGCATACACACACACACACACAACATACACACACACACACAACATACACACTTATCGCAGGGCAATCAATAGCAATGGTGATGGATGCTGCATGCTGATGTACCCGCTGCCCTCTGACCTGTAATTGAATGTGCAAGGTTCAGACACTTTATCATGATAGGGCCATTCCCTCCACAGGTCATCAGCTGCTAAATGGTTGATAAGCCTGCACACTCTGCGTCTGCTGCTCATATGTCTGCTGTCAAAGCTATGGGCTTTGCTGACTGATTTCCGCGGAGTGTGAGAAAGCAAGAGTTTGTGCAGGAGGTTTCACTGAGAGCAAGTGTGCCTAAGAAGTCTGTCTATGAGCGTGCGTGTGGAGTAGAGAGTGTGTATGAAAGAGAGAGGGAGAGAGCACATGTGTAGAGCGTCCTCAAATCGATTCCTAATGCCTTTCTGCGTCGGTCATTTCTCAACAGAGAAGGCTCTGATGGCTCTGGAAACAAACGAGTTGGAATATCGCATCAGCGTCACTATCAGCATTCTGCCCGGTCCATGAACCATTCAATGGCCTCTAAGTTTTAACACCCAACATCATCTCAGGCATTTAACTCTTTACGACATATGCCCTGTCTGGCTTGATAACTGTTTTCAACTTGAGTTTTGTCAGGTGTTTGTTCAAAATGATTTCGTACCTAAAGCTGTGAAGCAGAGATGATACTTTAACATCCTCTTTAAACTTCACAGAAACATTTACAATAAATATATTCAGTATGGGATACAATACATAAACAGAAAACCCAGTGGAATTGAAATCATTAAAGTCCAATTTCATGTTTACAGTCACATTTCCTGCTTTGGTTGAGGAATCCCATTCAGGAAGCTCACAAAGCTGCAATAACTTTGGTAATTGGCAATGAGTCCTCGTATTAGAAACATTTCAAGTAATCATTTCAAAATCATTCAGCAGGAAGATCAGATAATTCAAACAGTAGGTGCATTGGAAACAGGTAAATTGAAAAGGAAATTAGAAACCAAGGAAATAAATTTATGTTCACAAACTGAGTTTTTCTTACATTTGCATCAGCAGTTAAATCTGGCGCTTTCTATTATTGGAGTCAGCTTTATTGTCAGCCTTTTCCTCTGAGGCATTCAACATTTCTCAGATAATAGCCACACATTCATAGTACTGTGGTGGAATAGTGATGAGATACATAGTCAATTTTTTCTCTGTTATTCTTCAATAATTGTTGTAGATTTATAATTGCCACTTGCCATTTGACAAGCATGAGAAATACAGGTTATTTGTTATTTTTAGCCAAGTAAGTAGCATGTCAGCTGGTTAGTCCACATCTTTGGTTTGGGTCAAAATAGCTCTACAATTACATGGATTGTCATGAAATTTTGTACCAGACATGCATGGTTGTCAAACAATCGATCTTTTCTTTGGTGATCCTCTGGCTTTTCCTCTAGCACCACCATTGGGGACATTTGTGGTTGCAAAACAATATTTCACCTGCAAAATGATCATTTGCATCTTACTCTCCCTGTATTACCTTGAATTCATGAAAAAAAACTTAAGTTTTTCTCAAATGTCTCCACTTTGAATGACCAAAGGTTGATTGATAAACCATTTTGGTATGAAATTGATATATTCAATACAAATGTGACCATCTCTGCCCACGTTCTTTCGTCCATCCTGTATGTCGGCATAGACACATCCAATAGATGGCACTAGAGGGAGTCAAAAGTTTCTGACATAAGCAAATATGGCAATGAAGGAGGAGGTCATAGTAATGTACCTCCTTAACAGAGGCAGTGTTGTAGATTATGGTGGTCTGTGAGGCCATTAAATACATAAAACATGTAGATGGAGGATTATTTTTACTATTACTATTCATTCTGTTTTACCATTTTAAAATGTCTTTTTAATGTCCTATGGTCGTATCTTGCTTGAAATGCTCCCGCTGGTAATTCTCCATTTTGTCTGTATTCGTAAGCCTTCAGAAAACATAAATACTGAGGAAATGAACACAGAGTAATGATGAAAGCATAGGAATCCAGCATTGAGCATAAATCATCAAGACTTCCTTCTTATTTTGAATTATGAATGTAGTAGTAAAAGGGGGCTGAGTTTAACAGCAGCAAAACTATATCACAAACATCCATTTACAAACTCTCACACAATTTATACAGTAAAATCCAAGTCTCATTTATCCAGTTAAATGCTCAGTGCCATCCCGAACTTTGCATCTTTGTTAAAACCACATTATTTGAAAATTAACTTATAGACAGTCTCATGCACGGGCAAGTAGTGTGAATGGGTAAGTGCATGCATTGGATTTCTGCCATGCGCTTCAATGCTTACATCAAGCAACACTCGTGGGTTAGTGACAGCAGAGCTCCTGGGCAATAAACAAGCTGGGAGGCAAGATTTCATTGGAGTGCATGAGCAGGCATGCATTTCCATCAGCCTCAGCTGTATTTTGTGTTTTGTGCTAATTAGCAAATGCTAGCATGCTAACATGCTAAACTGAGAAAGTAAACATAGTAAACTTTATACCTGCTTAACATCAGCATGAGAGCATTGGCACTTTGAATGGTTTAGCATGCTGATGGTAGCAGTTAGCTCAAAGCACAGAGCCACAGGCATGGGTGTGCACTTCTGTTTTGTTCTGTACACCACAACCAGCCCTACTGGATGTCGACACACTTTGTTTGCCAACACTGACAGCTCCTTTCAGGTAGAAGTTACCTGATATCATTCAAGACAGGACTCTACCTCCTTTAGGACTGCCGCATCTTCAGACAGTGTTAAAAAAGCTGAACTCAGCTGTAAATCACCATCTCTTTTAGGTTTGTCTTAATCTGCCAAGAGTATCACTATCATTTAAGTAAATCACCCTTGTGGTTTCTGGCCTTTCCTCTCTTGGTTAGGCCTCTAATTGATGCAAGTTCATAAACTGGAATATGTCCTCAGACGTCCAGAAATAGTATTACTTAATATATAACTATCAATCAGAGGTTCTCGTTTGAATTTGTAATATAGCAAGCTCCAATATAAAGAGATTTCTTATGTATAGAAGAGTAATAAAAGCTAATAATGAGCCTTCAGGTCCAGTCCCAGTATGAGACCCAATTTTTGAAATTTGCATCTAAGGCCCACTCCCTGATGAATTCATGTCCCCTCAATCACATTGATTGCCTGTTTTAGTTTGTCTGCGAGGCTGACTGGCTTGGTTTTGGGGATAATCTGATTGGTTTCATCATGCCAGACAAGATAAATTATTCACAGAAATCTGATACTACATTTAATGTTTTAAAGTGGTAGCCTTTACAAAACAGCTGCTTTTAGCTGGCTTTCCCAGTAATGCTATATAGAGGAATTGCAGCTGGCATAATGTAACACAAACACTGTTTCTTAAAAGACATATTTGTAGATTTTTACACCTTTCAGCTTGTTCAAAGAGAATTTTACAAAAAGGTTTCTGATTTGGATTGGACCTGATGTCCTTGGCAAAAGAACTAAACTTGAAGGGGATAGCATCCTTGATTCATTATTCTGGAATAACATGAAATATCAGTCAAGCCTGGGTTTCAATGAGGCTATGTGTCCTTGGTTTTATATTTACAGGGGAAACAGCCAATAGCACGGAAGATCATATTAATCATGTCATAGTCTCCCCTCTGTGTGTGTTTGTTTGTGTTTGTGTATGGGTTAGTCTAAATGTTGTTTTGCCCTGGGTAGCGGCCTTCGCTACGTTGTGTTATTTCAGGATCCGCTTTCTACACACATACACACGCAGGATTTAGCAGGACATTTGGAGGAGAGTAAACAGAGAATATTTCATCAGCTGTGTGAGCTGGCAATATTTGGGCCTGCGGTAACAGCATTACAGTCTATTTGTTTGAGGTAGTGTGTGTGTTGGTGTGTGTGTGTGTATCAGCAGTGCCAGAGCCTGTGGTGGTGTGGGAGGCAAGCTCACCTGAGTTGGTTTGTTTGGAATAATAAGCCTGTATACAGCATCTCAGATGCTGAAAAATACAGTGGGTGCAGGAAGATTAGCCATGTAGGAACATCTGCTCACCATGAAGTAGTAGCTATGAAGTGTTATGGACCACGCTTACTAAATCTAGTGAAAAGTAATTTGTATATGGAAGAGATGGGGGGAAAAAATAGTTTGAGATAAATGACTGCAATGCAAAAAAAAAAGAAAGAGGGTGAAACACCAAGCTAAAACTGATACTCCTACTGCCAGGTTATTCTCAGTCCTGCATTGAAATGCATTAACACTGATTGCTATGGAAACTTTTTATTGTGAGATAGACCTAGCAGTGGACCATGCATGGTTTCTTTTAGGGCTGAGAAATTAATTGAAAATCTATTGAAACTGTCATTCAGAACCTCTAACCGACGTAATCTTTCCCATGTCAGTTATGTAGATTATTTAAAAGTTCTGTTAATCCTTTCCCCACCAGGGTTGCCAACTCTTCCACATCTGTTGTGTGTTTCACGCCTTTGGGCTCTGTCACGTAAAGGAAAATCTCACGGCAAAACACTGCGACAACAGAAGTGTTGAACAATCATAAAATGCAGTGAACGACAGCTGAGTCGTACATGCTTCTACGTTTCATTATCGTGGATCAATCCACTGATGGTCTGGCAGCAGCGGAGTGAGAGAGACAAACAGAGCAGAGCTTCTCCTCACAGCACTCAAGTGTCTGAATGAACAAACAGACAAATATTCAGCAGTGGAAAGTGACTTATTTAGACTTCTCCAGACTACTTTGTCTTAGTGTCAGGTTTAGTCAGACTTTGGATGGAATTATTTAGAATCTCATCCAGTTGCTCGTGCTGAGCTCTCAATATTATTACCAAGGGCGGATGTAGTGATTTGGGGGCCTGCCTTATTTTCAGCCTTTCCCTAACTGGGAATGTTGGCAAGCTGTTGGCAGCTGTAGAGGAAGTAGCTCCTGCAGTCAGGAGAGGTTGGGCAGCACAATGTACTTACAAACCAAAAACGAAAATAATAATCGTTAATTAAAAATAATAGAGGTAAAATGTCCAATTAATTGTGATATTTATTTGAGGTATAATCGTCCAGCCCTAGTTTCTTTATGGATGCAGCCCATTTCATCTAAAGTAGGTTGGAAAAACTAAAGACATCACTGAAACTAAAGGGACTAATGAACGGGAAGATTTAGAGAGAGAGGGAGAGAGAAAAAAAGAGATGCAGCTCCAAACCTCAAATCTATATGCGGCGGTTGGTGCTGATGTTGTGGTGGTGCGCCACAAATAAATGAATGCGTGGGATACCCTGTACAGTATTAAGATACTATGAAACTAAGACAATATTTAGTCTCATATCAGTCTATCAATATAAAACTGATATTTTATTGACTTATGTCCCTTGTTTTATTTACTAGTCATATGTTCTTAACTGGCTTTTAATGATTTAGCATACATTTTCTTCTGCTTTTCTGCAGAGTTGGAGGGTGTGTGAAGACACTGGCTATGCTTGGAAGACGAGACTTCTGTAGTCCTGCATATTACCATGACTAACGCTAAGACAGCTGATGGTAAGTAAATACTTAAAAAAATGTTGACTTTCTGATTTGTTAAACCATCAGATCTCGTATTCCATTTGTACAGTGTGCACTGCCATTAGTATATAATACAGTATATCATGTGTGATTGCATTTTCCAAGAAATTGCCCAACTTTATTGCAAAAAGCAAATACATAAGCAGGTATAAGGCTGTAGGTGTCATGTATTTCTGCTATTTTACAGTTGTGTTAAGCAGGCACTGGCTCACAGCTTAACCTACCTGATAGGTGATGTGCGCAGACATCACATTAAAAATGGATCGTAAAAGAGTTTAGAAGATTAGAATGACATCTCTTCTGAGCAGCATTTGCTTTGTATTCATCCTTTGACTTCATCAACTTCCTCGCTGTCCCTTCCCTCACCCTCATGTAACACCTAATAGTCTCCTTCATTCCTGTTCGTAATTAGGTCCCCTGACACTTTCCTTACTGTCCAGCTGCGAGTGTGTGTGTGTGTGTGTGTTTGTATCCTTGTGCTGTGACGTTGATGAGGAACACGTACACCAGTTATCAAATCAGAGGTACTACTTGTCCCTGCTGTATTGAGAGTTTAAGTGTGTTTTGCATCTTCCTTTGTGTTTGAATGTGTGTGTAGTGTTTTTTAGCATGGCTATGCAAGTTGCATGGTAATTTTGCCTGTGTGTATGTGTGCGCGCGTGCAGGTATGTGCATGTGCCTTATGGGCATGTGTTTGAGACGCAGACAGTGAGAGACACAGCAAAGAGAAAGTTGAAGGACAGTCCACGTTCTTGGATAAAAAACAACTCTGTATTATACCCAAAAGGTTCAAAAAGTGCTTTTTCTTTTCTCCAGTCTGTCACATGTAGCTTCATCCCCTGCCTGTGGGGGGCAGTGTGATCCCAATAATCCTGGTGACACTCTGGGATTATATTAATATCCCAATTCAGTAGTACAAAAGTATTTTGGTTAGAACTGCAAGACATCATTGTAACTAAATTTTGCTCAGACAAAAGTATGTAGGTTTTGTTGTTGTCATTCTCCTCACTGCTGAATACTTAAGGTTTGAGAACATCCTCACCCAATATTAGATAAAGGTTTGTCACAGAAAGAGGAGAGAGTTCAGATGATCTTCATGGCTTAGCCCTTAGATAGGATGGAGACAGGTGGCATACAAAAGTGTCTTTTTTCTAGTTGAAGTTTCAGCACAGAAAGCACTGAGCTGTTTAGGACCTCAGTGGATTAACTTCTCTTCCTTCGCGCTACTTGTAAAATCCCAGACAATTTGTTTGTTGTTTATTTTCCAATGATGTGTTTTCTGCTGAATGCACTCTTCCAAGCACGTGTTGATCCTCTGCCTCTTGTCTTATGAATATCTACTATAAGAAGTTGTTGTATGGGTGACATAGGGTTGCCACCACATTACATCAGTGCCACTGTTAAGAGCCATTCTTATACCGAGGAGACTGTTCAAAGTTGGGTGATTTAAGGATCAAGTACTTCCTCTACATACAAATGATATGTCTACCATCTTAGGTTAAGGGGTGTGGCAATATGATGGCATATATCATGTGACAGGAGAGATCTGTCCAACGGTTCTGATTTGGCAATACCGTTTTTGGGAGCTAATCGGGGCAAGCTGTGCAGCTAATCAGGGCTGGATTATTGCGGAGGAGAGTGAAATTGTTAGTACAGAAACCCATGACACTTATATAATTGTTCCCAGGAGCCTAAAAGCTTGAGTTTTTGTATGAGAGTTTCAACTAAAAGAAGAAAATAAACAAGTGTAATAAAATATGATGTGATTATTTTAAACCATTTCTTAACTTAATTTTCAGATCAATTATTGTATCATACCTTCTGTTATCGTTACATGTACATATACTAGGATAGAGGATTTTGACCATATTGCACACCCACATTAGATTGTGTCTTTTATCTGATAGACTTTTATGTGGTAGTCATTGTGGCATACGAACTTGCCAAAATAAATCTTGATTTCAATCCAGTGTTTTTATGAAGTACAGAGATGACCCTCTGTAGGGTTGACGGAATTTTATTTTATGATAACATAGCCTATTTTTGTGAACGTGATATCTCAAAAGGCCTTGATATTTCCTTCAGATTTGGTACAAATGCCCACTTTGACTCCAAGATCAACTAATAAGATTTTGTTGGTCAAAGGTCAATGTGACCTGGTACCCATCTCATTCTTGTGAACAGGATATCTCAAGAATGACTTTTGGGAATTTTCTCATATTTGCACAAATGTCCATATGTACTCAAGGATGAACTGAATATAATTTGGTGGTTAAAGGCTGAAGGTCGTGGTGATTGTAACCTCACAAAATGTGTTTTTAGCCATAACTCAAGAAGTCATATGCTAACGCTGACAAAATTTCACACAAATGTCTGATAGAATAAAAATATGATCACATTTTATGTCTAACAGTTCATAGGTAAACTTCACTAGGACATCATTATGCTATGCAAAAACACTTTTCTGGCCATTTTTTAATGCCATGGCTCTGGAACAGAAACATTCGGGATCAATTCAGTTACTGAATTCGTGACACCAGTGGGTGTCCATCGTGAAACTGTGGCGATTGTGTAGATCTTTTGTGATGTTTGATTGAAGATGTGTGTGAAGCATCCATGTTTTAGAATGTGTAGCTAACATCTATATTTGAAGCATTTTCTACTGTCATAGCTACATATGAGTCTGGACAAAATGCAATGCAATGTAACTGCAACTTGACTGGTTCATAGAGGCACTGAACTGCAAGGCATTCATTTAAGTTTAATTTCTTACATGTTTAACTCTCAGCTTTGTTACAATTAAACACAGGGTACAAACAGGTAACCTCTCTTCCCTTGCATCCCTGAGGCAAGGAGCACAAAAGGCAAACTGTGAAACCATCTTAAAATCCCTTGATGTACTTTGGCATAAAGAATATCTAGGGTCAGCTGTAAACTGTCCCGCTTCTCCTCCACAAAATATAGCTTTAAAAAGCTGCTCCAGGCTGGTCTTTGCTCTTGCTGTGCTCTTAACCTGTGACAAAATTCCCAAACAGTCAGGGGTATGGCTTGAGGATGCAAATCACTGCATTAACTCTCCATGGCTTATGTGTCTGGTGATGAAGAAAACAACAGTGGGTGTCCTGCCTTGAGGCAAACAGACCCACTGCCACTTTTTTTTTTTAACTGAGTCCAGATTTGACTCACCCTGACTGGATACTTCATGTCTGCTGTCAGCCTCCCACTGGACGTGGTGTCAACCCCTGTGTTTTTTAGCCTCAGAATATCAATCCCCTTTTTCAGGCACCAACGCGTCCTAGCTATATCTTTTTACAGCAGCAGTGGCATGGGTTGAAATGTGCTCCTTTGCTAAGAAGCTACTGCTGACGTCAAGATATCCCATAAGACGAGGTATACAGTAGATCCAGCAGCAGTTCCTTATATCCTCCAGGAAGTTCAGCCTCACCAACAAGGAGGACAGGATGGAAGAGGTGGAGGAAGCTGACAGAGCTAAACAAAATTCAAAGCCCACTGGTCCCTGCCCAGCAGTATGTCTTCCTCCTCCTCATCACCATCAGAGAAAGGGAGAAGCAGTGGACCTGCACTGTTGGCAACCAAAATGATCAAGCTGTTGTAAGACAGTCTCAAGGTATAGCTCTCTTAGTTTCCTGTTGTGTTTCTGTGCTGAGGAGATGTGGATAAAGTGTAGGGTTAGCACAGCCAATATAGCACCTGTGCCCATCGGGATAAATGGTCTCATCCTGATTGACTATGTAGATGCAAATTGTATTTTTTGGAGGTTCAAAGTTGAAGACTTAAAGGAGAGATTTACCATGTTTTAAGTAGATATCCAAATAGTATTGATGGTAAATATGGTCAGTTAATAAATTCCTCTGTGTGTGCTGTATTGACATAGAATCTGACTTTTTACAGTACATGCACAAAGATGCATTGCATCCAAGCTCCTGACACTTAACCCCCAAATACTCCCCAAACCTGCCCAGCACGTGGAGGTGCAACGCAGCTTTGTTTCCAAAAAGTAAAGGCATCTGAAATAACATGCCTCAGTATTCGACCAGAACGCCAGAAAAAAACCAATAAAAAAAACGACAACAGACTACACTACAGTGCTGTCAACATCCGGCATGCCTTACTGTCCAATGCCTGGATACTGTGTGACACACACCACCACAGTCAAACCTATTACTTTGTTGGCCAAAAACAGCATAAGGTGACAAAAATACTCACTCAGCGATCATCTGACCTCCCAGCCTGCCGGTTGTTTATTCCAGTTTATCTTCATGATCCTGAAGGTCTTCCATGAGCCAGCCATGTCCTCAGCCAGTCATCCAATATTTGTCCAATAGGGACAAACCCAGTAGTTCACCTGCTGGGACGGGCATACCATGAATTAAAGGCTATGTCCTTTTGTAAAGGCTGGGGCGTCACCTTATCTCTCGCTCCATCCTGCTCCAATTTCGCTCCAGTACCGCTTACACCATGCATCTGAAGCATGTCTGACCCAGAGAGTAATTTAAAAAGGAAGTTTAGAAGTCATACAGTACATACAGGTGCACTATATCTGTAAAAGTAACAGATGACAATGATATGGCACAAGAAAAAGAATGTAGTGACATCGTTTCAGTTGGTAATGATTCCCTCTGGAATTGCATTTACAAAAAATACGAAAGTGTACTGAAAAATCGGAACGTGCAATGGCATGTAATTGGAGTTGTGATTGACAACAACATGATAAAAGCACTGAACCTCCTCCATGGCACTGAGGAAGAGGATAGTGAGGTGACCGCGGGTGACAGTAGCAGCAGTGCTGAATATGAGGAAGAGGAGGATGAGGCACCACCTGCGCTCTCACAAGTCAAACAAGCTAAAATTAAAATGCAAGGCAGACATTTTTATTCTCTTTTTCTGGAGCGATCACTGAGCGATTCGAGTGGAGTGGGGTGAAATCTGAGTGAGGGGTGGAGCAATAATAAGCGGAGCAGCCTGCATCGCCTCCGAGAGCAGGCAGAACGTACAGCTCCGTGCGCAAAGAGCAGGAGTTGCTCCACTCCGCTAGACTAGAAACACAAGCAAAACTTGTAGTTTTTCTGTGTATCACTGACGTCACCAGTTAACGTAAGTACAGCAGATCTGAAGCAGCGCCCAGGGACACAGACAACACAAGAAATAATATTTTAAATAAACATTTTCTTTCAACATCTCCACTATAGAGATTAAATTGTGTCTTGGATATATGAGGCTTTCACTGACCAGGAAAAAAAAGTGACAAAGATGAGGGGAAACAAGAGCAGGAAAAGAACACTTCACAGTATTTTGATATGCCCCCATATTATCCTTAGTGCCCCAGGGGGGTAGAACCTTTGTGAATGCTCCATTGCTCTTTTAAATCCCCTCGATTACCGTGTCTGCATTTCAAATGCCGCTGTACCAAGTACACTACTCCTGCAAGCCCCAAAGCCTTAGGGCAAGAACTACTGCGCACTAACCGGGGATTATAGGCTTGTATTTGCCATTTTCTCCTTGTTATTGGTGTTCAGTGAATAGCTCCATTTCCCATGTAAGAAAGTTTCCGACTGTACGAGACTGAGCGGAAATATCTCTATGCATGGTGATGCATTGGGCAGCATGCTGAATTATTGATTGGTTCCCATGGATGATGATGATGGTGATGAGACTTTGTAGTATGCTGGGTTAGCTCTGGGGCAGGCGCTTTGATTAAGAAGAGTACCCCTCTTCTCCTGCTGAGAGAGAGGAACAGCGAGAGGGAGAGATCGGCACAGGCGAAATCTAATACATTTATCAGCGGACAACAACTCTCCAAAACATTTAGACGAGAGAGGGAGAGGAAGGGGAAATAAAAAAGATAGTAAAGGGAAAGGGTGCATGTAGGAGATGTATAAAAAGTGAGAAAAGGGGCTGATAAAAGAAAAAAGAAGAGGGAAATAAAGGAGGAAATATGAAGCATACAAATGGGAAAACCCCACTGTCAAGACAGTAAATGTTTTACAGTCTATGGGAAACTACTCTGGGCGTTCAGCCCAGTACTGCCTGGGCTGACTATGAGAAGGTTGAGTCAATTTTTTTTTGCAGAAGTAACCTCACCTGGTTGATGTAGCACCACCACTGTGGAGTGCTGTTCAGTTTTCATATCATTCTTTATCTTCCTGCTGTAAAACTTGAAAAAAAAACAAGAAATAATTTGTCTGCTCTCAGAAATCCCAACATTGAAAAAAATGTTATGGTACCAGTTTTGGTTTTTAGGTGACATCTGCATTGAGTAACGAAGTACTGGTGTGGCACATTCAGAATGTCAAGCTTATTAGAAAAAAAAGTTAAATTAAGAAATATAAAAATACATAAATAAATAAAATTGTACAAGGATCAGAATTACCATAATGAATGTGGGGTTTCCTAATACATAATGTGTTTTGGGTTTTTTTACACAGGGTCCAAAAACAAAGAGAACACTGGCACTCAGATAAATGTACTTATGTACTTTTAATTCAGGAAAAATGAACAGAAATGGGCGCATTTCAGCCCCAGAACTATTATCAGCCAATTTTTTATATTTTTGTACCAAGGATTTATTGGCTTGATTTGAGCTAAAACCAGAACTTGGGTTAAAAATAACACCAGCAACAAATGTGATGAAATCTCCAGATTGTTTTCAGCTTTATTAAACCTTTTTATTAAACATTTTAATGATTCATTGTTTAAATCTGTGGTATCTTGTTTGACCTTTTTTATTATAAATTCTTCCCATCTCTGCAAGTACAGTTCAGCAGCTGCATAACTTGCCACTTCATTTTACTAGATTTAGTTGTGAATTCAATCTCCTAATAACATTTAAATACAATGAAAGCATCATTAACTCCTTGTTCTTCTTCCTCTTTTTCTCCTTTCTCATCTGTTGGTTTCTTCCCTCCTTTCCTCCCTTTGACTCTGCAGCTTTACACCTTCTCGTTCTGTTTCACTTGTCTCATTCTCTCTGCTTCACACTCTCTTTTACCTCAAGTTGTTTAAAAGACACTGGGGGTTTCTGTCTAAATTAGAGCCAGTCAATAGAGAGAGTGTGCCTTAAGGCAAGAAAAGCTGGTACTGTGCTAATATATCTTAGCACTGATTATATAGAGCAAATAAATGTGTGGGAGTGGGTGTCTGCATTTATGTCTATGTACTGTATAGTGTGTAATGAAACTGGATGTGAGTGTGGTTGCAAGGTGCAACGCCAGGTGGAGGTGGGCTTGGCTTCAGTAATGAAATTACATGAGCTCCTTTCATCTCCTTGACGTGCAGCAGACAGTTTAATAGGCAGCAAGTCCAGGAGGAGAAAACTGTTTGGCTGAACGTGCACCAGCCACAAACATAAACATACTGCACCCCAAATAAGGTTCAATGAATCAGAAGAGGTGGCATGGTGGTGTAGTGGTGAGCACTGCCTGGGTTCAAACCCAGGGTGTGTGTGGAGGCCTTTCTGCGCAGAGTTTGCATGTTCTCCGTGTGTCACCGTGGGTTTCCCCGGGGGTCTTCAGCTTCCTCCAACAGTCCAAATACATGCAGGTTAGGTTAACTGGTGACTATAAATTGGCCATACATGTGAATAAGCATGAATGAATGACAACAAATGTAAAGTAGAGGCCAGAACAAAATTTGAAGCAAAATTATTTAAATATGTTGAACACCTCATCAACACAGCCTCAGCATGTAAATAAATTCCCTCTGGTACGCATTGATGCATTGTATTGGTCTAGGGCTTGTATTTTGAAAGATAAAAAAAAGGAAAAAGTGGAGCTAATGCACTTCTTTTTGACAATGAGAGAGCCATAAAGAGTTTGTCGTCTTGATTCAAACTGTGGGGCTACATGTTATTTCATAACCTTCAAGTATGGGTTGGCAACAATGCTAGCTTGCGGCAGACAGGTGGTAAGTGATAGGTTAGTGGATCAGCTGATGTCCCGAATGTTAAACAGTGCAGCAGTGGGACACAGACAGCAGAGGAGCAGTAGAGCCAGACACCTCTAAATGACACCAAAACACAGCAGTGACTCTCAGCATCGAGACTCTCACATGACTATTTTGGTACAAACATTCACCCGCTAGTGTGATTGATATCTCTCCAAGATTTACTCGCCAAATTGAGAATCTGCCAGCATTTGGCTCTTGGCGAGTGTTAATTTTGGGCTGGCAACCTGTCCATGGTGTACCCTGCATCTCACCCAATATGAGCTGGAATAGGCTCCAAATATTTTTATTGAGTCTCCTTAGAGTCCAACAACTTTGTGGAAGAGTCAAACTAAATCACTAGAGTTGTTCTGCAGTTGTTACAACCTGATTCCAAAATTGTAAGAAATAAGAACCACACGTAAACCAAAATAAACGTGTTTAATTAAAGCAATGAAATAGAAAATTACAAATGAGGTGTAACAGTAGGCGAATCATTAATGCCATCAGTGCCTGTGTGAATGAAATGAAGTATGTGATTGTTTTGAAACAAAAGAACAATAAAGAGCAAATGATGTCAATTTGTGGTTAGGAAGACATTAAGATGATCATGCATGGTGTCCTGAGCCCAGCCTACTCTGGTGTACACCATTAACTAGTTCTCCTTTCTTCCCTCTGACTTCTTGGAAGGAGCAACCAAAATAAAAACACAAACAAGAACATAGCCAGCCAGAAAACACTGATGTCTGTGCAAGTAGAGATTTTCACACAGTTGTAATCTTAAACAAAATCAATCTTCAGCTGTCCCTTCAAGCTATTTGTCTTTATCTCACTATCTCTGTCTTCCATTTCTGGAAACCTCAGAATATCACCCTATACGTGTGTTCTTATTAGATTGCAAATGACTCTGCAACAAAGGCACGGACAATTGCACACAAATATGCTGACTCACATGTATCCCTAATCTCATGCTGCACTGTGTGTAGGCTCTAACATATATCTCATTAATGCGACACAGGGCTGGTCTTTGCTGTCTGTTTTCATGTATAGCTGTGTGCATGTGTGTGCATGTGTGTGACTTTGCAGATGTAATCCATGTTGAATAATTCGAGTGTGTGTGTATCTGTAATTCATGATGAATAGTCTCTTACATATGACTTTGATTAACTTCCACTGAGGTCCAATTGCAGAGGTCAGCCAAAAGGCCAGAAGCTGCTCAAACTGTCAAGAAGCATGACATACACACACAGAGGCAGGGAGCGAGAGAGATCTCATTTTTCTTTTCTGCATGATTTCTCTTATTTGTCTACACCATATGTGTGGCGAGGAGGTACAACCATGACCATTGCATTAAAGTGCAAATTTTGCCTTATGAAAAATTACTGACTTCTCCCTGTTTTTGTGGTTACGAGCCTAAGTTTAATTTCTCGCAATGGTTACCAAAAGTTACAAAAGTTCTTGTTTCTGCTGGAGAGAGGCTTGTCTCTTAGCTTGTCACTGTATTTATATGCTACATCTTAAAGGAGAGCGCTTTGTTCAGCTGTGAAGGTGACTAGAGTTACAGTCTGTGATGGAGTGGAAGTGGGGAGGGTCTAGTTTGGGAGAAGCGTACCCATTCACTCACTTACTCCCGTTTCCCTCTTATACATCTTACTGCCTGTTCCTCTTGCTCTCTGAAAACTGTCAGATTTTTCTGTTTTAAATTTGATCAAAAATAAAATAGAAGTAGTCTAATATTTTATGTGTGAGTCACAGAAATAAGTCAAAATCTTGTTGACTCAGTGTTTGTCTTAATTGTCGTGAATAATGATCATATCATAAAGGGCAGTTATTTCCAGTTTTGTGGGCACATCACTGATCTGTGGATACTCAGACTGATGATAAACCAATTATAGTAATAGATTTAATAAATACAAATTAGAATATCTATTTCAGTGTCAGTTTAAAGACAATGTTTTGTTTTTATATGCAAAGACTTTAGAAATAATAAAATATTGGAAAAAAAACAGGAAAGGAAGACAGGAAAAAAAAGCAGCAAGACTAGGAACCATCTGATGGTAAAGTCAAGACAGACAGAGAGAGGAAGAGAGCCAAGAGCATGAAATGAGGGAGAGAAGATTGAAAGAGTAACCTCGATTATCTGTGCACTTATCTCTCCACTCAGTCCATTTCATTCTTTCTTTCAACACTCCTCTCCCTTACGTCAAATGACTTAGCCCCCTGCCTGCATAATAAGAACAGAACGTGTTCCTCTTTACCCCCCATTTACTGGCAGGACAGTAACTTATATTTCACGTCTGAGTAGTTCTAAATGATTCATCATCATCCGCCTGCTTATCAAGCCGAAAGAACATGAGTTCACATTATAAATTAATCACAATAATGACTGGAAGAGAAGAATGGACATGTCCGAATCAAAATGAACGAGTTCAGGTGATATACTTTTCTTGCTGCTGATGTTAGTGATGTCAATTTAAAAATAGTATTGTTACAGTAACCTGAGATTTTAATTGGTCGGACCTGTTGCTGTACAAAAAGAACAGCATGCCGAAGATTTGTGGTTGTGTGACAACACAGCAAGCTTCACGGTGTGTGTGCGAGAAAATATATTCTGAGGGAAATGCACGGACACACACTGAAAATCCACCTGTATAATCAGACAATAAACAAACTCTTACGCCCCACCTGTGCACAGCAACATACCTCCTGTTCATTCTCAAAATAGCTCTTTACCCTGACTTGAACCTAATCCTAAACTCTACACAAGTCTCAACTCAACACAGTCCCCTAAAGCACTCCGAGTTGACAAACTGTTCCTGCTTTGGAGTATTTTCTTCATCCTTCTATGCTTGTGAAGACATCTTGTCCTCATAACACACACATACACACCCCTTTCACGATCCCTATTGTCTTTCCCCTCATTGCTCCGTCTCTTCTCGTATTTTCTCATCTCACTCTATCTACTCCTTTATGATACCCTTTCTATCAAACTCTGTCACTCTCTTCCTCTCTCTGTCAGTTTCTATCCATTCTCATTCCCTCGCTCCTTTCTTATCTGGCTCTTCACAGCTGTCTGCAGTGTCATTCACACTTTACTGAAGACTGTGCTGCAACTCAGCCCCCCCCCCCACATCCATCAGCCTAACATACCTCCCTTAGGGGCCTGCATTTGCTATCCCATAATTCTTTGCTGTGGTCCTCTGATGATTGCCACTTCCTTGCTGTAGGTCTTGATGCGACATCCACTTTTCTAAGGTCACCTTGTATGGGCATTTTTTTTCTGTGAGTGACCTGTACCAACAAATTCACTTGTTTGTGTTTGCATGAGTGCATGTCCTCTATGTCTGCATCTGTCTATGTGAAAGAAGTGAAAACCATGACACTACACCCGGGTTTCTATGCTTGGCATAAACCTCATGATACATGTCAGTACATGTGTAGATGACGTAAAGGTTGTTTATGGCTCCATAAATAAAAAATATGGCACCAGTAGTCCTGTCTGTGCACCAGCAAAGCCACACGGTGGATTTACATTGTGCGTTTGACAGGTTTGCCAGCTGGCCTTCCTCAGAAGCTTACATAATACGTGACTTAGGGTTGGGTGATATATTGATTATACTGGATGCATCATGACTTGTTCCATGTGGGATTTGTAGAATGGCTATACTGGATATAAATGTTCTGCATAATTTTTTAAAAACCGCCAGCTTGAAAACTGCTTTGGTGTTTCAGTTGCCTCGCTCTTTCCTGTGACTGTCTCCCTCTCACAAACACAAAAATAAAAAAAATAAATCTCACAATCTCACGAACATAACTTGTCACTTGCTGGTGAGGTGTGTGTTTTTGTATCTGCAGGGCTCCAGAGTGTGACTATTTAGCTGAATTTTGCAACCATGGAACACTGTGCCACTTGCGAGTGGTAAGTTTGTTTCCCACCAACTGTGAATAAATCCACATATTTGACAGTGTCACTGTAATGATTCAACTTTCCCCCTCGCTGCTAACAGTTAACACAGCTAACTGTTAACCAAAAGTTTCAAGCGCACAGCAAAAACATCAGGCTAGAAGATGAGCAGGGTGCTTCAAAATCAAAGCACCAGAGGTTCCACTTTGATTTACTTTATGATAACAGTACTTTGTTGAAAACTATTATGACAATACTTTAACTTTATTTTAACAGTACTTTATTTAAAGTAATTACAACAGTACTTGACTTTACAATAACAGCACGTTTTTAACTTTATTATAATAGTATATTAACTTTAGTAGAACAGCACTTTATTTAACTTTTACTATTACAGTACTTTATTTACCTACAACAGTACTTGACTTTACAATAACAGCACCAATTTAACTTTATTATAATAGTATATTAACTTTATTATAACAGCATAACAGTCCTTTATTTAACTTCACTGTAACCGTAGTTTTAGTAGTTCAGTATGTTAGTAGTTTCAAGAGATTTTAATCGAGATATATATTGTGTATTGCAGTATAACCTAAAAATATTGCTACATTATGTACAGGCCATATCCACCATTCCCACCTTGACTTAATTTGTTGTGATCTGGAACCAGTGATTTGGCATTTTCTTTAATAAAAAAAGTGGAAAAACTGTAATATTTAATATAATATATATCTGTTTTGACATTGTTAAGATTTCCCATTATGGTTGACAGTAAAATGTTTAAGTTTGAATTGTTACATTATAATATGATCAAGTATTGTCACTTTTCTCACATATTTGAACAGCACCCTTCCTGTTCTCTTGATGTAATAGCTACCCCTTCTCCCTATTTAGTAAAGGCTGGATCAGGTCTGATATCACCGTCAGATGTCTGACTGTACAATTTCATCATCTCTGCACTGCACCTGTAGATAGCATTTGAGATCAAGTGTATATCACATTTCTCAATATACTGAAATATTTCTGTAGCACTGCTGTCATTGATAGTTCTTATCAGATAAAAGATATAAAATTGCTTTTTTTTTAAACTGTTTTGTTGACTTTTATTGATAATTTGAACTAGCATATCATGTTTTCTGGCAAGTCATGAGGTGATGACAAACATCACATTCGTCTCTTATGATTATTTCGTTACAAACTGGTATGGTGGTCACCCACATGATAATACATGGTTTGGTTTGCTTTTCCAGATATGATCAGCCCACCAACACTTGTCCTTTCTGTTTGTCCCCTAACCAGTAAAGTAGTAAAATAGCAGTAGGGGCATCCGCTGCCTGCAGATTTAAAGACTTCAAACAGAAACAGGCAGGACTACAGAACAGCAAGTGGGTGGATGCTCTAAAGAAAACATAGCAATAGATCATTGTTTCTGCCAGTGAAGACATCAAGCTACATTTCTGTATATAAATATTGCAGAGTTGTAATGTAAGAACAAGAACGTCAGGGGAGACGTAAAAATTAAATGTTTGTCTCATGTTTTGAAACCAGTAAAAGTGAGTTGTAGGATTATTGTCATGTGTCATATCTTATCTATTATCATTCATTCGTCAAACATTTATTGCAATGTTGTATATTCACACAAGAAACTGTGACATTCAGATTAATTTGATTTGTTAGGCTTTTTATAGTCTTGTGAGGATTCTCTTACATGATCCGTGGGGTCAACATAGGGTTTCATATATGGGATGGTTTAACAGAAATGATTGTATTCTCCACATTTTCACAGCCACTGTTGCAAAACGAGGCTGTCATATTTGAAGATGTGATTAGAACATGTTGGTGTTTATGCTGTCTATTCTCAGAGCATTGTTGCTGTGATTGTACTTGTATGGTCTTGCGAGATGAATTTAAAGCATATGTTTTAATCAAAGAAATGATTAATGCTATCTATCAGAATGACCTCAACAATGACTTTTTCTAAGGTGGTGGGAGAAGAGGGAGGACACCTGGGAGCCAGCGGCTCTTTTACTAAGCAAGATGTGATTTGAGAATAAGCTCTGCTCATGCATAAAACACAAGCAACACACACGATAGCTTAATAAAATATTGAATTGGTTTTCACTAGAGTATGTGACTCTATTTCTTAGCCCTGCTGCCATATGCTGTACATTAGGATTACCATCCACAGCGGTAAGCAAGTAATCAAAGGTGTAAACTGTATTAATGATGTAATTAAGACAGGATGTGATGTGATTCAACAGCACCAAATGACTTTTCTTTGCACTACTGTGTAAATACCCTATATTGTTCACTTAAGCACATGGTGTGCTTGTGATGATAGAATGCTTATTATCCAACCAATACAAAAAAAAGTTTATAATCACAGCTATCATTGAGAGAAATGTTTTCCTCTTATGATGCAGTAAGCTAAAATGATAGTCTCCTATTATCAGACGATGTGCAGTCAGGTAGATGCCACATATTACCGAATGACAATGCAATCATGGACCTTTGAAGCCGCCTAATTTCGACAATCTTGTTTTTAATGGCAAAAACACACAATGTATACCTAGACTTGCCAAGAAAACAATAACCTGCCAACAAATGTTTACTGACATTTTGAACAATAGATGTGAAAATGTTAATTCACTTTTTTGAGTCAGTTTGCTTTGGTTCCAGTTTGCTTCGCTGCCAAGAAAGCAAAGAAGTGCCATTCTGCTAATGCATGGCAATGTTAATGGGCTGAATGGTCGTTATGTCTGTAAATGTCAGGAAAGAACAGGAGTGAGCTTTATAGGTTATACAACTATATACTATGTGAAGCTTTGAGTCACCTGGCTAGCTGGTATCTAGGTAAAGGGATATTTGAAATACTGGTAAATTCCGTATCATAGCTCAGTACTTGACATGCTATTTATCTTACAAAAATCAAAGTGTAGACAATAGCTGTGTTTTCAAGAACATATTTTATGCACATTTTGGAGAATTGCATTTGAAAAGCTGTATGGAAATGACAAAATTTGTCAAAAACTAAATTACACAAAAAAGTTTTTACACTTGCTTTAGGTGATTTTTGCCTTTGTCAAATATGAGTTGATAACTGGCATATGGAAATGCCTTTGCAAAAAAAAAAAAAAGTTCTGACATAGCAAGCATCTAACTCGCATGACTGTTCAGCTTTTTTTCTCTGTTTGTGTTTGTAGTTGAGGTTTATAAGCCAGCCTATATTTATGCAGATAGTAAAACAAAAACCACAGAGGCTTCATAGTCTTAACCAGCATGAACCAGGACAGAAACACACTTTTGTTTTTCCACAGTGGCAGCGCATCATAGCTTTACACTTTTCACTTTTACCTTTCACACTAAAAGCCCAACTTAAATTTGCTTAGAGCTAACTCAAGAAAATAGTGTCTTGAATCATTAGATAAATGTGTTGTCTCCAGACACCACAAAACATTACCAACACTAGCTGACATGAAAGAACAATTTATACTCACCCAATTGAAACTAATTCGAGGAACCTTCTCTATTTTTCTATTGTTAGGTTAATAGGTTAATGGCCACTGCGACTTTTGTATCCGGTTTGCATCCTCTATATCGTCTTCTCTGTTTTCTTGCAGATTACAGCCGCAAAGTGTACTCATCTACTTTGCTTTTTTTTTCTGCAGAGAAGAAGTTTGAAGTCAGAAGTTTTCTTGACATTTGCTTGACAGTTCAATGGAAACAAGGCTGGTGAGGAGTTGTAGTTTTATGGGATGCTGCATGCTGGACTATTTCTTGGCTGTATATAATAACTTAATGTATGTCATCATTGTGAGGTTGCCAGGCAACCAGCGGGGACCTAATGAAGTCACTGTTCCTGACCAAGAAATTGCTGAATCCCATCGATTTTCCCATCTAACTCTCTGCAACAAAGCTAATTACCCTATTTCCTCAAAAGTCAAACTATTCCTTTGACGGCGTATCCCCAGCCTAACCCCTCGTTAGCTGTTGTCCAGCCAACCATCTGCAAAGCAGCTGTGCAGCATTTTATAAAGAGAAACACTTTCTAATGTCTTTCCCACAACAGTGCCTAAGGTAAAAGTTACTATATTTTCCAGCAAAGTATGTGTTTTTTTTGTATTATGCATTGCTGCAAAAGTAGATATTGTTGCTGTAAAATGTACATGAAAAAGACATATCACTTTCTCTTTGGCTGCTGTGGTTTAGGTGGTTGAGCAGGTTATACATTGTAGTGTTCATTCTGTAGTGCCATCCACATGTCAAAGTGTCCTTGAGCAAGATATTGAACCTCAAATTGTTCCCAATGAGCAGCGTAGTGCCTTGCATGGCAGCTCTGCTGTCGTTACTGTGTGTGAGTGGCAGGTTTTATAAAGTGCTGTGTCTTGCTCAGATTGAAAACTGCTGTACTAATGCAGTTCATTTGCTGTTTAATTCTATCTAGATAACAAATTTGGACCAATCAAAGTTTTTCACTTACCCCAAAAAGTACTAAAAGGAATACTTAATCCCCCAAATGACCGTCAGTGTATCTCTTACTTAACCTGGGGGTGAAGTGCTCCTTTAAACTAGAGAATGATTGGCAGAAAGACTTTTAGCTTTTCACATCCACACACACATATTGCATGCATATGCAGTAATGTGGACAGCACCTCATGACCACAATTGTGCTCTAAATTGAATCGTGGTCTAACAAAGTTAGATTCATTTGTGTCGGCTGTTCAGTTGCTTTACGCAAACCCCAGTTCACCAATCAGAGGGCTTCCTCCGTTTCCTTTGGAATGTTAATGTGGAGTGTTAGCGCTGTGAAGAACAAAGGTGAGAGAATCATGTCTTCTTAGGTAATCCAGTCGGTGTCAAACAGGCTCAGCTTTTATTTTCTAAAGGCATAAAGAGACAAGAGGGAGAGAGAGACAGACCGACATCCGCGCTAAGAATAAAGACAGAGAGACAGGTGGATAGTTAGGCTCATCGTTAGAGAAGCAAGCAGACAGACATAGACTTAACTAGAGAGAGAAATTGAGCAGAATATTAAAATCTTCACAAAAAGGCAGATAAATAGTAATATGTGTGTAAGAATGGAGAGATAGCTGAGGATAGATGACAGAAATATGCGAGATGACACAAAACAAAAGTATGCAAAAGAGAACAGTAAAAAAGGAAAGAAACAGAATATGTAGCAATGAATGAACTTAATTACATCTATTCCTCAGCTCAGAAAGATCTAATTCATGTTTCTAACATCAGCTACATTAATTAGAAGCAATCTCTGAGCTATTGTGCCCTTCCCCAGTGTCATTCAGCCTTCATTACAGCCACTTTGATAGTGAAATGAAACAGCCTTCAGCCGGATTGTGGCCATTATACCACAGAGCCTTGCTGCTATTCAGCCAAAATTACATAGTCGAGTTCCTTTTGGGTTTAGCTTGCTCTGTCTGGGTGGGTGATTTGTTATTTTGAATGTGTCTGTGTGTGTCAGTGCACTTGTGCATGGGAATGTGCAGATTCAAGTTCGCATGCCTGATGTGTGATCAGCAATTTGTTTATGTTTTAGTGCTTTCATAAAGATTTGATTATGTGGTCAGTGCCAGCTAGCCTCGTTTTTATGCGTGCATGATTGCATGCATTTTGTTTAAAGGGACACAAAGTGAGGCATTAAAAGACAGTCATTTACGGTAGACAGGAAGGACCCTCAGGCTGTGACAAAACACATTAGCAGCGACAAAGACTGAGGAACACATAGCTGCACAGCTCCACATGCACATTTGCACTTATAGCCAATTACAACGAGATGAACACACTGTAATGCACTTTTGGAGAAAGACACACACACACACACACACACACACACACACACACACACACACACACACACACACACACATATGACCGTGTGCTTCATTGAACTCAGTGTTCCTGTCAGTTTAAGGTGATACAGTGATCCTCAGAGGTGAAGCTAAAGAGTAAAATCCTAATCTTAGCATCTCATAACACCAACTTGTGTGCTAGTTGGCTGGCAACCAACTGTTACAAGTACAAAGAGAAATCACAGTTTATATGAGGTGTTAAGATCAGTGAAAACACATGAATGCACTCTCCAAAATGTGTGCCTTATTACTTTGTGGTATAAAAACATTTCAATTAACTAGGGCTGTACCAATCTCAGAATCATACCAGTTGAATTGGATTTGGCTGTTCAATACAAATATTTTACAATTTGTTTTGTTTTTCATACAGACTTTTAAAATTTAAGGGCTCTGTGGGATTTTCAGTGTGACGGCAACATTCACATCATATAGTAGACAAGGTAATGGCACGTCGACACGATAAAAAAAGCCAGTGAGTGCATTGTGTTAACTTGCTGTGAGCTGTAAATTCTCCTCTTCTTCACTTTATGGCGCAGTCCCTCTCTCTCTCTCTGTGCTGTTGCCTGCGTGTCAGCAGCTGCAAAGAGTAGGGTGAAAGTCAAGAGCACAAGCAAAATCTGGGGACCAAAATGTCCCCAGAATGGCACTGCATGGGAAAAAAAAAAAACAAAAAAAACTGCTCCATTAGTAGCAATCTCAGTCGACTGAGGGCCTCCAACTGATAATTAGAGCCCCAAAATTTCAAGGTGCAGCCATACAATAAACATGCAATTGCAAATTTTGCACTCAGCATTTTGGAGGTTAAAGGTAGATCTGTGTGTGGTGACATATTATTGTCTCCAACTTTTTTATTATGATCTTCTAACTTGTACATAACACAACAACATATTTTGGCTTGTTTTTAACATATCCTGCTAATTTGAGGTTGGTATTTTGTTTCTAGTAACACTCATCTGCATCACTAAAAGATATAATACAGCATCTGGGCTTTTATGCAGTACTGCCTATAATAGGTCTGCTAAGTGATTTCAAATTCTGCATAGTGAAACAAGACCAGGGATCAGCAGCAATTTAGTCTAGGGCTTTTGTTTTATGGTTATTTGCCATAATAGAAAGAAGTGTGTGCAGCGCAGTGAGACTAATATGCAGTTCTTTTGAATCGAGAGTCATAACAGTGTGGCTCAGTGCAACTGCTGCATGTGAATTATTTATGGATGCAGGAATTTCCACCAATGTTATGAAGTGCTGCATAAGAAAAGTGTTTTTTTTTTTATTTTGACAAAGCAGCTTTTATTTGATTGGAAAATCCCGTCATGAAGCCTGTATGAGTACCAAGAATAGCACTGCTGATTTCATAATGGATGAGACATGTTAGCCTCAGTGCCACCGCTCAATATGCTCTCTCTCTCTCTGTCTCTTTCTCTTTTTCCAATTAAAATTCAAATCAGCTTTATTGGCATGAATGTTGTTGCCAAAGCAAAATAACAGAGTATTAAATTATTACATACATTACAGAAATATATTTTAGACATATATTATATACATTCTGTTTAGTTACATGGAGACATTCAGTGTAGAGCTTGTTTCTCTTCATTGATAACAGGCAAGAAAAGATTCTTGTTGCCTCTCTCTTTCTTTCTCTCTCTCTCACACTCTCTCTCTCACACACACACACACACACACACACACACCTTGTTCCTCTCCCTGTAGAATCTGTTCCAATGAGTGACACCGTTAATCCACTTTTCTTCACACATTACCCCTCTTCTCCTCCAAGTTCAATGTCTTTTATTCTCATTTCCACTTTACTAACACTCCTACTGTACCAATTTCCCATTCAAAAAAGAAGAATTTAATTTCAGTATAACTGCATAAACCTCCCACCTTAAGTGCTTAAGTCAAATATTCATCCTTGGGGATTTTTTATGGAAGAAAAATGCTGCTCCCAATGCAATTTAACTTGTTTTTGAAATTTTCCAGAAAATATTGTGTATGACTTCGAATGTTAGCACTACTTACATTATGAAATATTTATTGCCTGCTGGTGAAACAGTAAAATATGTGCATCCTTAAAGGACATGCACTGCAGCAGCACCCGATTACTTAGCCACCTGACACACACACATGCAGACAATCCTCTTGTTCATCCTTTCTCCTGTGATCATGTCACACCACTCACGAACCAATATTCACGCTCCCATATGAAAAGAGAGCCCCGGTTAAAATTTACAGCCCCCATGCATCTTAAGCTTGTATGTTTATTGCCTGAAATGGCAGGATGAAATCAAATTCATTACAAGGCTCTACATCATTCTGAGCTGCCTGCCAACGGCTTTATGTTTGCGCCGCAGTCTGCTTCCCATGGAAATACTGCACAGGAAGTTCCTGTGTGTGTGTGTGTGCGTGTGCGTGTGTGTGTGTGTGTGTGTGTGTGTGTTTGTGTTTGTGTGCGTGTGTGTGTGTGTGTGTCTGTGTGTGTCTGTGTGTTTGTTTGCTTCACATGTTAATTTCTAGGCCTCCATGTAATACAAGTGTCAGGCGAGGGCTGTTAGCAGGGATTTGTGTATATATATATATTTTCAGCCGGGGACTCCGAGAAATTTAGTCTCTCTCTGTGGTACCCGGGCTCATTAAAACATATTGCTTTTCTTACCCGTTTCCCATTTTGGATCTAGACCTGGAGCAGCAGCAACAGCAGCCAGGCCCGCTCTGATACTGGCTGAATGTGTAGCACATTATGAGTTATGAGATGCAGTACAGTTTGGGATTAAATTCGCTGCGTTATCTTTTTTTCACACGATGCAGGCTTGGTCTCGCCTGTGATGAGGAGCTCTTGCTACAAGATGGCCAGAGAGAAAAATCTGTGTGTATCGAGTTCTCGCTTTCTCTTCCTCCATCCTTGCCCGTCTCAGGCCATATCACCCCTCATTCAGTGCTTTCACCTCCCCCTCTCTCAAACCTACACCTCTTTCCCCTTCCCTCCTCCTCCTTCTAGGTTATGTATCATCTCTCCATACTTCCTCCACTCTCTGCTCCAGCACTCTAGATTTTCACACCGAACTCTGTAGAATGGGATTACGGTTCCTGACAGATTTACAAAAAACTTCACTTCCTCCACCTTCCATCTTTCGCCGCTCCATCTGTCCTGCCGTCCTCTTACCTTCCCATCTTTCTCCTCTCACCAAACACCTTTCCTTTACTTTTTCTCTTCTCACACTCTCTTCCTCCTCTGTCAGCCCTCCCCTCCTTTCTTTTTTTATTTCTAGACCTCCCTTCCCTCTCCCTCTTCCTCTGCAATAAGACTGACAAGATAAGAGATTACATTTCTCCGCTCAGCAGTCTGAGCTTGAAGAGGGTGTCATGTTTAAGGAGAGGAGTACCTGACATCGCACATCAAACCTTTGTAACATTTCAATGGGTTTCCTATTCCTCTCCACCACATCTCGTCAGACATCAACCTATTATTGACAGATTGTGGATTAGAGAGGTGGAGGGGGAACCCAGGGCTTTTCAGCAGATTGCTACTATCTGTGTTTGCTGCTATCTGCAGCACGGAGCGCTGTGGGACAAACGCTTGAGGAGGCAATAGGATTTTCTCTGCTCCGATGACTGTGTATAAGCGATGTCAGGTTGTTGTACAGTGCGGACTCGACAATAGGTACACGCCGAGAGGTGGGGCTAAAGGGGAAACAAGCGAAGGGGAGGGAGGATGGAAAGAATCAGAGCAGCAAAAAAAAACAAACAAACTCAAAACTGATGCAGAGATGTCTGATGGAAATGTAGGAAAGAAGGAAGAAAAGGTGCAGTAACAGGTCTCTCCAAAATTGTAAGTTAACTGGTAAACTTCTCAACAGATGTAACAGTTTTTCATAGTTCAGAAAAAAGTCTCAGCTCAAGTTGCATTTAATTGTGCACTCCTTGAGCTTTCAACCAAATAACATGGTCCTTATTAGCAGGTCGCGTGTGCTCTGTTGCAGTGGAAATGAACTTTCCTCGAACCACCAAAGTTAAGCTCGGTGGTTCGTTTTATGGTTGACTGATACCTTAAGTATGTGTAAGGTTGATACAGAGCCTTGTTGTATCTGTACGAGTGTCAGTCTGCATGATTCCAAAGAAATTGAACTGCCTCAAGATTTCATACGTTTTTTTAAGTCCATAGTCATTCTGCTTTCCTGCAGCTTTCGTGTGTATGCATACAGTGACCACAATCTTGGGAAATTATTTTGCAGTTATTAAAATATATCCAGCGGTAATATATATGCTGACAAAATGTATTACTGCCTTTAATTAATTTCACAACTCATAACACCTTTCTTTTTGTTTGAAGATGTGCATTTTAATAAATACCTGATACTGTGGCCCTGGTATTACTTGTAACTTATACCAATACTCATGAAATTCAATGAGTCTCGATACACAATTCGATAAAAAAAAACAACCTTTTTTAATAAATCCCATGTACATACAGTAAACATACACTCCCTTATTAAAATGATTTAAATTACATTTAAAATGTATTCTCTTATTATCTGCCTTGAACTCAAATTACAAGTGTATGTGGGCTCATAATATTTTGCTTATATATATATTTTACTTATGCATGTAAGATGTGACATTTCGTCTTTGTGGTAGGCTATTTGTCCTAAACTTCCTCGACTGTGACTGAATGGCTGGGAAAGGAGTGACAGTGAAAAGAGCAACGTTTTAGCCAAAGTTGAACATTTTTCCCCTCTCTGCGACCTGTAAAGTATGCTGAACGAGCATTCCTCAGTGCAGAATAGACGCTCAGCACCTCGCACGCTGTAGGCATTGGTAGCAGAGTATAAATATGCATTGCTCCTGTTGCAAAGAATTGAAACGATGTGTTGGCCTCACACACACACACACACACACACACACACACACACACACACACAAACACACAAACGCTTTTCATTTTGACGAGGCAGAGCTGTCACCTCAGCTACTCTTGTTGGCATCTTCCACATGTTTTTGTTGTTCTTCCATTCTGGTGTTCCTTTTCTTTCTTTGGCATTTAACGGTAGACTTGAACACATGAAGGTAAATGTGCTGCACCACCAGATCTGGTAGCATTGCATCCTTTGTACCTCTAATAGTTGAGAAAATGAGTATTGTTACAATTTTAGAAACTGGCTTGCTTCAACTTGGTACAGAAGTCTCAGTTCTTGTGACATCCCTTAAGGTGACTGATTAGTTTTTTGACCAAAAAAGAGAATCCCACTTTACTTATTTAAATAAGTGTCTTTTAGTTTAACTGAAAAGGAAAGTCCATATTTGAAGATAAGTAATACAGGACTTAGCCTGCCTCTAAAAGTCGGAGGCTCAAATCTTCAGTCTGAAACCCTCAGTCGACTCAGTCTGCTTCAAGTCAAGCAAGTTTTTTTTCTTTGCAGTGTACTTTTTGGGCTGTTTTGGTCCCCAGATTTTGCAGCGGAGTGAGTGCTCCGAATTTTCATGCTACTCTTTGCAGATGCAGGAATTCAGGCGGCAGCACAGACTATAAAGAGACGCTGTACCTTAAGATGAAGACACGGTGAATTTACATTTGCATTGGCAATTTGTTGTTAACTCTGTTAGCTTGTTTACCTCAATGCCTCTGTCGCAATGAACATCCTGCAGAGCCTGTTCAAACTTTAAAATTTTGTATGGAAAAAATAAAAAAATAAATACACTGTCGAATTTCTATTTTACTGCCAAACCCGATACTAATGGCATAATTACTTGGTAATGTATGTATGTAAAATCAACAAACTCATTGATGGAGTTTGGTCATTTATGTTTTTTGTTTAAGGAGTTTATTTTGTACAGTTGAGTTGTTCCTCAATTTAAAAAAGGTAAACCTTATATAACAAAACTTTAAAAAATCTGCCCCACCATTAAAAAAGAAGTCCACTTCTCTACTACTCTTCCCACTTCCTCTTTCCTGCACTAAGTTCAGATGTCCCCAGATGGCCCAAGTGTATCAATATTACATTTCCCTCAACTGCAACTTTAAGGACATGCTCTGTGGCTTGTTTCTACTCCAATTCCACCTCAGCACCCGCTCCATTCATACTAGAGGGAGCTTGTGACGACTGAGATTGTGACAAATGTTATGCCCAGTGCCCATATATGTTCTTACTCTTTCCTCTCTTTCCCCCAATCCTCCCAATAAATTTTCCTCTCGTCATTTCTTTCTCTTGCCCTCTCCTTCATCCTTTCTTTATTAAACTCTCCTCATTCACTTGTTTCTCCCAGTATCCCTTTAATATAACCTTGTTTTCTTGCTCCCTTCTTTCCCTTCCTGTCTACTTTCCATCCATGTCCTGTCTCCACTCCGCCCCCACACCTTCCTCTCTCCTAAATATGTCCCCCACTCCTCACCCCACTCTTGCTGTTTACCAAGCGTCCACTCTGTCATCTGCACTGAGACTGATGCTGTGCTGCCGCCATCCCTCTCCACAGTGTCACCACTCTGCCTTCAAAATTCAATCATTTAGTGAAACTGCAGTCATGCACCATCTCTCATCTCCGCCATTCTGGCTCTGGCTGAGAGGCACCATTGGCATGGCCTACTGACGCCCTGCCTAGATATTAAACAGTTTGGACACTTGAAGCATTTTAACTCTGATGTATTTTGATAGCTTTCACTGGTCTCGTGGGGATGATAGCAGTCACAGTGATATTTTTGAAAGTGGCGCGGGGGGGTGTGGCTTCTGCTGAGCCAAACTCAAGCTGAACTGAGCTGGGCTGTGACACCTGAGACTGGATATTTATTACATAGCTGCTGAGATGTATAGCAATGTGAGCGGATTGTAATTTAGATAGATTTATAATGGATTTGGCCAATGTCAGGTTTACATAAGGCAGAGACACAAGGTTTTGAATGGACTGTGAGGGCACGTCACAATGCATCTTGCTCATATTATCTGCTACACTATCATAGAAAGCCATTAATGTCATGTAAATTACTTGATCTGTATCCAGGCAGAAAAATTGTCAAAACTGTCAAGGGAAGCAATAATTGGAGGAGAAATGTCCGACCTGTCCTCCCACTTTCTCTAATGATTGCAAGTTTTCAAAGAGTTTTAATAAGTTAAAATATTTCTAAATTAATAAATATATATTATTGATTGGGATTTCTTCAATGTCCCTCCAGTTGGGCTAAAATAATGCCCCTCTAGTGGCGATCAATGAGTCATCTCTTTCTCCTTCTTCCTTTTTGTTATTCCTCTTGCAGGTATATCTTTACTTTTATTTTTTCCCCACTCTGTGATTCTTTTTTTTCCCTTTCAACCCACCTGCCCACCAGGCTCTCTTATTTTCTTCCCTCACTTTTCACCCATCGCTCCTCTCTTTGTTCTCTGTCTTAGGCACAGGCCAAGGTTACATTTTCAGTGTGAGTTTCAATGCCAGGACACATTAACTCTCAGCTCCCTGGGCTCTGTGATCAGATCTGGCTCAAAGAGAGATTCAGTGAGCCCACATGTGAGGTGAGGTCTCCTGGCTAACAGTTGTGATCGGATGTGTGGAGAGCAATCTGGGCACAATGTGTACAAACTGGTTGTTTCATCAGCAGAAGCCACACCCCACCGTTTAAATCAGACTCTTCTGCCTCAGCAGCTCCAGATAGGCACTGCTCATTCTAAGATGCTTCTCTCTTTGGCTGTCGGTGCCTCATTCCAGACATCTAGGATCTGGATCTTTGTCCTCCAGGAGCTTCCTGTCTCTTCTCCCTCTCTATCTGTATAAATGATATCCTTGAGTTCTGCCTCATGCATGACTAGTTTGTCCTTTTTCCAGGTCTTTGTAGAAGAGGGGAGATTGCATGACTTTGCTCAATATATTTACTACCCACGACAACGTCACAATGGCTGGTATTGTTTTCAACTTGAGACATTTTGGGTGTTTTGTCAGGTTTTAGTGAGTCTGTCTGTCTGTGGACAGATTTTGTCAATGCAATAAAGTTGCAGACATGCAAGATACAGTCACAAAACTTGTCATGTGTTTAGATGAGATCAAAAGAAAGCCAAGTTAAAAGAAAGGTGTGGTCAGAGTAACGCTGGGTTCACACCGGTCACAGTGGCCACAAAGTGCACCGATTTTCTTTCGAGTGCAGCAGCTTCCTGTCGGAGCTCACGTTGAGCAATCGGACCATTCATACTGGATGTGCTGCTGCCCGAGCCCGTGGCAAGTCCACGAGTTGCAGAGATAGCTTTGGCATCAGGTCTATTTTTTTTCCAAAAGCTGCAAGTGAATCTGGCAGGAAAACACACTAATAAACCACTATGAATGATACAAAGGATATCGTAGATATAAGTAATCTGATGATGATAAATAATAAAATATGCATCCAGCTTCCACAATGCTTGTCAGCTGTGTCCAAACTGAGAGAGAGGAAGACAAGCAGACACACTGATAGGCACACACACATACAAACACACATTCAGACATGTAAGGGGACTGAAAGTAGGGTGATATGGGGTAGGGAAGGGGCCTTTGCCCCACCGACTTTAAGCTGGACAGTTGAGATCACAGTGACGGCCAAGTCTGAGGATGGGTTTGGTCTGTGCAAGGGTGTCAGAACTAAGTAAGGCGCCATTGGATTCCTCAGTTGGCACCCCTGCCTGACATTTGCTTTAAATTGCATGTCGCTGTATTGTGCCTAGATTGATCGCATTGTAAGATGGGCTGTAGTTATATATGTTTGGAATCAGTTCACCGTATAATGTCATTCCATTTCTCCAAATTTTAATTTCACTTCTGCTTATTCTGTACATACGACATCTAGGCTCTTGCATGTTTGTTCTTAATGGAAGAAGGACCCCTCATTTTTTGCTACTTTAAAAGTTTGTTTTAGAAGTTCTCAAACATCAAAAAACCTCATTTGTCCATTACCTCTAGAACAACACAGCAGCATTTTCTGACACCCCTACTGATAGAATAACATTATTTGTGTGCTCCTTCCAAAACAGTTACAAATCATTGTTATAAATAAACAAGTTCTGTGATTTGACAACACTTTACAATCTCAAATATCTCAGTTTCATTCTCTGTGGCGAAAACCTATGGCAAAAAGCGGTAATTGCAGTGTGTTTGTTGGTTTGAAACAAGGCCGGTGAATTTATTCATATCTGCTTGTTTTATGAGCCGTGCAACTGGCAAGATGAAAGGGTTACCACAGCATGGACAGTGTGTGTGTGGATGTGTGCCTGTGTGTGCTGGTTTCTGTGTGTGTGTGTGTGTGTGTGTGTGTGTGTGTGTGTGTGTGTGTGTGTGTGTGTGTGTGTGTGTGTGTGTGTGTGTGTGTGTGTGCGTGCGTGCGTGCGTGTGTGTGTGAAAGCGGATTATTAATGACTTTGCACTACTAGTGAGTCTTCCTGGGGATGTTGCCCTCAGCACCCAGTTTGTGATACTGCAGATGCAAAAGCTTTCATCACTGGACCATAGGCTCAATCAAAAATGCGTTACCTCATTCAAGGATAGACAGTGACTTAACAGACATTTATTTAAATGAAAATCTCTAAGATTATTACTTTAAGGTTTGGCTAGGTTAATGATTGCTTTTTTTAGGATAGGAGTTGGCTTAGGTGCCAAATGGTACTGATACTACTATCTTGGTACTGGTGGAACAGGTTGTTGTGCCACACCCCAGTGCTGTCATGAATCATATATCCTGGTAGAATTTCAAGAGGATATGAAGGTATTAAGAAGTTGATACCACCGAAGCCTAGTCAGGAGACCTTTGTTGTCATGGTTAAAATAATTACCACATTGGATAGGACAGAGGGTGTGGTATGCTATACAGATTGTAAAGCCCTTTGAGGCAAATTTTCCACTAAAACTACAAGGGTCTTATTTACACTGTCAGTAGCATGCTTTTGCTTCTTGTTGCAGGTCTCCTGATGTGAAAAATAAGGTGATAAATAACAAGAGATGCTTTTGGACTCTTTTCATTTATAAGATAGATCTAATAACAGATCAGAGCACGACTTTCCACACCACTAAGGACTTGAAGTTGTTGGTCTGTGTACCCAAAAGGTGGGACTTTGACACTTGAGGCTGCAGTTTTTTTCACCATCATAAGTTTATTTTAACTTAATGAGATCCTTTCTGCATGTGGCAACCGTTAGTTGATTAACTTACCGTAACTGCAGAAGCAGCAAATCAGAAAATGCTTATATGGTCAATTTTTGTCGGTCATAAGTTATTTTGAAAGGCACTAACATGGGCCTATTCTGTGTTTTAGGCATGATGACTTAGTGGTCATTGCACAGCATTAGAGGTGTACACGTCACTATAATATTGTGTTTCCCTTTGATTCAAAATCCAAAATTCATAATAAAAGGTAAATAGAAATATAACTTTAGCCTACCCTTAAGGCAGAGATTGCCTTTCCAACAAGCTCCTTTCTTATTTCTTCATCATCTACTAACACCTCTCTCTCACTGCATCTGTAAGTGTCGGTACTCCAGTGTATCTGCAGAGCCATAACAGTGAAGGTAACGGTGTTAACAGAAGGAGGCAGGGCAACACTTTGCACCTGTTCTCCTTACCATGCAGATTCATTTTGTTAAAATATATTGCTACTGTCATCATCATCTTCAGGTATTTTATTGCGGCTAACTTTAATCTTTTTACCCTCATCATTAGACAATCATGCAGGTCATATTCCCGGGAACATTTTGAAGCAATCACATGAAATTAGTCCATAATATTGTAATGATTAGTAGCCGTGGAGCCACATAAAATTTTAAGACTGACAAAGTCTGTGAGTGAAATTAAGTGGAATAATATTTTTATCTTCCTGAAATACCCAGACCAGCTTTTGTCCTTTTAAAGTCTAAGCGCAGGTCTGGGAGGGTAGAAATCACTGCTGAGCCGTCAGGAGGTGTCATGGGTCTAATTCTACGAAACATCTGTGAAGGGAGGTGCCAACTTGATAACCCCGGCATGCAAGAGCTCGAGTGTGTGACTCGCACACTCAACACTGTAACATTCAGATAAGGTGTCTGGTGAATGGTGCTGCCTTTCTGGTGGTCCTACGGATTTATTATTTTTTTTTATTTGTATGATGTCCTCTGCAGTCACCAGTTAGTACATCACTCCTTGGATGTCTAAACTAGGATTCTGTGTGCAAATGTCCTTGGATGATTGCACAAAGGATTACAACATTAAATCCTGTGTATCCGTTGTATTGTGGCTTTTCTCTCTTGTTCATCCTCTAATGAAGGACATAGGGGATTGTTTTACATTTTCAGAAGTTTTTTTCATCATAACAATCTAAATGAAGCTCTAGTGTTTGATATATCCATAGTATTTGTACAGTTTTTGTTTTAGCAGGTGTAAGAAGGACTACACTACTTCAAGTCTTTGACCTGCCCAAAAAACAGACTTTGATCTGCTTTGATCAATCTATTTTTTGGCTGGACTGCAGCATGTGAGGGCAGTCCTATGAATGGGAAAGTGGGTGAGTGAGTGTTACAGTGTCAGAATGGGTGGTGTTGCTGTTATGAAGAGAAGAAAAAAATCAGACACTGATGGAAACTAAAGTGAATATTACGTGTAACAGTGTAGGACCGGATGCTGCTGCAATGACAGAATTCTCTGTTTGTTAATCAGCGGTGATTGGGCGATTCACAAACTATTGGTATAAGCTGAAATTGGCTCTGATAGCGGCCTTAGGCTGAAAATAAGAACCGCTGTGTTTTTGTTACTTTAGAACAAGCCCTTATCTATCTACATAGGGAGCAGGTCCACACCTGCAGTTTCTGACATGTTGTATCACCATGTTTTTACAGCAGCTCATAACAAGTGACTGAAATATTGGCTCGAGGGCTATTCATTTTTTCCGTGCATTTTCGCATCGGCCACTATAGTCAACCACACCGAGCTGTGTTGATTTTTTTTCTAATTTTATTTTTTTTTAAATCTGAAAACACTTAAGGGATACTTTGCCAATTTTCAACTAGCTTTGTGTAAAAACATTGTGGTTAAAACGATGGTTGAAACGATTCTGACACTGTTTTTTTCATAATGGCGAGAGTTTGTGAACAAGAAGTGGGTGCCATACTGAACTGCACATTGAAAATGAGGGCCAAAAAAAAAAAAAAACAAAAGCAGCGCTGATTAGGTATAAAACAAGATTCTTTTACAACATTGCATAATTCTCACCTGAAATGTTTTCAAAAACATGTTCAACTGTAATACGAGAGCCGGCTGACTGCCATTGTGTTGAATAGATGAGGTTGCATTACGTCACTCTCCAGTGGGAGTGTTTATTGGTCTGATGCATTTGGGTAGTTGTACATTTTCTGTCTCTTGAGCAAAAGCCAATGCCACAGTCCTTTTTTCTCTTTTTTTCTCTGGTTATGTAGCAGCAATTTTAAACATATTTGCATCTTCCTACAGCATAGACAGCCTTGTTTTATGTGAGGACTCCCTTAACATCGATGAAATACTTGAAGTCATCAGAGATAAAGGGAAACACACCTTGCATTCATTATCTTACCATTTGCGGATTGTATGTTCATAAACCATTAAATTGTTGCAGTCGTTATAAATCAGCTTAATATGGGTAAAATACAAAGTCATGGTCTTATTGTGCAATCCATTTTATTTCGCCAGTTTTTTAACATCATCCAGCCCAAAGAAGCTATTAAAACAAGACTTATCTGTAAAATCACTTTGTTGTCCTCCCACCTTTTTGTCATTCATACTGTCAACAATGCCAGAAAAGCTCTTCTTCCTTTCCAATTTTTCAATCCTCCGGGTCTTTTATCCCACTGAGAGGGGGTAATATGTTTCACTGAGGGAATGACTGTGAGTGCACTCAGAAGAGTGTGCTGTGATCCAGGTGTCAAGAGTGACCTGTGATGGCCAGCTTTAAAAATAGCCTGAAACCAAAACACACATGGTGCATACATGGCGTGATGACACACACGGATGTCTTGTGAAAAGATAGTAATGTCTTTGATAGCAAACACAGAAGTGCCTTCTACGTCCTGCTGGCTGCAACAGATGGCTTGAAACATGCTGTCTTGCTGCGTGTGTGTGTAGCATGTTTCCTCTCCGCTGGTCTTTTTTCACCCCCAGCTTGGCATACATTCACCGCACGCTTGTCACCTTCAACATGACTCATGCTGTGATGCGGAAAAAAAGAGAGGCAAATAAAAGTGACATGGCGCAAGTCTAAACAGATCTGTGGGAGAGATCAAAAGTTGAACCGTCAAAGAGATTACGGTATAGGAAACATAAAGTGATAGGTGATATCATGTTATATATCACATTACATACAACACACACACAAACTCACCAATATAGGGAACCTAAATTATGCGTGTGTGTGTGTTTGTGCGTGCTTGTAGTATTTACATAAGAGCCATAAATTCTGTTTCTTTCCAGAGAGACTTAAATTTTTAGTGAGAGTATTTAGTGCGAAGCTCAGCATGAGTTTACTTGAGCATCAATCTTAGTTGTAAAAAGACTTTTCCGGTGACACTCTTCATTTGCATGTGCGGCGTGTGCGCGTGCGCGCGTGTGTGTGTGTGTGTGTGTGTGTGTGTGTGTGTGTGTGTGTGTGTGTGTGTGTGTGTGTGTGTGTGTGCGTGTGTGTGTGTGTGTGTGTGTGTGTGTGTGTGTGTGTGCGCGCGCGTGCGTGCGTGCGCACATGCACGTCAGGCTGGGCCCGTTAGTAGGTAAACAAATCATGCGAGACTCAGGTCTCTCCTTTGTCGTAAATCAGGTTGAAAGCGCTTAGTCACTCACTCACATGCACTTACACACACACTCATCAGCTGCTCAATGAATCAGGTGGCAACAAGCTGTTTCTGGACCCAAATCAACAATGATTGGATGCAAGATTACTTTTTTTTTTGTAAATAATAGTGTGTTTTGGATGGGTTCGTTGGTACATGGATGTGTTTGCATTTTGTGTATTTTTGAAAGAGAAAGAAAAAAATGCTCAGAGAATTATTTAATAGTGCAAACATTTGTAAGTCTTTCAATGCCACTTAAAACTTAAAAGTAACATAACAAATGAAATAAATAGCCCAACATCTGTTGTTCACAACTCTTGTAGTCTCTCATCAATCTTTGTCAGTCTCTGCTCACCTCACTCAGTCTTCATGATGCATAGAGAAACATGACCAGCGACCAGCGACTGAAGCGCCGTCGTCAAGGTCCTTGTCATCTTTTACTTTTTATTATTTTCATTTTTTTTAAGTTGGACAAACTTAGAAACCAAATGTTCCTGTTGGCCCTTGAAAAACTTTTTTAAGGGCACATTTGTACACGTACACACACATACACACACAGACACACACAAAAACACAGGCTTAAACAAGCACAAAGGTTTGTATAAGCTCTGCTTTATACCTGCCTGAAAACTTTGTTCAAATCAATGATGAAACCCAACGGCAAGATTGAACTGAAAGGGTGTAAGGTAAGATGTTGGAGTGGGAAGGTAATAAAAAGGGCAAGAAAAGATGAAGAGATGAGCAGATGAGAACAAATCTGGTAACAGCTGAAAATGTATGAATTCTAAGTTTTATGGTCCCACTTCCTAAGATCTCCATGGTAGAGCAGTCTTTCTTTTTGAAATATACTGGTAATAGTCAGGACGAAGACAATCCCACTTCCAATATACATTTACAAAACATTAAAATAACTTGCTGGTGAAGTGAAAATATTGATCATTTTGTTACAAGGCAATGTTCTGTTGGAAAACCTTGAGTCTTGGCATTTAAGAGGGTGCCACCTGACATGCTCCACCAAAACATAGTTGCAGACCAAGTATCACCCCACATGGCAACAGCATTCCCCAATGGCTGTGATCCCTCCAGAGGGACACGACACCATGCCACACTGCAAAAACTGCTCAGGAAGTGCTAGAAGAATGTGACAAAGAGCTCAAGTTCTCAACCTGGCCTTCAAGTTCCCCAGATCCCAAACTGATCAAGCATTCATGGGATGTACTGGCATACCAGCTCACAACCCACAGGACTCAAAGAATCTGTTTCGACTGCTCTGGTGCAGGACACCAGAGGACATCGCCCCCAGAGGTCCTGTGTCCATGCCTCAACAGGTCAGAGCCAAGTCCATTCCAAGGAGGCCCCACTGTTGATTTGGGGTTCCTCTGGGGTACTGGCACATCCCACGATCAGATTGGAATCTGGGAATTTTGGAGGCCAGGTTGATGCCTTGATCTCTTTGTCACATTCCTCAGGTCATTATTGAGCATTTTTACAGTGTGGCACAGCATGATGCATTATCCTGCTGGGGGGCCACTGCCATCAGGAAGTGTCATTGCCATAAGCAGCTGGGGGTTGGCATGTCAAGTGGCATCCACATGAATTCCAGGACCAAAAGTTTCCCTGGAGAACATTGCATTGTAACAAGATGATCAATGTTATTCAGTTCACATGCCAGTAGTTTTAATGTTTTGGCTGATCGTTGTAAACTAGTAACCGTCCGACTTGAGACAATCCCATTGCAAATATATGATTATAAAAGGTCTTTAGATAGTGCAATGCTTTTATTTCAAATGTGCCAGCTATCAGATAAAAGTCTTAAGTGCTTAAGCATTATAGTGTAGTTTGCTGATTTGGAGCTGTCCATGGTGCTGATCTGCCTCTACATCAGAGTTGCCTTAGCACATTATTTCAGGCTTACATTTGAGTACTCTGTGCCATTCAATACACAAAGGCAGATGCTAGAAGTCACACATGAAAGTCTGAGATCTGCAGATGAAGAAAATTCTCATAGAATATTTATGACAATCCAGCAACGCGGAGCAATTTCCTCTTACCTTTGGGGTTACGGAAGCTAAGGGAAACACAGTTACAAAGTTCAACCTGAGTTCAAACAGGTTCAACTTCTCGCTCCTAGCGAACTCCCAGTCAAAAAGAACCAAGGGTTTCTTCAGGGGGGTTCAGACAAGAGCAATGCTGTTAAAATCCCAGATCTATTTAGTTATGATCTTTTCGGCTGCAATCTCACCTCTTTACTCTGAGGTACTGTGCACTAATAGAGACGGTAGAAGACTCAGGCAGCATTGCTTTCCAGAAGTGTGTGTTTATGTGTTTATTTGAGCGAGTGCGTTTCCAGTCACACATTTGTGCGTGTGTGTGTGTACACCTTCCCTCCTCCACAACTCTGCTCAGTATCACTGCTGTGAAAATGAGACCCTACTTCCCATTCAGCCATGCCCAGTTAAATAAAGGGGTAGGGAACTAGCTATCAACTGCTTGCATGACTGAATGTCACAAACGGTGCCAACACACTGTCACTCATCCCTGCATCTTTAAGTTAGAACAAAGAGGTCTCTGCGACTCTCAGCTTACCCATCATTTGTTGTAATCATGAATAGATGATAGAAGGAACGCTCAAGGGGAACAGTGCGGTCGTGAGCCTGGCATAGGAAGGAAGGCAGTGGGGGGTTCGAGGGTCTAAGAGAAGGGATGAAAAGTGCATGTAGTGCAAGTGCATGAGTGATAGTACATGAGAGCATCCAGTCAGATAACAAAAGGCTCTGAAAAACAAGACAGCTGAGAGAAAAGTGAGGGCAAAGAACCCCTCAAAGGTAAAAGAGTTCATTATTTGTTGAAAGTAGTAAGTGGAAGAGTGTGGAGATAAAAAGCGGGGAACACTGAGAGTGGTCTATGTAGGATAAAAAAGGTGCTTTGGCTTTTTTTAAAATCACAAGGCTATGTGTCAATCATACCTACATGTCATTCATCCTGCCCACGCAAGTGGCGCATCTGTATTGTGAACTTCCTGTTGGGCATGTGTCTCATGTAGGTGAAGGTGAAACAGTTTGTTACAGAAAATCTTTTTTTTGTTAACTATCTTTGTGTGTGCAAATAGTGTGCATAACTTACTAGAAAGAAAAGACAGCATAACTAACAAAAAATGCGTGGGAAGGTAGAGAGAAGGAAAGAGGAGAGGTGGTGAAAAAAGCTTCAAGAAAACGGGAACCAAAGGGGGAAGGAGGTGGAGGAGAGCAAAGAAATAAGTAAGAAACAAGTACTCTAGTTGTTCAGTAAAAGCGGATGGTAATAGAGAGAAAGAGGTCGGCCTTCCCACCGGGTAACAAACACACATATGCTCACACGCAGCAGAGGATAAACACATTCAGATGTGCCATCTCATAATGGGGAACAAACTTGTTAACCGCACACTGCCTCAATGCTGAAAATCTATAACACACATTACCTCTCCCAGGATGCAGGGAGTGGTTTAAATTTGAAAAAATGTGTGCAGGGCAGACAAGATGGAGTGTGTGCACATGTTTGTGTGTGCTCTTAAAAGTAGCTTTAAGCTGTATTGCTGTAACAGGAAATCTGTGTCCTGGGAAACATTTTCAATGGCGCTCTGTTGTACAGTATAGTGTGTGTGTGTGTGTGTGTGTGTGTACACTTTGCAGGGCCAGAGCGACCAATTAGAGACCCTCCATGAAACTGTTTGGAGACTTGAAATGAGGCAAACTTTTTACACTCGCACAAATCTGTCTGAACATACAGCTACATATGTTTGGGATCCTCTTAGGAGGATAAACAAGTCGTATACAAACTGTGTGAGTGTGTATGTTTGTTGGTGTGTGCACAGTGTACGCTATTGCCTTTATTGCTCTCTTTTCCATCCATTTTTTTTTTATTCCTTCATACATTTTATTTTCCACTTCACTCTTGGGTTCTTTCTCTCTCTCTTTGCTCAGACATTAGTTTTGTACTCGACGTATTTGGGCTGCCTTGGCTCTGTTATAAGAATCTCATACATGGCATACCAAACCACAATTTGTTGGCCAACCTTTACTCACTTGTATAAAGTATCCATTTTTTGAATAACTGTGTCTCCATGATGGAATGATGGCGCACTGCAACATTGGTTCATTACAGTTAAACTGATGCTATATTGGTCTGCAAAAGCTAGAAAGCTAATGAATTCTTGGGTGTGTGTGTGTGTGTGTGTGTATGTATGTGTGTGTGTGAGAGAGAGAGAGAAAGAGAGAGAGAACTGACTTGGCTAACAGGTTAGTTGGCAAGCTACTTAGCCTCATGAAGCTGTAATTTTAAACTAGATAATTACGGTGGAATGTTGAGACAGGGCAGTGACGGAAAAGAGACATTGTGTGTGTGTGTGTGTCTGTGTGTCTGTGTGTGTGTGTGTGTGTGTGTGTGTGTGTGTGTGCACGTGCGTGCGTGTGTGTGTGTGTGTGTGTGTGTGCACGTGAGTGCGTGTGTGTGTGTGTGTGTGTGAAAGAGTTCGACAGACGCAGTATGATTAGGCTGCAGTTTCTGCTAGCTGTTTATCCCCATTACTGCTGCCAAGGAGCTTACCAGCTAAATTGGGCAAATTCTGGTCCCCTAAACAAATTACTCGCTCTATTTGAGGAGGGAAATCAAATTAAGAAATTAGCACAGATCCAGCACTGTACCACAGCCAGTAATACTATTAGCCCTTTAGTTTAGATTTTGTTGTTATTCCATCAACTAAGCTCAGGGATACTGTTTGGATGCTGGTGCATATGAATAACCTCTATATTGCCAACTGTAAGTATAATTTTAAGTTAAAAGCAAAATGCATTTGTTCTTGCAGACTCTTGTTAGACAACAAGTGGGCCAGTGTGCCTTGCTTTTTGTTCTCTAGCTAATGTTCTCCCGCTCCACCTCAAAGGCTAATTGTTTGGGAAAAGCCTGCATCACTAATGCAGGAGAGAGGCAGGGTGGCTAAATCCTTGTTACTCCTCTGCAGCTCTGGAGCACCCAGCAACTGCTGTCATTTCAAAGACACATTTAGTGCTTATAAAAAGGGAGCTTAAAGGACACAGGTGTTCTCATTTTTCTCATTTTTAAGGCTATGGAAAACTTTGAAACTATTTGTAGATCTCTTATGTCCAGTGTGTGGTACGGTGGCTTGGAAGTGCAACACAAAATTACAAAGTGTCTAACACTTTTACAAAGCTTGAGACAAATGCATGTTTTGGAAAACATTTTTACATTTCATAAAACAAAATTATTAGAGCAAAACACTTTTACCAAAGACAAAATGTTTTCCAATTTGTAATTTTGTTTCGCATCTTGTAAATTTGTTTTTTGAAAATGTGAATTTGTTTTGTCCTTGTTTTATAAAATGTAAAAATGTTTTCCAAAATCTTAATTTGTCTCAAGCTTTCTAAAAGTGTTTCACACTTTGTAATTTTGTGTCACACTTTCCAGCCACCACAGTTTAAGATTCAGGGGAATGCATTATGGCAGAAATGGAATATAATTTCATTAGTATGTTTTCTTTAAATTATAATTACTTGAAAATAAGAATCATTGTTTTGTTACCTCAGAATGAGCTGTTTATATCTACACAAGAAGCTGGTCCTTGTCCAAGGAGATCTCCGTGTTACTCCACCATGTTTCTACAGTGGTTCAGAACGGTCAAACCAAACACTGGCTTTGGATAGAACCATTCACATTTTTTCATTTTTACATCAACCGCCATAGTGAGCAGCCCATCCGCAACCAAAGCTATATGAAAAAATACTGACTTATTGATATGAAACTGCTTTGTTCGTTTATTTTTACCGATTTAAATCACTGGATCCTTTTGTTTTGGGGAGGAAGAGAACTCGGTGGATAATTTGACTTACAGTAAAAACCTCCTAAACGTCTGGATTGGAAAAAGAGTGAATACACAGCAGCAAGTGCTGGGATAGTTGACCGTCTTGGACATGCAGGACATTGTTGGAATAAAAACACTGATTTGTAATATGAAAATGCTTAATTCTGGGTTGTTACCAGTTTAAATCATTGGGTCTGTTCGTTGTAGAGAGGAGAAGGCTTCTGTGAATATTAGGCTCCCACTTAAAACCTCTTGAACATTTAACATAGAAGGAATTCAGTCAGCAATCCTCACAACTAGAAGACACTAAATCCCCCTAAATTTTGTACCCCTTTAAATCGAGTGTGGTTACATATGCATGTTCAGCATTTGCACAAGCCTGCATTTGGGCATTCTGCAGGTCCTGCAGGTGAAATGATTTTGGCTCTGGCATTTGGTTGGTCCACACATTACCACAGACCTTTTGAACAAGGGAAAGTAATGGGGAATAAAAGGGAGGGGTAGACTAGAGTCTTCAGGAAAGAGGGAAATATTAAAAAGAAGCGTTAAGGTGGGAGAGGGTGAATGGTAAAAAAGCAGTATTAAACCAAAAAAAAGTGATGCAACAAATGAAATGATTGGATCAAAGCGCTAAAAATGAGGACTAAGCTCATGAAGAGAGATAGAGTCCGAAGCAAGTGAGAGGAGAGAAATCACGGGCCATATGTCATCTGTTTCTCTTTCTTCCCATTCGTTTCTTTTCTCTCCCTGCTTACATTTAAACTACCATCTCTTCCCATCTCTCTTCTTCCTGTCGCCCTCCCTGTTTCTCCCAATGCACTCTCACCTGAGCAAGATTAATCGTTCCAGTCGAGTCGCATTACCTCCCAGCCCAACTTCAAACTTCCGCGAACACACACACACACACACACACACACACACACACACACACACACACACAGATGGATATATATAGAGAAAGGACCTGCAAGCCAGAGGCAGAGGGAGATGGAGGAAAGAGGGGTGGGGGTACTGAGGGAGTTAAATGCATGGATGGTCTGCTCATTAAACTCATCACATTATTTTAGCCCTGTGCTTTATTACACTTAACTGGGACACTAGGCACTCAGTCAAACACACACATTCACACATATTTCTGCACACACATCCATCCTGAGCTGCAGGTTTCCTGTAATGTGTTTATGACGTAGCGCATTTAATTTGAAGAGGACGATGATTCATGGCCCCCCCGATAACAATGCTTCATCATCCCGCCGCACCTATGGCATAAGGCGGGGGTGTGGAGGGCAGGAAAACTGTTGTTAATGGGATGCTAATCATCTCATAACCTGGGAAATGAGCTAACAGGCACAGCCCCTCATGCAAATGTGTTTTGGTGTTTATATGTGCATGTTTATTACTGTTTATGTGCATTTTTTTTTTTTTTTTTGCGCTGGGCTGCAAGGTCCCCATTTGCGAGCTTGTGTGTCGTTGCGTGCATGTGTGTGTGAGGGTGAATATTGATCAGTCTCTGTGTGCTCCATCACCCTGCCAAGCATAATAAGGAAGATGCTGGTGCTCCTCCTCTGCTGATTTATAAAACATATGCACTGGAGTAAACACCTCAATCATTGCATGAGGCAAGGTCTGGTGAAATAATAAAATATACATGCTATAGTGATAATGGCTTTTATGCATACAACCTCTTAAGATGTTTAAAAATGCAGTTTTATTTTCATTTATTTATTTAATTTTTAAGGTTCGATGAATAAATCCAAGTTGATACTAAGGAAAAAATAAAATAAAATATATAAATAAATGAATCAAATCAATGTATAGGCTAAAAAGGGTCAAAATAGCCATGAGGGACCTTGGCAAGACTTTGATATGAATGAATCTGACAGCAGGCTGCATTTTAGTTTTTACACTGCTGAAAACAAAGCAAATGGTAATAATATATTATTTCTTTTAGCCCCATGGAGACTCATTTTTATTCTACCAAGCCACCTGAATAAAAGTATGAAAATAAGGTCATTTTTTATGTTGAAACTTGCATGTAAGAGTCATTGGTTATCAAATGCATAGAGGATACTGTTGCAGTTTGTGTATACTGGAAGCACAAGATTTCTGGAGTTTACATCAGTCACATCAAGACGACTCAGATAAGCCGTCAATCATTTATATTTATACTGCGCTGACTTACAGGCACTCATTTTGCTGCAAATACCACTGAACCATGCTCTTATTTTAAATGGTGCTATATGCTCTAAGTACATTTTAATTAAAACTGAATGCATGAACACACAGATTAGTGGTATCGAGCCTTCCAAGCTCCGCCATTGCATGTGTGCAAGTGTTGTGTCTCTCACTCTTGTCCTCAAACTCCCCCTGAAGACACGAGCTGTTGTGCGCAGGGTGATGCTTGTCAGGTCTCAGGGTGTTAGTGTTAGCGTGCATGTGGTTTATTTAAATTAGAGAGGGACACTGAGGGTTACCCTGATCTGATGGCTGCTGTCCACAGTGTGAACTTCCCTCCTCTGTTATCTCAGAAAGAGGCAGACCTCTCCACCACCTTCGTTTTTCTTGCTCCGTCTCACATTTTCCTCCTGTCTGACTTATTTTATCTCTCGTATCCTTTTGGTCATTTCTCCCTTCTCATTCCACCCTAAGCCTTTTTCCTCCGCTGTTATCTGTCAGCATTCATTTTTAATTCATCTTTTTCTTCTTTCGCAGCTGCCATTGTCTCTGTTTACCCCTCTTTTGCCATCTTTTTTTCCTTTCTCTACTCCCTGGAACACAAACATGTTTCTCTCCAACTCCTTTTCTCTGTTTCCTCCCTTAATTTCACCTCTGACACGACTCTCCATCTCTGCTCAGACTCTCATAACCCTGCCAATCAATCAGAAGTAATATACTTTTATATGACATGTGTCCCTGTGTCATTGGCCTCTGATAGGCAGGGTTACACCCACCACAGGCACTTTGTAAAATGAACAGGCCCCTCGGGATAGAAATAGTTAATAATATATAAATCACATAGATGATGGCATTGCCTGTCGTATACTCTTGGTGTGCTCACATACAGCACAGTATGTGCTAAAAGATGCACTCTGAAAAGGCCTCACGCTGGATTATGTAGGACAAAACTTAGAGGTTATTGTATACTATTTGAGAGAAACATAATGACACCTGAATGACTTTATTTTTTATCAACTCAATGGGCAAACATTTGTAATGAATGTGTCCAACAAGTTCCAAATTGTTAATTTGTTTTCTCCCAATACCAGCTCTTGCAGTCAACATCCACTTGTAGCAACTTAAGAATGATTCATGTGTTTTTTTAATGGTTGTTTAGGCACTTAAAGCACTTGGTGAAGGTTAGATGAAGATTGCGGTCTTGGATTCTTTTAACTCAAAAAAATATTTCTCTTCTGTTGATGTCCCTAAAAAATAACCTTGACTAGATTGCTTTGTATTGTAAAAGTTTTTCACTTGAGAGGTTGTCACGTTTGTATCCTGGGCAAGATAGATTAGGTATGCCATTAATGTAAAAGCAAGTCAGATGCAGTTTTGGGATTTAAACTAGACCAATGTAAACATTCTGTAACTTTGTAGCAAATACTATTTTATGTGTTTCAACCACCGTGTAAGCCCAGCCTATTCTCATTCCAAACTTGTTAAATAGTGCTACGCTTCAGTGCTTTTGGTGTAAGTGCACAACGCCAAAAGCCACCTTTTGTGTCTGCATGATACGCCAAGGGATGGCAGCAGCTGAGAATGTGGCTGGATAAAACAAGGCGCATACGCATGAAACGTGGTAGGACGGAGTCGGGTTGAAACTCAGCCAGTAACAACATAATACTAGGAGCGCAAGGGTGCATATAGAGTGAGTGGGAGGGGAGGTGAATGGGTCCAACAAACCCCAGACTTTCATGCGAGTGTCTGGTGTTTTTTTACTGTCTGAATGACTTGACCTGACCATGTGCCTCCTTCCCCTAATCCTAACCATCTGTGACTTTGTTGCCTAAACCTAACCATCCATACCATAGATGCTTACAGCACTTACCCTGATATGATTGCTTATTGCCGATTTTGGTGGCAATGCACGTTCACCGGTGAGGCTAGCCTTGGTGTCGCCTGGCCAGACCTATATCCACACTTCATTTTATCAGTGTGAGCGCGCTACGAGAGAAAGAGTACATTGACTTCAAGACCCTCAGATTTTTTTTCCTACTTTTTATGTGGGGAAAAACATGTCAAACAAAATTTTAACAAGAGGCCATCTTGCATTCACTCCAGCTGTGATTCATTAATCCATGTCTTAAGTTGAATGTCAGCCAGCGGCATAAAATGAGGTAGCCAATGGCCCCTCTTCCTACCCCCCTACTTGCGGCCCCGTTGCTTGGCCTTCATTTTGATCTCAATTAAACACCTGTTAAGTTTTGTGACTGCATCTTGGATGATTGTGAATATCATGTTGACAAAGTCTTTTCACAGATAGACACAGACAGACATTTAGACACCTGGAAAAATACTCAAAATGGCTTTTGTTGTATTTGCCAGTATAATTGGTGTTACCAGGGCAGCAATTTGTCATGATGACACACACAGACTCGCACGCATGAAATGAAAAAAAAAAGCCAGCCGTCACAGCATTTCCCAGCTGGTAATTATAGAGAAGTAGTTTTACATACCTGAAAACGTGTCTGGTGGAACTCTTTGACATTTAGTCCAAATCACCGTCCTCCAGTGACCTTAACCAAAGTGCTTTTGCTGTCTAAATCTCCCCACACATTGAACTCACCATGTGAACCCTGCTCACTGGTGTGACAGTTCAGCGTTCCAATTAATGATCATTATCTTGGCAGCAGTTACATTTTCTAGAAAATGTATTTGATAAAGCAAATTAGTAGCTATAACACGAGCTGAAACCATTAGTCAGTTCATCTATTAGTCCATCTCCCCGTCGTTTCAGTCTGATTTGCTGAATCTAGCTTCTCAAATGGGAGGATTTGCTGCATTTCTCTTGTTTTTTATTACTGTGAATTGAATATCTTTGGTTTTGGACTGTAGGATGAACAAAATAAGAAATAAAAAGTTCTTGTGGTTGACATCTTGCACTATAGACCAAATGATTTATCAAATAAACAAAAAAAATGTCAAATTCATTTTAGTTAGTTTACTTTTACAGCCGACAAACTCTGAAACTGTGCACTCGGTTTAATAAGTGTTTGCTACAGCTAGTTAAGCCAGTTAAAATGCTTTATCATGATGTCATTTTTTGTATATCATCACAAGTAAAGTTGTATGTTTCTTTGTATGTAAATGAAATATGGGGGCAGTTGCACTGCCAATTTACTATAAGTTTTTTTAGCTAGATGATCTCTATTTTTTGCTTTGTTAGCATTCGAGCTTTTATTGCTTTGGACAACAGTTAAAACTCTCAGAACAACACATCTGTTTGTTGGAAGAGAAACAAGAAAATGTTTTAAGTCTCTTAGATTGCATAATACCTGGGAAATGGGATGCAATTTGCAAGAAAAAGATGAGAATTTCTCTAGATTTCCCAAAAGTAATATCTGAATATGCATAGCATCCCAGCTTTATTATCATAACATGATGATTGCTTCCCGCACATACAACTGTAATTCTAATTCATGTATGACTGAATGGATGGTTTATGTAAACTAGCTCCTGAATTATTCATTATATAGATGCCTGTCAGAGGCTAAATTTCCTCCTGTGTGTTGGTTCGTGTTCACGAGCGTGCCTTAGTGCATGTTTGTGCATGGTTTTATGTAAGCTCGGTCAGCGTGCATTTCTGTGCATAAACACGTCTGTGTGTGTGCTCATGTAAGTGCACAATTGACTAATGCATGTGTGTCTGTCATCAAATTGTCATCATCAGCTCAGGCTAGTCATTTGGGCTTGACCTCACGTAATAGGGTTTGACAGTCAGTGGCTAAGACAATAATTGCAAACACACAGACAGCCTGTATCAAAGCCAGCTGAGTAGAATAAAAATCATTTAAGAGCTGTTGTTACTAAAGAGAAGCAATTATCTGCACACAATACTAAGCTCAGAGAAGAAGAAAAAAACAGGAGGAAGCAGGGAAAGTTCTACCGCAATGGGTGCAAAACTATCCTTTGTTTAAAAAAGAAAGGTTCATTTGTGTTGATATTAAAGGCCTGTGCTGAATATGTAATAATAACGGTTCAAGGCGTGACTTGGTTCTTGCATTCCCCTTCTTCCCTTCAAACCCTTGTTGCATTTCTGATACTGTAGTGACTCATCTCCTTTTCCCTCATTCTCCTTCACCTCTCCTCTCCTCTCTCAGTAGATGTCACTGCAGTTCTACCACCAGCCAGGCGAGCGGGCGGATTGCAATGCATCGTGGGACACAGACACCCTAAGGTGACGATAGCGGTGACGAAAGGGACTGTAGGGGAGGGGAGAGGTGTGGAAAAGATATAACGAGGGGAGGAAGAGGACAGATAAAGGGAAAGGGAGGGGAGGAGATATTCACTGTGGCAGGCAAAATACACCTAAATCTTGCACATGCATCTCAATCCCAGCCGTGAACATGTAAACACATGCACAGTAGCACACAGGTACATGCCAAAACTATTAACAATCTTGACCCGACAATACGAGCCCATACAAACATATTCCAGAGATGCAATTAACTGTCGTGCCCCCATCTACTATCAGTTAGTAATGAAGAGATAAAGTGTTGTGGCATCAGGGGAAATGTGAGTAAAGATAGAGGTGTTGTTGACTTGTCTCTGTCAAACAGATAGCAATCTGCCAGCTCTCCAGTGTTCAACCACTTCCCCTGATTGGAGCCTGATGTAATTACTTTATTCAGAATGGGAAATGAGAAATATCACTGCTCATCTAGTGACATTTCAAATAAGGTTTTACTTTGCTCATTAAGTGGAACTTGATGTTTTTTTGGCAGATTGGTTTGTAGGTTGAGAAGTATCAGTGCGATCACATGATAGTTTTTCATTATCTTAACTCATACGTCATCAGAAAAGCTCATTCCTGCCATTTTTTTCTTCATTTCAAAGTTGCTTTGAGTACTTTAAGAATGCTCATACATCTGAAAAGCTATAGATATTTGACCCCATGTGACTGGACCCATTTTTTTTTTAACGGATCTTTATTGATCAATCCCAAATCTAAATACAAAATGAAGTTACATGATCAATCTTACATTGCCGTCTTGTATGACTTATACAGAGGTGATCTGATTGATGCCCGCCTTCTCATCCTAGGTCATCAGATACCAACACTCCATGTTTGCTGTTATTCATAGAGGAGACTCTTCTTCTATGGGTCAAAGTCAGTGAACATGTCATAGAGATGTTCAAACTAAGTGAGAGAAGGCAAAAAAAATCTGTCTCTCTTTTTTTGTGTTTTTTTTTTTTCAACAAAGTCTCCAATTTACACTGCAAAATAGGTTTCTGGTCCATGCTGTCTAGAACAGCACAAAAGCATTTTCAGATTTGATCCCTCTGTCAGCAAGACCATATCATTAGTCTATGCCCTCCAAAAAATCGCTGAAAATTAGTGTTGGAAAAAAAAAATCTGTTAAATGATGAAACAGCACCTTGATTGAGTTTAGGTGTGAAAAGGCGAGGTTTTGGGAAAGATGGTTTTGTTTAAAATAACTGGACTTTGATAAGATTAGGGAACCTTTGCTGTCATTGTTACAGTCAAAACCACATTGTTAGAAAAGAGAATGATTGTAGGCATGGGTTTAATAAGACAATTGGATTGCTATAAGAAATGGACACCCAGTCAAGCCACGTCAGTTTTTATTTATAAAGCATATTATCACAAAACACAGTTTGCCTCAGAGAGCTTTACAGCATACAACATCCCTCTGCACTAGACCCTCACATCGCCTAAGGAAAACACTGTGTAACAACATCACTTGACCTCCTCCTTTGCTCCAGTTGTAATTACTATGACCACTAGAGGGCTTTGTCACTTGAACTTAATACTTCTTTCGTAGGCCGAGCTGAAAAGACCGGTGGTGTTGTTTTTCTTTGGAGATCTTTGTTTGTTGGGATGTCAGTCTGCTTTAGTTGTGTGTCACTGTGAAACAGTATACAGGATGGAAGTGGCAATTGCCGTTCATAGCTCATTTTTATTTCCGAAACTCTGTGTGTTTGTTGCCATTATCAGGCTGATTTTGTGTCCTATGAATTCAATCAAAAATATTATTTGTGCTTTATTCAGTTTCAGGAACAACTTTATCATGGACTTGAGGTTGATGAAGTCTATCAGATGACTTTTCCCACTACAATTTAGCAGCTGCGCACTTGCTGTCAAATCAGATGCTCTATTTAAATGTTCTAATTAATCATGCTGCCACCTTTGCATCAGTGCTTAGTTTGCAATCCCCCCTGCTAACTGTGCTGTATTTCATTAATGCTATTTCACTGTTCTTGTATTTCTTATGGAACAGTGTAAGGCCATATTTACCACAGGAGCTGACATAGAACTTACAATATACACTGATAATAAAATCTCAACACCTGTTTCAATTTGATAGATACCCCTCACTGATGAGTGAAAAAAAAAAATTTAAAAAGTATCTGTAAAAAAAATATTAGCAACAGGATTCCCATGGTTATGAAATACCTGAAAAGTCATGCAATTTTACAGTTGCATATTACAGACCTGGCAAAGTCATGATATGATTAAAAGTCAATTAAAGGTTTAGAAAAGTCATGGAATTTTATTTTGCGAAATGAAATTTTTATCATCGTGGATAACCCCAAAAAGATGCAAATTGACCACAAAATTGAATACAAAGACATGCAAAATGACCTCAGAGATGCAAAATGACCATGAAGACATGCAAAATGACCCCCAGAGAGATGCAAATACTCTCAAATATGTGTCGATACGTGCGATACGTTTTGTTTACCAACACATATGTATGTTTTCTCCCTGCATGCCCTCTCTCAAATTATGTTTCAATAGATATGTTCTAAAAATACAAGTAGGGCAAGAAGAAAACATTGTGGAGTTTCTCTCTCTGGTAAGCACATTGTCATGTGAGTGTTTAGTTGTGCTCACTGGATACTATTAAATCCATTTTCAAGTACCTGTTTCACCAGAGAAAGAGAAAAAGAGAGCAAGAGAGAAAGAGAGACGTGTGCCAGTGGCGGTGAAGAAAAAGCAATGTTGGCTTGTGCGTGTGTTTGAAATGTTTATGTGTGAGCATGCGTGAGTGCGTGCATGTGTGGTTGTAAGCATTCTTGTGTGTCACAGTTCAGGAGCAGACAAGTGGAGAGGAGCATTAAACGCCCTCTTCCTCCACTAATCAGGGATTAGACAGTGTTTAAGAGCATAAAAGAGAACCATAAAACAAATGAGTGTGTGAAGGAGAGAGTTGAAAACGCCTATAAGGAAATTAAATGAATGGCTGTTTGTTGTTTGGCATTAGTCATGTCTCGATAGTAATGTGTAGCATGCTAGCTTTTGATTTCCTGGATTTTCTCAGTCATTCACAGTTTTCTTTGTTTCCTGATCATCTTCACATTGGCCCCTGATACCACCACAGCAATTACTTTTAAATTCCCGATGTGCAAAATAATCACCCCTCTAAAACTCAGACCAAACTCCTATCTAACTGTAAAATTAGACAGTGCTAATCAAATATAAACCAAGATTCTGTTTCTTTTTTGCCTATTTGAATGTTTCAGAAACATATTTTGGTGCACTGTTTGGCTGTACTGTGACAATTTTTGAACAGGGAGTGGATGTCGGACCTGCTTCCTGTATTGTGAAAACAGAGGCTGAAAATACTGAGATCAAACAGTAAAACCAGCTGTGCTGATCAAAGATGAACCAACATTCTGTTACTGTGTTGCTTATTTCTCACCTAAAATGTTTTCAGAAACATATTTTAGCTAACTTTCTAAATATTATATAGTATCTTTGGTATCCGGCTATCATATTGTTTCCTATGTAAAAACAGCCAAGCTTACATTAAATCAGCCACCAGTAGGAGCCTTTATCGGTGCATTCTGCTAGCAAAAGCAAATGCCACAGCCTTTTTCTCTGTTGTCTCTAGTCATGTAGCACCAAATTAGAAGTATTTGCGTCACTGCAGGGGTAATGACTCCGATCAATTTCAAAAAGTGCAGCGATATCCAGCAAAAAGTTAAAACTTTTCTCAAGATGTAATGCAGTCCTATGCAGTGTCATCAGGCAGCCCACTGTATTGACCAATCAAATGTCCAAGTGCACAAGTGCCACACTTGATGTTGGAAAATCACATGCGCAGTGATCTTCCCCCTTAAACATCATTGAAAAATAAAAGCCCATGGCACATGGTGAACAATTAATAGTTTTTTTCCCCCTGCGCATCACAATTCATTAGTTTAATATACATATATATATAAAAAAAAAATTTGGAAGACCCATATCAGTAAATGATGTCATGCCATTTGTGAGTCAGCGGGAAGTCAGCCTGCTTGGCCATATGAAGTTTCTGATGTGCGTGCTCTGAAATGGCCCTAAAACACACAAGCCCATGCAAGTTGAGCAACTTTTTTTAGAATGAATGAATGTTGAAACACAGTCTCAGTTCTCTTAAGACATCCATGGATTGTAGCAGCTATAATGTTTCAGAGTTGTAAAAACCTTCCTCAGAGTATTATAAACTGCTGTTGAGTGTTTCGGTGTCTGATAAAACTGTAAAACTCAAGGATGTTTCACTCAAACCGGCCTACCAGGATCATATTTCATTGTCTCACCAGTACCTAAAGCAACACGCCCCCACCAAAGCTGCTACTTGTGCTATTTTTGGTCGGGATGTCTGCTAAGTCTCACTTAGAATAAATCAGACATCCTGCCACTTTCCAATGGCATTGCAACTAACGCAAAACTTTCTGCCAACATATTCCACAAATGACTTGACACAACTGGGAGAAAGGTGATGCCATTTTTGTTGCACTTATATAAATAGAGATTTAATGAGACAGGGAATGAGGAGAGAATGAGAGAAGCAGGTTGAAGAGAAAGTGTGTGTGTGAGAGAGAGAGGAAGGAAGGATAGAGGCAGAATTGAAGGGAGAAAGAGAGAAAGGAGAAAGGCAAGGAAGGCAGTCTTCCTGGGGATGTAAGAATGATTAATGTGAGGCTGTCAGAAAGGTGGAGAGGGGAAACCACAGCGATGGGGGAAGAGTCATGGCCAGGTGCAGAGAAAAGAATATGGCAGAGAAAGAGGGAGAGAGAAAGAAGGAGAGGTGATGGCACAGAGGCATAAAAAGGTTTCAGGACAGACTGTAGAGAGTGAGAAAGAGCAAATGTGTGCAGGGGGAGAGTGGTGAAAGCATGAAAGGGGTATCAGGAAAGACTGCTCAGAGGGAGTGAGAAGAAGTGAAAAGGGGGAGGCGGGGGAGAGAGAGAAGGAAAGAGCGAGAGAGGATGATGGTGTGAAAAAGGATTCAAGAGAGACTGCTGAGAAGCAAAAAGAGAGGCAAAGAGAGCAATATAGAAACAGACGGGGACACCAAGACAGAGAGAAAAGACATAGTGCTACCTGCTAAGATGAGAGACCAATGATAGAGTATCTTAAGGTTTCTGTATGAACGCCTGCTGTGTGTGTGTGTGTGTGTGTGTGTGTGTTTGTGTGTGTGAGAGAGATAGAAAGAGAGAGAGAGATGGAAAAAAACAGTGAACTATGAGAATACTTAACATATGTTCTTTGTCAAAGGGATGATCTGATTGTTAAGTATAATGACATGTGTGTATGTGTGTGTGCGTGTGTGTTTGTGGCACCTTGCCATAAATCCCACCTCTGTGTGAACCAGGCACTACATCGGTCTGCAGCTGCAGTTATTGTTCAACTTCCCCCTCGACCTCACTCTGCTTTATTGCCCCATTCCATCAAATGGCTCGTTCTATCGTGCGGTACCTGTCACGGTGTGTGTCTTTGTGTGCGAGTGTTCACATTATAACATACTGTAACACAGGACTAATTTGTGGACAGGGCGGTAATGGGAAACTGGGTTGTTTCCACTGAGCCCTCTGTCCGAGCTGCTCCATTTGTTAAAGTTCGACATAGCAGTTGATGGATTTTCAATGAGAAGTGGGGAATCGAGCAGTGTACACTCTGAGGCATATGTGCACATGTAGGCAAGGGTTGTGCATGCATACGTATGAATATTAAAGGGCAATTCCAATTTTTGTCACAAGTTGTTTGGTTTTAGTTTCAAATGTTTGTGCATTATTAAACTTTGGTCGTGATGCGCCATTAATTATAACCCCCGGAGAATTCTCTTTTGACTGATAGATAGTTCTCTTTTAATGCAATGTTTTTAAAGTGACGTAGTATATCAGCTGACTTTGTAATCAGGAAGTGGAGGGGACAGTGCCAAGTTACAGACCACTGCAGACCAGTGTTTGAGACAACAAAAACAATGCTGTTATTTAGAGTCATTGTTGTGTTCCCAGTGGCTGTTTAGATACTAACTTAGGTGTTTTGTAGCAACCTTTTGCTGTTTTTTGGCTTTTTAGGCCCAAAAAGTTGATTTTTATTAAGACAGTGCTGCCAGAATGGAGCCCCCCCCTCCAAACAGGCTTTTATAAACAAAACATGTTTTTTTTTCCCAACTATAGCCAAGTGGTGTCTGTGCCTAGATCTAACCACACATTAATCATAGCATTGTTTAAATGTAAAGTTTCAACTTACTCGCTACATTATAATGTGTGAATGTAACTTATCCTTGATTTGAAGAAATGTTCTATGCAAAGATTTTTTTTTCTTCTGGCAATTGTCCCAAATTGCTACAGTGGAGGTTGTGAGCAAAACATTATCATGACCAATAGTTATAATAGACACAAGTAGCAGGATAAACCAAAGGGTGTTTTTGCAGCTTCATTTAAGGGGTTGTGATTGCAATGTTTAATACAAAAAAAATTATTTTTGAGCCCTGCATTTGTCTGTCTGGGCTTTAACTCAGGTCCTGCATCACTCATCTGACTTCATCACAACTTCATTTCAGTGTGCTTTTAATGTGTTTTTAGGTACATTTTTAGATGCGCTTGCAGGCCTGAATCATCAGTGAGTCAACATGTGTCAGGTCAACTGGCAAACAACAGAGCAAAGATTACAAAATACTTGTCATAACTGTCAGAAATTTACGTGAATGCATAAATGTTAAAACTCCTCTCCCTGCTTTACCCCGCTGTACAACACTTGAGAGATTCCGCTTCTTAAAATCACATCGGTTTTTTAATAGGCAGTAATTAGAAGATCAGAAGTTGTATTATTGTTGAAATGTATCCTTCCTCAGGGACAATAAAGGGCATTGAAGTGAGCTGCAGTAAGAAACCCTGTGAGCTGCAAAATGCTAACCGGCAGTATCGTTGACCATCTACCCCACTGGCTTTGAATTTTAATCAGCTGAAACTGTAAAATCATTTTTATGACATTTCGGTTTTCCTGATTGTTATGCAGAGGACAGAGACGGGGAAATATGGAAAATAAAGACAGGGCATAAAACGCAACACCAGCTGTGAGCTCGATGTGAATTGTTACGACTTGGTATGCAGCAGACTTTACCTCATAAGAAAGTAGTTTGTGTTCTGCCTTGAATTTTTGCCACTCTGCCTCAAAAAGTCTTCGTTATTGGTCTCAGTGGAGAGATTTAGTCACCTTTGGGCTAAGAGCTACTTCAGAGGCCTCTCCTTAGAGAAAAAAAATGCCTTTGGGAAATGAATAGAAACACAGGGGTCATCCACACACACTTACTCTCCGGGCATCAGCAATACAAATTTATTGATGCTCACAACTTAACCGTGCATCCACTACAAAATAGGCACTAAATACAGAGAAATTGGTTTAATTTTTTCCCTTCTCCCTGTATCTATAGCTCACTACATCTGGCAGAGCATCTGTCACAGGCTGGTGACAGAATAGCATTCATAAGAGACTGTAGCTTACTCTCATCGAAACAAACTGATACAGACCAGTTATATTCAAGACAAGCGGCAAGACCTCAGTAGCACGTGTAGAAAACACAAATTGAGCACTATTTGTCAGAGATGGTACAAATTGCTAACCCCCCCTCCCTCAATTCACCTGCCAGGAGGACTTTTTCTCCTTATCCCTCTCTCTGTGTGTCTCAGGTATATAGATGTACTCTGAGTTGCATCTATCCATCTCTCTCTCGCTCTCTAACCCCCCCCATAATTCTTTCCTCACTTTCTCCGTCACTCCCATTATCTCACTGCAGAGTGTGTAGGTGGTACGGAGTACATGATGGCTGATTAAATAGTACAAGCAGCCCATACTAGAGGCTTCATTAGTCATAAAAGGCCAATTCACCAACAATTAAAACTAGCTTCACTGACTTTAATGACACCACGATGAGAGCATGAGCTCCACCACTTTACGAGATAAAAGGAACTCAAGACCATTAAAGACAACACGGAAAGTGAGATATGGCTTACAGAAGGAAGAAAGCTGGGGCTTTGGGGGGGTGGGTGCACGTTTTGGTATATTTCTAGATGAAAAATCATTGTCTGTGCATCCTGCATAACATGTAATGCTGATGAGGAACACGTTTGTGCTCATGAGGGTGGCAATGAAAAGAGTCTCTGTAATAGTCATCTTATACATTATATTCAGTCTTTTATAAGAAAGGTAAGGTTAAGGTTATTTTCATGAAAATAAGATGATACAGTTCATGCTAGTATACTTACATGGGAAAAAGATACAATAGTGGATGGCAGTGACGATAAACTCTCAGATCAGCCTGTTTTTTTTTTTTCTGTTTTAGGTTTAAACATTTCTCTATCATAAGGATCTCACAATACTTCAATACATAAAGGACATGCCACTTATTTACTTTCATTTGACATCCCTGTGAAACAGAGTGCAGTTTCCTTCCTTCAGCACATTGACCTGTTTCATGTGAAAACAAGAAGCTAGGAACGGACTTGTTGCAGATATGAGTTGGCATTTACATTAGCTAATAACACTGAATTGTGTTATGCTCCCCCACCAAATTTTAATTTGACAGTAGCTACGAGCTTAACATTGTGAACAGCTTTAAGGACAGCCTGCTCTGTGTTGTTAAGGAGCTCTAGCCACCACCATCGCTTACGCCTGTGATTCACCGACAAATTAGACAGAGATGAAATGGAGGAAGAAGAGAGCCATGATGAAGTTGTTTTTCGGAGTGAGGTCACATATGTTCGAGCTGAGATCTGAAGCTGGCAGTGTTGCTGGTCAAGGAGAAATGCTGGCTCATCCCTGCGATAAAGCTGATAGATTCCAATAGCTTGTGCCTCATTTAATTGGAAGTAGTTTGCGCCCTAGAGTGCAGGATGACTCATCAACATTTTGTGATCATTTTCCAGGAAATTTCAAACTCTAAAATACTAGTAAAAATTCACCACACAAAACAAGATAGACAAGCAGTTAAGTTAACTATCCTTTGATGCACATTGAATAAACTAACTGTACCACATTAACTGCTGAAGAAAATTTTCTTCACTGAAAATTTTATTCATCAATTGTAGTGCTGGGCATTATGACCAACTGCCGCCCAGACCAAAGTGGACAAATCCTTGGGGGAGACCAATCATCATCTCTTAAGGCCACATTCAGACCAACAGTAGCCTTGCATGAAAAATGCAGGCCTCTCATTTATCTGAAGGCGGTTTTTCTGCTGTTTAGCCCATGATCATTGCAATGAAAAATGAAACAACTGCAGCTGTGATATCTGCCCAGAGTTATAAAATCCTACCTGTAAGTGGGCTTTCTGGATTATTTTTCATTGACTCACCCATATGTGGTTTTAACATTTTTGGTCGGAATCCAAGTCAACAACTGCAGCAAGATAAGTGACCTTATTTTGTAAAAATCCCTAATATTGCTTTTTGATTGTTGTTTGATTGTTGCTTGAAGTGAAATGTTGTCTGGGTTCAACAGGACTGGTGTACCACTAACTTTTAGCTTTCATATGGAATTGGCGGTTAGATGAGATCACTCGTGAACTTGGACATTTTGAAATCTGGAATTGCTTTTTCACTTGCCGCCATCTTTGCTGGTTGATTTAAAGCAGAAAAAGCATATTTGGGAAACAGGGTGGAACAAGGTGGGATGGAGGCGTACAGAAGAAGTGGCAACCGCTTGGGTTGAGTTTGATGACTGACGACACCTGCCTGCTAGCATATAATAGTGTCCTTGACTTATGCTGACTTCTCGCAGCACTCTTTCTTCAAACTGGATAGCTCTCTGTTTTTGTCCCTTTCTCTCATCCCTAAGTCAACATGTCCACTTTCATCTCCTCTCATTGTACATCGATGATTCTTGAAGTTCTGTGGTACAGTGTGGGTTATGAGAATTTTAGACACTCAGACTTTCCTGATTTAGCATGCAGGGCCCAAGGAACAATGCCTTTCGATTAGACCCAGTTTTGCAGGAGAGGGAATGACATTGATTGGCCGAGGGAATGGGGATTGACATTGATTGGTCCCGGCTTGTTTGTGCGGGCAGGAAGTGATTTGCATAATGCAGACATTCGCAGTCTGCTGAGGCTCTGTACGTGGTGAACCAGGCCAGAATATAAAAATCTGGACTTAACAGTATAAAAAGCCATCACTGATGTGGAATGTATACAACGCCGTCTTCTCCGATATGCATTTAAGCTCATTTTCTGTTTACTGAGATCATATTTTGGACAGATTGACAAATTAAGATGATAAAAAATGAGTTGCCCACTGACTGCAACAAGAGAAAGGGGGATGCACAACAAAGACAGCGATGATATAAGTTTGTCACATGGCCAAGACATTCAAACAGAAGCATCGGAGTGAGTAAGAAAAATGGATGAGACAGAGTGAAAAGAGAAGCAAAAAAATAAAGGCCTGAGCACAAGAGAGAGAGGGAGTGATAAAGAGAAAGGGAGAAATGCCAGAGGGAGAGGGGAGAAAATCAACAGGAGACAAAATGAAAGAAAGTAAGAAAAGGCGGCAGGGGAGAAGAGAGAGCAGAGACAGGAGACAACACAGAGTGTGCTGTGTCTCCTGGTTGTCTTTGTTTACTGTGACAGGGACAGGTGGAGGCTGACAGCAGGACCTTTACAGAAAGCCAGTTAAATAAAGAGGGGATGGAGGGATGGAAATGAGCAGAAAGAGAGGAACAAAAGAAGGAAGGAGACTCCGAGACTAAATGCCAGTCCCCAAATGGCTGCCAAGCCTTCTGTTCTCTTCCTGCTCGGAGTTGTAGCACCATGTGGTTGATCAGCAGCATAGATCAAACTGCTACGATTAATTTGACTGCCTCTTTGTTTCTTTGGTTTGAGCATTACTTCGACCACTTTGGTCTAGACTGAAATATCTCGACAGCTATTAGATGGATTGCCATGAAATTTAATACTGGCATGCATGAGTGCCCAGAGGATCAGTCCTCCTGACTTTAGTCATCCCCTAGCTTTTTCATCTCGGGCCACCATGAGGTTCACATTTTTGTTTTTGTCTTATCAAGTATTGCATGGATTGCCTTGGAATTCGGTCCACACATTCATGAATGCCCAGAGGATGACTTCTAATGACTGATTTCCCGCCTTTTTATTCAGGGCCACCAGCAGATCAAATTTTTTCTCATATCCACTAAATAATCTTCCAGATGGATTGGCACAAAACTTTGTCCAGCGGACACCAGATGATTTATTCTACTGGTGAACCCACGACTTTTCTTCTAGTGCCACCACGGGATTCTAACTGTTGCCATTTAATTTTTAAATTCAAAGACTTTGGTTCAGTTCTCCCACAGGAAGAATATGTTTGATCATCTCCTAACTTTTCATTCAACACCATTATCAGGTCAAACTTTTTCTTTGTACAACAGCTTTGTTTATGATCAAAGATGATCTGCAAACCTGAAGACATTCTCATCAGCCTCAGCTGTAGTTTGTGTTTAGTGCTAATTAGCAGATGTTTACATGCTGACCACCACTGTGTCACCCTTGGGGGGGTGTACTTAGACACCTGAAAATTTTGAACATGAAACACTTAAAGGGACATTTCCCTGATTTTCAATCAGCTTTGTACATGTGTAGTATGTCTACATGAACTGTGGTAAACCTTCCTCCAGCTAAGCAGTGCCTAAATATCCCTCCCCTCCCTCTGGCAAAACTCCTCCAAATTATGTAAATCACGTATGTCACCCACCAGTGGAAGCATCTGGTAAGGTGTGGTGCATTCTTATAGTTTGTAGTTTTCTACCTCCTAAGCAAAAGCGTCTATTTTCTCTGTTTTCTCTGTCACATAATACCATTTTCAAAAGTATATGCATCTGTCCCCTGCTGAGAAACCACAGTTTTATGTGAGGACTCTTTATATTGATGAAATACTTTTTTAATTTCCTGCATTGTGCTTATTTTTTTTTGTACCAGTTTATGCCTTTACTGTATTATTTTTTGGTGGAAATGTCTTTAATTTCATCAAATTAAAGTTCTACTTTCATGTTTTTATTGGTGGGGACGAATGTACATGTTCTAAATATTGAAAGGGACCTGTCCCCTGTATCCCCTTCAAACTCTATGCCTATGTATATACTCTAGTCTTGTATCTTTAAGGGATGATTGTGTATCAATGTAAAACAAAACAAGATTCAAGTTAAATAATATAAAAACAGAGTATGGAAGTAGAATGAATGAACAAACTGCAAATTCAAGTGCCAAATTATTAGTTATTTGGTCAAGATGTTACACAATTCTTTACTTTGTAAGATGTAGATGAAAGGGGTCTCTTTCTCTCTCTCCCTAACACACACATACACATGCATGCGCACACATAGACACACACACACACACAGATGCACACACACATGTAGACCATCCTTTGAACCTATGGAGTATTATCGGATTGTCTCAGAGTGATTACAGAGGATCAGGGGTACCAACAAACAACAACAACAAAAAAGAAAGATGTACACGCGAGCCGACACATGCACACACACACACACACACACACACACACACACACACACACACACACACACACACACACACACACACACACACACACACACACACACACACACGCACATGCAGAGACAAAAAATCACTCACACGCAGATAGACTCTCACTCGTCAAGCCAGGAAGTCCGGCCTCTCTGACAGGGATAATCCTGTGGCACCGAGAGGGTAAAGTTAGGAAGAGACGATCCCAAACCCGGAAAAGCCGATTAGAGGCTGAGGGAACAAAAACCCAGGCAACGAGAGAAGGAAGAGGAGAAACAAGTAGCAGAACGACAAAGCCAAGCCAACCCTGACACAAGAGGCCGGTTATGCCTTATAGACCAGGAAAACAGAAGGGGAGGGGGACAGGAAACAGAGCAGGATGACAGGCTGGTGGGAGGGAGAAGAAGTGTGACATGAAGGTGAAGAAGAGAGGAGGGAGGCAAAGGAGAGGTTGATGAATAGAGATAAAGGACTGAGAGGAGAAAAGAAGAGTATGAACCCCTGGGAAAAGAAGGTTTGAGAAGATGGGGAAGAGAGGAAGAAAATTGGCAGGCATTTTATAATATCATAAATTAAATGAAGAAAAAGTGAAACCAGCTGGGTGCATATATCCTTGTCACTCTACTCATTACGTTCTTATCCATGACCATGGATGTACAGGAGCTCCTAATATCCATGGAGAGATTTTGGAACCACAAAATAATAACCAAACAAAAAGGAAAGCAGTGTAGCTTCTTTTTTTCATATATCTCTTAAAGAAGTATTTCACCGATGGTAAGAGGGTCTTTACATAAAACTAGGCTCTCTCTGTAGTAGAGAGATGCAGATACTTGTGAAATTGGTGCTTCATGTCCAGAGAAAACAGAGATAAAGGATACTTTTGCCCAAGAGGTAGAAAACATACAACTACTAGAATGCATCGCACCTTACCAGATGCGCCCGCTGGTGGGTGACATGACGTAGAATGGTCCGAGTAAAACAATGCCGGCCGGCAATCTTGTATTACAGTCAAACAGTAAGCGATAACATATTTCTGAAAACATTTAAGGCGAGAAATATACAATACAAAAACAGATTCGTAAGTTTATATTTGATCAGTGCTGCTCTGTTTTACTGTTTGATCTCTGTTTTTTTTCGGTCTCCTTTTTCACTGTGCAGGAACTTGTATGGCGCTATGGCATTCGCTTCCTCTTCGCAAACTCTTGCTGTTATAGCTAAAAAGGGTGTTTAAATACGTTTCTGGAAACGCAATTTAAGGAAAGAAATAAGTGCCGTCACATAATCTTGATTTGCATTTGATCAGCACTGCCTAGTTTTACTGATCGGATTTCAGTCCTAGTTTGAGGGAAAGAGAGAGGGGGTGGGTAACTCTATTGATCAGCTGTATACTCTTTTTCTGTGCTGTTGGTGACACAGGTGGCGGGCAATACGAAAAAGGGGAAGTACAGCTTGAAGTTCAAACAATGGCCAGAGAGCTGGCGAAACTTCTCCAAGTGACTTAAATTACGTCATTTGGAGGAGTTTCGCTACAAAGGGATATCTTAGCACTGGTCAGATGGAGGGGTGTTTCCCACAGTTTATCTACTCATACTACCCACACTGTTTTGATTCAAAGCTGGTTGAAAATCTTCAAAAAATACCTTTAAATTCCCATTTTGAATTGAACATTACCACTTCTCTTCCTTTCTTTCTGTCCCTTTTCTCCGTTCGACTGTCTTTTGCTCACTCTTCCCCACCTCCTTTTTCTTTGTCTTTGCCTCGCTCTCAATTAATCCCAGGGCTGTAGGGGTTGTGGAGTTGGTATTTTCACCCAGTGATAAGGGCCTTTAAAGAATGAGTCTGACACTGGAGGGGTCATAATTTGATGGAAGCAATAAAACACAAATACACACACAGACGTTGTTGCAAGCACATGCACACAAACAAGTCTCAATCCTATCTAGGTATAGTAAAATGGTGTGCAGATACCAGCGGTGATAGATGGATGGGGGAGGCTGATAAGTCCCGATAAGTCTTAGACTGAGACAGATAGATAGAACATATAAAGACTCCCTTAGCAAGTCTGGATTACGTGTTCCAGGGAGTTGCTCAACCTTTCCATCAGCATGGAGTCAGCTGATATACATTCACATCGGAGCTGAAACCTGCTGTTACACTTGTCATTTCAATCAGATTTGTGAGATCTGATAATGGAGACTAGATTGAAGGGGAGGTTATTGTGTCTTTCCTTATTTCTGTCATTTATACGTTGTTACATTGTCTGATGACATTATTAAACCAGAGATTCATATCATGAATTAAATGTTTTTTTAGGTTTTTTTTTTAAACTTTGTCTACAAGAGAACGTCATGTTGTGACAGATTTCGTTATACGGTTATCGGCTCCAGGCTTGCTACTGTAAGTGTGTACATTACAAAGCCTACACTGCTACATGTAGCTACACAGCAATGTTGGTAACCCGTATTGTTCATTTCTCCCAGATTTCGGATCTTATTCCTGCTGGAATATGTACGGTTATGTTAAGAAGAAGCAAGTTCAGTGCTACATTTAGCAACATGCTAACCTCAAGGAAACATATAGCCTAGGCGGTATACCCTAGGTGTTCTAGCACAGAGATTATGAGGAAAATAAATTGTTTTTTGACCATTAAACCATGTAAACATGTTCAACCCAAATTACAAGTATGAACCTGAAAATGAGCATGCTAGGTCATTTTTATTTAAGACATTATTGCTACGTTAGCTGGCTTGTTCTATAAAAAGCCCTTTTGTGTGATTAGAGTTGTATTTATTTAAACATATAGTAACATATGTTTTTCTTCCTATTCCTCTGTATCCTTATGTCAAGTTTGTTCATTTTGTGAGCACAACCCCTTCTGAAAGTGGTTTTAAACTTCCCATAACAGAAAGGACAGGATTCTATTGTTTTGCATTGCGGCCTGTCACTTCCTGATGTCCTGTTGTGATTGGATGAAAGGAAATACTGCAATTAAACTGCACAGACAGAGATAAGTATTATTGGCCAGTGTCCCCGTATGTCTTCTGAGGGAATGCGTGCATGTCTGGAACCATCTGGCATCCGGTGCAAAGGACAAAATAATGACGATTAAATTAAATATCTTAATAAAAGTTCTAATATACACTGTCAGGGCATGAGCACTTTTTGCACATCCAGCTGCTAAAATTGATACCTGGATATGCTTACTTTTTAGCTGATTTTTTTTTTTTTTCAAGTACAATTTGACTCTTTAAAATATGGATTCATGTCATATAGTTAGATGTCTTGACAACTTTTGAAAGAATGTAGGAAGTATTCTGATTATTATTTCAAATATAAATCTTACAGTAACTTATTGGATACTTAAGATGAGATCATACAAGCAAAAGTTGCAGAGGTAGCATGACATTAGAGACTGACACAATCACCCCGTGGGCTCCTTCTGTAAGAAATATGGTTTTCATGTGATACAGAAAGCTTAAAGAAGACCATAAAAGTGTGAGGGAACCATTACAACCCATTTTAGTGGTTTTTCTATGGGTACATCTTGGCAAGATTATTGCAACATGCAATTTTCTACTCAGACAGCAACAGAAGCTTTTACTTCTCATCTGGAAATTGTATTCTAGGAAGCAAATGCTGGGGGGTGGGGACAGATCTTCATGAAATGCAGTGCATGTGTGTGTGTTTGTTTTTTGCAGAGAGCTATGAACAACCCCCTTCATGTGTTTTATTTTCACAAGTGCAGGTTTTTCTCTTTGTGTTTAACTTTCTAGATATTATTTTCCAGATTTTAGGTAAGCATGCAGGCGGCACAGATTGCGGCTGCTGCCAGTACAACACCAGTGTGGAGGGAGTGGTTTGGGAGCAGGGAGAGGCAGGGGACGAACAGCAAATTGAGGTGTCATAAGGATATTAATAGAGACTGGATGTGGCCACCAATAGCCACAGCAAATTGGCTGGGAAAATGCACAGCCAGCCAACAGGCCTATCCAATGGAAATGCCAGACTGGATAGATTTTAAACAGCTGTTGGGATGCACTCTTTATGCACTCTTTTTTATGCCACCAGCAGACAGGCTGAATGAGATGTTTTATGACCAAGCACAGCAAAAAAAAAAAAAAACAGGTAAATTGAAATATAGTATGCAGCTTTTTTGTGTGTATGTGTGTGTGTTTGTTTGTGCAAGTGTTCTGACCGGGAGAGAGGGAGGGAGTTTGTAAGTATCAAATAAAGTTTGTGACAAAGCTACAGTAAATATTCTTTCAGCCCCATGTGAGGAAAAGCAATTTCAGGTCTTACGGTTTTAGGCAATTTAAGCCGAGAGAGACGAAAGAAACGAACGAAAGTAATATTAAGAAGAAATAGGGAAATGTGGGCAAGCTATTGTGGAGAAATAAACTTCTGAGTGTCAAAGTGGGAAAACTAAATCACAGTGGTGAGGGGTATAACTGGGGAGGGAAGCGAGCTTAAAGACGGATAGTAACAGTGCAGTGTAAAAAAAAAAAAAAAAAAAAAGTCAAGGGGGATAGACAGATACACAGGAGCACAAGTATTGATATTTCCAGCATAAACACTCGTCCTAATGGACCCCGGGAGTCGGAGTGGGAGATCGATCAGAAGACAGAAGTCTCGGCAGATGCATGGAGGGAAAATATACCTCTCACCTGCTGTGAGGACAGCGGGGGAGGGATGAGGGAATGGAGGGAGGAGATTAGGAGATGACCAGACGCAGTGGGTATACAGAAAGAGGGCCAAGGCTGAATTCTAATGCGCAGAATGCATTTTTTATGAGAGCGGAATCAATAGTGATTTGGAGTTATCTGGATTTACAGGTAGAGGAAAGGAGGTGGAGGAGAATGGATAAATTGATAGATGGATAAATAACTAAAGGTAAATGACAGCAGCCAGTTAATAGGAGGACGTTCCCAGAATTGTATGTGGGAGAATGACAAAGTGGAGTTTGGTTACCTAAAAAGGATAGAAAAAGAGAAGCTAAGGTGCACCTGTCAGCAAATCTTAAAGGAGATCTATACAATATTGAGTGTGCTTTTATGTTTCAGACAGTGTCTGCACATAGTTCTCAAAATGAAAGTGGCTGTGCAGGTGGCTAGCAACTAACAGTGCTAACAACAGCAACAGTGCTGGCAAAACTAAACCTTAGTGTTAAATTATTGTAATTGGGTTCAGTATTATTTATAAGGGGAATTGGTAATAATATATATATGTTTCAGTATTTTTTATTTGATTTTATTTAACCAGATGAGATATAATGACCTCTTTTTCAAGGGAAGCCTGGCCAAGACAGCAGCCTAAGAAATATAAAAGTTGCAACAATTAAAGACAGACAACTCACACAATAAAACAAATAAGATACATACTAGTCAAATGCAACAGGATTAAGACTCAGGGTTTACATTAAAACAAGAACAAGTGCAATATGTAGCTGCTTCAAAGTCTCATACGGTTTTTATAGTTCCAAGGGTGATAAGTATAAGTTTGCTGTAACAATTTCAAGTTTAAATTTACCTTTGCAATTAAAAATGCCTTACTGTAGTGTAATTACCTCTTTTGTGCTTTATTTTGGTTCAACCGAATGTTGCGTTTCCATCAGTGATGATCGGAGGTGATAAATACCTGTAACTACTTTAGAGTCATTTGACCTGTGTGTGAATGCAGATTGTACATTTTTCTATTGCCTAATAAGGCCAAATGTTAGCAGGTGTTAGCAGGGTTTTTTTGTTTTTTTGTGTGTGTGTGTCTATTGGGAATGAAATATAGAGACAGACCTCCACAGACATCCACACTCACATTCACACCTATGGGTAATTTAGAGTTACAAGTTGACCTAACCTGCATATCTTTGGACTGAGGGAGGAAGCGAGAGACAACCCAAACTGACAGAAGGAGAGCATGCAAACTCAACACAAAGGGGCAGGATTTCAGGTGACAGTGCCCACTACTGCACCACTGTGCCAACCCAGTTTAAACATCCATATAGGCATATCTTTGAACTAAACTATGGAGAGCTAGGCTATCTGTATTTGCCCTTCTTACGGTCTTTATGCAAAGCTATAGTTAATGCACGGACAGTAGAGCAGTATTAATCTTCTCAGCTAACTGCTCATGCTATGCCTGGCGTAGATATTGTGTTTGGTTTAGTGTTGAGGCTAAGCACATAAAGGTGATGGTTATGTTTAGGGATAGGAAATGACTGCAGGGCATTCATGAGGATAAAAATACAAGAAATTGTGTTTGTGTGGGGGGGTGGGTGAGTGTGTGCACGCGTGTGTGTGTGTCTGATCGCAGGGCAAAGCCTTTATCTAAATTATGTACTGCTTGCGACAAAAAATAACTTACAAATTTGTGTCAACCTTTTTCTTCACCTTGCCAACTGAATTGTTCTAAGAACAACTAGGTGGCTTCACACCTGAGTGCGTGTGCTTGAGTTTATTTTAATGTCTTCACACCTCTGCATAAGGCAGAGGAGTAATCTGTGTCCTAGAATCTGTGAATGTGAGATGGTGGGAGGCATGACGCTTTCTCTCTCAAACACACACACACACACACACACCGGCAAAGAGTGTCCACATTTGAAGCACATTTTGCAGCACATGACACAATCATACAGATGTCATTCAGAATGTATAAAGAAATCACAAAGTAAATGCTACAATGCTTACACACAGGTATGCACACATACGGTACAATATGTGCACACAGGCTCAAACGAATATGACAGACCCAGACAGTCCTTTATTCCTTTTATGGCAGCACCTGAGCTTGGCTTTAAGTACATATTTCATGCCACATTACCCCCCATGGCAGCAAACTAGGGGAAGAAAGGGGGAGACAGGAGGAGGCTGAGTGATGAAGCGAGGAAGCAAAATGCAGACTCCTTTCTCTGTCGGCTGCATGTCTGCCTCCACATTCCCCTTTACCTCTTCTGTCCTTTCTGTTCCCCTCTTATCGTTATCCCCCTGTTTCCTCTAGCTTAATATTTTTTAATGGTTGGGAACCAGAATGGGTCACAGATGTGTTCCTGCTGGGTCCCCACATGACAAGAGTAGTGATATGTTTTAATGAGCCAGGGACCCAGGGCAAGAGACGAAATTTCTCATTTGGGTCTTGCACTGAAAAAGCCTACATCTACCTTTCACAGTCTCACTCTCTCCTTTGTCACACTCTAATGTTTCACTCCATTTACTCCATTTCATCAATTTCATCCTGCTCTTTTCACTTCTTAGTTCTTGTTTTATCTGTTACAAAATTCACCAATTCAGGCTCAGTTGCAGTGACTTTGCTCTTTTCATTGAACTAATTACTTACACAGATGTTCCAAATGGCAAATGTAGGTGTACTGTATAAGATGGTGAGTCCATCTGCGGAGACTTCAGTGCCTAAAGTTATCTAGATTTCACATAACATCTTTTTGTATTCATTAACATTTAACTTGCCTTTTGTGGGGTTCAGTGGACTGAAGCCATGCTGAGAAAATACTCCCCACATCGTAACCCTATCAGACCTCTTCAGAGTGAGAAAAGAGCACTAAGGTCTATAGACTTCTCTTGGTGTGCACCGCATGTGTCCATCTGCTTGCAGAGAGAGGGCAAAATCCTCTGACCATATGGCTTTATTTCACTGTTCAGTAAACCCTGCTGCCTGTGCACGTTTTACCCATTCGCATATGTTAAAGCTTTGAGGGACTGTGATCTGACCATTTCTGCATCTTGCATGCTAAATCACTGCAAAGATGCTTGATGAGTATGCGCACAACCTCACAGCCAGTAATGTGAAGTGCAAAGTGCACATGGTGTTTGTAATGTATGCCTTATTTTTCTATTTCACTATGATACAAATCCCACAATAATTGCTGAGGGTTCAGTGAATTCTTACTATATCATTAAATAATGACATTTAGCAAAATATGACATGACATGACATGACATGACATTCAGTTTAAGGATATTTTAATAAGAATCTATCTGAGACAAGTAGGCAGGCACTAGATGTCGCAAGTAAATCTGTGTGAAATATAAGTTTTTGTACACATGGGGATTGGTAGTCAAGATCATACAAGACAATCTATGTTGTTGTTTTTTAGAGCAGAAAAGAGGACAATCTATGGGGAATGAAAAATGATCAGCACATAATATTAGTACATATTTATATAAAAAGTAATTTGTAGACAGAAGATACAATTTTAAAAAAAAACCAACTTAAAATAAAAGAAAAAACTACTAGGTGATTTCACAAAAGAATTGTGCAGCTTTTGCGGCTGCTAAACCGACACAGATAAGACAGAAAGAAAGCGTGTAATTCTTAAATAATCCGCATAGGGTGAAGTACACCCTTAGTGTACTGCCGAGCAAATAGCACTTTGGTGGTGTAAATAAGGTAATATGCACACATTTGGCACAAAATTGTCCCCTTTCTATGCACAGGAGCCTCATTGCAAAGAGAGTCCAGTTCACAAAGATCAGCGCTAACAGCCACACAGTTTCATGAAATTCAATGGCCTCAGAGAGTTGGTGGTTAGTGAGGTGCACCGGCAGACAATGATAGTAAATCCCAAAAAGGGTTACTCTTTGTCCTGTTTAAATTCCTTTTCTGAAGTTTTGAGGAATGCTTTGACTCAGGACCTGTAGCTTGCAGTCTGAAAAGTTTAGTTTTCTTTTTTTCTCCACCATTGTTCTGCCTGCTACATCCTTGGTACAATGGTAACTTTTATACCTTGCTGCATGAATAATTGCAATTGCACACAACAAAAGGGCCAATTGCACTCAACTTTGTGCTTTAACATCATAAGTACAATATGTTTTGTGACTCTGACCTTGAAACGGGGCAGACTGGTTGTAAGTGATGCACAATTCATAGTGCTATCAGTGGCCACAATCAGTTCAGAATACTATATGATGAAGAATGGATGACAGTGTGGACTGCAGATGTGCAGCAATTTCTGTTTCCTCACATAAATGATGGGGAGCAATAGCTTAAAATGAAAAATAGCATAAGTTACATTAATCAAAATTAAACTGAAACATATGAAAAAAATGATGTTCAAGAAAAGTTGAGTAAAACATATCTGTTGGGTGCTTCTGGCTAATGAAGAAGTATCCGAAGAACTCAGGCTCTAACTTTCTTTAGTTAGATAGATTGCAGTAGTCTGTCCTATTGAAGGGATTGGGAAGGTGATATGCATGACTGCTCAGCCTTTCTCATAAAACATTTAAAGAGACTATAAGCTGGAACCTCAGTAACCTTTACAGTGACCTCTTACTGTCTGATGAAGCTCATAAAATAAAATTCAGAAGGAGAATACATGTGAATGTCACACATCTCCACAAACACACATGTGCCGAGGGCGACATTCACGCTGTTAAAACAGAAAAGAAAGAGGGACATACAGGGTCAGTTTTTTAAAGGATTTGTCTCAAAGGTCATTAGGGACCATTGTATGTAAGACCTTTATTAAAGAAAAGTGCTTGTTTAAACAGGGTCAAATGTACAATCACTATTGATTAAATTATTGTTAGTATACTGTTCTGAGTGACCTCAAGGTTTAATTTCAATCGATGCAGTATGTTGCCAATACTTGCCAATACTTGTTCAATACTGGGGGCAAAACAGTCATGTCTATATGTGAAGACACACTAAAGTCACCGGCTAGAAATAAAATTAGGAAATAATGTCGGTAGGTAGCTGAATATGCAGCCTTGCATAGTCGACTCTTGTATAATGTTGCAACAGTCATTGTTTCTGAGCTGCTTTACTTAAAGTTTCCTGCAGCATGCTTTATATATATATAATGGCCACTTTGTATAATTAATTAGCTAGAATTGCTGTAATGACTCCAACCTTATGGTTGCCATTTTCTTGTAAATATGTTGACACTAACACCAGTAAACTCTGACTGACACAGTATACTGCTGTAATGAAACATGTAACAACATGCTCCCGTACTGATTAACAAATCATTTAAGGGACAACAGGAACTTTCACTTTACCTCAATTTAAGACAACATGACAAGGTTGATTGGAAATTAGGTTTTCAAAAAATCCTGGTAGGTAAGCTCAGCGTACAGTTTTTACTTTTATCACAGGCAGAAAACAAATAGTACTCTTAACTTCTTAATGTTTTGTGAGGCTATTCAAGTGTTGTTTACATCAACAATGATAGTACATGGACTGGACTTTTCTCTACCTCATCCACATAATCAAATACCTAATTGGCATACCACTATTGAATTTTGGTAGATTCATCTCAGAGTCTATAGACATTAAATATCCATTGGATTTTTTTGATTACTAGTTTCATTGTTGGGAGTAGTGAACAGCATATAATTAAGTAGTTCAACTTCATTTTGTAGTAGTTTGTTGATAGTCCAACTCCATGCATATTTGCACAGCGACTGTAGAAGTTAAATAACTTCTCTTTTTGATATTTTGTTTTTTTGTAGTTAATTACTGACTCTGCGAGGAATTTTGGACGATGAAAGAAACAGAGTAATTTTTATTTGTTTATTTTTTTTATTGTACCATTGCTTCTCTACTGCAGTCCAAAAAGACTGTTGACCACAACTGTTGACCTGTTGAGTCAACCTCTTCCTGAAGGTCTAGAGGTTGCTCACCAAGCTGTCATGTGACTTTTTTGTATATTACTTGGTTATAATTTTGTACATGCAATGTCAATTTGAACTTTTTTTTTCAAGTAGCTTTAGTTATCCAAACAAGATTTCCCCCTGAGCCTTTCTTTAGTTCAACTTTCTCCAGTGTGAAGTCATTGGTAAATTGAAAAGCCATGCTGTCAAGATAACTTCAGTAACAAACTTTTTTTTAAAAACTATGTTAAAGTTAAAACAATTGAGCACCTACAGATTTACAATTGACAATTCTTACAGTTCTTCATCTGTAAAGATCAGTGTTAAATTCTCATGCTTTCACTATTCATTAGAGCAGTTCAGAAGTTCTTTGGCGCATCAATAAAATGCCTCCTTCCACTTCATTTTATAATTCCTTTGTATATAGACATGAGATTACTGAAATGCCTTGAACCGAGTTTCTTGACAGAACATGATTCTATGACTCATTTGAGAAGAGCAAAGAAAAAGCAGTAAGTTGGTAAAATAGCCATATAAAAACTCTGATGCAAACACACACTGTTTCAAATAAGGAGACCTATGTGTATGAAAGCTTTGTGTATGTTTGCACAGGGGTTTTAAATGTGTTTGCATGTCTGTGAGCACTGGGAATATTTATGGCCTTGAGAAGTATTGGTGTTTGTAAATCAGAGCCTTTAACTCCAATTTTGATGATTTGCGCATTTTCATATCAGTTGAAATGCTACGCCCTTCTCTTAATATACATGTTGTTGAATTTGAATAACATTTTCAAGTCCTTAAACAACCACATGCATGTTGTCAAACTAAAGACAGGGCTGCACAACTATCATTTTCTTGCACCTACACATTTTTTGTGTGTCCCTGTAGCTTTTACTGTTACAGTGGATAGGGAATTGTTTCCAGGCTCTTGGTGCGTTATGACCTGTCATTCTAACAGGTCAGCCTAACAGCAGAGGAAGAAACATGGTCTGAAAATACAGACAAATTTCCCCTGTGACCCGCTGATGGAGGCCCAGACACAGTGTGGGCTGAAACAGCCTTTCATCTGTGAAGGTTCCTAAGCTTTTGGTCTCGGTCAAAAGAGAACATTGTGATCATCTCAAAACACACAAAAGTATTATTTACATATCTATAACGTATGGTAAACCAAAGCACAGATGTTTCTTCTTTGTTCTTTCAGCTGCAGAAAACATGAAACTGAAGAAATGAATGCATTTACTCCACGTTATTTAAAAAATACATTTTGTGTGAAGTATGCCTAGGAAGAGACTGTGCTAATTTATCTTCTTGCAAATTAGGCTTTTGTTGATTGCATAATTATATTCAACGTACCGCCTTTTAAATGAGTGAAATAAATAAATACATTCTGGAGTACAGAAATGAGGAATGCTCATTAACTATATATGTTATAAATAAGAAAACATACAGCATCTACTCAAACATTTTCGTAAAGTTGTGACCAATTTTTTTTTTTTTAACTCATTATAACAAGCCCATGGGATATATATAGTAATTAATTCTATATGTTATTCTTGGCTTAATTTAATGGAGCCAACTTTCAAAACCTGAAACAATAGAACTGACAAAATCGCCCCAAAAAAACTGCAAAATTGAGCTCTAAGTATTCTCACACCACTAAGGCATCGGCTTTGATATTCTTTTGCAAAAAGGAAAATTAACAAAATAAACAACTGTCAAAACGAGTCAAAACATGTAAAATAAAAATTTATTTGGATCTATTGTGACACAATGGGATTGCCATTTAACTATGTTTATTTTTATGTTTCATTTAAAAACATCATGCAGCTCCGTTGAGGAGGATGCCACTAATGCTAACATCTCATGCAGTCATGACCAAAAGCCTCTCCTTCATAAGAAAATGCACACTTTCTTCTGTGCGATGAATCATGTGTTGGGTACATACAGCTATAATGCAGTATACTTGGTTTACTGAAAACTTAGGAAGATTAATTTACTTAAACTTATCAAATTTAAGTTGCAACAACTTCACAAAATTAAGTAATTATAGCAATTAATCTTGAATTAACATAACATTAGATATGAAGCAAACATAAATTAAGATTTATATTTATATTTACTAAAATTTCTCAGTGCAATCAATTTCCTAGATGATTTAAAGTGAAATGAACTTGTCAGATTTTACAGTGTAGAAGTCCACGTAAAAGGAAAACTTAAGGTAAAGGTGAATTTTACCTTAATCAGCTTTATTTTTCATTTTAATATATGGTAATAACCTGTGTCTTTTAGGTAGAGACAGGCTGGCTTGTAGATGTGTGTGTGTGTGTGTGTGTGTGTAAGAGAGACGCTGAGCTCTAATGTTAAGCAGAGACCTTGACCTGCAGTTTTTTGATGTCTGCTGTTTTTTATCTGCTGCCTCCACAACGTGTTCGTTCCTGTCGTCCAGAGAGCATATAACTCTTACTCTCTGTCTGCTCTTCTTTTCCCATCCTCAGTAAACATTTGTGTCTGTGCCCCATCACCACCACTATACAAAACCACTCTCTTTGACTCAGGCTCCCACTCTCATTCTGTCTCTTTCCCACAATTCCTCTGTTCATCACTCTCCTTTTCCTTTCTCTGTGTCCCCCTTTCAATTTCTGGTCACCATTTCTGTTTGTATTGCTCAATCTGTCCTTCCTAATCATCCCCATTCCTCACTCCCTGTCTCTGTCTCAAGTATAGACAGAATTCCTCTCTTTTTCCAACAGCAAGTCATTAACTTCTATCCTGCGCTTCTGAAAGATTTCTGTGCGGTAATGGGCTCTGTTCTGTGCGCCCGAATCAGCTGCAGAGATGTGTAAAGTAATTACTACTGAAATATCCATCCCACTGTTGACTCCTTTGAGAAAATGTATTAGTTCCCTCTTTTGTTTTAGATTTTTTCTGGAAGCCGACTATTATTTCACACTCCTAATATTGTTGAAAACCTCATGTTCCTCCTGTTCTTTACAAGTTATTGTCTCCTTCTTCTCATATCTTTTCAAACAATAATGAATATGAACAATCACGATTTCATATAATATTTTTGGGGAAAGCTGATGATACATTATCATAACAGGTCTCCCACATGCCATGGTTTACACCAAAATCCAGTAGTAATCCACTGTTGGCATTGATTCGGTCATTACAATATCTGAATAAATAGTGAGAACAGTGTGCTCTTTAACAGGAAAACCAAGCAACGCCATGCAGAGTAAATGATGAGCGGGAGAGAGCAGCACAACAAAAATACATATTTGCATGTTTTTTAAGGCGTGCCTCTTTGAAAAAGAAAAAAAAAACAGAGAGGGAAATGGAAATTTATACACTTGGCCACTGAAAGTGATTTATCATTTCTGACTGACCACTGTAGAACAGGTAATTGCATCTGTGATTTAAGGTGTGGGAGAAGCAGGTGTAAAATTTGCTGCTCTGTTGTAAGCATGGCAATTGTGTCTATTCATAGCAGACGTTGTTAGCGTGGTGGTTAGGTTTGCCAACATCTGATAGCAATCCAAGAGGTGTTTCAGTATGTCTGCCAGAGAAACACAGAACGAGAGAGATTAGACATCCTTTCCAAACATGCATAAGACAAGTTGTCTCACATAGAAAGCATCAGAACTTAATTGGCAGTTTGCCTTCAAATTAAGTGCAGATGTGCACTTTTACATAATCTGTTTGTGGTGAAGCAAAATAGCTCATGGGTGCTGGTGAGGGCTTATTCATACTCCCTTTATGTACAACAAAAGATAGGTCCATTTCAAATGTTCTAAGCGTTACTGCCATCATGCTTCCATGTGTCCTTTATGCTGGCTGAGATACAGCCAGTAGATGCCACTCGAAAGTTTCACACAACAACAAACAAGATGACAGTGGAGGAAGTCATACTTATTTACCGTTTAACGGGGGCAGAGTTTATTATTATTTTCACTATATTATGAATAGGTTACATTATACCACATTTTAAATAACTTTGTTGTCTCCTACGGTCTTATCCTGCTTGAACTACACTATTCTGCCCCCATGATCTCCGCTGGTCCTGCTCCGTTTAGTCTATAGACTTTCCAAATTTGTGCAGAAATATGGACGAAATGAACCAGAGTACAGACAAAAAGCTCCATCTGTGACCATATACATATGTATTGTTGACCAAAAATTAGCTCTTAGGAGACGGTACTGAATTTCATTGATTATGTACAATTAATTATTTAAAGCAGCACCTATGTTAAAGGCACAATCAGTGATCAAAACAAAGGTTAAAATGTTATGTTTAGACATAACAAAACAAAGTTTTAAACATGTTCTGATGCTGGGAGAGGTATGTTTGTTGTTGTATTCTTTTTAACTGCAGTAAAATAGGTCTACATTTTGCTTCAGAACACATGCAGTTTATTTCTCATCTATATGGAAAAAAAATCAGTTCTCTTATACACCTGTGAAAAAGCTTTACTTGTGTGAAAGGCCTCCGGAGTTTGGTCCATCCACGTAAGGTATTAATGGCTGCCAAGACAACATAACAGTCTCACTTAACCTTTTCAATTTTATGAAGTCTTAAAGCTCACATCATGGCTTTAGGCCTGTGTGTGGGTGGTGAGGGACTGCAATCTCCCCATCTGAGAAGGACAGCATGACATACAGGTATTGGCATTTTTGTTGACACAGTTTGAAGTATATTTAATCAAAGTCAATCAGACCAAAGTCTCATGTACAGTAAATACAAAAAAAGTGTAGGAAAATATTACATGAATCTGTGATATTTAAAGTTTTATCTATTTTATTCATTAATTCCTCTATATTTTATGTGATTAAAAATTAAGCAGAGGCTGATTTTAAGCAGTTCAATGCCAGGTCAGATCAAGCTTTACACTCTGGGTCCAGTGGAGTCAATAAACTATGTAATCTTATGTCATCTTTTTTACATTTACAATTCATCTGAAAGTCAACCATGCAGTCTCTTCAGAAATTCTTCCTGATTTACTCTTGTCATTCCAATCCCAACAGTGTACTTCCAACATGCACTATTTATTACCACATCATCTATTTAATTATATAGTTTCAATACACTTTATATGAGAGTTCAAGTGTTTGTGAGTCTGTTGCTTGTATGTATTCCTTAAACTGCAGCCCTCAATAGCTAATTTAAGAGTAACTAATACCCAAAATGACTTCTTTCGGTTGAAAAGCAATACATGAGTATTTAGTAGAGTTGTTGATTGATTCAGGTCCAACTCCTGACATCTGAGTGCAAAGTATTAAAATACTCCATATTGTGTTGCATAGTGACTGCTCTGCAAAGGTTGAAACCTTGCTATTGCAATTAAATTTTGCTATTGGCAGATAAGAGTCATATATTAATTTTGCCTGATCTGCGCAAAAGATGTACAGATGACTAAAATAAACACTGAATGGAACACAGTCTATTCAGGTAACTCAGGTTGCATCAAAACAACAGACACAGAATACTCTCTTCAAGGGACAGAAAAATCCCCTCGAGACAGAAGCAAAGCCAAAGAGATTACAGAGAGGGTCTGTTATTTTATGCTTTGGCATTTAGTAAAAATAAATAGAAAAAAAAAAAAGAACAGACTGTTGAGGAACATCTTGGATGAAGAGAGTTGTTTTTCTTCGTTGAACTTCAAGAATTGAACAGCTACTCAGGCAGGGAGGTGCTGTGGATCGAGAGGCGGCACGATAGGGTGACTGGGCTTGTCTACATCCCCTCCCTGCCCTAAAGCCTTTTTTTCACATTCTAGGGAGGATGTACTTAAGCTAAATGTCAGGGGTTTAGTTTCTCTTTAACATGATTCTCAGCCATTTCACCACCTTACTGTCCAAATGGCATTGCAAGGAAGTTTGCAACATAGATAGTGTACAACCAGAATTCAGATTTTCATTTTATTAAATGGCAGTTGGCGGATTCCCATGCATTTTTGACATTTGATTAGTGGTTTTACCTCTCAGGGTCAAAAGCCATTTTCCCAGAATGATGATATCGGCTTTCAAAGCAAAACTTACAGATGACACAGAGCTAGTTAGCTCTTGTTCTTACATCAATAGACAGCAGTGACTCAATGCAGCTCAGCAGAACATACTGAATCGACCCTCTCTCTTTCACTTTCTACTGGGCTACTTACTTTTTTTTCCTCTTTTTTTCCTCAAACCATTTTTCTTGTCCATTCAACTGGGTATTAATTATGTCTGCTGTTGTAAATTCAGTCTATTCACCACAGGATCAGGGCTAAGAGGCACAGTCACACACTCAAGGCCATTCAGTTGAGACTGCAGCAAACTGAAGAATGAGCCCTACTCTTCAACACATTTCCTCCGCAGGATTTTTAATGAGGGGACCAGAGAAGATGGTGCTAGATATTCTCACTCTTAACTGTCTGTCTGTTCATCTCTGTCCTTTCTGTCAGTTTGTCTTCCTCTGTGACACAGTGAGCCACACACTTCGGTTCTCTTGAATTTCCACCATTAAAACCTTTTATTATCCTTGTTAATCCCTCTTGCACATGTCCAGTGTAGGCTGTAAGATGGAATTGAACAGATCTGTTCACAGACCCTCTTTTCTTCTCCCATGCCGTTCCTCGCATGCCCTTTGAAAGAGCCGAATTAGCTTTCCCCTGTAGCAGCAATGAGTCTGGCTCTTGTCCCTTTCAGTCTCTCTTTCTACCGTCAAATAACCCACTTTGCTGCTCAGCACTGATATGATTACGCTCCTTTTCAGCTGGATTCAACACTGAAGTCAGGGTACGTTGCGCTGGTAAGACTGTGAAAGGAATTCTGGGAACATGGACACTCACATATCCTGTTCAACTCTGACAATAAAAGAATGTGAAAAGACAAAAGTACAATCAAAGACAGAATTAAACTTGACAACCAAGTGGGCTACGCAGTAAAGAGAAATAGGAATAGAGTTGAAATGTACATGACAGGATGTGAATGGCAAGAGAGATGAGCTAGAGGAGACCTGGATGAGTTTAATTTTTACCATTAAAGTTACTAGTTTCCTCTGTAAAAAGTTTTAGCTTTAGGAAACTTGAGCAAAATGAGAAAACATTTGAAAGTAAGAACTGTAAAAGAATATTTTGAGGAGGGAAAACAGAAAAAAAAGGTTATGTTTCCATCCAAATGCAGAGAGGATTTTAACTAAATTTTCAGAAAATCTGAAAAAGATGATGCTAATTTATGTGCTTTTCCTTTCACTATTGTTAAATTATTGAGATAAGCGGTAGGTGGCACTAATTCTCCAGTCAGGTGCCAGTGTACTGCTGCTGAACACTGGTGCTGGCTAAACCTCAAAGGAAACAGTGGATGTATAATGATGGAGAGCACACTGGACAATGTTTTGAACAACATATATTACAGCTATGTGCTCTTGCAAAAAAATGTAGTAATAGCTCTGTGTGCTTAGAGTGTTAAAAGACATGCAGATAAGAAAGAGCTGACAGGTGCAGTTATGCTATGTCATGACTGAACGCCACCATTTATTCTCTGAATCTGTTTCATGCACTAAGTCATATTTACCTTCTATAAATAGGCCTATTAGATTCTCCCACCTCTCCCAAATGTAAAAACTTTTTTGCGATATTTTTTCAAATTGTTCGCGTCTCCACTCAGGTTTTTTAAGCACAAACTGAAAATGCACATAAAAAGAGGTGGATGGAAATGCACAGAGCATAAACTGTAAAAGAGGAGAGCTAGAGATAGATATAAGGAAGCACTGGCCATTTGTATATCAGTGATGGCTAAAAATAATGACATTGTAGCAAAAAAACAATGCTTCTAGAGGTCACTGTACATTACAAACCAAAATACATGTAATGCAATTAAGAATATTTAATCATGAGAAAAACAATAGCATCATTTTGTTTATTTTTCTTCTTTGGACCTGAGAACTATCATTGTTTTTTTGGCTTCTCAAATTTTTTTAGACTCTAAAAGGAGTCTAGCAGGCATCTTGTTTGCATGATAGCTATGAGATTTTTCGTTTTTAATCACCATGCTAATGAAATGTTTATTTGGAAAAGATTTGCAACAATGTTTACTGTCATAAACATTTTTTTTTGTTTTCCTGATAATATCTGATTGCAAAAAACAGCAGCAATAACAGAATTAAAACAAAACATTATACATGTTTTTACAGATTTAATTTGGCACTTTAAAGCATTCTGTTAAAGACAGGCCAGAGACTGTGATCTCAGACAAATATTCAAAAACTAAACACAGACTGGATTTGGGATTTGTTTACTTTTTCAATGTAGAACCAAAAACATGATCATTCTCAAACAATAGCCTCATTAAGGAAGTGCTTTAGAACCTAGATCAAATGAACTAAAACTACTAAACCCACCACTACATAAGATGCAGGACATGGCCTCTTGTCTCCAGAGTCAAAGTACCGTCCAAGCATCCACTTTGACATCACACTTGATTAATTAAAAACGAAACAGAACACAGGAAAAATATGGGAAAGGTTTGCTCACTGAATTGTACTATTATTCACATCAACATCTATTACCTACAACTTTTGTGCTATTATCTTTAGGGTCTATTTTAGGGAGAAATGAGGTGGGAAATGGGATGGAGTGTTTTCTTGCTTTGCTTTTTCCCAAGTCCTTTGGATTGTAGCTGGCAGCATAACTTACAAGTGCAAGATTTTACTGGAAAAGAATGCCAACAAAGGGTAAAATATGAAATCATCAACTTTGCAAAGCCAACTCATTCATGCATTATGATACAAAATTCAGACTGTATTGCATTAACGGTGTCAGCATTTCTAAGAGCATATGTCATGTGTTTCAAGTGTGTGACAAAGGCTCATGTGTGCACATGCATTTGCATAAACAACTTACATAGGCTTAAGTTTTCTGAGCTCTTCAACAGACTGCAGTCTAGAGTGCAGCTGCACATCCTCAAAAAGGCGAGTAGTTGGTGTGTGTGTGTGTGTGTGTGTGTGTGTGTGTGTGTGTGTGTGTGTGTGTGTGTGTGTGTGTGTAGCTTTGTGTGCTGTGTGTCGGTGCGCATGGGTGCGCATATGTTCTCATGCGGCTGCAGCTCCACCATCAAAGAGCTGTTGAACTTAATGTCTATAAAACACACAGGTCTGATTTTTGAGCAGGCAGGTCTTGAGTCACCTCAAGGGAGAAAGAAAGCCCCATGTTGAGCTCACTGACAGCTCCTATCATGTCCCATTTTGGGTGGTGACATCAATACAACACACATACACACACACACACACACACACACACACACACCTCTGCAGCTGTGTTTATACTCGATTTGGAAATTATACCATATATCCTCCACTGTATGAACTAGGAACGCATCAGTAGCTGTACCAGCCTGCGTCTTTTTATCTGAGTGACAGCCTGGTTGCTCTCGTATCCTCCCTCTCTCCTGCTCTCTCTCGTTTGTCTCATCTCCGTTTCTCACCATGCATTTCCCTCCCTCCGTTCTCCTCCTCCTTTTATTCCCTCTCGCTCTCGCTCCTCTCCTTTCTTCATGCAGCCAGGCAGAATCAGGTAAAAGAAGAGGTCAATTATAGATTCACACCTCAAACCTTGACAACTTTGTTGCTCAGGAAATCAGAGTTGAGGTGCGAGGCGTTCACCGTATGCCTCCTCTGGTATTAAATGTGTGGGCTGCCCAAAACTCTCCAGCCTACTCTCTATCTTTGGAGCTTTATGTTCTCTGTGTATGTGGACACACACACACACACACGCACACACACACACACAGACACACAGACATGCTGTAGGTCATTAGAGGTCGCGTTGGTGCGGTTTCGAGCCTGCACATGACATTGTCATAGTAACTGCCTCCCAACATGCCGCAGAAAGGAGGAGGAATCATCAAACAAGCTGTAATTACCCTCTTGTTATTGCATGTGCCTCTTTCTGTTCATACCCCCCCTCCTCCCTTCTCACAATGTCTTGTACTCTAAAGGTTTTTTTCATTGCTACTCACTCACTTTTAACTGCGACTCCCCACTCCCCATAGCTAATAGCTATCCTGGTAGTGGGGTGACATTGCAAAAATTCTCTTCCGTGGTGTAGGGAATATTATTTGCCAGCAATGTACAACCCTGATTTAAAAGAAAAGTTTAGACCCTCTGTAAAACGTCGCATAAATGATGACAGAATGCAAAGATTTGCATTTTTTCCACCTTTTTTCAATTGAATACAATGCAAAGACAAAATATTTCATAGTCAAACTGATAAACATTATTGCTTATTTGCAAATATACGCCCATTCTGAACTTGATGCCTGCAAAAGAAAAAATTCTTATTTCTGTTACTCAACAGTCTGGGTCTCCATTGCCACATTTTGTGCTTCACGTGTACTGTATGTGCATGTTATGTTTATGATTCTTGTATTTTTAGGCTATATTTTTCTTAAATTTTTGTCCTTTTTTTAACTAATCAACAGTTAAAATAAGGAAGATAAAGGAATGCATTATTCTCCACTAGAGTGACAAAAGTGGCAGGATAGAGAGCACGGAGAAGGCTCTAAAACACCCTGATCATTGCATTCCACATTTTATAAAATGATTATTATTATTTTGATATATTCTGATGGCTAGTCAAATATTTTGTTGTTGATTGGGTAATTTGGCCTGACTCCAATTTTTTGCCAAAAAAGTAGACTAATTCACATTAGTATTTACACTCAAATTAGGTAAAAAAAACAACAAAACTCACCTTTAATACAACATTTAAGATAAGGAAAAAAAAACAGATTTTAGTTTTATGTAAAGCAAATCTGAGACAATGACTTTTGCTACAGCTTCACATCCAGGCACCTAGGCACAAATACAGGCACTGTTATGTGCATAGAAGCAGAACACACACCTCACACTAGGCATCACGTTGGGAGCTTACCTAAGCGGAGGTGTGTTATGACCCTGTGTCCTGGCAGATGGTGGTTGTGGGCACTACCTGTAATAACAAACTAAAAAACATTATGCTTCAGATTTTGCAGACATCCAGCATGATACATTTTACAAAATACTGTAATATGGATTATTATCATTTTTTTTATTTATTTTTACTGAAAATCAGCTTTAAGTACATCTGTTATGGCAAATTTACAACAAATGTATTTGTAGAGTGATTACTCAAATCTCATTGCATCTCTATTAATTCAACCTAAACAACCCCATGCTTTGGCATAATTTATCTTAGATAGAATAAAATTACACAAATTTGGTATTTCCTGAGAAAAAGCAGATTCAAAGGTCTTCGCCTTCCAACAGGAGACATTGTAGGTGTTGATTTCATGCACCCAAGCTATTTGATGATGGAAGAATGGAGCAGAAGGACATGCAGGGAGATGAAAAGAAAACTAATGAGCAAGAAAGCATAGCCGGCTTTCATCCTGGGGAAATGAAGGGGATAAAGCACCACATATTGTCTCAAATGGCAGGCACAACACTTTTAACCCATAATCTGCTGACGATAATATACTTGGCGGATTACAGGTGTTGAACTGTTATTGGGTTTAGTCTCTTTGCTCCAGCAAATTCTGAACTACTTGTGAGCAATTTTGCATGTTGGAATGTTGGAATATTTGCATATTTTGAGTGTGTGTGTGTGTGTGTGTGTGTGTGTGTGTGTGTGTGTGTGTGTGTGTGTCTGTGTGTGTGTGAGAGAGTGAGAGAGAGAGATTGCTGACTATAATGGCACGATAGGAATACCATACTTTGCTTATCACTTACCCAATTACGTGGGATTGCAAAACTAATCTACAACTCTATTAAAACAAGAGACCCTACAGCTCAGGGTTAAACAAAAACAAATTACATTACCCCCCGACACACACACTCATGCACACTTGCACACACACACTTCACTTTTATTTTATACTGTGCTACTCTGTCAACCAGGCTTGTTCCCATTCACCCATATCTCCATTGAGATTTTAGAAGGGCAGCCGTGCATAGAGTGTTCGACAGCTATATGGATATGTAGTTGCTCTTTCAAAATGTCTTGTTTCTTTTAACTTCCCAGTTTCATTAAAAGTTGATGTGATAGGGAGGCAGGGTTTCGCTTTCTTTTTGTCTGCTCTGAAGAAACATTGAAAAGTTTCACATGTGCACTGAAAGTGTGATGACTGGGTGAGAGCAGTTGTGTTTTAGATGTGCACAATAAGAAACAATATGATAAAGATTTTTTCTCTTTTTTTGATACCATATTAAAGTATGAAATTTGTATTCAATTCTACTGTAAATTTGGATTGCAATAAATGCTACTTTGAACATGTTTAATTGAATGTAGATTTCCCAGAGAATGTGTCTGTACAAATGAATAGACAATATCAATGCTACATAGTTAAGTGAAATGTTTTGTTTGAAATTCCTGAAATGCTTGTCCAGCTGCTTGTCCAACAGCTCAAAAATACATCTTACAGTGTTTTACCGACTTAGTACTTATATGACATTTCTAAATTCTGTGAGTTCTCTATTAGCATGATTTTGAACTGATAACATGTTTCTGAAAGTTTGTAGACAGATTTTATGCAGTAGGGCTCCTTCCAATCTATTCTATTCTATTTATTCATGACATTTTTGACTAAATGCAAATCAGTGTGCCATCATACAAATGTAATTGCCCCAGTTCACCTCATTTTGACTCACTTTTTCTTGCAAAATGACTCCCCTCTTCTAATTCATTATTTAAACAAGCTCATTTGCTAAAGAAGTGCAAAACGTTGTGCTGGGGTGTCAGTCTCATGGCCTTTATCTAAGTGACAATACTTTTCTGCCACCACAATAACCTCCCCTTTGTATGGGGTCAACACAAGAGATTCTGTTTCTTCTTTAATTCACTTCTTCCTCAGTCTCCCTCCCTTCATCTACCATGACCTCAAATCCCAGATGTCTTCTCCCGTCTTTTTCTCCCTCTGTATCTGTCTGTCCTTCTCTTGTCCAGCCCTCCTCAGCAACCCCTGACCTCGTCTTTTCAAAAGTTGTTTGAAGTTCCGACTCTCCACTTCCCTTGTCTTGTCGGAGAGAAGGACTCGGTGTAATTTTCTCTTAATCTCTTCATCCCCTCCTCTCCTGAGGAGAGCTCTGTTACCTGCAGATGGAGGGGGGGGGGGTTGAGAGAAGAAGGAAGGGAGAGGGACAGGAAGCTGGCCTGTGACTGCCCCCAATCAGGCTTCCCTTCTTGCTCTGTCTTTATCTCCTTTTTTTCCTCATCCCTTGTTCTTTTGCTCCATCTTGCTGCTTTTATCTTGTTCTCCTAACTCAGAAACTTTTAGAAACTTGGAAAATCTCTGATTTAAATGCAGAGAAAATGCATTAGTGATAGAAATGAAAAGACAGAATACCATGTGTCTTTCGCTAATGAGTATGCTAGAAATGCAGTCACGAAAAGATAAAGCTTCACCTTATTACACTATGTGTCAAAATGACTATTTTTTTCTTTTCATGTCAGATTAGCGCCACCAGTGAGTCTGATGTGGAGAAAAGAAGCGGTAATGAAGGAGGGAGAGAGTGGATGTGATGGACATTCGCTGAAGAGTCTGGCCTTTCAGTAATTGTGCCTGTCGTGGAGCAGAGGTCAGAGGTAAATGCCACACATGGATATGTCCTGCTATAATGAGTAGAAGAGGGTGTGACACATTCACAAACACACACATCCTTGCACATTTCCATGTACGAATACATCAATATTCCTACAGGCATTAACATGCAAATGTTTTCAGATACAAGCACACAAACGTGGTTTCACACATGCAGAAAAGTTTGGGCTATTTTAGAAATGTGCTCCATCACAGATACTAGTTACCTATCATGACTGTTATCATTCATTTCCTCCAACATAGATGATATCTGTGAGATTAATTTTGTATTTTGGAGGTGGAGCAGATAAAGCTCTAATAAGTTCAAGGTGGTGACTTCTCTCGACAACGAGAGACACCAGACTGTCATTAGAGACACGCCAAAGGTAGCTTTCATTTGCCATCGACAGGTTTTTATTAGAATTTTTACACAATGCGGATAAATATGCAAAGTTTTTTTCATTTTCACATTTTACAAACTCATATGTTTTAACTCATAATGTTTTTCTATTTTCCTCTTTTTGTGATTATGATCTCTGTAGAACAAATGTTATCTAAGTTTATGCAGTGGAAAGCGCACTCCTTTATTTATCTGGACATCTAATTTTAGCCTCAGATCCTGTCAAAAAGATGTAGAATCTAAGTATCGGACTGAAGGGAAATGTGATAAAAATGTTGACTAGAAAGATTTTTCTTCAAAGCAGTTTTCAGGAGAGCGAATTAATAAAACTGAGAAGAACAAACAAGTTGGAAAACTTTTCTTCTACAAAAAAACAAAAACAGCTCAGTCTACTTGTGCAGTAATGACTACTGCACCGTCTAGTAATCTTGAATAATCTGATTTCCAGCTGTAGCTGAACCCACATCTGTGCTTTTAAAATCATACGACTGAAGAAAGACATGTTTTACTTACTGCACACAATGTTAACTGTCCATATTGATGCTGTACTCTTCATTCAACAGAACTACACCTGTCCCTGTCCCACAGATTGCAACTAACAACGCATGCACCCACAGAGCGCCCAAGATAGTAGAAAAACGTAAGTCCACTTATTTGATTGTGCTTTAATGGAAGGAAATCTCCAGAGCAGCAATGTTAACTGTCAGTCCACATTTATGCTGTTGTTACTCCACCTGCTGACTCTTAGCTTGTTCCTGACAGTCAGAAGCTGTCTCTCTCTCTTTCTTTTCGTCTTTCTCCATCTCTCTCTCTGACATTGCTTTTTTTTTTCATCGTGAAAATGCCAACTTGACCCAGGAGGTGGAGGTTGAAGGTTAAGGGTGACCCCAGAGGAAGACAGTTTTGCATTTGCTGATGTGTCTTGGCAGGTTTGAACATGTGCACATGCATCCACAGTGTGTTTGTGTTTGCATTTTTGCTCCCTATGACTTCATATGTGTTTAAAAAAAAAGCGACAATCGTTTGCCAGCTTGTGTGTTCACCTGTGTGCTTCATAGTGTTTCGCTTCACCTCACCTGTGAGTTTGTGTCCGTGTGCATGTGTGGTCCTGACCAACTGCTGTTTCACCAGATGCCATCTCCTTCTGATCCAACATATAACTCTCTCTCTCTCTCTCTCTCTCTCTCTTTCTCTCTCCCTCTCTCCCTCCTGCTCTCCGTTTTCATTATTTACCTCACACAGAGTATGCATCCTTGTCAGGGCTCTAAACGTTTCATTTCCACCCATTTATGACCTCATATTTGCGCCATATACAGTATAACTTCCTGGGAGTTGTGCTTGATGTGTTCATGTTGGCTTTGTTATTGTTTGCATGAACATAATCATACAGACCATACAGGATTTCTGTAATGTTACTTTAAAACAACATAGACTTTTGGTTGCATGTGGGATATAGGTTTGTATTGACATGCCAATCTACCTTTAATTCCTCTCACTCTCAACAGACTTTCTTGCTCTTTATAGTGCCTCAGGTGTTCTCAGTGTGAAATATTGCTGCAGATGACATGGAGTTAGTTGAACGCCTGGTGCGTCTCATGAAGACGCTAAAGGCTGCCTTTGGTGTCTATTGCACAGCGATTGGCATGACAAAGTGGCTTTATTTGACATCCTGGAAATGAGAAGTGGCTGAAATCTCACCTAAAAGGAATTTGCTTTTTGGTGCTTTAGCTGCTGAATTTAGTGTGCTAGTCATGGAATGATGCAGGTGTGTGGGTTTGCAATATCAAATCCTGATTTTCCTTCCCATTTCGAAATTTTTCCCCCAAAACAGCATGTGAGATTAATACTGTTTGTAGATCAGTAGAAACCTGCTGCGTCACAGTGGCCTACCACGTAAACCACAGCGTCCCATGTGTCCTGCCTGCCTCAAAACTGTAAACTATCAATCAAAGGCGTAAACAACCAGAAAAAAAGCTGATGTCTCCAGAACACCTCAGCTGAACTGAGAAAACAAATTATTTCTTGGTTCACTTTTAAATAAATCAGATACACTTTTTGCAGCACTTTGCATGCACCAGGATATTCTGCTTAGGGGTTGCTGACAGCAAAAAGGAGCAGTGCCCTTAATTATCGATGAGTAGGGCTTCAAAGAATGTTTTGTTACAGAATTGTACTTCTACATTACACACTGAATAGTCTACTGAACATGCATTCAACCAGCATTGAACAAAAACTCACTTGTTTGATGCTCATTGCTAAATCTGGGAGATCATTTGTGTTGCTCCATGCACATTCTTGCATGTGTTTCATGCAACAAGGTTTATACACGCCAATCTAATTTTAATAGGATGGGTTTATAGTTAAATAGTATAACACATGAACCCATGAGTATCCTATCACTGTTACTGTGTGTGCTAAGTGTGCAGGATATCCTGCTGTTAGAAATATAATGAGACATACCTTCTGCAGAACACATGCAGGGATGTCCCACACAGTACATACAGCAAACTATGTGTAAACACGGGTTATACACAGACTTACACAGCAGGTGTTGTTTATGCACACAGGCATGCACATTCTTAAAGCTCACACTGTATACACACATGGAAAATGAGAGTGTAGGAATTGTGCACTATGATGCATGCATTTCTGACAGTGTATAGACAGACTGTGCAGGTGACAGAAATAATAAAATGTCACACATAATGTATGGGAAATAATCTTACCTTCTATATGTTAAGGCAGTGAGAAATAGGCATGGCATTTCAGCAGTGTGTTTCAGGATATTTTGTGTGTGTGTGTGTGTGTGTGTGTGTGTGTCTGTGTGTGTGTGTCTGTGTGTGTACATGTGTGTTTTTTGCCTTTATATTAGTGTATATGTATATGTGCATCAACCTGTATATCAGGTATGGTTTTCTCCATCTACCTTTTTCTGTCTGACAGTGTGTTTGTGTTTCTGTTTTTAGCTAGTCTGTCTTTCAGGATGGTAATATTTGAACACTCAGTCCTGTATGATAGTAATAGCAGGAATGGGCGAACCAGCCTCAGCTCATAAAGCACAGGCACTTATACACACAGACACCACGTTATTACGGACTCTGGTTAGAACAGCAATTATTGTCTCCCCATAATATTTCACTGTTGTAATAATCGACTGTTCTCTGACCCACGGAGAATGAAACTGTGTTTGTATCAGACACAAAATAGCGGCTGTTAAATGGAGGTCAACTGATACAGGGGCAAGGAGTCTGGTACAAAATGGCCACTGTTGAAATGAGGGTGAGTGGGCCATTGGACCTGAGATGGATCTTCTTACAGATGCTGGGCTGGTAAAATGTTTTTCTTTAGTCGCAGAAATGTTTCTTTGAGCAGGAATGGAAGACATTAATCCCATGCATGTAATGCAGAAAGAGCCAGAGACAGAAGTAAGCACAGTTTGGGAAAAACATTAGAATTTATTTGCCAGTTTGTATGATCTGCCACCTACAGTATGTCATTAAGATTTGGTTAGGTTTAGATAACTAGGGGCCATGACACCAAGATGATGGTGATTTATTAATATTAGGCTGTAGGTGAGTGGCACGCCAGATTTTTTTTTCCTGAGTGTTCCGCACATTTGGCACTAGTCAGCCCTAGTTGGCTTTTTTCGGTCAATTCACCATGTTGAAACAGTGGCATTGGTTGCACTCTTTGTGGAGTGTTCAAGTGCGACATTTTGGCTGAGACATAGGGGACTTGTGGTGATCCTACAGTCAGCCTTCATCTCCACTAATTCTTTTATGGCAGGTTGGTGTGTTTGGACCTTAACAATACTTAACTGGGGGGGACTCAGGTGCAGTGCATGACCCATCCCCAACAATACACTGACTGGGCATTAAAACCAAAAACAGATTTACTTTTGGTCTGCATCGGTAAAAGCTGTAGAGATGATGAAATACGATTCTGGGAGGCCATTTTGGCTAATACGTCCATGGTTTGGAAGGCCTATCAGACACCAAAACACTGCACAGTGGATCTAAAACTTAAACAACAGATTTTACAACTCTGGAAGGCTATCACCATGGTAATTATTTCATCCTTGCATCTTTTCATCGTTGCAACCGTCGAACTGTAGAATTATGAGGTTCATAATAAAGTGATGTAATCTACCAGGAAATTGTACACTTGCATGGATTTGACTTGCATGGTCTGGATGATCTTGCTTTGCAGTGCAGTAGAAGTTGACCCTTGAAACTTGAAACCATGTGTTTTGCTGGAGTCCTCTCCATCAACATGGTGGCCTCATTGTAATTAATGAGAGACCTGCTGATCCCATCTTTAATAGCTATAAATCTATCAAAAGAGTTTCATTTGTTTGGGTTTACATGATTATCTGAATGCTTTCACAGAGGCTTCTTTACCTTGCCAAATTAGCAGAGAACTATGGCTACTTGCATCATATGGCCACGTGCCTTAAGGATGAACAGCTGCATTGTCCTATTCTTCTTATCCTCAACATTACCATATGAATACCTTTACAATGTAAAATACTTGGATGATGGAAGTGCCAACTCACACATTCCCACATGCAAAGCAAACAAACAAAAGAAAACACTATACTACGTGCGTAAACCATCGAGTGACATCCTCCGGCACAAGTGACTTGGCACAGGCAAAAAGCTTCTCTATTTAAATGGATTCCGAAATTGTGAATTTGAAGTTTGGAAAGTCAAAAAGGCCCACACAAAGGTCTCACAAAGGCACACATCAAAATAGCTTTAAGCAAACGAGCTTTGCCGAGACTGAAACTGGGGAGGGTTGAAAGAAGTCCTTTCATGCATAACTCATCAAACCAGCACCACTGTTCTCTTATCATTACCCGGCAACCTAATGTTATGTGATGTCATTCATAATGCAGAAAGAGCAAAGAGAAGACAGTGGGCTTACATTTATTAATATTTATGCATTTCAGAACCTTGAAAGATGTTGAGATACTGCTGGCCAAAACCTTAATCAAAACATGAAATATGCATACCAATATTTGTAAAGACTCTGCAGTGTCTCATTTGCAGCTGAAATATTTGGGATCGAATACATTACGTTTCTGTGCAAATTTGTTCATAACTTATGACTTGACAAATGACACCATCATGGAAAGCCTTTTTTGAGGAGAATTAGTACTCTAAAATGCGTCCACTTCTTTTTTTGCGTGCACAATCTGCTTTTGGTTTATTTAACTTTTATTTAAAGGATGTTCATGCGCCTGTATTTGTGAATTCATACATAGAAATGTCACACATGAAGCTGGATGTGTGCTTCAAACTGTGTGTTATGTGCATATTGTCTGCACGTGTTTGCAGCAGTCCCCCTGCTGTTTTGTAATTAAAGCTTAAGTCAAGTCTAATTTACCTTACTTTGCAGTTCTGGAGGTTAATTGTGAGAACCTCGCAGCCCCTGGCAAGCTCTTTTCCATTTTAGTACTTTCCTGTGCAAACTACAGAGAAAATTGTTGGCAGTAAAGGGAGGATGTGAAAATGCAGTAATAACAACATCATTACCCTCCCTTTACATGAGGAGAAAGGGGCAAGACAAGGATGTAGTTAGCCTCTGTGCAAATGTTAGTAAGGGTAAACAAATGCTTATGGTGAAAAAAGATGCTTAGGTATAGTTTTAGTAATGAGATTTCTGTGCCTGTTTGCAGTTTTGTGTGTAGAGTGGATCTTGCTGTGCAGCTGAGAGGTCATTAGGGAACAAAGGGGTCTATGATGGTACCCATGGTAGACAGGACGGTTAGAGTACAGCATAAATATGCCTGAAGTACCCGCTGTTTGTCTGGTTGTAGTGGCATCAATTAGGACATGCCTTCTTTGGCTTGACCCAAAAAAAAGAAGAAAGAAAAAATCTTAATATATCTTAAATATATTTTTTAAATACTTTTTATGTTAAAGAAATGTATTTGTTTGCATGTGTGCATTTTGTGATTTATCAAAGGATACAGGAAGAAATCACCAGAGGCCCAATGATATCATACTGACATAATATTTTAGTCACAATACTATTTTATTGTGGTTTTAAATGTTTGTCAATATGCTAGTATGTGAGTACTGCAAAAAGATATTTTGTGATTTATTGCCAGTTGTTAGCTTTTTACAACTGTAATTTATGTCCCCAAAGGAAAAATTTGGTCCACATTTGTTTTGTCTAACAAGATGAAGTTTTAAAAATTCTTTCACTTAAATCATTTGTCTTGCAGCAAAATGTATCTAATGGGCTTACAAGTCAATTGATTTTATACTTTTAGTAGGTCTCCAAAAATGTAATTTGTATTTGCAATATTAGGTATATCAATACTTGGCATCTGTGTTTTGAATCAATATTGCCACACAAAAATATTGCAGTAACACCCCCGACCACCCAAAACAGACAGAGGCCTGGCTGTCTTTCAGATCCTCCAACTCTCTGAAAAATGACTTCTCTTTTTGAGAAGCATTTTCCTTCAAGGTTTGGATCTCCTCCCGCATCTGTCGGAGCAGAGTGTCTTTCTCTTTTAGAACTTGAAGCTCTTGCTGAAGAGCCTGATTTGTGTCCTTTTCAACCTGGATCTCTGCTGAGTAAATCTCTTGGTTGACTGTGTGTGCCTCTTCGAGCTCTCTCACTTTATCCTGCAGGATGTTGTTCTTCTCCTGAAGGAGCTGATTTCCCCCCACCTGTTTCTGGAGAGACTTCAGTTCGGTGGTAAGCTGTGTCACCGTCTCGTCCAGACGACTGCTGAGAGCTTCAGCAGTTTGCAGCTGAGCCTTGAGGTCATCCACTTGCTTTTCGAAAGCCTTGTTCTCCTTCTCCTGCTCCCTAGGCTTGTCCTGGTAAAGTTCTTTAAGCTGGGTGACTTCAATTTGGAGGTTTTTGTTGACCTCTGTCTCAATCTGGAGTTGAGTGATGAGCTCCTGTTTGGTGGAGGCCTCTTTTTCAACCTTCAACCTCAGCTGCTCAAGTTCTTTTAGAAGAGCTTCATTTTTTGCTTTCTCAACACCGAGCTCTGCTGAGAGCTTGTCCTGGCTGATGATGTAATCCACCCTGAGGTCCTCATACTCATTCTGAAGCACCTTCTTCTTTTTGGTTTTGAGAGTTTCTCCAACCAGAGTGGCGATCTTTATGTTGGTCATGGTCTCTGGCTCGCTGACTCTCTTCAGTCTCTCCAGCTCTTTACGTGTGTCCTTCTCTTTGTTGATATACATTTCTTTCAGGGTCTTCTGACAAGCCAGCTGTTGTTTGGCACCGTCCAGTTCTTTGGTGAGCTGCATCCTCATCAGATACTCGGAATGGCTTTTGGAACGCTCCTCTGTCAACAAATCGTTCAGCTCCTGCAATTTGCAGGGGCCTTGAGGCCCCACTTGGCCTTGTGAGGTGAAGGGGGTGCATGGCCTCACTTGTACCTGAGGGTTGAAAGGGGCACAGAGCCTCCCTTGGTCCTGTCGGTGATATCGGCCCTGAGGCCTCCCTTGAATCTGCAGAGTGTAGGAGCCCTGAGGCCTTCCTTGATTCTGCAGGGTGAAGGGGACCTGGGGCCTCCCTTGATTCTGTGGGGTGAAGGGGACCTGAGGCCTCCCTTGGTCTCGCGGGGTGTAGGAGCCACCAGACCTCCTGTTGTTCCTCCCTTTTTCCATTTTTTTGTGTGTTGTTTTAAAGGTTCTGTCACTGATGAACAGTTCTGTCACCGATGAACAGTTCTGTCGCTGATGTACAGTCCTGTCACTGTAGAACCCTATATCTATATATATATATATATATATATATATATATATAGGCTTTACATGGACAAACTGAAGTACCAAACCTTTTTTGGACCGTTGAAAAAAAATCTAATATTATTACCCCCGAATTAGCAAGAAATTAGCAAAAGTACAAGAAAACTATACCTGAAAATTAATTATTTTTTTTTTTAGACAGTTAAAAACTTAAAACAAAAACAACAACAAAAACAAACAAACAAAAACAGGGAACTTACCTGCAAATGTATAATTTTGCAACATAATTTCACACATATATAATTACAATTACAATATAGATTTCCCTTGGCTTTCTTTGTCCATTTTCAATGTTATTTTTTAGTTTTTTAGTTTTACATGCACACACGTGTGTGTGTGTGTGTGTGTGTGTGTGTGTGTGTGTGTGTGTGTGTGTGTGTGTGTGTGTGTGTGTGTGAGAGACACTGCATGTGTATGCACATGCTCTGTGCCTGTGAAACTGACAGACAGCCGCTAACCTTCTCGCCATGCAACTCTGTGATTGACGTCTCCATGGTGAGAAAGTGGGCGGCGGGGCACCAGATATTACTGCGGAGGTCAGGGTTGAGCGGAGTGAGCAATCACTTCAATCCATACTTGTATGTCTGTGGGCAGATTTGTGTGGCTGTATCTACCTTCCCATTGCAATTTCCCCCCTTGTGATGATATCAATTTAGCCGAGGGATAGCACTTCCTATTGAGCTGTAGAATTATCATTTGATGCCATTTGATACCAATACATTTCTCCTGCCTTGTAATAGAAAATAAACAGAATGAAGGGTCAACATAAGGGCTAATAAAGAGGCATATACTTTGGTACATAGATAGATGGATGGGCGGATGGACAGACAGATCGATCATTAAAGTGAAAAAAGTCTGGTTTCTCTCACGAGAGTGCAATTTTCTTCCCTTCATCCCTCTTTGCCTTACCCATCCCTTCCTTAACATCTGTAGTCCTGACTTTAATAATACGATAAATGTACATGATATTGGATTTCTTTTAGTAAGACAGGCTGAGGTTGCCACAATAGCATTTTGAATTCATAATTGGTTAGTTGTTTAGTCTGTAAAATGTCAGAAAAATTGTGAAAATTAGATGACTTCTTCATATATTTCGTTCAATCTCCAACAGACACAACCCTCTCCTGGACTCTACTCTCCTTCAATCACTAGCATGCATTTGGCCATTGAAATCTGCATAAACGTAGCTGCGGGCAATCAGGACGTGCCTACCTAAACTTGTGCGGAGCCCATAGCATATAAGGCGTGCCACAAAGCTATCCATCATCCTTTTTCACTTCAATACTTTGTGGTCTTCATGTGTTTGGGTAGGCAAGTTCTGATAGGTCAACTATGACTATGCAAATTTCTGTAGGCAAATGCGTTTGTGATTGAAGGACAGTTTTATTCATGGAGCCGCCACATGTACTCATAGAACCAGAGTTACAATATTGTAACTTATACAATTATTAGATCCAACCAAGCAATCTGATTGGTCCACAAGTCATTTGGAACGTGCTTAAATCTGTATAACAGTACACCTGCTACAGCACTAAGAAGATTACTCTGCCGTTGCTATATCATACCTCCAGGAGACATAATATTATTACTGTATTAAGGTGAGTACAGGGCAGTATCACGTTTAATATCATTTCCACTATATTGATTATTGAAACATTGTTAGGTCGTTACTAGGGTCCGACCTACTTGCTGGAATAATTATTCTACTGATGTGAGTGATTGTTTTCCAGAATATAGTCAAACTCTGTGTATTCCCATGAAAACAGGGTTTAACAATCACAAAAAGCTTTTTATTTTAAGAGCTAATTGCCCAAGAACATGAATATATTTTTATTATACATTTTTATTTTATTGGTCATAGTTTTATAATCACAATATTATCAAGGTGTAATATTGCTTCATTCAATTTTGTCCACAACCAATATACTTTGTATATAATACACTACAATTATTCATTGCAACTCTACAGGATTACAATTTAATTTAGTTGCCTGAGCAGTTTGCCTGAGGTTCAAGGCCTCCGTTTGAACTACGTTACTTATCTCAGTGTCTGTATCCTCCTTTTCATGTTCAGCTGTTTACATATTCTATCATCTACAGCATTTTAAGTACCTCTTGGCAAGTTTCTTTTTCAACTGTGGTTTAGCCTTTTGACTTTCTTTCAGTGATACATCAATGCCATCGCAGTGATGTGCCAACATCTTTGTCCTAATGTACATTTATACTTTATCTATTATGCATGCCCCTTCCTTGCCCCTATTGCTCAATCATGATTTTCTGAATATGAGCATCAGATATAGAATTTAAATTAACCTTGACAGAAACGTTTATTCATGCACAGAACCATGTTTTTCATGTTTTAATTGGTGATCTCTCAAGACAAACATTTTACACACAAATATCTCTGCAGATTACATCACTGCCACCCGGAAGCCATCTCAGAAGCATTGTTTGGATTTTGATTGGAGCCGAAAATGAAAGTGAATGGTGTGTTGAGGGAGAAAGGAAAGAAAAAAATGCCTCAAAGGAAAACAGACAGAACATTCAGCGTTGCTGTAATTATCCTTTAACGCTTTTAACTGTCTCTTCTAATTGGACTTTCATATGAGCCCACCATGGTCTTTTCCCATGGACTCTGGTTAGCACGAGTCAGACGTGTCATTAGTGTGTGTGTGTGTGTGTGTGTATGCGCGTGTGTGTGAGTGTGTTTGAGGGGGTAGATGGAGACTTGTATATTGTCTGGTGGTTTGAGCAAAGCTCTTTGCTGTCAGCTCATTTGTCTTTATCATACACAATCAGAATGGCCCCACAAGGAGAGAGCTATTACGTCTAGTTATTTTCAACAACACTTACACAGCCTAACAAATACACACACACACACACGCACACACACACACACACACATATTGATGTGTGAGCTGCAACCTAAATTTAGCTTGATGACACAGGTGACCACACCACTCATAAAGACAAATTTCAAACACACACTTGTGCAGTCACAGAGGAACAAACAAACAGAGGCACGTGAACATACACATACCGAACAGCTTCACTCACTTAAAAACCTCATTATGTATAAAAATGTATGTCGTCCAAATGTGCCACCACCCAAGTCTAATTTATTTCCAGCAGGAGACAGACAGTCAGCATGATAAAGCTGATTCATAATTTATCAGGACTAATAGCCACCTGCCGGTGCCACTAGCTGTTATCTGCCTCAAATTATGGGCTCAGAAAACTCTATGTTTTGACTGAGTCTACATGCGGATTGACAGTCTGGAAAAGGATGAATTGAAAATGAGCATCAGATTTCTTCACAGTGCTGTAGCAGTGGGGTGCATATACAGTATGTAGTGCATGTGGTTGTCCTCAGGCTACGGATCTGTCAGTGAGATCCATTTTCAGCCTGTGTGTTCAGAAGGTGTGATACTGTAAGACGTGCTTCTTTTCCCCCTTTCTCCCTCGTCTCGCCTACTGGCGATCATGGATTCATTTTCATAACTAATAGTTTAGTGATCTGCCACAAGACGTGTGACATCTCCCATTTCAATTTTAATTTTACATGGATTTTACATTGCTGCTTTGTCCATTCTTTGCACCCTTTTTTTTGTTCTTTCATTAGATCAAATATCTCAGATGGTCAGAGGAGTGTTAAATAATGTTTTACACATATAGCCATGCACAACTGCACGAACACCCACACGTATTGACAGTGCTGATCTGAGAATTAGCAGGTTTCCTGACTTCTCCCACGTCATAATTGGTCAGTGTTTAGTGAATTTACTTTAAGAGCATCAGTAAGACCTCCAGTATCATCTTCTTGGTCTTTTCCCCTTTTGCCCCGTTCTCTTCCTTATTCTACATCTGCTTCTTGTGTATTTAAGTAATGCCTGATAAAAAGAGAATTAATGAAGATGAAAGAACAAGATAATTATGAGGGTTGTAGTTTATTTCTAGTTTATTCACTTATTTATTTTTAGCACAGATGGTTATGCCATTGTTAGCTGAACTTTACATCTTCAAATTGTTCTTTAAAAAGATAGGCGACATGGTATCAAGTGTGATATAACTGCCACATTTTTTTAAGGAGTATGTATCAAAATAAAGCCATGTGATGAGATTTATAATGATGACAGATGACAGACAGGGACTTTTATGACAACAGGCTCTAACTGCGGCAGTGTCCATGGTGTCTGGAAAAGAGCAGCTGAAGGCAACTGGTAAGATACGCTGTGTCATCTGAGAAAAGTGTTATTTTTTCTATTTTTTTAAATTTATTTTTATTTTCCACATGTGTGCAAGAAGGTGGTGGTGTTGATAAAAAAAATACTCGGTAAATTGCAGATCCTGCTTTCAGTTGCACAGAACAAAGTTCATTTTGATAAATTTTTGATATACAATCAAAATCTTGATACTCCTTGTTATTACATCTGAAGGTATTCCCACTGTTATTCTTCTTAATGAACAAAGGGAGTGATACTAATCTAATTTCTTATAAAGTTCCTTTTTTAATCTCATTGTGACAAATGAATATTATTCATATTAAGAATACTAACACCATAAAAGAGTACTCCATCAATGTAACATTACCCTCCTTTTTGGATAGTAGATGAAAATCAGTTCAGCAGAATCAGAGTTATTGTCTTTTTCAGGCACCAGGCACTTATATTACCAAGAATGCAACATGACTGCTGTCAGATCAGTGGTGTTAGAAGAACTGGTGAGTTACGCCAGTAGCAGCTAATGTAGCCTGGAGCCTTTAGCCTTTAGCAGAGATAAGGAGTAGGCTACAGAGGTCGAGACTCACTGCTTATAAACACTACACACAGATTTTTTTTTCAAACTTGTAGTCTTCAGACCCTCTCACATAAGCCAGTTTATCAAATGTTTCACATCTCCCTCTAAAGTTACTCCCAAAGCATTGTAATGTGTAAAATTGGTGAAGTTCCCTTTAAATTTGCATAATAAAAACAATAACTTTTGCAATCATTTCATGTCATATACTTTCACTATGAGTTGCAACTCCAAGTTCCAACTTTAACTTTTACTTGTTAATTCCTCAAGCGTGTACTCAATTGAATTTGGTCGGTGATGAGACACATTAGTAGAAAGTACCAATTTGAGTTGGTACCAAAATGTAGGAGCAACATACTAGATGAGTAACTTTAAAAATGATTTAAACATTTTGATCCTTTTGATGACTTCCCTTCTTGGTGGTATTAAGACTGGAGAGGGTTTGTTTTATCATTGCTTAAGCGCTTTACCTATTAAACCCTTGACCCTTTCTAACTCTGGTACATCCACCTCTTTAACACCAAAGTGTCTTTATCTTCTCCTGGACTCATATGTATCTGGAAAATCCGGATTTCTGATATACTCCATATGCCCACTGAGGAAATACGATGACCTGAACTTTCAAGCTTTTAATCAAAAGTTCACACTAAGTCTGTTCCAACACATTTACTTAATGCAGATAGTTTGACATTGCCCGTCACCTCATCAGGTGATGGAGGGTCTTGTAGGGACACTCTTGTCCTGTTGCGGTAGTTGTAAAACTGATTTTATGGTTTACAATTCATTAAGTGAAATGATAATAGTAAAACTTAACGACAGAGGCAAACCACTGAAATGTGTAAAACTGAGTGTTCCTGAAGTGCCCAAAAGCGTAAAACCTTTGGGTTTAATGGGGAGCCAACATACAGACATGGTAACTTGGATCTTAATGGTCTTGATATTGGAGTTTGGAGAAGCTTTTCACATGTTCTTTAAGAGGTAAATGGATAATCTCTCCAAACAGGCGTTCACATGGCTGCAGAGGTAGACATCGATTAACTTGCCTGTAATGGAACAAGCCCTGCAAACCACAGAAGTTTAGTGAGACCAAGGAAGTTGCTTAAGTTAGCATTGAATGTACTCTCTATTAAACATGCATTTTCACTACAGGACCCCAGTCCCAGTATCCAAAATGGCAAAGTCAAGTGGAAAAAGTAATTTAATTTTTGTTATGGGTTATCAAGATTATCGAAAGGGAAAGTAATTAAATGAAGACCTGGGACAAACTTTTTTTTCCAAAATCATGTCTGAGTCTGCTTCAATTTACTTTCACTGTCAGGTTAGTTCAACATCCCACTTTGAACACCAGGGAACCTTAGTGTCTGTATGTGTGTGTGTATGTGTGTTTTGAAAATGTGGTTACTTTTGAAAAAATCCCCTCAATTTGTCCTCTTGTTAAGCCCTTCAAAAACAGCCCCCATGTTCCCCGTTCTCCAAATGTGTGCGCACAGTCTGAGATTGTGGATGATATAAATAATTAAAGAGGTAATTACAAAATGTAAAATGGTGACTCACAAACCTGCGCCTCTGTCCTCAGACTCTGGACATCACTGATTTATAATTTACAGCCAGACACTAAGTCCTTTTTTCTGCCTGCAGTTCTCATCTCATCAGGCGCGAGCTGGATAGGCGTTAAAAATTCATTATGATAGAGATACACACTGAGCCAATGATAATGACACCTGTAACCTTGTGCGCCTTATGTAAATACACTTCACCTGCACATAGGCTGCACATATTTGCAAAGATTTCATCGAGGCTCTGTGCACAGGCAAACTAACCAACAACAAAAGCACATTTACACACACCCTGCTCTTTCTCTTTTAGTCTACAGGTATCAATGCCAACAAGAATTTGTCAAGTGTCAGTTGCTGGCTAGATTTTCGCCTGCTGCACTGGGGAACTTTGCCAATCCATTATTGGTACATTGGCATCAGGACTTAGCTGATCTCCAGAATAGAGGAAGCGATAAGAGGTGGAGGAGGCAGAGACACAGAGGTGTAAAAGTGACTCAGATTTTAAATTAGATATTTGTGTTTATATGTTGTGTTAGGGGAATGCATTTTTGCTTAATGCATCCTTTATTGTGTTTGCCAGATTGTATAGTTTTTGTGTTTGTGCCTGCCAGAGTGTACGCCCCTGTGCTCGCTGGCATAACTTGTGCATGGAGATGAATATGCGAATGATGCATAATAATGCAATCAAAGGCTGTCAATCTTCCCCCTGCTAGGTGACTGCTCCGTCATACTGGTTGTTAATTCTGACTCTGTGACAGCCTTTATAGTCTATTCGCCTTTGTTTTGGCTGCATACTAATGATATGAAAATATGAATGGGGAGTTTAGGTCACCCCTTGTCATTGTCAACAACAATACGACATGCCTGCACTTTCTCAGACTTAAGAGGGGAGTTTGTAAGCAAATACGGGAACATAAACGTGCAGGCAGACAATCTAAGCAAGTGCATACATGCAGCGAACACACACACACACACACACACACTAATTGAGGCTTGTGCTTTGGACACCTGTTCATTATTTCTCTCAGTAGGGAACTTAGTTCCTTGCCATTTGCCATCTTGTTACACCCACGTGCGTACTGTGCATCATGGGTGTTTTGTTGTGTTTGTGTGTTTATGCTTATGTGAAAACCTATATGTTTGCTTGCATGCAAGTGTCTCTGCATTATATGCCGTGTTTATTCTGCATACTCGATACTGAACATGCTTATAATGTGTAACAGACTTCATTTGTCAAAATATGAAAGATGGCGTAGGCTGTACATGCATTACATCATGTCACAGTCTAATTCATTGTCAAAATGCCTTTCAAGACATGCATTTTAATCAACTCTGCTGAATACACAAACCATGTTTTGCATAGTGTTATTGGTTATGCCCATTTGGTAAATTGGATGATCATCTGCACTACATGAACACAGATATTGTGCTAAGAGCATATATCGCATACTAGGCGGGACTATATGCCAGTAGTTCTTTGAGAAATGGGACATAATCAGAAGATTTGGATTATGAATCATATTTTAAAGAGCACTCTAACAGAGATCTATAGGCTAGATGGATTGCCTCTCCTCTTTGTGTGTCCACAGACTGAAAATAGATAAATAGGCATAACATACGCTCTCACCGACATATGCTCCCTAAAGTATGATGCGCACTTACCTCAACTGAAGTTCACGCCCAGTGGAGCGGCAGGATAGTATTGATAGAGTGCAGTGGAGGGAATGACAGAGTGAATGCAGTGGGGCAAATCAGTGGGTCATCCCCCATGTCCTCGCACCGCCTCTGAAAACAGAGCCATGCAAACTGCCATATACACTGTCACTAAAATTTAACCAGTTTCATAAAGTGCATCCTTCACCAAAACGAACAACTGTGGAAATAGTAGCGGCTTAGTTGCTGGGTTGTTATCTTTATGTCTTCATGCATTACAGAAAAACTTTGAGAACAGTAGCTCATTACTGTGTCCTGAAAATAATCATTAATGTAACAGAAATGTTCAATAGAGTAATGCAGCTTGCTGTTGGTTTCAAAGGATAAACAGAGTTGACTTGGCCTTGTGACCCTGGACTAATCTGAGTTTAATTTGGGAATATAATTCTGCTCTGCGCCAGTTGGAGATTGTAAATGAGTATCTATCGGGATTAGAGGATCAGGATTGCTATATGAATTGAAGTGATTTCTAGACTTCTAAACTCTAAATTCTGCTCCTCTCAATCGCAAAGATGTTAGATTCATGAATGAGTTGTTCTTTTTGAACGACTCTTAAGGGAGGAACAAGTTACCTCGATTCGCATGCAGAAGTGAATCCAAAACCCCGCTTCTGTATGATGTGCACGTGGTTGTGCACAAGAGCCAAGATAACTTACAAGAACTGCTAGTCCAGACTCTGGCCCAGCACAACTCTCATTAAGCGCGCACCCCCTGAGTCGAGAACAAGTCGTTCATGAGCGCACACCTACTAAGCTGAAGAACAATGAGAACCGCAGCTCGGCAACAGACTCTCATTCGGCAAGCTAACCCAGTAGAACAAAGCACATCCACTGACCCGCAGAAAGAGTACAAACTCACACTGAGCTGTGAAGACACTGAGATCCAGTGAGCCAATCTTCAGCATGGGATGGTTTCTCGCGATCCTCGTTCTTTCAAGTTTTCATTTCTCAGTAGTATGAGTTCTTTTTGTTATTCCTTAATTTAGCCAATGCTTTGCTTGTTTGTCAGATAATGTAGCTTAGTGAGCAACATACACCAAACAGAGCTTTTTGAACGTTTAATAAATGATGAATCGCACGGAAGTGGAGATGACATAATTTATATTTATTAAATAAATCAGTTGTTCTTTGTGTAAATGAAACCGACAACGGCATTTGATGATTTGGTTGTTGCTTTACTGCATGATTGGAGCGCTGAAAAGAGTTGAGGCTAGCTTAACTTTTATTTATAGTTCGAACTGTGACAAGTGTCAGGCCTCAGTTTGTAGCTTCATGTCACCGTCTTCCACTGAAAACGACTTGGAGCCTGTTGCTGTGTTGCACATAGTATGAACACAGCATTAGAGAAGGGCTGATTTGGGTGGCTGGTTTTGGGGTTGTAGATGGACCTAAAGACCTAAATGAGCAGTTTGTGAGTCAGTTCTTTAGCGGCGGGTGACAGTTCTCATCACAACAGAGATACATTGAACAGGATTGTTGAGTATATATGTATGTTAGGGCATTAACTTTTTATAACGCGACCAAATATAGAACAGAAACACAACATTACTTACTCTGTCCTCTAGACGTGGCAGGGACTATAGCTTTAACAAGCTGAATAACAGCATTGAATTTATAAAAAGACTGGTATAGATCGAAGCTTTCTGGTATGATTGGGTCAAACATGGGTTGAGCTTATGTTTATTATCCTTTGCCAAGTACAGGTTTTGTGGAGCAGAAAAACAGGCAAGAACTCGACAATGAGATGGAGCAAGAGAGAAAAAAACAACAAGCAAAGACAGAAACTAACATAAAGATAGACAAAAAGCAGGGATAAAGAAAGTCTTCCACCAAGAGAGATAAAGAGACTGTAGTTAAATCCATGAGTTTTTTTATGAGAACTAACCCTGATCTTCTCTGCCTCATAAAATCCTCTTCTTCCCCATCTCCTCCTTCTCTGTACAGGCTTTAAGATACCTGTATTATACCAACTAAAGAGGATTTTGTTCAGGGATATTGGCTTATGTTTAATTGAAGATGGTGCAATTAAAGCTTTCTTGGAGCAGGGAGGGAAATGATCATGGATTTTGTGAGCAGATGAAATATATATCGCGATAAAAGTTGAGAATATGGGAGACTAGGCAAAAAATGAAATGGATTAATCTATATCATCAAAATGTGTGTGCATGTGTGTATTTGCTTCACCTTGAAGCAGCAGCAGGCTGAACAATCAGATATTTGATCTGGGCTTAGAAGGAAGATTTAATCCCCGGAACGGTGAAAAGGTTTTCTCCCAAGTTGCATTTATGCAATTTTGCCTTCTAGTGCAATTCTATAGAAATGTATCACCGCAATTTCAACACCCAGGCCAGGATTAGTGTGTGTTGGGATCTATTTGTGAGCATTTGTGTGTTGCGTGTGTGTGTGTATGTGTGTGTTCATGTGTGCGTCGTCTGGAAATCGGTCTGGTCTGGTTTGTGAGGGAAGCAGCAAATACCTCAAAGCAACTGTCAACACTGAGTGTGAGAGGGTGCTTTAGAAAAAGATGGAAACATGAAATTCCTTCTTCACGTAGAACTCCTCGGGGCAGATGGTACACACAAACAGACACACATTTATACACATGCATGCAGAGAGAGAGAAGCTGCCGAAAGATTAAAACCTTAACGTGTGAATACATTTCTACTTTTATTTCTGAAGCGAAAGGGAAAAGCATGACATAAAGAGCAAGACACGCTGTAAAGGGGACAGTGTTACAGAGTGACATGAAGGAAAACAGAAACGCCAAAGAGTGCACGAAAAAGAAAAAAGATCAAAGAGGTAAAATATGCTGATGATAAGACAAGCAGTGTAGCTCGTGCCTGTGATTTAACTCTAGAGGTGACGTGACAACAAATCTTTTAAAGACCCCTTTTATACTACATGAAACTGCAGTATGACTTAAATATCTGTGCAGTTTTCCAGGACTTGCTGCGGTAGTTGAATTGATTTGATTTTTAAATTTATTTTGAACATGAAAAAAAAGAGAGAAAAAAAGGGAAATGATCACACAAACAAGCTGGTAGACAGAATATATATATATGTTTACAGACAATGTAGAGCATAAATAAAACAAAAAGTCATATACTTGATAACTTTGTTTACATATTTGAAATGTGATATTGAATCCCTCCCCTTCTCTCTTTCAGTCATTGATTTATCATTAACCAGCCTCATCGATCGAAACCTTGACTCTAATTATTTTTTCTAAGCTTGTCTAAATACAATATTTATTAGATTTTGTCATACAGATAATGTTAAGTCATTGCTGCTATAATATCCTTATCAAAGATAGTAAATTCATTATTTACATATTTATATTAATCAAAAATGCGAATGCATTACTTTTAAATGAATCTTAATCAAAATAAAAAGTCTTTACTCACATATTTTATCTTAACTTGACCAGTTGTCTTGTGGAAGCAAGGAACTGTGATAAATTAAATTAAACTGTGATTTTGATGCTCTTTCACTGCCACTACATCTTTTGCAACAACTTATTTTCATAGGTAAAAATGTAATTTGTATACTTTGATAATACAAACTTTAATGACATTACTTGTTACTTTGCAGGGTGAAATCTCTGTATATATTCCTTTAATTAGCCTGTTAAGACCGTCTCGGCATGTCTGTCTTGAAACAATGGAGCTCCACTATTGTTTTTTTTGTTTTTTTTTTTAATTTCCTTTTCCTTTCCTTTTCTTGTCCTTTCTTTCCTAGTCTGCTGCCTTCTCTTCTTCCACTGCATGTTAAAACTGCCAGGACTTTGTGGTTGGTTTAAGGGATGGACACAGTTCATAGACCTTGGGGCCATCTGTTCCCCCTGATTAAAGGGGAGTGTAAATATCTTTCTGGCCAAATATTGATATCAATTCAATGAGAGGTGCCATCTTGTTGCTTATCTGAGCCAAAAGTGTGTGTGTTTGTACTTTTCAATATCTGTGTGTGTCTAGCCATACGACAGGCCCACGGGCAATGCCGATGCCGACTCATCTCATCTCCACCTCTACTCTCCTGAGTCTGCATTTTCATCATTCAAATGACTGTGTGTGTGTGTGTGCAGGCGGGTAAATGTGTATCTCCTTCTGCCTGTGTGACTCTGTTTATGTGTTTATGCATAAAACATGGTGATGTGTGTGATTTTGTGCCTCCAAAATGACTAGGTGGCCAGACTGCTATCAGATGTAGTCAGTCCCTGCCTGAGTTGGGTAAATAAGAGGCAATGAAGGAGCCAAGACTAAATTCTCTGGTGGCCTCACAGCGCTGGCCTCAGCTTAAGCATCTCGCCAGCCAACATATCCACAGCATAATGAGTTAGAATCTCCCTGGAGTATTGGGATAAATCTAAACACTCAGTGTAACCTATCAGCATGTGTATTTTTGTGTGTGTGTGGTTGTGAATATGGTTCCTCTCCCAAGAGCACTTGGGTAAATCTAAATGCAGCTCATTGGCATAAGAGGATTTAACTTTTTGGTTGTCTTGGTAATGAGCTGTGATAAACACCAGCGGATAAGTTGCATGTTAGACACACACACACTCACACACAAAAGATTGGAAAACACAGGATTTACATTTCCAGTGTTACCATTTCCCATGAGCCTTAATGGCTACAGCGGGGAGTGCACAGCCCTGTTTACTGGGGATGGGAATCAAGAAGCAGTTCCAGGTGGGAACCAATCCATTGCAGTTATGTACCTTGAGAGCTTATGAATTCCTTTTACTGATGCTGGTGTGTTTTTCTGACAGTTGCACATTGTAAATCAGTGACGTCAAACTCCCGTGTTCGTGCCACTGGAAACTTTCAACAATGAGAAGTCATAGTAAAGAGAAAGAAACATCCCAAAGTGTTGCTTCATTTCAGAAATAAAGATGACAACAGTTCTGCATGTTGTGTTTTAAAAATGATAATTGTTAAGTAAGGATGGAAACACTAGCGACATGGCTTAAATTCCACAGTTTCCCTGTATTTCACTGACACAAGGGCCACTGCTTTCAACTGAGCAGCATGTCTGTTTCTGAGGGTAAATATCCTATTATAACATCATTAGCAAAGGCTTGACAGATATTTTCTTGAATGACAAAAATCTGAATGAAAACAAACGCAAACTACTGTCTCATTTTATCCATTTTAAATGATGAAGGACTGTTGCTATAGCTAGCTCTAAGGCTCGACTCGCCCATCAGCTCCCCCTTTCATGGTTGCTGCACAGGGAGGGATAATGAGTGAGCATCATTAATTCAAACATTTTGTAGTGAAAAGTTTGCATTCTTACTCAACTGTATAAGAACCGGAATTGCCTAAGTGTCTTCAGACTTAGACAATAAGTTGTGTTGATGCAGTGTAGGTTAGATTTTTTTCCACACAGAAATTTATTAAGGATCAATATGTAAATCAAAAAAGAATCAGACCAAGAATAGTAATGGCATAAAATCTTCCCAATTCCCATCCCTATCGTTTACTGTGTCGCTGGGTAGTAGAACAAAAAATAGTCTGAAAACTTAAAAGCTTCACTATCAAATATAAGTTCTGAGAATGTTCTTGAGGTTTTTATTTACCCTTAGTTATTTCACTAAATTATCAACAAGCTTAGACTTATGGCCTAAAGACTATTCTTTGGATCACCATGGCTGGTTCTAGACATTGAAGTCAACAGATTAATACTATGCTGAATGTATGTGAAAGGTTTGTTGACGATTTCTTCTCACTTCAGAAAAGTTGTTGCTAGAATGGAGCTCTCCTTGGTGCTGAATCTGGAGCTGACAGCAGCAGCTCTCATACTGTTGGCACTTACAGATGCACTTACAGAAACAGTGAATGCTTGATTTCAAGTGGCTAAATGTGGCATGTATCTAAAGCACTGATGTGTATGCTTACATTGCTACCCATATTTTCATTTTTTGAACATTTGCATTATGTATTAAACATTTTAGTGTCTGGGGTGAACCAGTCCAGGGCCTCTGCACATGAAACGGGGTGATAAAAATCTTCAAGTTCTCCAGACCAAAAACTTTATTACAATCAGGCTTTCATTTAAATATATAAAAATCATGAATCTCTCTGCAATGTTGAAAGTCTGAAGCACTGGAAAGTATGCTGCTCAGGCCAAAAAAGTTTGAATACTTTTTGATCTCAGCCACATGATTGTTTTATCAGGCACCAAAGACAAGAGAAATAATTCTGTTAGAATGGTATCTCCTCTGGTATGAGTGCTTGGCACTATGGACAGCATTTAGACATCAAATATAATATGCCTTTCTGTAATTTATCACTGACAGTTTTCATAATTTTCATAAAGAGAAACTAACATTTGTTAAAAATATTTTCATCATTAACTGGCATGTTTAGCAAAGCAGATACACCTTTATACAATCAATGGATTTGCCAGTAAGGCATTAAGAGTCTCAGAGCTGCAGCCATTGCCTTCCATTTACTAACAAGACAAGACAAGATCTCCTCCACCTGTTCCCCCTCCTGCTCTTTATGTTCAGAAGGTGTTCGTGCAAGCAGACAACCATCCCCCATCTTATCCTGAATGATTTAAAGCCACTCAGCTGCCATCAAATACCTTCCAGTCAGCCCCAGTCATGACCATGTTCTTTGTGCATATCAGCAATCATATCAGTGTTTGTGAATTTCTATTTATCATTGTGCAACAATGTCTGTGCAATAATTTCTGTGAGAGTGGGTAAGTGTGTGTGTGTATGTGTGTGTGTGTGTGTGTGTGTGTGTGTGTGTGTGTGTGTGTGTGTGTGTGTGTGTGACCGTGCAGCATATCAGCTTATGATGAAGAATAAACCATGTGTGTCCCCTAGCACCAAAGTGTTAATAATGGAATAAGTAGCTTTATTTCTGTTATATATTATTAAAAGAGATTATGCACACACCACATCTACAGGGAGACATGAATAAGTGCAGAATAAAGTGTGGGAATGTGTGTGCATAGTGTTCACACTGTTTATGAAGAGCATATTTCCGCATGCACACGTGTTTGTTTGTGCGCGCATAATCATATGGTGTGTTAGTATGTGTATGTCTCTGTGTGTTTGGAAGTTCAAATCATCTTCATACATTATGCAGAAAGTGAGAACTGTGGGTTGCAGATCAAAGATTGTAGATGAGAGGAATAGTTGAAATTGACTGCACATGTTTCATTGGGATATGGAACATGAAACTACGATACCAAAGAACAAAAGGCATTTTAGAACATTTAATGAGATGCTGGGGAAAAATAAAAGCTTTCTACTAATATGATATGGGACACTCATGTTTCTCTGATTATTCAAAACTACGTGCCTGCTGAGAGCTGCATGTTAAACAGTTAGGATGACCACACTCCAGTGTGTTCGTCGCATGATAGAAACCTTTGAAAATAGGTTTTGAACATTCTTAAAAAATCTTTCTTTGCTCGTTGTGGCAACATTGTGACAGACTTGACAGTTGATTGGATGAATAACCTGGACCCTGATTCTCTTTGCATGGTTGATTACATTGCTGAGGTTAAATATTTAATATTTTAACCTGGTTGGTTAAAGTATTAAACATTCAATCACTGTTATCTAATGGAAAACATAATCCTCCAAAAGCTAATACTGTCACCTGCAGTTCTGGCAGCAGTTTTCAATTTTCAAATAGACTTTTTGTTTAGTTTGCAACCATCAAAGGCACACATACTGTATGTAATATGGCATGGGAGAAAGGTATATCGGATGTATGAGACCTGGGTGGAAAAGGAAAGAGCTGGTTGGATGGGGACATATGAATGGGAGGTATTTTACATTATATTAATATTACAATTAAGCCTGCATGGCAAGATTTATTTTTGAATGATTATTTTAATAATGGGGTGGCACTGTGGTGCAGTGGGTAGCACTTTTGCCTCACAGCAAGAGGGATCTAGGTTTGAGCCCGCTTGGCAGCTTGTGCCCTTCTGTGTGGAGTTTGCACATTCCCCAAATTGTCAGCTTAGGTTTTCTCTGGGATCTCTGGCTTCCTCCCACAGTCCAAAGACAGACAGGTTAGATTAATTGATGACTCTAAATTACCTGTAGGTGTGAATGTGAGCATGAATGATTGTCTGTCTCTATATTTCAGCCTCATTATAGTCTGGCGACCTGTCCAGGGTGTACCCCACCTGTCATTCAGTGTCAGCTGGGATTGGCTCTAGCGCCCCCACAGCAGTGAATAGAAAAAGTTTCAGGTTACAGAAAAAAAGAGAGGATATTTTGATTATGATATGATGTACTTTTATTTAAAATGACAGCGATAAATTTACTGTAACAAACCACTGTCTTGAACCCTGGGAAGCCACTCTTTTGACACAGGATATTAACTTTCAAATTACTTTTTCAAAAACTTTTTTTTAATGATCATTACTGGATGGTTCCATATTTTTGGGAAATCATGAGATATTTAAATTTGTGTGCCTCCATGCCAGCAATAGCTGTGTCTGTAAGCATTATGTTTTCATGTTTTCTGACTGCCCCTTTCTCATTAATGCGATCAAATCTCACCTCAATTTTCAATTTCTTGAAATCTGGCAAAAACTTCCACTTGGACTGAACATTGAGCAAATTACATTTTAGTGGTCAAAGGTCATGGGGTCTGTGACCTCACAAAACATGTTTTTAGCCATTTCATATGCTAATTACACTTTTTCCACACAAAAATCTAATAGGATAAAATGATGAAGTGATGACATTTTATATCCAACAGCTCAAAGGTCAACTTAACTGTGACATCGTAATGTTCTGCAAAAACACTTTTCCAGCCATCACTCAACGCCATAACTCAAGAACAGAAGGGGTGACATTTGTCAGATACTGAATTCATGACTCATCTTGGGTGCCAACCTTGGAACTGCTGATTTTATAGATCTCCTCTGCTACCAGGTTGAAGATGTGTGTGAAGTGTTCATGTGTTAGAATTTGTATCTTCTTTGCAGCAACATCCACATTGTAAGATTGTGGCCTGTCATAGCTACATATTAGCCTGGTATGGATGTTGACTGTACCTTCAACTTGACTGGTTTGCTAAAGCATACAACTTAAAAGGCAGTGATTCTAGTTTATACATGGTTTACTTTGTTGCCTCACCACCAGAAGTACAGTAGTGTGCTAAAAGTGAAATATATGCTCAGAAATGTGAAATATATGCTCAGAAATGTAAAATATCCTAATGGTTCTCTGTAGCAAAGCTAAACCATAGCACACAAGACTCCACCTCTCTTAATAATGTTTTTTATCCCATTGTGTGTGTGTGTGTGTGTGTGTGTGCGTGCGTGCGTGCGTGCGTGTGCGTGTGTGTGTGTGTGGTAATGATGTGCCTTTATCTCTTCTCTCCACAGCCCATTAATCCTGAGTGTGGGACAAGCAGTCATTACATATTTAACCCAGGTCACTTACTGTGGGTGGCAGATAGGTGCTGTCACTAACTGTGTGTGTGTGTGTGTGTGTGTGTGTGTGTGTGTGTGTGTTTCAGTGTGTGTGCATCTGAATGTCCAGGACAGCATCCTCCGTGCTCATGTATGCAACTGTAGGACTGCAGAAATTTACCAAACTTTTACATATATTTCACAGAAATTTACCAAACTTTTACATATATTTCACATATTTGTGTATAACTCTCAGCAACTGCTTGGATAATTCTTATGTGTGTGGATATGATATGTAAAACCTGACCTTAAGATAAAACCTCAGCTCAAGCGTTCCTAATATTATCCCCCCACCCCAGCCCCCCCAGCTGCTGCAAGATAAATTTCAGCCTCGGAGAACAGGTGATGCTCAAGGAGGCAAATTATGCATTTGGTACTTCACCAACCGTCTCAATGCCTTCAATCTTTTTACTCTAAGTTGGTCAAGTAGGAATAGGAATAACTCCTTCCACTATATATTTTCTCTAATCCAAGTGCCACTCATACTGTCAGACATCTGCTGGGTTTTTTTTTTTTACGTGTAGTGCTAATCGGCAGTTCCCATCAAGGCTTACTCCACGCATATAGAATTCCTATGGATTTCCTGACATTTTCCCCATCCTCTTGTCAGCCCTCTCATGCTATTTGTTCCAGACGACTGGATTTAGCAGATCTGGGATTAAAATGCCGGATTTCCGTGGTAAAGTGGCGGGCATTAAAATTCAAGGGCGTACAATTTTTTTTTCTTCCATTCTTTTTTTTTTTTTTGCAGATGAGTTACCCTGAAAGCTGATAACCTTAAAAATCCAATTTAAAAAATATATTTGACTTTTATTTATCTCTCCATGGGATTGTTTACTTCTCAGACCTGCCACATGTATGTTTTCAGCATATTTTTGTGTCTGTGTGATTGTTTGTGTGTGTGTGTGCGCAGCTCAAGGGCTAGAGGATGGTCTAATATGTTTTGCTACCAAGGGAAATAAAGAGCTAATGCTGGTGGTCAGACTAATCGGCTGAAAACAGCCTCTTACTTCTTGCTTTATTTTCATTTAAGACATCGATGAACCCACATAAACAAACACACAACATGTACACTGAGTTGGACGGAGCAGTCTCTGTATTCAGCATGCAGGTTCTGAGTGTGTCCTTCTAAATCCCCACTGGTAATGTTTTTGCCCCTCTGGCATCAGCCTACACACCCACTAATGAACACACACACACATACACCAACACATACACACACACACATACACACGCACACACAAAAATGGTCTTCCTGTCCACATACAGGCTCAAAGTCAGTAAATCATCATTGCATTTGGGGCGACCTAAGGCGAGCCTGGGGTTGGTGTAGAGCTAGCTTAGCCATGGAGTGACAGTAATTTCAGCATGATTTTTCCTCCACTTTTTGGTGCCTCTGTGATGAATGAATGCAGTGACCCTACATCTGTCATATCATATTTAGAGTAGCAAGGTACAAACACAACTCAGTAAAGACGAGGTCTCCAGACAGACCGGAACCAACTGATAGCCACGCCCTCGAGGCTTCTGTTTGTTGGTATGCTGGGGTGTTAATACATGTTTGAGTGTTTGTGTGAGTGGTTGCTAAGATGGTTAACACAGTGAACAAGGAGACTGTCCTACAGAATATGACAATAGGTTGTTTGTGCAAGCACAATTTTAGCTCCATATTTACGCTGATAGCCGGCGACCTTTATTGGCAGTAGTAATTATGATGGGAGCAAAGGAGGGTGCCCAGCTCATTTTGAACTTGTTTTGGCGTAAGTGTGCGACGCCAAGAGGCACTTTTCACATGCACATGGGATGCCACCGTGCGGCGTCACTCAAGAACAAGGCCAGAAGGAGCATGTGGCATGCACATGAAATACGTCAGGATAGCATCAGGTTGTGATGCTGCCATTTTGCAACGTTAACCATGTGTTTAAAGCTTGCGTGGGTCGTATTGGAAGGTAGGAACAAATGACTCATGTGGTTGTATGGGTTGGAGGACATTGTTGTAAACATTATACCATCATACCTGCTTGTAAACATTATACATCCTAAAAATCAGCATGTTAACATTGTCATTTTGGGCATGCTAGCATGATGACGTTAGAATTTAGGGCACAGAGGCAAAGTTCAGTCTCACAGAGCAGACAGCATGGCTGTAGACCCATCTTGGGTGCCTTCATCTGCTTTGAATCACCTGTAAATTGAGAGCACGCTAACCCAGATCTGGTAATCTCTATTTACTACATATATGCGGTGACTTATGTTTAAATTTCACCTGTAAAGTCAGAAATTTAGATTAGGAATTGGTTTACTTAGGACTGATGGTTTAGAATACTCAAATACTAAGCAGAAATGGTTGAATAAAAAAGAATAAATGCAGTTTGCGACAATCCTCACAAGTGACATGACAAAGTGTATGTGTGGCTGTGTGTGCATGAGTGTGTGTGTGCATGCTTTTATTTTCTAGTCAGTGTCTCGTCCCTCAGGGAGAGCTGGAGCCAGTATCAGGATGGCCGCTACGCTAGGAGTGTCACTGACTATCTGCTTCTCCACCGAACCTCACAGCCAGAGGACAGGAGAGCGGAGATTTACTGTACAGGGGAAAGAGGAAAGAGGCGAGGGGATGAGGGTGAGAGTGTGCATGAAGGGAAAGATGAGAGAGGGAGAAAGAAAAGACACAAGAGAGCTGCAGGTATAATGTGAGCTTGAAGCTAGAAGAGAGCAAGATAAGGGTGCCCTGACCCTTTATTTATCTGGGAATACAATGCATTACTTTTATTCTGCGAAATATGTAATGTCCCAGGGTTCTTGGTGTATGTTTAGGTTTAAGGATGAATTCACATTACACACACAAACATGCATGCATGCACACAGAAACAGACACAGTCACACACAGAGACACACACACACAGAGAGAGAGAGAGGGGAATATGTCCCCTTATCATTGCTTTGTGTTGTCAGTCAACATGTTCATTGATTTCACCACAGTGTACAGACAGCTGTGGGGCATGTGAGTTTTTGTTTTTTTTATAATGTGTTTTTGAATGTGTGTGTGTATGTGTGTGTTTCTGTTTGATTGACAGCTTAAATAAGAACAAGACAGGGGTGACAGATCATTTTCACACCTCTGTAGGCGTTGTCAGTCTTTCTTAATGGACCTAAAGCGACAAAAACACAGGGTCTATATCAGTATGACTCTCTGTCAGATAAAGCTTTTGTAAATTGCATATAGTGTCCACTATAATGCTAAGCCTGTAATAAGATTGTGAAAAGGTGAGCATGCTCTACACTTGTGTAATTATTTACTAAACTTACCAGTTACTTGCCAACTACCATTTCATTAAACACATTAAAAAAAGGAAAAATCACTACTGGCTATCTAAATTATAGGATTAATAATCATTTAAGTCTCCTTACAAGCTGTTAAGCACCTTGATCTTTAAAATTTCCCTAGGAAGCCAACAACTCTTGTTTAATTAGTTTTATTTATTTTTTTGAATGATGTGTACCCTTGGCAAAATTCATAATATCTGCAAAACCTAAACTTGATACACAAAACATTCCTCTGTGAGCATATGGCTTTGGACGGTAAGGCTATCCTTTGTGGTGAAAGGTCCCAAAAGCAGTTTCTACCTCACTCTGTCATCATCAAAAAGATAAAGATGTTTTTTTTTACTTTTTCACTTCAGTAGAGGAGAGTGTCCCACCATTTTCAGGGGGACTTGTATCACGTATCAGTAACTGGGTGTATTGCTGTTCACCTCCTTGCCTCCGTTTGAAGTCAATAAACTATGAAGGATGACTCATTTGAAGTTAATGCTCTATTGAATCTACCCTATTTGAATCTAATGTGTTTCAAAGCATGTGTCCTTTGAAGTCGATACTTGTCCCCCTCCGCGGCCACACTTCTCAGAGACAGTCCTCTCTGAAGTCAATGCGTGTCCCTTTTGGAAGTCAATGCTTGTTAAAGGATGGATAGTAAAGGAGCACTGGATGCATGGCTGAATTATAGTCTTTTGGTCAGTTGCTTCCTAAACACTGGTTACTGACTATCCTTTTAGCACTGCTCAGATGGGGATCGTTTTCTGCTCTCAGTATGTTGGCCTTGCTATTGCATGTTGTGGTTAAGTTAACAGCATGTGTATGCATGCATGTGTATGTGCATCTGTATGTTGAACTGTGTGAACACCACAAGCTTTCTATTCAATACTGTTTAGGCTACAAAAGAAAATGGAGAACAAAGCCTCTTGTCATGATCATAATAGACAAAACAAGTACTAAAAATGCTGAAAACGCAGCAGACTGCATATGCAAATACACACATACAGCATAAAGCACAGGTGCAATTAATAACCTAATCCACACGGGTGTAACTTCTTAAATTAATGAGCACAGAGAACACAACCAAAGAGGAAAAGTTGAGATATTTAACTAAAAACAACAAAGCCACCCAGTGAATTATTACACGCTCGTATGCATTTTTGTTTTTGTGTGATAAAGTACTCGGCATTACCATATGCATGTGTATTTGTTTCATTCCTTTGTATATGTTATCCTTTTAAATAGCTAATTTTGCAAACTACTGGACCAATCAGCCTAATATTTTCTTTGCACATTTATTGTGTGTATGCTATGCTTGGTTGTGGTGATTTGAGACCCTTTTTTATTGACTGCTTTAGACAGTCATTGAGCGCTGACTCCTCCCTCGTCTTAACTGGCCTGTAAAGGCCCGCAAGTTATCCAGAACATACAGCAAGATTTACCTACTGTTGCACGCACATTTTGGCCTTGGCTCAACAACTTACATTCATAGAAAAGTTAACTCTCATTTTGAACCTGATGCATCTGCAGATCAACCGCACACCTGTTATGTTATGATCCACTAAAGTTAGGCATGATATGAGATGAATAAATCACAGTTTTTGTTATAGACACTGCCATCTCGAATGTAAGGGAGCTGGGAGGGATAATTCCACTGGCTGTAGGTTTCCGAGGTCTGATTGCAATCAAGTTTTAGTTAGTCCTCCACATGGCATCATCACACAGGGAGCATTTTCTCACGTTTTCAGAAGTGGAGCATTTTGCGTGAGTGATTTTGTAGACTTGCAGATTTTGTTGATTCGGTCATTTTTCCTTGTGCATCTACCATATGTAAGTAAGCAGGTTATGTAATTAAATTGTTTTTTTCTTTGTCTGTTTTAATTGCATTTATTGTCAGTTCCTACTGTATTGCGCTGTAGCCTACAGACAAAGTTGATATGAAAATGTCCTGTTATGAATGAAATGGACAGACGATTTGTGGCTTTTGTTTTACTCAGAAATACATTAATCAGCATAATAACATCATATCCTCTGAAATTCGCTGCGGTGTATCTGCTGGACTTGTCTAGAGTTGTAGCAGTCAGCTTAGGTAGACACCTAGTGGAGATCTGCACTCTACTGAGTGCACTTTTCCCTTTTTTTTCTGAAACTAGGATACAGAAATTAATTTGGTACTGAATTAAAAAAATGCAGTTCTTAATAACATGTTTTTTCATCCTGAAATATTAGACTTGTTATGAAAAGGTCTTCAGAGCTGCATATTTAGTTAAAATGATTCAGACATGTGTGATTTGATATTAAGCAAGCTGATTTCAAGTTCATGAGTTACTGCTTTATCAGACCAGTGAGGCTCATTAAGGAGTAAAAACTTCAAACTATGTTTTGCTTTTTCTACTACTTTCATTTAAACTTATTCAATGATGATTTTGACTCTCTCTGGGCATAAATAATTAATTTTCTAATTTGAAATCTAGTCGCTGCAACAAGTTTTGCTGCAATTTCATCAAGATTTAACAAATCACAATCTTTTTTTCATAATCATATCTTTTTTTGGTTGTTTGTTTGTTTGTTTGTTTCAATAGGCCTCATGGTAATATACAGCATTACTATTTTTGACTACACAGAGTTGGTGCAGAGTTCTGTCACTGCAGGCCCAAAGAGTCAGCAGATGTTTTGTGTCTTGTATCTTGGAGTGTGCAAGAACCTAACTTTTTTTACATGAATTTGTCTGCTGATATAGGTTTAATTGTGTCAGAGTTTATGTTTTATGTGCATATGTGTGCGTTTTTGGAGGCACAAATGTGTATTTGTGTGTTCACACATGCTTTTCAACCATGACATCATGTCCTCCCATCTCCCCCACCGGTATTGAAAAGCACTTGTTTGAAAAGGAAGATAAAATGTGTTTTCTTTAGAATCATTATTTTCTTTCCAGACAGGTGCACTCTGCCCTTTATACGCTGTATGACTCACACATTCACAAACACAGGCTACACGTAAACATACCAACCTCAGTGGAACGTATCATCATAGGTCCGATATTAACTTAAGTGCTTTTGCCGATGATACTTTTGAAGAATGAATTTGTTTAATTGCTTACTTCTTAATGAAACCCACAATTTATTTTCATGCAGCTGTGTGATTAGTGATCGGAGCAGGAAGCAGAGCAGACATTAAAAGGTAAAAGGAGAAGAGAGGCAAGAAACAAAAAATAGATGTGAGGAGGGAAATAAAGCAGCTAAATAAAACATTGCTTGGGTATTTGGATGTTTTTGTCCTTCTTTCTCTTCCTCACGCACACAACCTCTGTCACACCCCTACACGGAGACACAAATTCCTTTGGCCTTTGATTACACACTCCAGGACCTGCATATCTGTTCTGACATGAGGGTATTGTCAGGAGAAGGTGGTTAAAAGATAGCAGAGAGGAAGGGAGGGAAAGAAACAGCCAGACAGACAAAGCGAGCTGGGCAGACAGGCAGTCAGAGTAAAAGAGAGAAAGAAGGACTGTAACAAATTATATCGCAAAAAGGTATGGCTCATCTTCACCATAGCTTCTTCAGAAGGAAAGGCAGAGGGTAAAAAAGCATGTTTCCCCGAGGTAATTTTCCCAGATGCTTCAGAGCAAATGTTATTTTCTAAGCAAGAACAAGTGAATTAAAGGAAAACAAAAAAAGAGCTTCCTTGCTGTAAACAATCATCTGTTTCTGTGTCCCAGCAGAGCAGAGCCCTGCACCTCCCTCGTGCATGCTTTGACGGTGGCCGTTCGGAAACAAGCAAATCTATTTTGCTTGTCGTGCATTCTTTTGCTCCTCTGAGATGAGCTGGATTCCTCTGTGTTTTTGTCTGTTGCACCCCACCCCCAATAACAATTCTTTGCTGTCTGGGCTCACTTCTCTGCATGTCTCTGTTTATTTTATTTTTTTTCCACTACCCTCCATAAAGAAAAGCATTAATAAAAATGTGTACATTTAACAAAACAGAAGTCCTGCTGCTCAAGACCAAACTTGGATAGATTGCATCAAAATTTACTAAATTACAAATCAAGCATTACACATTAAAAAAGTGACTAAATCACCTTACTGGTTTCTCAACAGTAGAAGTAGACAAACTTTGGTGCATTTCACTTTACGACGCTCAGCGCAGGGGTGAAACGCAATCGAAGTCCCTTTAGCTGGCTAAAAGCTTTAGATATCAGTAAGTCAAATGTATATTTTAGCACCTGAAGTCTCCCAGACAGTCTCACATCTATATCCACTTTTGTCATCTTAAAAGCTCAGTTTTTTGGTTCAGCAACTTAGAAAACCTTAGTTCTGGGTTCTTTACATTCTTGGTAGTGCATCGAATCGGACAACTGCTTTTAGACATTTTTCTGTTGTTTGCTAGCAGACAGAAAAGACACAGAGGCAACTTCACTCAATGCAAAGTCAATGGAGAGCGATGGATTGTTTTCTTCCCTGGAGGGGGCAGGACTTAAATGCATTCTGTCTCTACAGACGCTTTGAGAGCCCAGTGGATGCTTTTTTTGTGACAAGTCACTACAATGGCGACAATGTTAGTTGGTTGGTTAGGTAATGGCTGGTAAGGGCATCACTGTAGCTGTTTCCATTTCAGTGCATTTTCAATTCAGGAAAGTTAATTGTAATGTTTTTGTCGCCAAAAAACAATCTTTTTCAGCATTGGGTTGTACTGAAAGACTCTCAAGGGAGTCAAAAGTTCATTTACTTTTGTGCAAAGTACATTTTGTTTTAATAGTTTTAAAGCTTTTTTTTTTTAATCACAGTTTTCCATAGCCGATAATGAATAGTCCTAACCAAGCTTGGCGGCTAGCATTGGGTTTATCTTGCCTTCTCATCCAAATATGGTCACTTCTGGGTCAAGAAGATCCAAGATCCCAAGACCAAGAAACTGAATTTAAGGCTTCAAATCAGATGTGCACAAACCAGTGGATGAAGGCATGATGGCTACATTGGACCCATCTGCCCCAGTAACTGTACTGTAGGTACTGTATTCTAACCATAGATGTAAATTAAATATACACAATAATAGCGCAAACCATCCCATAAATGCTTGCAGTGGGTGTATCAGATCAGTGATGCTGATGAGTGATGGTCATCCAGTGTTTGTCTGACTTTCAGTCTGTATACAATGAGCCTACCTTCGTACCTTTGTACTCGGCCCCCCTTTCTAATGTCCTCCACTTGTATTTTCTTTCTCTCTACTCAGTTTCAAGAGTTACACAAATCCCTTTCTGAAATTCTGGCTTTGTCTGGCCAGCAGCTGTTACCTAGCAGAGAAACCAGTAATTATGAGTAAGTGCTTGCTGCTTCTTATCAATAGCTGTAATTATAGGGGAGAGTCTTGAGTCGCGGTGTGTGGAAATCACTCTTCTGGACTGCAGTGACACTCTTGTGCATCTCCATCTCCTGCTACCGAACCTCACACATGACGGTACGAAGCAACTGTCACAGGTTTTGTAAGTCCAGTCATCTAATCATAAGTGCCGCAGTGACAGATCAATTAGAAACAGCAGTTAGGAGACTCTCAGGCTTGGCAGTTAGTTATGAGGTTTATGACTTTAACACCAGATTATTTTCCTATAAAGTCAACGTAATGGCATGCAAATTATTACAAACTATAATCATTAGTACACCGTAATTACCAACCATCCACTAAAGCATCAATAGTAAGCAGTAATCTTGTAAGCAATCTCTCAGGACAATCATTAGCACTACTACAAATAGGAACAGTATATAATAAGCTAATAAACACAACTCACTTTAATTGTTGTTTGGTGTCAGTCTTGACCTTAGCCTGGAGCAATCCAAATGTCCTCTCAGTATATTGGATTCACTGACAGTAAAGGTATCTCTCTGTGGGTTTGGGCTTTGTGACTTTACAAGATGTTTGGCAGAGTAACAGTAGAGATATTGGTTTGTTAAACTCTTTGAAATAATGCACAGGAACAGGTGCAAAGGAATATTTGAAACAGTTAGTTCTAGTCCTTTAATGTGATAGGCTGGGCTGTGTTCAAAGCCATTGTAAAATAATCCATAAAAACACACAGCTATGAACCCCATCACCTATTGTCATATGGAGCGCAGAGCCCAGATCATTTATTATTCACCAAGACAAGAACATTCAGAGGTTCACAGCGCAGTCATTCAGTAAATTCACAAAAAACTCCCATAAAGATGTCTGATGGAAACAAAGACAGTCTACAGGGGTATAACTTTGGCTAGCTTGCATGTTTTTATTTGTAGCCTTTTATGCTCACTTTTCTGAAGCTAAGTTGTAAGTTGCTATTATTTTTGTCACAGTGTAGTTGTGTCAGCATCTAACCCTGCTCAACAATCTCATAAAATGGGAGCAAAATAGTTTTCGATGTTAGACACATATGTATGTGGTTTGAATGTAACTTCAATATGGTGGGAACTTTTTCTCCATAACGTTTGGTATACCAGAGCCTGTGGAGGTGAAGTTTTTTGGCTCCACTTTGCCACTAATTTGTGAAGCAGTCAGCACTGTCCACTTTGTCTCTGTGTTGCTTGGCAACCTTTGTGCTAAAAATCATTGAGCAATAATGCAGCAATGAAATATTTATAACTTAATTATTGCATTTTTTGTTGATGTTGGTATGTTTATGAAACACCAGTAGAAATATGTAAAAACAATATTATAAAAGCAATAAGCTATGAAAGGCTGTCATTTACAATTATTTTACATAAGTAAAGGGGGGTTTAAGCACTCCTTGCCTCGTTGTACCATTTAAGACCCCTTTAAAATCACTGTAAACATTGCCTCTCATGGCTTATTGCTTAACTCAAGTGTCCAGTATGTATCAGATAAACTAATGCCTATGGAAAATCCTACACACTGGACCTTTAAGTTAAGCAATAAGTGACGAGAGGCTTTGGTTTACATCCATTTTAAAGGGGTGTGTTATTAGGCACATTGACGCAAGGAGTGCTTAACCCCCCCTGGCTTATCTAAAATCACTGTAAATGATTTAAATACTGGAACCAGGTATAATAAGGTATGATCACATGAAAATAGGAATTGTTGTGTTTTTGTTACCTTAGAGTGAATGAGCCATTTATGTTGTGATAGAGAGCAGGTCAGAGGCAGAGCAGACATTGGTTCTAGATTGGGCTGTAGTACAAACTTCAAAGGGTACGTTTCAGTCCTGCAATCCCACTGTTAGATGCCACTAAATCCTACACACTGTACCTTTAATATCAATGATGGTTGGAGCTGAAACCTTCTTATTTGTCTTTTAGAGATCATCTTAGTGGCGAAAAACAAAGCTACTGTTGAGTTGCTGCAGCAGAACCGTTTAAATGTATTTCTTATAGTATACTCAATAGTGTGACTACTCTTACAAACTACCTTACAAATTTCCATCATTTGCGGTGATACCTCAGAAACTCATTTTCACCGTTGCTCATTAGTACATTAGTGTGGGAGACATTGTTGTCATAGCAAATCCGGCAGGGGCATTTCAGGGCACACAACATTTATGAAGAGATATTTTATCTTTTTTTTATTTCCCTTAGCAGTTGGCCTAAGCATGCCAGGTGGATTTGTTGGTTTAAGGGAGACATCTGTAGGTTATGATACTCGGTCATACCGGCAGTTTAGTCCATTCTCATTTTTCATCGATGGAATTGTGTGCTCAGATTTGTTGATTTGTAAACTTCAAATTCCAGAAAAGTGAAGCATTTTAGTTGGTGTGAGTGGAGCTGTCCTTTTCTAAATTGACTTGAATCTGGCATCTCACTCAATCTATTGATATCAACTGATGTTAAAGTACTACTTCAGCTGAATTACTGGCAGCTGATATTGAAGATGAACTTCCGTCTGCTACTCTGTTCACTCGAGTGCTGTTATCAACGTGCAGAACTGTTTGGAAGTAAAAGGTTCCCATGGGCTTTTAAATCAAGAGCACCCAGCTGTCTGAGGACACTGTCTGAAGGAACACTCAAATGAACACACGTGTTTGGTTGTGTTTGGGTTTTCTATGTGGTAAATTTAAGTTCTGCTTTCCCAGAAAATGACTGAAATGTGGTCTGCTGCAGGACTTATTGTACATAATCACAGTAAACAAATCCAGATGCTTGTAGAACATATTGTAAATTCTTTAAATTAGTATTTTGAATAATTTCTCCTGCTGTTCCCATTATTTTCACATTAAAAGTGTTGTTGCAGTTTAGTGGGCAAAATCCCATTATTTTCTGCGAGGGCTTTTATTAAGAAACTCTGGTACAAAGTACTCCTAGATGCTTCACATTATAATAAGCTAAATCTTGGCTAAAGAAAAACTACTATTTATTATTATTAGATTTTACATCTGTAACTCATGTCATCATTGGCAATAATAACATTGTACTCAGTTAATTACTGACGTCTCGGAATGTATCAACATTGCGAAAAATAGGTTCACACATGAGCAGTAAGACAATCATACAGGTTTTAAATAAGCCAATGGATTTGCAACAATTTTTAGAATTAAAAAGAGGTAAAAAGGAAAATGATCACCCAAATGGTATGTGGTAACATCCAACACTGCTTAGACTTCCTCCTTCAACTATGACCTGCTTTTGCGCAAACAGTTGTCCTGTGCAAAGATGTATCGTTAGGAACAATAGGGATGTGCTTACTTGCAGTATAAAGCCTGATCCATTTTATCCTAATTGATCAGGAGTTATATATATATATACACCACCATATAAATTTACTATGGTGGCAGAAATGAAAAATTAATCCATGTATTTGACTGTCGTACAATGCAATAAAACCCAGACAGGTTTTGCCTCTTTATCTAATATGAGGTGGCACTGTGTGAATGTGATGTGACACGAGGAAACAGGAGAAATCAAGGCAAAGTTTTCTCTCTCTGACTCCCTCTTGCTCTAGTGTAACTTGACGAACCTGCAACATATTGTGTATCTTGAGTGTGTGTGTTGGTATGTGTCGGTGTGTGTTCTGGCTGGTAGACCATTCGACAGAGGTTGTGTGTAATCCCTATTGTTGCTGAAATGCCACTGCTGTTATTAGGGAAGATTTATGTGCTGTGCCCAGGGATGGAGTCAGAATGCCAGCTTGTGTTTGTGTGTGTGTTTGTGTGTTTGTTTGTGTGTGTGCGTTATTAATACATTGCACTTGGGGATAGAGTCACAATGCCAGAATGCATCCATGTTTATGAGTCACTGTCAGATATAGCCAACATTCTATACCAGTAATTGATTTATGGAACAGAAAAATATATGATCAGTTTATTATTTTGGTCATCTACACTCTCAGACATAAAGGTGCTTACTTTAGTTACTTTAGTTCCTGCTACTGCCCTCAATAAAGGTTCCAACTGGAACCTGTTTTAATACGTCCCCCGTAGAACCCAACATAAAAGGTTTCATTTAGAACCAGCTGTGAAAACTTTTACCCAGAGCCCCTCATGAGAGGTTCTACAGAGAAACTCTATATGGTGTAATGGTTCCATCTACTAAGGGTACTAACTGGAATCCACCCAGAGAACCCTTTCATTTTCCAAAGTTTTCATAAAGACCTTGCTTGGGGCTCCACTGAGAACCCTTTTACATTCCTGGGGTTTCATCTAGAACCCACCGGGGGGGTTACAGCGAACATGTTTGTATTTCAAGGGTTTCCTCTAGAACCCACTCATACATTTATTACAAACTAGTCACAGTTTTAGTTTAACATGTAAACCAGAGGCCAAGGAAACCACATCCAGCAGCCTTGGGCTTCATGAGGCTTCTAAAGGGAGGACTGATGTAGGCACAAACCACAACAATCATGGCACATAGTCATGTTTCTAGGGGGTTGGATTTTAGTGAAATCACTGCCACTATAGCTTTGACTATTTCAGTGATGCAGTACAGTTGACAACTGAAATTAGAACCAAATAATACTCTTTCTTCAAAGAAAATTGGTTCTTCTGATGCAAATGGTTCTGGGTGGAACCCACACCTCTCAGGAACAACCCTTTTGGAACCCTTGTTGTGTCAGCTGACACAATAGTTTAATGGATGGCAAGCATGAAATATATGAAATGATGTATTGGAACTCACTGTACATGATGTGTAGAAGACCAATTTGTTCACTCCAACTTTGCAATTATGCTCTTAGTAATTCAGGTCATGCAAAGGCCTCCTGGTTATGGTTTCAGTATTGGTGAAAGTTTGGAATGAACACTGAAAATATGTTGGTGAGTGATACCCACAATTAAACTATTCATGTTTTTGGTAGAAAAGGTAGAAAAGGTTTAAAGTTTAAAGAAGTAACTAACAGAAACCAGACATTGTCATTTTAGCCCACACTCAAAAACTGTTCATACTGCATATCCCCTGCTTTGTTCTATCCTAATATCAGAATTTGGGGCCTCCATGTGCCACCAACCTCTCCCAAATTTGGCCCTTTGTTGGCAGATCAATCCCTCAGCCAACCAAAATACATAATACTGATTGCTTTCATAGTTCTTGCAGTATAAGTCTACAAATAGTGATTTGCAGAGGAAGTCTATCTATGTTACAACAACAATATGTGATAGCAATCAACAGGTAAAATAATATAATTTGGTTAATGTTTTATTTAAAACAAATCTGTGGATTGCATAGAGAACACAGTGATTTACTGTGTATAACATTTGATATTTTGGTGTTGTAGTATACATATAAATAAAGAAAAAGAAATGAGCGCCATGATTTACAGCTGATGACTGATTAAGACTGAAATCACTGTGAGTTTTAAATTATTTCCACCTTCCTCTAAAATGGCTTAGTCTCCATCTTAATTTGTGTCTCTGTTAACGAGCCTGATTTTCATCACAGCATGACGCATGCATACGCATATAAAGACAATTATAGGTCCTTATTATAACACCAGAGGACAAGGACAAACATTCACATACCCCCACATAACTGCGTACTTTTAATCATGAGTCAGGTTGGGAAACTTAATACCAATGGTCGGATGAGGATTGATGATGGAAACGGTGTACAAGGAAGGGTCACTCTGTCCTCTCCACAAGGTCGTTTGATATTCACAAGAGTCCATCTTCTAGCCACTTATGTTACTTGTCATTCATCTTCTTTTGTTCCTTCTGGCCGTGTGTATGTGTGTGTGTCTGTGTATGCCTGAGTCCGCCTGCCCTTGTATGTTAATGTGCATCTGAATCATGTGTGTGTGCGTGAGTGTTTGAGTGGCTGTCAGGTCATATATGCAGCTTACTGAAAGATGGCACCAATGAATAAGCAGCACCAATGTCATCTTGAAACCTTCAAGAAGAGAGTATATGAGAGGCCAGAGAGATGAGGAGAAATGAGGCAAAAGGAAAGAAGGGTGACAACAAAGGGTAAGAAGGGAGGAGAAGAGACTAGAAGGAGATGAAATGAGACAGAAGGACAGCCAGGGGTAAGGGGGTAACAATGATTCCTACAAACTACTGGCCGGAAGGAATACCCATTTAGATACACTCCTGTCTGCTTGTCAAGCAAGTTTTCCTTAACCCCCTTTGCAATTATGTTTTCAATCCCGTTTTGGCCTCTTGTCCCCATTACTCATACCTTCCTTCTCTTAGGCAGCCATGTCACATTTGTTATCCTTACAGTTCATGAACCCTTTGCTCTTATTTTGCTTCATTCTGTTTTCTTTTCTCTTCCCGCCCCCTCCTCATTCGTCCTCTCAGCATCATCTCTGGGCTGTGATATGCCGTCGATACAGCTGTCTCCTGTATTGAGGTTCCAGCTGGCTGAGCAGCTTCACAATGTCAAAGGAACAAACAGATCATCATTTGACCCACAAAAATCCTTCAACTGACCTCTTAGTTTCACCACAGCTGTGCTGTAATACCCAGTGGTGTGGCACTTTTTGGATTTATTTTCTGTTTTACATTAGTTCTTAAAGTAGCTATAACTGTGTTAAAATATTAGAGTTGTGACGAATACTTGGTTGAAAGTATCTTGTACAGATAGTGTACTTTATTCAAGTACAATTAATAATAAATAAACATAGCAACTACTGATCAACCCATATCAAGATTAAGTTTTGAAAAATTTTTGTCCTTCCCATGTCCACTTTAGGCCCCACCCACTACCGGTTAAAACTATTTTACATAACGATTTATATAATGATTTTGAGTGCACATGTGGATACAGATAATTTACACAGATATTTGTGCCCCTGCCCTTTCCTATAAACTAAACATAAGCATATCATCCAAGCTTATTAAAAAGTGTTTTCTCATAGTATTGTCATGTCCAAACCTTAAAATATATGTTTGAGTGTACGTGTGGGTGTGTGCATATGTGCATATGTGTGTGTGTGTGTGTGTGTGTGTGTGTGTGTTGGTTAGTGAATTGGAAACATTTCCATAGGTGTGAATAGTCATCTATCTGTATGTGTTAGCCCTGTGATAGACTGGCAACCTCTTGGGGTCATCAGCTCTGCCTCTTGTTCAGTGTGTGCTGCTCCAGTCCTCCGTGACCCTGCATGAGATAAGTGGGTTTACTGTAGATACTGTAAACAGCCTGCTGCAAATGACAGTGTTTCACTGTCAATTAATAACAGATGTGTCAATGCTTTTCTTACTTTTGTTATAGTACCAGAATGATGTAACATCTGTTCTCAGTGTACAGGAGATTACATGTAGTTGAAAAACATACCCTTGTACAATGGTTTGTATGATATCTTAAAGAAAAGCATAAAAAACAGTTCAGCGCTCCATGAATTGCATTTTTATGTCCTTAATGGAAAGTTGCATAAGTTAGGTTTAAGAAAAGAAACATCGTTGGGCTTTGTTACATTAGTGCTAACATTAAATTACATACTTAACATAAAGTTAGATTTAGGCAAGTAAAGTTATGTAAGTCAGGTTTAGGAAAGAAACATGGCTATGAGTACCTTAAAATAATTTGGTTTGCTTTGTTCACAAGGAACATAATCACTGATCTCCTGGAGGAAAGTCCTGCGCTAGTTTGACCGTCCCAACTTACGTCCTGTGGCATTTCGCTCTTTATAGTACTTTCTTTTTTACTCCCTTCGGCACATTGGTCACATGATCTCAGCATTCCCAATTATGAGAGTTTTACACAAATTACTGGCTCATGATTACATGTTTGTACAAGATTTCTAGTGCAATACTTTTTTTAGGTATATGTACAAACAAAGTGCAACAACAGTCTGATTTTAGTTATTGGTCATGCATTTGGTAATTGCCTGTTCACTGTCTTCTAGTTGCTATATAACTAAATAATTGATTAATGAACATATTGGTGTCTATATTTCAATTGTATTTACAGATACACTTGGTTGGCTGAATAGATACGTGCAAATATAAATAACAGTATTCTAATACATATATACATGAGTGTTACGTAATGTATGTAAAGACATATAGCCTCATTTACACACAAAGACAAAGAGACCTGGTTTTGTGCATCACTATATATAGATCAGCCAGTAAGTCAGAAAAGGGGATATTGTGTTTGACCTGAACACAGTCATAATGCTCATCTGAAACAGAGGAATCGGGAGCTCAAACAGACAACTCCATCACTTTTATCTTCTCTTTGATGTCCCTTATTCTCCCTCACTTTAATCTAACACTTAGATTTATTTTTATCTTTTTTTCAGTATAGATTTGTTTGTATATTTCTTTGTTGTAGGTCTTTGCTCAGTATTTGCATAGAAAAGCAAGATTTGTCGGTTCAGTCTCCAAAGGGCCTTTATGCACACATCCATACACACATACAAAGAGAGGAAAACTGCATAAAATCTCATAGTATTTACTCACAGTTACAGTGGGTAAATAGAGTGAACTGTAGACTGTGTCAGTAAGTTGCTTAAGGCTTTGTGTCTAACCCATCATTTGAAGTCAAAAATCCACAATGGCCCCAGCTTTTAGAAACAAAAGGTCACTCTAGATTTCAGATCTAAGCGCAGAATAACACATGAGAGAGCTTATATACATACGCGCACACACACACGCACACACACACACAACTTCACTGCACACACACAAATACTGTATACATAACCAAGCCAAGGCATACAGTATAAACAAATTCTCATATTTATCATCAGATCAGTAAAGGAACGTGCCAGTTTGCAGTTTCCCTTTTTAATCTCTGAAAACTGCGTCCACTTTCAGGGCTGAATGTCAGCTCTGACAAGCTGACAGAATTACAGCTTTGTGTTCTTTAGAGGTAAGACAACCATTAGATCTGCAGTAACTGTTGCACTCACTACAACAGAAGACAGTGAAAAGTGTAGCAGCACACCCTGGAGTTGAACCACTTTCAAGTTCAAGCGATGCACGTTCCACACTGTTGCACACTTCAGGCTTGTGAGAGGTGATGGAAAAGCTTGGAACCACAAAAACAGAGCAGATCTGTGCGCGAACATGTCAGCTCGTGAGTCTGACCTCAATAAGGCTTGGTTTGTTTGTTACTTGTGTGACCTGTATAAACCTGCAGGATAATAACCTGCAGATAACTGCTTAGCTTTTAGGATTACCAATTATAATATAATCAAATATTACTGCTGATGCATGCATGACATTGATTTACTTATTATGTGTCTATTGAAAATAATCTAACCTTGACCTTTATACCCTGTCTGAGGACTGGGTGGGCATTTACTCACCGGACTGATCCACTTATTAGTTCTTGTTGGATAATGAGTTTGGTGACTTAACATAATTTCAGTATATCATTGCCCAGCTTCAGCCTGAGCAGAGGTCTCATTACAGTAGCCAGAATAAATGAACATCTGTGTGAAAGTGCAGAGCCTAAAATAGAAGTAAAGTCAAAGCCACAGCTGAACCCTTGAACCTTAATAAATCACTGTTTAAGTTCACTGTAATGTTATTTTTTTAATCTTATTGTCAGTCAGTTAGCATTCAGTGTCAAACACGAGACTAGTTTTAACATGAGACTATGGTAGCTACATACATAAAATAATGTATGTAGCTACCATAATGTCACCGATTGGTTTGTTGGCTTCCATTCTGAAGCCTCATGTTTGGCATTTTGGCCGTCTGTTGGAGCCAAAAGTGACTATATTGTCACTGGTGGTACGCACTGTGGAGAAGGGAGGGGTTGGATCTGACTGAAAAGTCTTATTTATGTGTAACTCTAGACGTTTATACAAATTCACCTCCATACAGTTGTCATGAATGTTAAAAGCTAAGCTGGAGAGACCAAAAGAGTTTTTTTTTAATATGTTTATATGTTAATTTCTGCTGTCAAATTGGACATTTTAACATGGGTTTCTTTGTGGATTGACTAGCTTTCATAGCAAACCGCAAGCGGTCATTTAAGGAACTTCAGTTGTTGGCTTTCTTTTTCAGCCCCGTACAGTGCGGCTTGGTTTTTCTTGTAGCTGGTCATGTACACAATTTTTAAGTTATGTGCTAGCTAACCAGCAGCTGAGTTTCTTACTGAGTTGCCAAAAAATATCTAAAAAGCCTATTTTGTATGACAGAATGTATTTTAAAAAAATGCTCACTGTTTGGAAAGGCCATTTCTCAAAAAATAGGCTACACAGAAGCAAACAGCTGATTAATCATCTATGGCATAGCATGAACTGCCCTACTTTGACTTCAATTGGCTTACCCTGATATTCTCACCCTATCCTTAACCAGTCTCACTCATGCCTAAACCTAACCAACCCATTTAATGAATCCAGCAAGTACCAGCCAATCAGAGATAGAGTAGTGCCATTGATGGCATCATTCTGCATAATAATCAGCTGTATGCTTTTGTTTGGGAGTGTGCCGTCACACAAACAGCCTTTCCCTTTAGAGCAATGGCCATTTTTTCCCAGATAACGGGCAGTTGAACAAATCGGCTATCAGCCCAATGGGACCTTTTTTTAGATGGGGCTTTGGAATAATGGGCCGTTGGAGCAGTGGGCAATCCCCCTAACGTACATCCAACACTAGAAGGGGTTCAGTAGTCAGACTGTCATTGTATTTAAGAATAATTATCAAGTCATGTTACATATAACGTTAAAGTGGCATTACAATTAGCAATGTTGTGATATCAGGAGTGCATAAATGTTGTTTTGGCGCTCGCTGATGGCACTTAGAAGTAAACTCCACAATATCAGTTTGATTCGACAAACAGAACCAAATAACAGTTTTCAAGAAAAAAAAATACATAATTACTTTCTGCATCGATTTATCATTTTCTTTGATGTCCCTGCTTTTATTTACAACAAATATATGTAGTAGGATGCAGAGGTTAACAGGTTTTGATCACAAGGTTGTTAAGGTATCAGGGTGTGGGAGATTTTTAAAAGGTAAAAAACAACATATTGATTTTCAAGGTAAATCTTCTTTAAATGGGCTTAAATGGTTTCCCTGTTGGGGATAGTCTGCAGTTAGTTTTCAATTCCACGCTCCTCAGGATGTCAATACATAACTTTTTGTGACACAGCAGTAGGCTAATACATCAGGCTGAATATCCAATACCCTCAAGTGTATATATCAGTGGGGAAGTGTCTTGCTGAGGCATCCCTTTTCTACCTATCAATTGTGGTTTCTTTCCCAACTTGATCTCTTCCCACTCCTCTCGTCTCTCGGCTCCTTTTGATCTCACTCAACTGCAGTCATGGCTCTTTCTCTAAACTAATTCCTCTAACTATCTGTGCCATTGTTCAAGTAAATCATGTTTTCTCACAATCTTTTTTCCACCAAATCCCTTGATTTTTGAGTTCTTGCTCTCTACCCCCCATTGCTGCTCTCCTTTTCTCTTCTCTCTGCTCCATCCCTTTCTCCTGGTCCCCCAGCTCACCTCTCCAAATGACAGCCCACTCTCCCATGACAGCTCCGGGCCACTCTGTCATCCCCTGTGTATGCGTGTGTGTATGTGTGTATATGTGTGAGTGTGGCATTGCATCAGTATGACTGTGCTTGTGTGTATGCGCACCAATGCCCATGTGGCCTCTCAGCTTCCAGTCTGAGTAATAGATTTGGAATTCTTTTTATTGGATTTATTTCGGGTCTTTCCTGGAATATGTTTATGTGTGTGTGCATATCTCTGTGTATTTTTTTAATGCACAAATCATCCTTAAGGCTTTGTGGCTGCATTTGTGCATGCATGTGTGTACTTTGTTGTGCCATGTGACAGATTTCTCATAGATAATAGTTGTGTGTCTGGGGTGGAATTATATAATCTGCAACAAGGCATAACTTTACCGCTCCTCTCCCTCTTTCTTGTTGCTCTCCTGCCTTGGCTTTTCATGTATTTCATGTCAGAGAATCTGAAGGTGGGTAAATGCTTGCATCCATCATAGGCAATGATAGATCTTAAACTTTGTGAATGTAATGAATCAAAAGTATGCATTTATTTTAAGTACCTATTACTCAGAAATAAAATACAAATGTGTCATATAAACGTTTACAGCAGATGATCAATATGGAGTGTAACACAAAGTAAAAATGTGATACAATCTGAAAGAGAAAGCCTTTGAATCCAGGAGAACGTCTCAGAGTAACTCTGCTTGCAAAGACTGTGTGCCTAAAAGCTTGAATCCATGCCAAATTAACTTAAGCAAGACTCAAATTATGCCAATAAGATCAACAGTCCTTGCTGAGCCAAAACCCAGGTAGGGTCCTGAGACCCAAGTTAACAACATGATTTTACCAATGTTATTGGCAATACTGGTGTTGTGCCATAAACATCAGCTCATTAAACTGTCTTGACAAATATTTGAGACCTGGGGCAGTGAGATTCACTGTGGTGAAAAAAAAAGGTTCCTGTAATGATTGTAGATTATTTTTAAGATGCTAGGCTTAGAAGAATTCTCCACTTTGAATTGGGAAATTATTCCAGATAATTTGGAGAGCAAATCACATCTTAGTAGTCAGTGTTGACATTTTGAGCTCTGCAATAAGTTGCATTAAATCAGGACACATGATTCAATAGTCAGAAAAGTAATAAGCAACAATTTTCCTCACTATCGTTTAAGTCTATTATTAAAGAAATGCTTCACCATCTAAATCATTTTTTGTAAATCATTTACTCATCTTATGTTACGTTGAAATCCCAAAGAAGTCGTTGTTTTTCTCACGTCCAAATGGTGCATGAAGAATCCCAAAAATTAAAAAAGTCTTAATGAATTGAAATACGGACCATGTTAAACAACAGCAAAACTATATTAAAGCGTCTGTTTACAAACTCTCACACAACTCACAGAGTTTAATCCAAGTCTCAATTATGTAGTCGTATGCTCAGCCCTTCCTAAACACAAGCATTTTAGCTCAAACATGAACACATTGGCCAAACAGCAGAGGTTGCGCTACTTGTCCATGCCTGAGGCTGTTTTTGCAGTTGTTACTGTGGTTAAACATGGACCCCTATGACTCCAATGCATTGAGTTTTTTCCTCTGAGGCATGCAAGAAAAACAAAGTTTTCTTCCTGAATTCAGCGTAACTCGGGATGAGTAATTGGTCATGTGGGGGGCGAAGTATTCCTTTAAGCATAAATGCCTCACGTTTTCAGGTTCTCGAATATGATTGTTTAGACTATGTTTGGGTTATGATGAGCATTTTCTTTGCCTTTTTCAGACATTTTAAAGATGCAACAAATTATTGGAAAACCAATCAATAGATTTATTGACAATAAAAATGATTGTTAGTTGCAGCCCCACATTAAATTAAACTCTGCCTGTGAGGAGAGCCACAAGAACTGGGTGCTTTGAAAAACTATTGTGACCCTTGACCTCATGTGAAAGCAAAAATTTGTCATTGTCTCTCATAACTCCAGAGAAATTTACGCTCCGCACTTAAAATGACTTATTGGCCCGTTAGCCTACACTGTGACCTGAACTCTGGTCTGTGTGTGCTAGCCTGTATTCTCCTGTGGCTCAGTTTATTCGGGAACAAAATTTACTGTTTACAAGGATCTGTATATGACCACACAAAAAGAGTGACATAGATAGCCAACACAGTGACATAACAGTAAATTGATTGGTTGTGTGTGTGTGTGTGTGTGTGTGTGTGTGTGTGTGTGTGTGTGTGTGTGTGTGTGTGCACGTGTGTGTGTCTGTGTATTGGTGTTAAAGTCTTGCAGTATGCATACTGTATTTGTGTCTCAGGAGTAAAATTGAGCTTTATGGGAGCATGACTAACAACAGAATTTTATAGAGCATATTTTACAAGGAATAGTAAAACTCATGACTGCTTCACACATTGTCTGCTGCTCCGTTGACTGACTGTTGTGTCCATTCATGCTCAGGTTAAGGGATGAATTGTATAATGTTTTTCCATGCAACATCTCTCTTACCCTTTCCCCAACATTTGATGGTAGTTTTTTTCATTCATATGCTTTGTATCCAGATTTATATCAAAATTTAGTCAAATAAAACACTTAAGCCTTAAACTAGATTAATAGCTGGTGATGGGGAGTGGATTCAAAACAATGAAAATATAATTCATAATTTTTTTTCAGGCTTCTTTCATCACTTCCCTTTGTCATATTACCATGATTCAATTGTTGTCCAAAGGTTGGAAGACAAACACATCTAAACATCCATTTGATTTCTACAGTATTACTTCATTATATATTCTGGTACTATGAAAAAATTGATTACTGGCTATCTAAAAAACAAAAAATAAATAATAATAATAATAATAATAAAATCAGTCAGAGAGAGACTCATTAAGGCAAACTGCTAAAATGGTCAAAGAAACAGAACACAAGATTTAAAAACACAAGTTCAGGGCTGGATACAATTCACAGAATCCAGTCATTGCTTCAATCTCATCAATACATGTCATAATGTCTTTCCTGTCTCTCCTCTCTCTACATAATTTCTGACAAATACAATAAAAAGAAGGAACACTGCTGTTTTTACCTGGTCATGTTGCTAGAAAATGTTTCATGATTAGTGTCTATCTATCTAGATAGCTCATCAAATGTCATGAAAACAATGAAAACAACATTGTCTGACCTATAATACCTTGTTATTTCTTGCCTCTGAGTGTCTCTTTGAAGATGCCTCTCTTCAGGTGAGTCAGCTGTTGTGAAGTCATTAGTTTTGATTGTGCTTTGCATAAAAGACAGAGAGAGAGAGAGAGTGGGAGGGAGAGAGAGTAAGCAAAGGATAGCAATAGGTCAGTTCAGTATCTGAGTATCAGTGAGATAAAAGTTTCCGTGTAATTGCAGAAAATTGAAATCTAGTTTTTTTGTTTGTGTTGGGTTTTTTTTAAACATACAACCTATTCATTTATCTACTGCATCACCCTTGATGTTGCGTGGTGAAAATGGACCGTAGATAGATACACATGCATGCACACACACTCACATGCACAAATGTTTATGTAATAATGCCTCATATCCTTCAGTTTACTGATGAGGCCAGTGAACAGCAATGGAACCTCTCCAGATTTGAGTTGTGGCCAGCAGGAATATTTTTAATGTGGCACATTGAGTCTTCTTACTGAGATAAAGGAGTCCTCAAATGTGGGGTCACAGTCTCCTCACATTTAGCACACAAACACACACCTATGCAGGCATGCTGGCATATACGATTACTTTTATGTTTACTGCGTGAATATGAATTACACCAATACAAATAAACTGTATAAAAAAGTTGCCCAAACACACACACTGCAAACACAGCACACACTCACACACAACCACACACTCTTCTAATAGTTTAAGTGCTGAAAGGGAGAGCAGCATTTCAGTGAACTATCTTTTTATTGATCCATTTGAGAGATGAATTATTAAATCTAAAAGGTGAACCAACTGCCAGCCATATTCTCTCTCTCTCTCTCTCTCTCTCTCTCTCACACACACACACACACACACACACACACACACACACACACACACACACACACAAACACACACACACACAATCAGATCCCCCTGTCACTCACCTACTCACTTACTCACTCACATACACTGTAGACAATCTCTCCATCACACATAAAGGACACTTGAGGATAGAATTGTTATAATCTTTCACATTCATTTTACTTGATCTTTTCAGAGTCTCTTGTCAGTGGTTACCTTGTGGACAGTTTAATGTCAGTGGAAATGTTATGAGAAAGTGTTTGAGAACTGTTCTGGCTCAAAAACGTGCTCATGGCTCTCAAGTTATCCTTATAATTATGGTACATTTCAGCAGTTATTATTGTGATCAAGACCATTCTGTTAAAATATCAGGTGAGCAATTTGATCTTTGTTGATCGATGTGGGTTTATCAGGCAGGACAATAATAAAACTGGAAGGAAACGATAAAGTAGGAAAAGCTGCAGAGTGGTGCATTTCATAATATGTTGTGAATATTATGACTGTAAGGAATGCAACTCGCTCTCACTCCCAACTTGTGAAATGCTTTGTCAGTGATCCTTGACGTCTGAGGCTCTAAACAACCGCTGTAGTATAAAGTGCAAGAAAGTCTGTTTAAGGTGGGTTGGAGGGGTGGTATATGAGTCAAACAAGCAGAAGACTTTTATCCAGGAGACAGCTGTCTCTGTCCCGTGTGAAACCAAGTAAACTTACAAGTATGTTGTAGTTTGTATTAACTTATTCATGTTATGTTACTATGTAACATGACAACAAGAATGATGTTTTTTCTTAACCTAATCAATAGGGGTGCTAATTTGTTTGGCGCTAACTCATTGAATATCATATGAACTGTTGTATGTGCATTTCCTAAAATATAAAGACCCTGTGTTGTGGAATAAATCTGTTGAGAGAACTTTAAGCCATTCTTAGAAACAATGAAAGTGAATTGTTTAGAGTAAAAACCCCTAGATGGCACTTGACATTATTTAGATTGGGTGTTTATTAAAAAATTGTCAATGTCTGTAAACAATCCCTTGAAATGATCAGTTTTCTCGGAGTGATTTGTAAATGAAGCATATTAGGGAGTATTCTACAAGATGAGGGTTAATACACTTTTAAATACATTTTTAAAAATCCAAGGGAGTTTATTGAGTTTTATTGAGAATCCAGTGATTGAAAAAAACTTTTCCTTTAAAACTTCATACACTTGAATAGATTTATTGAAAATGGAAGTTCGTACAGTTTGAGCCTCCTCCTCCTCAAAAAAAGAGAAGGACCACTGGCACTGGCGTGTGGTTTAGACCATTTATCTGAAGTTGTTTTCAGCGAAATCCTTTAAGAAGTGAGAAGCAGCATGTCCTTTGTGTATGATCTTGGGCATTTTTTAAGGGTTGATCGCTTGAATACTTGGTGGGCTACTTTAGAAGTGCACATTTTTGGGGGAGTGATGTGTGTACCATTGTGACCATTTGTCTGGTGATAAGGCAGTCTGGAGAAGGATGCCCATGCCAGGAGGGAGGTCAAGGCACCAACTCATTCCTCTTCCTAGACACTTCCATTTATCAGGTCTGACTGCATGCATCACACACCCTCAAGGTAGGGCTGTGTGCATGTGTGTGTGTGTGTGTGTTTTGAGTGAACGTGTGCTGGCTGGAGAAAGGGCGAAAGACCCACAGAGATGAGTAAAAGCGTGTGTTTGGAAGAGAGACAGACAGTGACACTGAGAGAAACTTTACAAGTAGATCTGGTAGATGTGAAATTTCTAATTTGATGTTATCTTACTTCTAACTCTAAACAATTCTTGAAACCTAACATCATTTGTCATACAGTTAAACCTATAGGCTTGGTGTGAAGTACTGCTACCTACCTCAAATATCAATCTTTTAATTGTTTTTTCGTTTGTGATTCATTTCTGGCAATAAAAGTTGGAAAAGTTTCCAGAGAGGCCAGAATTTAGATTGGATTAGATTAGATTAACCACAAGAAACCATCAGTAATATTCAAGTAAAATGGTATAGTACAGTATCACCAGGCATATATGCAGTAATATTTTTTAAACATGAAGTACACTATGAAAACTACTCAGTAACTGACAATTTGGAAGATGCAAAATGTTATAATGGCAAATGCACACTGCAGGAAGTACAGCAAAAGCAGTTTTTTGAGAGTTTTAACACTCTTATGACTGTTTGTTTTAGAACCATATCATCTTTGCAACAAACAGATCTATCTCTATTCGTTTTTTTTTTTATACTTTGTTTATTGCTTGTTAATGTTTGTTAGCGCAGGCGAAAGGAGCGTCACACCCACTTTGACAGAGCCTCCTGACGGCTACATTGCTCTCCATCATGCATAAGCAGAGCGGGAAGCTGAGGGTGCTTGAGCATCTGCCCCTTGATTTCCAGTGTTCCTTTGTGAATGTTTTTTTTTTTTCTCTTCAAAGGCCTGCCCATGGACCTTATCATGAAGAACGTTTAACAACTAATAATGTAGCTATAAATAAAATAACCTGGCTGTCGTCTTTGAGTTTATGTCACATGATGACCTTTCCTCTATGGTAGTTGCCTCTTTTTTTTTACTTTGAGCACCTGCCCTTCTAAAGGTCTCTGCACTGCCCCGTTCTCCGGCATACATTAGCTTTGCACAAGACTGTAAATTAATAATTCTGAATTTAAAAATGATTATTTTCTATCACATCTCCATGTCACCATATTTACAGTTCTTCATCACAGTAAAATAGTTTATAACTATCTGTATACTGATTAGAGTGACAGTGGCCACCTGCCTTTGGCTAAAATGAGGTTCTCCCATATAAGATTACTTCTTCCTAACAGTGCTGTATGGTTTAGGTTAAAGCTAGGAAAGAATGAGAGTTTATCCATCCAGCAAAAAACTGAATGTGGCTGTTATGTAAATCTGTCAGACTCTGTCATTTCAGGCGCACAGTCATGACAGAAATAACCTTTGTGTCGTTTGACAGGACAGCTGCCAAAAACCTATCCATCCAAATCTGTTTGCCTCCTTTAGAAATTCAAGGACAAACAGGAACCAGACCACAGTATCGTTAACAATGCCATGCAAAACATACTGTCAAAAAATCTACAGAGGAAAGGTACTCTGTTGCATTCCTGTCCACCTCTTTGGCTGACATTTGGATCAATAAACGTTGATGTATTGCCTCAAACCATTTTTGACCTAAATCCTAAATCATTCCTAACCCTCAAAGAAAGACAATTCATTTAGTGAGTTTCAAAGTAAAATATTTAAAGTCCTAAACAATTGAAAAAGAGGAACATTGAGATTTAATGACAGCTTTTAGCTCATCATTATAGCAAATAGATGAGCCTGTCAAGCAGTGTATTTCCTACCGGAGAACCTTTCACTGCTGAAGTGGAGTCAAATCAGCCTGAAGATGAGAGCGTCACAGTGTGAACAATTAAATCCTGACACTTCTTCTGCATATTTAACTGTCATGGTTGTGAATGTACAATAGCAACAGTTGACATAAATAGAACCACCCCGCCCCCCTCCACACACACACACACACACACACACACACACACACACACACACACACACACACACACACACACACACACACACACAGATCAGTGGGTTTAACATATGAGCAATTAAACCCTGACATGGAACATCTTTCTGTGTCTTTCACACATGCTTACATTCAAATAATTGAACCCGCACTTTTAGAAGACATATCTGGAGACAGATCGGATCTGTTCCCTTGCAGCAGCTCTGTGTTGTTTTTTTTTCTTATGTCAGTGTTGTACGCTGCATCGACGCAGCCAGGCCTGAACCTGTGACAGCAGCACAGTTGGTTGAGCACCTAGAGCTGCCAAGCTGTCAGTTTGATGTCTGAATTACAGAGCACACACATCTGCACTAGTCAACCCCCAGTTAATCTCAACATCTGTACATGTAGCTGGCCACAGTCGACAACATGAAAAGACATAAGGTTTGAAAAATTATCGGCCAACTTAGAGTGCTTGGGTTTTGTATTTTACAGCTGACGCTATAGCAGAATTTTGGTTTTTAGCCATGTTAGCTGTATGGCTCTTGGGATGGCAAGTGTTGGATCGACTATGAAATTAGGTAAATATATCCATGGTGCCTGCAGGGTGAATCCTCATGCCTTTGGTGATATTTGACTTCTTCCGCACCATGACGTTGACGTTTGTGTGTTTTGGTGGAATACATTTGGAAGTCAACATTTGTAACTAGCACTTAAACTGATATTCCCCATGGCATTTGTGTGGGCACTGACTCCTTTCACTTATAAAATGGTTAAATGGGAGATACAGGATTTGTAAATGACATCAATGACATGCTTCTCTAAATTGCACATATATTATATCTGCATGTGCTTTCAGATAGATTGAGAGCTCTTCTGTGTGAGAGCCTCTTTTCAGGAGTAGCTCTGCTCTTGTGTCTGCATGATAAGGGCTCGGCTCCAATGACTGTTTCAATTCAAAATTCATAATTTGTAATGTCATTCACACATTATCCATTCAGCTTGGAATGATTTTGATGGGAGAGGAGGCAGCACATCCAAAAGCCTCTTGTGGTAATTCTACAGATACAAAATTCAGGTACATTAGCAAAAATAACCCTGAACAGAATAAGCAGTTGAAAGGATGGATGGTTTAGTAAAAGGGTAAATGGAAAAAGAAGGCGATGATATGCAATAAAAGCCTCCAGATGGAACTCAAGAGTAGATTTTGGAGTAACATAGTTCTCGCCAACATGGACGCCCACTGCATTAGTGCTTGATAAAGGAACAATGACGTCACCGCAGACAATGCGAGTGATGGAGTGGGTGCCTCTGTGACACACAGACTGTTGGCATTTTATGACCTGAACTGATTATTACTCACACATATAAAGGATTGCTTCACCCAAATCACATATAAACTTGCAGTTTTATGCCTCCACAAATAAGTCAAATTGAACTTAGAGTTGACATCCACGTTTCTGAAAACATGGATGCTTCACACAGCCCAGCCACACAGAGTTTCTACGCAATCAAATGGACACACCCAAAAACACAAATGGCTAGCTGTAAAAAGATAATTTCTGGAGATCATTTTTGATTTAATGTGCCAGTTTGAATCACTGGAATATATTAAAAAATCACACTTACAGGTTTTTATTTTTATTGGAACTATTATCAAAGTCTGAATTATCCAAAGTACATGGGGCAGTGTTTCTAGTGTTAAAGTTTTCAGATGTAATTTCAGTCATTTTAGCTGCACAAACAAACGCCTCAGTTGTTTTGTGACTTTGGCATGAGTTGTAGAGGTAGATATATCAAAACCTTGGCTCATAAAATTAAGAGTGCCCGTGTGGCCGGGTAGTCTGTCTCAAGGGAAAAGTTGGGAAAATACATATATTTTTGTATTTTCAGTTGATATGCCCTTTGAAGACACTGGTGTGCCCAATTTATACAATAGACAGATTTCAGCATTTTAAACCATTTATGGAAACTTCATTTGGCACCTGTACTTCACTTATGAAGAGAAAAAAGAGAGTTTGATGGGACTTTTTATGCAGAATTCATGTGTATGTGACATTCATAATCTGCAGTCCTTGCGGAGCTGAAACTCTTCATCTGAGTGGCAGGTTGGGAAACATAGTGAGATGAATTTAACAGTGCAATTTTATGATTAATATTAAAACATTTTAATTAATTTACCATCCACCACAGTGAGATTTGTAAAAATGTGTGGACTTTGTGTGTGCATTTGCATGTATTCTCCTGTGCTTAGTGGGAAATAATTTCCACTCAGCATGTGTTAAGGAGAGGAAGTTGAACATAATGATCGTGTAATCCACACACTCGCCATTACCTGGTTTCCCAGCACTGATAAAACACAAGCACACACATACACACACACACACACACACACACACACACAGCGCAATCTGCTTGGACTCCCACTGACTCCTCTGGGCTTGATCACCTGCACTCCACAACATCCGATAACATTAACATGCTCTCAGTATTCATTTCCCCCCAAGTGTGTGTGTGTGTGTGTGTGTGTGTGTGTGTGTGTGTGTGTGTATCCTGCCTTTCTGTTATCCCCTTTTTCCCTTCTCTGCCTTTGTTTTTTTTTTTCTGTCTCTCAGTCGTGAGGAGGACAAACATACTGAGGGCAGAATTACCATGGAGATGCACTCAGCCTAGTCAAAGGCCCAACAGAGGAATTAGCCCGATAGGATCTGTGGTACTTCATCACACAGCGACAAATGCACACATGTAGGCCTGCATTAACGAGGCACACACACACACACACACACAGAAACTCACAAATGCATGTTTACACACACACAATGACTGATTGTTCCTCCCTTATCTGATGTTTCAGCCAATGGTTTATTTCCATTCCTCGGCCAGGGAATTGTCTCCAGAATGCTTGCAGTGAGAAAACTCATTCCGATGATCTGGGTCAGATAGAGGCACTTCCATCGGACACAGACAATTCCAGCTCGGAACGACGATAGAACTTTAAAGAGAGAGGGCGAGGGAGGGTGAGACCGCCTCAAGACAAGATGCACCACAGATGATAAAAACAAGGGAGTTGATATCCACCCTGTGGTCTGCCAGACAGATAAATGGTGTGTGTCCCTGGAATGAATATTCACAATCCGAACTCTTTACATTCTCAACTCCATCAAACGTGTAAAGCTGTGTGCTTACACAGACCCATTTCTCCTTTTGTCATGCCGAGCTATAAATTGCTTCGCGCCTCTCGTAAATCCATGGAACACCACTTGGAGGGAAATGGTTTCTGTTTTCTCCGGTAGCACTTTGGCTTTGGGGAAATTGGTTTGCAAACAAAGACATGCATCAAAAATATCTAGCTATTCCAACTCTGAGGAATGGCTGTTTTTCTTTTTATCATATCCCTTGTGTATGTAAAGAAACTTTGCCAACTACAATACAAGAGAATACAATTCAAAAGCAGTGCAAAATAACATTTTTTATGGAACCACACACACAATGCATCACAAAAAAAATTAGCAAATCAATACACATTGGACCCAAAGTCACATTTTAAAACAAAATTTAGCATAAAAACTCTGGTACCCTGCTTTGATACATCATGTTGATTGCAGAGAAATTTTATTGGAGAGTCTTCGCTCTGAATTTTGATGTAGCCATCTGTCAAACAGTTTGCATATCCCGTGTTTGTTACGCTGAGTGAAATAAAGGAGGTGTGAGCAAATATTTACAGCATCTGGTCTTGCTCTCATGCAGACAGACAAAGTAAACACAGGTGTAATCTTGGGGGCAAATTAGAAGATTTAAATCGTCAATCTGTCTGACAAAAAATGCAACTCAAATCTGTTTCTTAGCGACAACTATCATTTCTGTCACTGTGGTGAACCCCAGACCTTTGAAACATCAATGAGTCAGGAGTGAATCTCAAAGAATTACAAGCATGTCAGGATGACACCACACAACAATGGACAGCTTATCCACCTCTGCTCTGTACAAACAGTACATTAAGTTTCTGGTGATCTTGCTCCTCACAAAAATCATCTCGCACTGTAGGGCCAGTGTAGATGTCATGTTGTTAATATCAAACACGATATTATCGGAACTGCTCATATTAGCCCACAAATCGATTGGGGTGGTTGGAATTGAATCTATGAAATCCTCACATTACCAGATAATCTCTACTGACAATCAGTTGTGAAGAAGCCTCTGATCAAGATATCCCCTGCAGCTGTCAGGATGAGCAAATCTGGTGTAAATTGGCCCAATAATCCTTGAGTGTGTCCTCAGATTTACTGATTGCATCCACAGTATTGTATCCACTTCAGAAATTGGTGATGGGTGATGGGAGGAGCTTGTGAAATTGATTGAGATACATGATATAGATGAACAAAAGGTGATAGAGGCATTGTTTGAATTTTCCTTTTTTCGTTTTTTTTGTTTTTTTTTTTTGTTTTTTTTTTTACAATATATTACTAAAATTCCAATGCACCAGAGCAATCGAGACACTGCATTTGATATGTCAACAAATCCTGCCATCAGTAAACATCATAGAGACATTGCAGATTAACAAAGGCTGGGACCAGACCAATTATTTCAATCAATTAATCCGATTAGAGAGTCTAATCCTTTGATCCCTCCCACCTTGAAGCTCTCTTTCTCACTTCTTCAGACTCTGCCCTTGGTCTTTCACACCATCTTCTTTACCCTTTCTGCTCTGCTTCTTCTCCCCCCTTTGACCTCCACTGAGTGGTTCTGTTGATATAATAATTAAAATCTACAGATTCTAATGCACTAGTTAATTAAAGGGTCAGATAGAGATCATTTATAGCACTGTTGAGCAAAAGGAGACCACACATGAACCTGTCAAGAAGATTTTTCTGCAATAGATCTATTTATCTTTTGAAGGAATAATGTTGAAGCACTTCCTTGGTAGCCAGAATAAACTGCAAATGTGTCCTTTGTATTACAACCTTGATTGTTTGCGGTGTAAATGTGCTTTATCACTTTGTCCTATTTGCTAACGTACATGCGCAAGAGCAGGGCAGATGAGGAGTGTGATCTACTTTAATTAATAGCTCTATCTTTGGAGGTTGGCCCAATAAGAGACTAAACATCATACTGCTCTCCTTGTCCCTGATGTCACTGTCAGGGGAGGAATCTGGAATCCGGCCACTCGGCATCAGACAATAAGGGAGAGATTTAGAGCTACTGTAAGTGAGTATTGTTAATGCAGTGCTGGTGTGATTTGAGGTATGTTATTTTTAATTAAGCAAATCAAAAGTGGCATTATTCCAGATTGCTAATACTGTCTTATGTATGTTACTTTATTAGAAGAATCACATTGAAATCACTAATTTTAAGCCTAGTTTTAAATTAGGGTTAGGGTTAGTTCACTGGACAGACTAGTGTTTGAGACCAACAAACAAAAACACTGGCTGCAAGTGTTTTTTTAGTGATACAAAACTGATCGTGTTTTTTCAGCAACTTCTGCAATCTTTTCTTTAACCATAGCCAAGTAGTTTTGTTGCCCATATTTAACCACCAACCCCTTCATACTGCCCAACCCCTTCTGCATCAAGATGCCAAGTGGCAAAACATATAGAGATGAGATCACTTTGTAGTGGCAGAATCACAAAGGGTTGATAGATAAAAGGAGTTTGGCCCTGTCTCATACAAACAATACAATCTGATAAAATTAGAAAGATAAAATAATCTCAAAAATGTTCTACACATGTGGCTTTCAGATTAGTAAATGACTTAAATAGGATTAATTTTTATAAAATTGTTAACATTAGTAATGGACATTGAAAAGTGATTCAATATATTAGTACAGAGACAGGAATGAATGACGTGTGGGAAAAAAAGACTTTTGCCAGACTCAAATTAAAGATAACATGGCCACTTTCTCACATGCCTAATGCATGAGTTCAACATTTTGGGAAATATCTTCATTCACTTTCTGTCCATCTGTCCTCTATTTATGAGCAGCCAGTTGACCCAGGTTAGCACAAAGACCACTAACAGCTAGCTGGCCTGTTACATCATCAAAAGTTACAATTAGGAAATTTACATAGGCTTTTGTGGCAGACTATTTCTTTGCTAGCAGCAATGACTTCCTGCAGTCTCTGCTGGTTCCGCAAATACAGTCTTTCTGAATTCTGAATAGGTTGTTTTTAAACTTGTGTTTTTACAGATCAAGGCTAGCTGTTTCCAGTCTTTGTGCTATAAGCTTAGCAAAGCAGCTGCTACCCAGAGCTTCATATTTAACAGTCAGATATGAGCGTGGCATTGAACCTCTGCTCCATATTAGCTCCAAAATTAAAATATGCACATTTCACAAAGCACCACAGAAACTAACTAACTTTTAACATAAAATAAAAAAAACTTTCTTACCATAGAAAATTATTGTTGTAGGCTGAACTCAGACTGTTGGGTTAAAGCCAAATGTTGCTTCATGGCTTTCTTTTCATTACATTTAGTATTTTTAATGTCAAGACATCTGCTTCTGTGACTATCTTTGCTTTTCCTATAGTAGTATCAGTAATACCAACTCACATTTACTTGAGAACTGACTTGCAAAATGTAGTGCTTATTAGTTTATTGCAAAACCTTTGAAGTAACAAGCATGCAGAGTCAGAAAGGCTGCAGGAGGCCTGAGAAGGAGACAAAGATAAAGGTATTGACTGAGGGATTGTGTCAGGAAAAGTCTGCATTAAAGTGATGTACTTTATGATGCTAAATGGAGTTGGGAGACTGTCAGTCTCCAGCCAGGCTGCTTGATGGAAATGACACTTGGGTTTTATTGTAGTCCTAAAAGAGAAGTTCTGTCTCCTAAATCATTCATCGTGGAAGCTGTTTTAAAACTTTGGGGATAGCTACCTGACTTTTTTGCTGTGGATTTATGTCTTTTGATGGATTAAATGTGTCTTCAGGTGAGGGTGAGGACACACACAGGTACAGGTGCATGTCCTACCAGTTGATTTATGTTGTCAAATGGTCTGAAGAGAGATATCCTGTTTGCCTGTCTGCTGTCTCAAATAGAAGTATAGCCATTCATGTGCTGGATTCTTTAGTAATTCACTTCAAGAGGGTTTTTCTTCGGTCCCTCTCAGAAATCAAGTGCTTGTTTTTCATCACTAATAACTACTTCCAAGTCTGCACTGTTTTTTTTCTTGTGTCTGCTTCTCTTTTTTATCACCTACCTTAGGTTTATTTTTCAAAGAGGTATTTCTTTAGGTTTAGATTTCCTCAGTAGTCTTCAAATCCACTTTGACCTTACTTTGAAGGAGAATTTATGCAAAATAGTGAATGAGGTTCTTGTTACCAAAAGCCTCACATAGAGAACTGTACTTAGGGTTTTGGGTTTTTTTTCCCCGTGACTTTTCAGTTGTATTTAGTCAGGTCATTTTTCATTTTCCTTCACTTCCTTAAACTCTTAAGATTGACTTTGTGAAGATGTTATCAGAAGCACTGTAAAAATGATATGTTGCTCTGTGGGAGTTAAAGATGGGTTCAAGGAAGTACAACATGTATTTTTACTGAATACTTTAATTTGTTCACCCGGTAGGTGCTATTGCACACTGCTTTGACATATTCTGCTTCTGCTAAATCTAGTCTGTCGGCAGGTCGGTCCACAATTTTGGTCCAAACTGAAATTGCTGGTTAATAAATATGGACAAATATGCATAAGTCCTCATGACTTGGGTTATTCCCTGACTTTACCTCTTGTGTGAACATGAGGTTTACATTAGTGGTTTTGAGAGACATGTTCCAGCAGCTATTGGATGGATTGCCATAGCATTTGGTACTCATAATTTATCCCTTTTTGCGATTAATTGTAATCTCTTTGATGATCCCATGACTTTCCATCTAGCACCGCCATCCAATACTAAAGACATTCTAATGTTTTGTTTCTCTTGCCTGCAGTGCTATATAGAGTTGTGTAGTGTAGTGTAGTGTAGCATAGCAGTGTAGTGTAGCAGAAAAGTTGCTTAAACACACCAGCTAAAGTTCAGGGATTTAGGCTATAAATAAATGATAATGAATTAATGTGCTGCTGACGTGAATAAGTGTAACATGCACATTTATAAAGGTTACATCCCCAAACAAAAGACACAAAGGAAGACAGAAGGGTAAATCATGCCTACACATGTGTTGATATGTATATGTGTAAGAAATACATAATGCCTGTGAGCCTTACTGCATAGTTGAATATATTTTCATATTTTGAATTGTTTCTTGGTGGCTGAACTTTGTGTTTTCCATCACATAAAAAAGACATTTACACCAGAAATTGGTGCATAAAAATTGGTCAGAATGCAGGAAATGAAGTGTTTGACACTGTAAATTTCCTGGGGAACCCCCCCATCAAATATGATTCCTGTTCAAATGGCTTTTTTATTCTCTAAGAAACAAATGGTAATGTTATCCAGCAGCTCAGTATAGTCCAAACTGTTGGTTGACATTCTTTTTAATGATTAACCACATATCACAATACTTGCGGAGGACAGCCTGCCTACATTTTAACATGATAGGGTGCAGAAAGGGTGTAGAAAGAATCTGGATGGTGGATAGAGGGGCACTTGTCCAAATAAGGCTGAGAACCACTATACTATACAAATGCAAGCCCATTTACCATTTTTGGCACTTGGAGCATCACAAGCCAAGTGCCATCTAGTTCCGTTCAATTTAAAGGAAGGCAGACATCTCAACAGCTGAGCCACATTTAAGTATTTATAAACCCCCAACCCCCCTTTATTTTTTGGAAAACTTTTAATCTGAGTTGTCCTGAAAATAACAAATCTCAGCCACTTGGTCTTTGAAGCAGATGAATAAAGAAATGTGTTATTTTAAGCTACTATATGACCCACACATAAAATATTTTAATAAGTGATAGTTATATAATAAGCATTAGAAATGTAAAAATATATAGAATATAAAATTAGGTACTTTCTTTTCCCCATTTTCATGAGAAATATATATAAGCAATCAAAGGTTAGGTTCAGTTAGAGAGCACAGCACCCCCGCAGCATGTACCGATTCATTGATTCAATGCATAGCGTTTCCTTTGTTTCATATTGCCTCCGTTTCTCATGCTTCCTGTATGTGACCCAAAATATAGATGTTCATATGCATAACTACACAATTTTAGTCACAGAAAATTCAAACCATGACAGCCTTTAAAAATCTGTGACATTTTTAAATGTGATCAAATATGCCCAGGCGATGGTAAACACTATACTTTGTTCGAGGGCTGGCATCTGCTGTAATAAATTACAGCCTAACTGGGCATGTGAAATACACTTCAAAATAAAATTCAAAAAGCAATTGTTTTCATGTCTAAATAGGCTTGTGCGTATGTGGATATAGCAATAAGAAACCTTATGTCAAGCAGTTCAATTTTAAGAGATGGTATACTGTATGCTAGATTTTATTTGACATTTTATTTTCACGTCTGTCAAGTTCTGTGGAAGCAAAGGAATACCATTATATGAATAATATAAAATAGAGGCGTAGTGATACCAAGTAAAATATAACTTTCAGTGGAAGGATACACCACATTATGTGAGAAAAATCAAACACTTAAGAAGTATATGTTCCAAATTCAGTGAATCAAGAGTTCAGTAGCAGAGTTTGGAGGAATTATCTAAGCCAGCAGCTTTTATAGAATATTCCAAAAAGTGCAATACATGTGAGAATAGTAGCTACACCTGAGAAGATTTGGTACATTTATGGTAGCTGAGCAAAATGAACAAAATGAACAAAAATGTTCATGCATGCTTGAGTTTGTGTGTGTGCTTCTGTTCAGTTATTATAATTTGAATAGTAATGGGTCCTCTTTCAGTTCAGGCTGTGTGTGGTTACTGTGCACATAGTACACGAGGACAATTCTTGGAGGGCAGCCAAACCAGTCAGCTTTAAGGCTTGAATTATTTTCAGTGACGTGGATACTCTGATATATAAATAACTTGTGTGGAGAAAATGAGAATTTTCATTAAACTACCTTTTTTTTCTCTGCATCTATTTACTGTGTTCTGCATGTGTGCATGCTTTTTCACGACTGTGCTGTCCAGTGTGCATGTGTGTGTGTGTATGTGTGCGTGTGTGTGCGTGAGTGCATGTGTGCACTCTGGCACAGTAGCACTGTTAGCACAGCTGTCCAATCCAAAGAGACACAGGAGGCGGGACACAGGTGTCACATCCACAGCAAACCACATCCATAATTATTGGACTGTGTTTACCTCATTGGCAGTGTGAGTCATGTGTCTGTCTGTCTGTCTGCCTGTTTTTGTGTATGTGTGTGTGAGTGTGTGTGCCAGTCTCTGTATGTTAATGGAATCAGCAAGCTGGAAGTTGAATCATTTTTTTGCAAATAAAAAAAGAGCATGAGAAAGAGCGGAGCAAAAAAAGTGACCAGGGGAATGATAAAAAACGTGAGACCAAAGAAAAGCAAAAGCAGAAAAACATACACGCCTTGGTGACCAAGGACACTTGTGGCTAGCGGAGAAAAGTAATGGCAATATCATAATTACCTTGGAGTCAACATGATTACTGCCCCCTTGAGGTCCCATCCCGATGGCCTGATTATTACTTAAGGGGCTATTAGTGTCCCTTCCCAGTCATAGCAACCAAAGCGAGGGACATTTATTACTGCTGCTCCAGACTCTGACTTTACCTCCAGAAGGGGAGTAGGAAGGAAGGAAGGTTTGTCATAGGAGGACAGCCCATGGGGCAGATTTTGTTCCATCTTGTTATCATTATTAAAGACTGCTGTCCTTGTGATGTTTATGAACATCTGTCCCCAGAGGCTTTTGATGAGGTGCTGGACAAGATAAAGGTCATGATCTAGCAATGTAATAGGAATTAGTTATTCCTAGAGAGTTGGAATGGTTATGTAAAATCAGATATGGGCAGCATATCAAGTAAATGTATTCAAAATGCACATCTACAGGCTTTTGAGGATTTGTATTTTATTTTTTGCAAGACAAGCAAAATAAAATTAAATTTGTAACAAAATACTTAAGATACTTAGAAATTTGCCAAGGCAATTTTGCCATTTTTACATATTTGTATAACTAGGTATAAGAACTGTATAACTATTAGCCCAATCATAGTCTTTGGCTCAAAGCAAACGGAACATGGGACATGTTCAGCAAAGTGTGTCTCCCGGGCTGCAGTGTTAGTTGGTACACAGAGGAGAGCTAAAGTTAGACCAATATTGTGGCTGCTTACATGCAACCAATAATGTCACACACATGCATTAACAACAATAACAACAACAACAACAACAACAAAATGTTACATTTGTGAAACAGACATTTAGGGGAAAAATTCACAATATACTGATGCAAAGTGCCTCTCCCGCTCTGACCGCCATAGCGGGAAGGTCCGATAACATAATTTTACATAATAATTAGCCATGTGCTCTTTGTTTTGTTTTGTGTAGAATATTTTTCAGGAGAAATGCCCTTCAGAGCAATGGCCATTTGTTTACGGGATAATAGGCTGTTGTACAAATGGGCTTTTGGTCCACTAGCTCTTTTGGCAGCTCTTGTGAGTAGTTTTTTTGGGGAGAGAGGTGTGGGTGCAGCTGGAGTTTTGTCCTTATCCGCTGTGAGGGTCCAAGAATGGAGGGCATTGTATGTTTTAAAGCCATCTAAAGCAGATTGTGATTGGTGATATTGGACTATATAAATAAACTTGTATTGAATTGAATTGAATTGATGTTAACTGAATTGAATTGAATTGAATTGAATTGAATTGAATTGAATTGAACTGAAATGGCATCTGTTGGAACAGCTGGAATCTGTAGTTTCAACGGACTGCTCCAACACTGTGTGGTGAGTGATCTGCTCCTGCACAATGAAGTGTGAAGTGGAAAAATCATGGATGTATGGGAAAAATATACATGAATTTTCAAATGGCCAGTGATCGGACTGTGTCAGGTTTTAGTCACCCGGATCTGACTGGGGGGGGGGGGTATTTCTGTGTCCACATACGCCTCACATTAGAGCAAAAAAAAAAGATTTGAGCCACATTTGCTTGAAATTTTATCATAGCTTAAATGCCTAAAATGTGATATTATCACATTGTATAGACTAAATTTTCAAATGACTTGTTATTTAATTCAATGCATTTTCTAATACTAGTCTTTTATTTTTATACATTTGATGAGCCAGCATTTGCAGTATATAACAAGATACTGTTAAAAGTTAAAAAGTCTCCACACATTTTAAATTGTGCAGAAGCGCATTAAATCAAACTGGCCTGTTAAAGGATATTCAGCAGCCCCTGAAGCAGTTGGAGGTGTCTTATTAGTCTAAGGTGTAGTGGGTTTGGGCAAGTATGCTATTACTAATGAGTCGTATTCATTATTTCTGAATGAATTATTGAAACATTTATTCTAACAACCATGTACCAGACAGTATATACAAAGTTTAATTTTATCCTCTTTTGAAATCCCTGCTTAACTGAGACTTGCCCATTGACACCTAGCTAAAGTTAATTTAGTCTATAACAACTTTCCTGGAATACATCCTCCCTGATGCTTATAGTTATTAAACTCTATGATTTATTGCAGGACTATTGTATCAGTTTCAGCAGCTGTAGGTGTACCTAATAAAGTGGCAGCTGATTGTATTTCTTTAAGTCAATCTGGTCCAAATAAGGTGTGTTCACACCCACACACAACATTGTATTTTCAGCTTTCATTCTTGCACAGAAAACCCCAAGTCACTCCACCATTTTTCTTTCATTCACGGCACATTTGGCATTGTGAGTCACCAAAGAGTTACCTTGAATCCATTTTTACACATCCATTAAACCTGGAGTGCCCTTCTACCAAAGGTACATTGAGTCTGGTAGATTTGCTTTGGCAGGTATTCGGTGACCTCATCATGACCGCAGACGTTCTCCCCCTCCGCTCGCAATCGGTGGTTATCTCTTTTCTCCCTTCTCATTGTGGAACGTTCCAATGCTCAATTCACCTCTCCTCACCAACAGGTGTCACAGCGGAATGAACTGCAGGGAATTGAGTCTCAAGATTGGCAAGACAGCGACAGAGGGACAGCGGGTGTGTGAGGGAGAGATTGTGTGCAAGTGTTCCCAGTCGGGGGTATATGTGTGTGCTGTCTGTGCAGATCTGTTCGTGTTGGTGTAAATATTTCTGAGTGGAATTTCGGCATGTGTGTGAGCAAGTGTGTGTGCAATGAAGGCCATGGGTTTTTCATATTATAACCACTTTCAAACCCCCTACCTCCCAAACCCTGCTGAGACAAATGGAAATTTAAACCAACCACTTCAGAAAACGGATTTTTCTACCCAGTCGCCTGTTCTCACTCTCTCTGGCTGTAGCTAACAAGGCAATTGACAGGGTGATATGAGCACCATTTCCATTCTGGCATTTCCTAATGTTAAACACCAGAGTAATCAACAAGCTGCCTGCCTTCCTGTCTGTGTCCCTCGCTCCCTCCCTTGCTGCCTCCCGCTTGCTCGCTCCGTCTCTGCTAGCGTTCATTTAACACATCCATATTGGATTTCCTAATGCCTACAACCGACGAAGTGGCTTGTGCTGCTTGCATCTGGACCGCTTTTGTTACAGACAAGCCCAATTTGTGGTTGCCTGTGTCTGTGCACCTGCCTGTGTAAGAGAGAAAGGGAATGTAACTCTTGACAGTTTTTTTTTTGTTTGTTTGTTTCTTTCTTTCGTGCCAGAGTGTGTCCCTGCTGTTGTATTACATGGGCAAGTTCAATTTGTGTCAGAGGAATGAAATTGAAATTAGTGTGCATCATCTTCGGAGACAATGCATAAACTTGGGGACTTTTTTTGTTGTGGTATATATTGGATTACCAGATGCATATTGGTCAGAGAGTCAGGGAGATGGATAGAGGGAAGGGAAAAGTATGCTCATATAAATAGAACTGTGAACAGGTGTCAGAGGGACAAAGACAGAGGGAAATAGTGTGTGTGTGTGTGTGTGTGTGTGTGTGTGTGTGTGTGTATGTATTTAAGACAGTACATATCCACCAGAAAAATCTTGCTGCACTGTTTCACAAATGTTAATGATCCAGTGTGTAGGATGTAGGGGTATATAATGGCAGAAATGGAATATAATATCATAATAATGTTGTTTTTATTGTATAATCACCTGAAAATAAGAATCATAGTGTGTTTGTTACCTTAGATTGAGCTGTTTATATCTACATAAGAAGCACATCCTCATCCACAGAGTCTGCCATGTTGCACCGTCATGTTTCTACAGAAGGTCAGAGCACATAAACAAACACTGGCTAGATGGGACCTTTTCCTGTTTTGGTGGTGGCCGCTATAATTAGCCAGCCCGTTCTCATTCCCAACTTGTCCAATACCGTCACTTGGTCAGTGATGTCAGCATCAGACACCGATGCCAAAAGCTACCTGTAGCGTTAGTATGATATGCCCCCAAGCAGCAACAGTTTACAATGCTGCCAGATGCCAAAAATTTGATCTGCTGGTTACAATATAATGAGGGGCTGGGAAGTTCCTTTAGGTTGGGCAGGAGGGGTGAATGTTGTTATTCTGAAAAAGACCGTATGCATCTAACAAGCAGAATCTGTACATTTCCTATGAAAATGGTAGTCTTTTAATTTTTTTTTATTAAATAAAACATGTAAAAAGAAAAACTGACATAGCACTCTGTGGTGTTGTTTGTAGATGTAGACCAAGTGGTGATATTTGATGAGTTGGAATGAGAATGTGTTGAGTTTGCAGCCCCTTCATATTAAGCAGCATTGCATTTGCAATGTGAAACTGCTGTATTCAGTGGTTTTAATCAGCTGATCTGTTTGTCTACGAGAGGAACAGACCTGTTAATAATTTTGCTCCTGGTAAAAATCTCCTGAACAGTCAACACTGAAGGAATCCTAACCAGGAGTTCATGCTTGGCACATATAAGTGTCACCTGGTTGAAATTTACTATCCCAACCACTAGATGGCATTAAATCCTACACAACATTCCTTTAAATTCAAAATATTTCAAAATATTACAGAATGTGTTGTCCTTTACTTTCCCTGTCATACCTACTCACATTCACGTGTGATAGTTACATTTACAGACGTCATCAGCTTTCACCACTAGTAGTTGGGATGTAAATTTTGAAACAAAGTAGCAGAATAATGTATATTTTCCTCTGAGTCCTTCATGACGATAACCCTTCACTTTTCAGTGTTTTTCAGTATTTGTTGGTATTTATCATGCTATAGTTTGTTTATCCCCACTAATTACTGGGAATCAGGATTTGGGGCTGTTTGTAATTCTAATGAGTGTTTGTTATTTTTTTCTTCGCTGACTGCCGAACTGTCAACCCGTCTGACGTTTGACGTCTGTGAAAATGAGGCATCGAGAATCCTTATAAATTCGCTAAAAGCAACTGAACTCCTCCATGGAAAATTTTCTCTCTTTTGATGGTTTGTAGATTAGACTGGGAGTATGTTATTAATGAGTGAGATTACACCCAGCCGTCGCTAACCGGATTATGGTTTAATACAGCTCAATTTTTCCGTGCTATCCAGCTCTACCCCTCCTTTTTTCTCTTCCCTCTGTCTCTTCATTTCCCTCCTCTCTTCTTTCATCTTTGGTCTCCCTCTGTTCACCCTGAGTGTGTGTTCCAGTCTTAATGTGTGATTTTAAGTGTTTTCCGAGGCAGATATTCTAGAAAAGGCATGGGTCAGAGAAACATGCAAGCCTGAGGACACAATTCTGCGCACATAAACATGTACACAGAGTGAACAATGTGTCAATGCTGAGTTAATGATGGATAATAAAAAATATGGTAATGGACCAGCAGGAGGTAGAGCATGAGTGTTCCACCATCAGAAGTAGAGAGAAGTTTAAAGAACCCTATTTTGACAACTTAATTACTTCTAGCTGGGATGTGACTTTGAGTTTTACTGATTAACCCCATTAAAAGAAGGACAGAAAACCAAAGAAGGCACAAGAGTGTAGAAAGAAAGAGGAGATTGTTTCTAGCAGCTTTTGTAGTTGGGAGACAGGGAGAGGCGCTAGCTTCTACCATTCGGCAGAAACGAAATGAAGAGAACAGACATGAAAGGAGGGTGAAACAAAGACAGAATGATAGTGACTGAAAAGAGTTTGAGGGGGAAAAAAAGCTGACAGACTGGGGATGGAAGCGGTACTTAAGTCTGTATCTGTGGCATTCTGCTTTTTCGCAAATTGGGGATGCCCTGTCTCTCCTCCCTCATCTTCCCTCCCTTTTACCTCTTTTAGTTCTCCAACCTTTATTTTTTTTAATTGTGGCTATACTCTTGCCTGTGTCTCTGATTCGCCTTTTTTCCTTTTTCACCTCTCTTTCCACTGCAGTGGAGGGATTACAGCATTGGCTTAGGGAAACAATAGGCCTAACACGGGGCTTAAGTGGCCAGAACCAAACTAAATCAAACATTTCGCTGACAGGGGTGCCGCGGTAATCCTCCCATTTTATTCTTGTTTTTCTCTTGCCCCCCCCCCTTTGCCTTTTTCTCCCCTGCATTTGTGGAGAGCCTTCTCTCTTGTATGCCTTTAATCAGGGCTTTGTTTTTAAAGTTGGGTCCACCAGCGGCGCTCCTCTCATATTAAGAGTGTTTAATTGGCTTTAAAATACTAGTAAGTAGTGTGTTTGGTTGATGGGTAATGAAGGAGGGTTAAATGTAAGCTGAGAGCAAAATAACCACCATAATGACTGTCTGTTAAAAGACATGCGTAGTGGTGGAATCAGTCACTGTGTAATAAGGAAGCATTCTTGTTCAGGGGCCTGAGTGGGTAAAACAAACTGTGTGTTCTTAACAAAAAGAAATTTTTCTCAGAGTACATGCTGAACATGAATTGAGTTCAGTCAACCAAGAATAAGTGATTAAAAAGAGGGAAGCAGATGAATAGATTTGTGTGATGACAGCCTTATCTAAGATGGTATGAAATGGCAATGAATAGATGTGGGTAGACATGAGAGCATATCAGTCAACAGTGCCTAAACTAGTTTTCCTTCCAGAGTCATTCTGCGTTACTAGCGTTTGTAACTGCCTGGGAATTGATTTGGTATCTTTCAATCATCATCAATGTGGAGAGCCAAAATAACCCCCTCAAATCGAGACAGATGGTTACCAAATTGGACCGTACAGAATTTCCCACATGCACTGGAAAGAGAAAAAGAGAGTGGGATGGATTTGGATAAAGACAGAAGAAAAAAAGATGGATTTGTTTGCAAACTCTAGCTCTCCATTTACATATTAGGTTTCATCAGTTCTAGAGTTTCATGGGCATCAAGTATGTGGGTGGGTTGGAATAGGGCAGTATTTTGATAAGAAAAAAAAAAGTAAAGGCAAAAACAAGACCCCCCACCCAGTTAATTGTACAAAGATGCCAGAAATTAAGGAGACAATTAGAACAACAGTAAAAACAACAGAACAGGCAAAGAAAGATGAAGAATGAGGAGGTCAGTTTGGAGGAAACAAAAGCAATGAATAGACAAACACAGATGAGGGAAAGAAAGCCAGGCCACGAAATCCCTGTAGGCCTCTGTGTGAAGGCTAAATGTGTACCTCATAAATGGAAGTATGAAACAGCTCCCTCCCTCTCTCACTTACACACACTAAACACCGCTTCCCTCTTTCTCTCCCCATCCCCTGTCTCTGTACTCTATTCTTCTGTCTCCTCCTGGGTAAGAGAATGTCATGTAGAGAGGACGCTATAGCTGCTGCTCTGCATGTGCTATGATAACAAGGTGTCAGGATTCCCTTGGGGTAGATTTGCACTACTGGAGATTTGGCTGCTCATCGGATAACATCATCAGATAAGAAAAAATACTGCGGCGGAGGGGAGGGAAGAAAGTAAAGGAAGAGGGCCACACAGACACACTCAAGATAGAATACTAAATGACACGAGGAGACATAGACATGCATGCATACAGAGTGTAAGCAAGATGAAACAGGAAAGACTAACATGTAAGCACAAAAATGCATAAAAATTATTTTGAACCTAATTTTAAGGGAAAAATTATAGCTTTTATAAAATAGACCTTACTTAAGATTATCTTGGAAACTGATTGCCTTGAAAAAGCAGAGTAAATGTAACTCTAAATCTTATTTCATGTTTACTTTCTATCGAAGTATTAAGTTTAATTGATATTTAGCCATATTTACTTAATTTTGTGAAGTTTTGCAACTTAAAAAAATGACATTGCCTTGTTCTTGTGTTGGCAACTTCTGTAAACCAAGTTAGTCTGACGTAACTTGGTCATGATGAAGAGACTTTTGCCAACACATGTAGCATAGTATACTTGGTTTACTGAAGTTGCTAAAACTAAAAAGGTTGATTTTATTGAACTTGTGTTTAAGTTGCAGTAAGTCAGAAAATTAAGTAGATATAATAATATTTTAACTTAACTTGACAATAAGATATAAAGTTACAGTTTATTAATTAATTTACACTTGTCAAGGCAATCGGTTTTGTAGATTTTTTTTGAGTAGCATCAATTTATCAGATTTTACAATGCACAATACACGGTTTGGCAGAATCGTCCAATATTGATGCTCTATTCTTACAACGGGGTTGAATGATGCTACCAAATATCCAAATTATCCCAAATGCTTTCTCTGCATATGTCAAATGAGTTTTAATGCATTCGCATCAACAATAAAATTTGAGGCATTGAGCATGCTATTGGATGCTACAATCAGGGAGTGTACTGTTCCTTTAAATTAATGCTGATCATGATAGATGATATCCCATCATCTTTTGTTATCTACCGTTTGAATAAATATCTCTAGACGGCGTGGGGGACATAAAGAAAGCTCACCTGGGAGCATCCCACCAGGCATTCAGACAGCTGTTCATTTAAAAGATAGATTACAGCTTCATTTACAAACTGTAATTAATACACACAAGTTCCCATACGCAGTGAAGAGGGACAAGAATAAAACAATAAAACACTCCATATCCTGGCAGCTGGGGAAATTATCCATATATTAATGCATGTATAATGAAAGTTTATCTTCAAGTTTATCTTTACTTTCAATGTTTGTCAAAGTAGGGAGCTTCTCCGGGAAAGTTGGAAAGGTATGGCTTGTATAATTAAGTAAATAAGTGCTTTATATCCTTACAATGACAGGACAGAGAGATGAGCTTTGCCTCGGGCTATGACAGATTTGCCTAATAGAAAGTGATGTGAATGAAAATTACCAAATAGGCATCAATATGTGAAGTTGAGAGAGCAAGGTACTGGCGGGGGGAAAGAGATTGGGAAAGATTTCCTAAGTACACACGATAAGTGACTGAAAGTCTTGACAGAAGATGACAGAAAACTTGACAGAAAAAAAAAAAAAAAGGCTTTGATGTGTTGCACACATATATTTTGCGTAAACAACGATTATCATACACAATGGATACAGTAATTCAAATGCATACACATATTTTATTTTTTTTATCATACATTATTTATTTATTTCCTTTTATTTTGTCTAGCCTGGGGACACTGAATTACCTTTGCATATTTTTCAGTGATGCAGAAACCACTAGCTAGAATTTGTCTTGTACACAGTTTGCTAAAAAAAAAAATAAACGCTGCCATCATACCTTGGAAAGTGTACCAAGAAGATTTGCTATTATCTGCAGTTGAGACTGTAGATGATGTTGTCTTTTAAACTTGAAAAAAACGTTAACATTAACTATGTTAACAGTGGACAGTACTGGTCACTGTATTATCACTCTATACAAAGCAGTGTGTCCAACAGATACTGCTAAAAGGTAGATTTTTTTTTTCATTTGACTGAATATTGTGTTTTACAACTTGAGTATTTCATCCAGTTATTCCTAGTAATGCACTTTATTGTCAATCACTGTATAATACTGCCCACAGAAGTTTTTAGTTGATACACCTTAAAGGACAAGTGTGTTGGATATAGTAGTATCTAGCTTTGAGGATGCATTGCAGCCAACTAAATACCACTCACCTCTCCCTTTCAAGGCATGTCAGAGAACCTATGGTTGTTTTCAGGAAATGTAAAATGCAACAGGTCCTCTCTTACCCAAACACACTGGACTTTCACCCAGGAAATTGATGTTTGTGTCCCGTGTGAAACACAAAGTCTTTTTTATTTATTTATTTTTTATAACCACTTAACCTGGTTAATGGCATATGAGATAGACATGACGTACATCATGTCACATACTCATGATGGGACGTACTCGTCAGTTACGGTTACATAAAAAACATAGTACTTTTAAACCAAACCATGATAGTTTTTCTAAGTACTTTTGTCACCTAATCCTTAAGTACTTTTTGGTGGCAAAACCTACATTTCCTGTTTGTTTTTGAAATACACTGCAGCATGTAACAAGTGTAGATTGACATAGAAACTGACAGGTCCAAAACTGACACCCATGGCTCATAGTCTGAAGTGCAGGGACATTGACCAAATTTGATGACTTAGGAGAAAGAATATGTTGCCTAAATTCTACCTATTAGTCCTTTCAGAACTCTCTCTTTTTTGTATCGACACAGTATGACATGAAAACACAGACTTTGTCCATACACACATACTATACACAGGTGTAACCAACCAGCAAAGACTGGAGTCAACATCAATGGGTCTGTAACAACCACGTCCCTCAGAAGTCAGGGGTGTATGATGAGAAGAAAGCGGCCAACTACAATAGCTGCACACAATACATAATGCTAGAGGGTAAGGTCAGTGCAGCTACCCCCCTTGCTTCTGTATACCACTGATGGGGAAAATGTCAACTGTGCCATTCAATCATCTAGCCAGCAATCATTTAGTAATCATCTCTCTTCAACGCCTGGCAGAGGCAGAAGGAAAAGAGGAGGGAGAGCAACAAAGGGAAAGGAAGAGAGGAAGAGATAGCATGTGAATAAAGCATGAAATGGAGAGAGGGAGAGAGAAGAGAAGAAGACAGAGACAGAAGGGGAGTGAGCAACAGCCTGTCATTGGTAACTGAAGCGTGTATGTCTTTGACAGCAGACAATAAGCCCAGATGGTAACTCTTCCTTTGTTAACTTTGATGGATATTTCACATTCAGCGTCAAGGCTGAGAAAATTACTGTATCACCTACAATAGATTGTTCACCATCATTTACCTTATGGTTCATCCCTGGACGTTTCTCGGGGGAAATGCAAGTGTCTCTCTTATTGTGCTAAATACTCTCACGCTTATGTTCACATAGGGTTCTTGAAAATCCGTCAATAGGATTATGTATGAAGGAGTCAAGTGAATAGCCTTAAAATTGCTTCACATCTAGCATGATATACTTCAAAAGTAGCCTGGGCCATGTTTTTGTGTGATGAATGGTCTAACTTGAAAATCAGTGTAGGAACAATTACCCCGGGAACATTATGTACAGTTTAAGTAGTGGATGATTTTTAAGAGTGAATTAGATTAGTTTTTTGAGGTTTTTTTTCAACATGGACTATTTCACTCCTCCTTGACACATTGCAGAGCCAGTCTATACAGATGTAAACCCCATTATGTCTTAGCTTATCAGCAGGTCTAAGATATCAGAGACTTTGGATATGCATTGTTTTCATTTGTAAATTGAGACAGAGAACTCTTTTGCTCAAATTTGGTCGTAGCGAAAGTTTGATCAGAAAGAACGAACCGATCCAACAGCTGTCAATTCCTGAGCCTGCATTTACACAATGAAAGACTCATACAGTCATAGGGTCACATCATAAGAGAATCTTGTCTCGCAGATCTAGAGTAAAAGGGTAACGTTGATATTTTTCAATCTGGACCGCAGTTCCAAGTTTGTTTGTTTTTTTATGACTACAGCAACTGACTTAGGGCAGAAACAGTTTTTAAAGTTTGTCCAGTATTGAGTGAGAGTACTGCAGCTGGCAGAGGTAAAACAGGCCACGATGTAATGTAAACAGGCAAATGCACACCATCCAATTCTTTCTGCTAAAAGTGCTTGTTTTTGTCACAGGCATGCTTGCATTGCTATTCTAAGGATTTTAATGTTCAGTATAAAAGGTCTTTCTCTGTAGGAATCCTTTTCATAATGCTGTTAGACTCTTGGAGTAACAATCTGAGCCTGTCCTTTGCCAAAAAAAAAAAAAAAAACAAGCACGTTTAGCGGATCTAAATTGATCACGTGAACATGCCTCGAGTAGTTACACCACTTCTCGTTTCACTGCTGCTGGCTGCAGCCCTCTTGGTTCATACTGGAACAATATAAATCACTTAGACTCAAACCATGGGAAGATAGGGTCTAGAATAAAAATACTTAAGTTATCCTTGAAGTTTTGCAACATAGCTGTATTTCACGACTGTAAATGCATAAAAGGGTGAAGATCAATTCCTGCACTCCCTGTTGTGAGACTAACATGACACAAGGCTGTGGCTTGGGGTCACATAAAGATGCAGGCCATTGCGTTAAAACCCTTCTGTGGTGAGAGCACAAGGGCAAAGCCACCCTTACCGAGCTTCACTGCCTTGACACAGTCCACCAATCAGGTCAACGAAACAACCCCCACCTGTGACTGTCTTTGAAAAAGAAGAATGTGACATATATAGGAAGAAACCCCTGCTAGTCCTTCACTGCACCCACAGGGGATCCTAGAAACATAACTTGGGAGAGATGCAGAGTCGATGGCCAGTAAACACCAATCAATCTAACTGGGAAGGAGATGGGGGATTAATGATCATACTAATGAATTATTAATAAATACTGTATGTGGTCATGCCTTTTATGACTTCTATATTGGTTATTTGACTACCATAGCAGCACTATTAACATATTCCTTCATTTGAATTGAGTTCCTAAAATAGATTTCTTTTTCTTTTAAAACTTTTGTCCCCTGCATAATGAAGAAGATTAAGTGCTGGTGCCGACTGGCCTATCATTCAGTATGCTTACTGTAGGCTCATTTAGCTTGAGACACCCATTCTGGCTCATTGAGTGAAGATGGGGCATAATAACTTCGGCAAAGAATGTAATTCAGATTGTCTAGGGTAGAATTTATAAATAAATAACAGAAATAGGTTGCATCACATTAGGCAGAGGCAGTCACAGAACTATATACCCCAACTGCAATTTAATCATTGTGAGAGTCAGGAGGGAAGATAAAGATTTAATTATAATTGTATTTCCGCAGGAATCCGGTATCGGAAGGTCAGATTGAGATTGGCACTGGTGTTCCGGTTGATCTCCCCCATTCCAATGCGACTGTTCCGGCATGAAAGGAAAGAACATATCCAAATATCCCCAGTGTAACAGAGACAGATAAAAGTGTGTATAGAGTTGTGATAACACACTGGGGAGGAAGTAAGACAGAAGCTTGTAGCCAAGAGACGATGCACTCCTGTGATGCGGCTGAGCAGCAATTTCTCGTATATTAACTTGTAGATGTTTTATTCTGTTTCTTTAGGTTAACAGTACTAATAACTTTTTAAACGGTATTCAGAATAATTTAGTGTTCCCTCTCTCATGCTTTGCAAAGCTGTGACGTTTTGAAAAGAACAAAAGTGAAGGAGAAATAACTTAATTTACTGCAGTAAATAGCTGTGTGTGTGTGTGTGTGTGTGTGTGTGTGTGTGTATTTGTGTGGATATGTTATGTTCATGCAAACTGTTTCAGCGTGTATACACTGTGTGTACGCATTGGTTTCAAAACCCATGTAAAGTGATTCAAATGCACCCTTTCCTTCTCTCATTTCAATATTACTTCATGTCTTTTTCCCCTGTCACATCTCTCTCTCTCTTTTTATTTTCTTGGTGATGGGGATTTATTGCACACATTCTTCAATTACAGAAAATTAGTTGTTTGGAAAGCTGGCTGTGTGTGTGTGTGCGTGTGCGTGTGCGTGTGCGTGTGCGTGTGTGTGTGTGTGTGTGTGTGTGTGCATTTGTGTGCATTTGTGTGCATGTGTGTATGGTTTATATTCCTTCAATGTCTACCCCAAGGTGGTGCTGTGTCGTTACCAATCAATGTCCAGACTCTCCAAAAACATGCCTCTGTGTAGGACGCTATGTGTGCACGCTCACATCCATTCTCAATCACACACACACACAAAGTTGGAAATTAAGGTGTGTGCTTGCACACAAGACTACACTGATAACACACATGTTTGATTGCACTTGTGTGTGTGTGTGTGTGTGTGTGTGAGAGAGAGTGAGAGAGAGAGAAAGAGCAAGAGAGAGAGGGAGAGGAAACATTGAAAATCTGACCAAAGATTAAACATCAGTGAACTATATGAAGCTAAAAAATGGATACATGTTGCATGTTAATGCAACATTCCATTGCTTGGGGGGGGTTTGGTGGCAGATGCAGAAGCATACATACAAGATATTCACACCTCAATAACTCAAATTCCACAGCAGCTGGAAGGCACCTTACAGATTTATGCCTTGCATGTGACCAAAGCAAAAGAAGTTTTTAAGTGTTGCCAACAGATCCTTTTGATATCCACGCTCCAATGATCTTTGCAGTTCTTGCAGGTACAACAATGGAGAGTACACTTGTTTGTATCCAAAGAATAAATTGATTTGACAACTGTACATAGCATGGGATTCTAGCACTAATTGGGACAGAAGGATGCCGAGGGCCATGTGTGAAATCTTTAAGAACCATCTCCAGACCCAGGAGATTTATATGACTAGTGCTAGAATTTGTATGATAAACAAATGTTTTGTATTTTACATTCTGCAGGGAAGATATTAATGGCATGCATGGTGGGAGTGCAATAGTAATGAAATTATCTCAAAATGTACAGGCTGTGTGTTACAAGTTGGGTGTAGCGCAGGTATAGATTGCACAGAGTAGACATTAATATTTGACAACTCACAGATGGAAAACTCAGCCTCCTTTGCTATTTCCTCTTGCTTGCTCCTTTCCTTTCCTTTGGGAATCCCAGGTTCATTGGATGAAATCAGATGGTGTAAAGCTGGGGACACACTATACAACTTTAGGCAGCATTTTCTATAGGATTCACAATTGTGACAACTCTGTCCTAGTCCGCAACAGTCAGCACAACTTGCGGCCAGTTGGCGTGGGGAGTTGGCACAGAGATCTGTTAGTGTATGCAGGGTACAGACTCGAGTCAGCAAGTGTATGAGGAGAACAGACTCCTTCTGACATGAGTCCGAGCGTATCAGATAGGTTTGATTTTTAAGTGCCGACTGCGTATGCTGTCACATAGTGTACACTTGAAACGGACCCAACCTGAGAATGTGTACTGTCTATAGCCAATGAATATTCTCCCTGACTTCACCCAAAAGTGCCTTTTGTGCATCAATTTATGGTGGAAATGTCTTTTTCTTTGAAAAGAAGAATACAAAATTCAAGCACTAACTGAAGATTATATCTATAAAACATAATGATTTACAATGTAGTTAGGCTCTTGAGCATTCTTTTTTTTCCTCCAAATTTTTGTTCTCCTGTAGATCAATTTTTCTAATTTAATGCTATCCCTGTTGTGCCAACACACATGTAAACAGAGCCCCTAACGGGACATGGGGGTGAAAAAATATTGGGGTAAAAATCTTTGCGTTCTCCCAATAAAATTTTGAGTCTCCACGTGCACTTTCTGCAGCAGCACAACTTGCAAAGGACTAGATGAAGGTGAAGATAGCCGAGATTTCTCTCAGCCAGTCACGTCAGGGGTCTCACAGCTGTGAAACAAGCTCAGCAAAAGCCTTGCCTCAGGAAATGTCTTAGTGGTTCAGAGTGTGACATGAACACACATTTACACAAATCTGCACCCAAAGACAGATGAAGTATTCTAATGCGTGTCGCCATGGTCATATCTTTCAGGAATTAATGCCACAAAACAGCATTTGCACTGCAATTTGTTTCAAGGGTAGGACATTACAGAGTGTGTTTCAAGATAAACTCTGAGTACAACGCTCTGCATTACATTACCTGATATTTAAAGTAGGCCCTCTGAAATTTTCAGGGAAACTCAGTCCAACTATTTTTGCTGTTAATTTCTTGAACAGTTGCTGTAGGAACTTTGGAATTGTACACTGTATTGGACAGAAAGCATGCATTAATAAATAGAGTGATGACATTTATTACCTAAGCTTTTCATCACTCCAAGTGATGCAAGGAATCCTTGATTTGCTTCAGTTACCCCGCTGCTGATTTTGTATCAGGGGAATTTGCTATGTTTTGACTGTTTCAAGAAGACATGGCATTGCATTATCTGAAAAGTATGTTGTTGGCATAGAGATTTGCATTGGTAATTAATCACAGGGTTGGATAACTTGGATAATCCTGCTGTGTTGTTTGTATGATTATGATAGCACTATGTCAAATACCATACCATGCCATCAGTTCCCATTGTATGATAAAGTACTTATCCATTTTACACAAGCCAACACCTTAACAGTACTTAATGAATAAATCAGGTATGGCCACTGTGTTTTTTCCTAAACCTTCCTGAATCAAGCAGAGCTGCTCTGTCTAGATGTTGGAGCTCATTGTCTTCCTAGTATGGAGTCCAAAGGAGGATATTAACTTTAAATTGCACTTTTCTTTCTTTTTTTTTTTGCTGAAAACATATCATTATTGTTTAGCAGGCTTAAATGGCAATAATTGCTCATCTTTCTGAGGTCCCTCTCTGATTTCAGTATTAACAGTGTTGTGGAACATTTAATCCCTTTGACTTTAATTGCTGCACTATTATATTGTTGCTTAATAACAAAAGGGAATGGAGAAAGTGTGTCCTGAAAGCATTTGTAAAATTGTACAGCATATCTACTATTTCCTGGCATTTTCAGAGTCATTTATTGTCTCAGAGGAGAGTAATAAAAATAATTGAAATTTCTTTTTGAGGATTCATGCGATTTGACTTTTTCTATTATGATCAACAGTCAAGAGCAGGTATACATGCTTGTGAGGTTACACAAGAGTGAGCAAGAACAAACAAATTTGATATGTGTAACAAAATTAAAGCATCATCAAAGGACACTATAAAAAACTGCACAGTATGTTGTCCATTTATGTATGAATGTAGGGTAGGTCTGTCCCACTCTTTACATACGACACGTATATGAGACTATGTGAAGTACTTTGTGAGAGTACTAAGTGGCATAAGAGCATATGTTCTCACTGGCAAGAGGCCATGGAAATGGAGTGAAGGGGAGTTCCAGACAGGGGAGAAAAGAGCAATGTTGGAGGTACAAAGTGACGAAGGCAGCCATGACTCAATTGTTACATCAAGGTCAATGTTTAATTTACAGCTCAGACTTATCTCTGCCTGTGCTGTATATTTAAGTGGCAATAATTAACACATGCTCATGATGAGAAAATGTTTTCATAATGGTGCACTAACAAGTGTGTATTAAATGTACTTTGTATGTTTTGTCTTGACTTACCATAAATTCTCAAGCAAAATCTAGTACTTGAACAATAGCTGGTTATCAAATAATTATTGTCTATTGAGCAAATCAAGCAGAAACAAAAACCAGGAGAATCAAAGTGAAAAACATAATTACTGATACATTCATACATTTTGCATCATGCATTCAGCATAATGTTCATTTCCACATTTTCTTTCAATGTCAACAAAAACAACACTGTTATGTTATTCCCGTTACACTGTTGCTGTCAGCTTCTACTGGGTGAAGACAAATGATAGAACAGGTGGCGTATATTCAAAAAATTACTTAACTTTACTGAAATGCAGCCTTTACACATCATTTCAGGCACCTCTAAATTATTTATTTAATGTAAAAGAGCTTAAACTACTTCTTCTATGAATGTTTTTTTGGATTGCATTATGAGAGGTTAAATTGAATGCCTCTTTTCTTTGTCGTTCTCAGCAGTACCATGTTGCTGAAAATATGCATGGACTCATTTATCGGCCTACTGCAGAAGAATCGCCTTCAATTATCACCCATCTTTAATCCTAGTCAATGTTTTTGAGTGCACACGAGGACTGAATTGTCATTGTGCCCTTATGAAAATAATTTCATAAGAACCTTAAAATTACCATTCATTAAATATTGCATAATTTATGTTACTATGCATTTTTAAATGAAACAAGGTTTTTAATTCCAAAAGCAATGTAGAATGGCACAAATGATGAGTTTCATATTAAAAACTCATTGACAAATACTGTCTTGTACTGCTCACTGTATTTTTACGTACAGTATTTTGTGACTTTTTGATGCATGTTCTGACGAAGGTGTTTTTAAAAATGCACCTCTTTTTTCTTTTTTATTGTGTGTGTTGATATACAACATCTTTTGATTGAGTAGCTGTAAGCACAACTGGGTTGTCATGACAGCATTTTTATTCTATTTTTTTTTTCCCAACCATAACTTCGTCCATTCCAATGAATTTTCATGTTTCAACCCTTGTGTTGTTGTGTGTTTATGTGTATGAGTGTGTTTGGTAAAGACAGAAAGACAGACGGATGTTCCGCATTCACCCCATTGCTATACAGTAGGGAGGGACCCATCCATATTTGATACATTTCTATCCATAATTCACAGACCAAACCTCAGTGCTTTACCAGTGAGGGACTCTTAATAGGATGGGACATCTCTCCCCTTTTCCCTCTCACTCTGTCTCACTCTTTTACACTCACTTCGATTCTTGTTCTCCTTACACTGCTCTTTTGTGTTTGTTTCTCTTTATCTTAATGTTTTTGAACACACAAATAGTCAGGTAGTCCATTTCTGCTCTCCTTGGCAATGCTCAGTTTTTATTGGTAGTTTATATGGAGCAACAAGGTTTCACAACCCATTCACAGTCCAAATAGCTTGGTTAAAAGAGAGTTCTCAGTATCCAGTATTCGGTTAATCTGCAATCCTGTAACCTCTCAGACTTCCTTCTCCATTGCCTACAATTCATTATAAGCAAGTACAACCCTCCACAACAATTCCCTCAAGACATGTACACATACAGCTTGTTACGAGGCTTCAAAGCTACATTCCACAGGTGGATTGAGCCACTAGCTGGGATACACAGTTTATGTAATGTATCTGATATGTTTTTGAGGACGGCATGATTTGCTTTGGTCTAATACAATACCCAAAACACTTATATACATTTTTTTTTTAGCAATAATGGGATTCTGTGTCTTTGTTTGTGTATCCCATCTCAATTAATTAAGAGTTTATTCTTAGAGATAATATCCAAAATATATTTAACTTTACCACCGAGTAAATGTGAGACACTTGGATGCCTGTTCTGTAGGTGCTCTTCACTATCCTTTAGGTCATTGAAATCAATGAAATAGTTTTGTGGGATCAAAGGTATCAAGGGAGATATAAAAGCAATAACACAGGATCTGAAATTATAATCTATTAGCAGATTAATCAGTGTACTAATTAACTAGGTAGATTATCTATTAGTAAATTAATCTATTGGAGTTACCCAACCATATCAAATTGTGCAGATTCACTCACACCCTGTCACTTTCTCTTATCAAATAATGTATAGAAGCTATACGGCCATTTTAATCATGCATAATATAACCCCCACCTGTAATCTCAATCATCAACTTTATTAATATAGCAAATATCCCATTAAGCATATCTGTTCTCAGGCTTCCACCCCCACACCTTCTTCTTCTCCTGCTCCTGTCCTTTTCTCTCCAACCCACTCTCTTCCCGTGGGCTTTAGACAGTAATTGTGGTGGATATAGGGTCTATTCTCACCTCCCCCAGGCTTAAGATACTTTCACAGACTGGTCAGCAGTAGACTGTACACTATGCCACAGACTCTGGCTATGATTCACCTCTCTCTGCAAATAACGCCTTAAGGATCAAGTGTCCATCCATACAGATTTACTTTGTCTGCTCACATGCTTTGTTTTTCTTTCTCTTTCACTCTCATGTTTGCATCGACATTTTTGTATTTGTGTGTGTTTGTGTCTGCAGAAGTTGTAACACTCCATGTTTCTTTTTTCCTCATTCCCATATCCACCTGTGTGCATCTTACAACTTATATCTGACTGACTAAGACACTCAACCCATGTATCTCTTTCTACCCTTATGTGTATATGGGCTCTATTTGTTTTCATGTCTTCATTCTATAGATTTAGAATCAGCATAAAAAGGACCTACATTTATGTATGCACAAAAATACATAAGTCAATGTGCTTTTTAGCTGCGACCAGCAGCTCCAGAAGTTTCCGGATTGTTGGTTGGTTAGTCAGTCATCACAATTTTCTACACCATTTGGTAGCTACAGATTGTGCCCTAGAAGGCTGAAATTTGGCCAAGTGTGTCAGAGTATGTGTTTGTGTTCATGCCAGTTGGCTAAAGGAGGAGGAGGCCTAACGCAAAAAGGTGAATAACCTCCAAATAGATTCACAGACTTGCACAGATAGACAGACATAAGCATGCTTTTTTGCTACTTCCTTTCATAACTCATAAACAGGTTGTTTTAGGGAGGCAACATTGTACTTGTGAGATTTTGTGTGTGTGTGTGTGTGTGTGTGTGTGTGTGTGTGTGTGTGTGTGTGTGTGTGTGTGTGTGTTTAGGTGTGGATGTATGCTCCACTGTGGTTGCAGCTATTTCCAATTTGCGCTTGCTTTCCTCCAACCCAGTATCATGTAAGAAGATGCTGTTTGTTATGTGTTTAATTGCAAAGAAGTAAAAGGAACAGCTTACATGAGAGGGGTCTATGATCTTGTTTGTTGCCTCTTCCAACCAGTGCTATGATTATTTCTCTGTGGGCTCTTTTTTTGGTTCGAGCAACTAATCTAGACAGATGGAAATGAGAATGCAACTTCTCTTTGTTGGAGAGCTCAGACAAGATAAGGAAGCTTAATGGAGGTGTTGAAATGAAATGTAGGAGAGTATTCACTTTTAATTAGGCCATTGATAACCTAATACAAAACCTTAGTGTACAAATAAATTGTAAATATTGCTATAACCTTGGATCTACATTCCTCTTTAAAAATGCTATTGTTACAGTCATTTTAATGTAATTAATATGATTATAAAATGTAAAAACATGATTCATATCATAAGACCTTGCACACCATGTAGATCCTTTTTCTATTCTACTTCATGGTTTAAAGAATTAAATGAGTGGAGGATTTGACTGTAAGAAAAAAAAAGTCTGAAATTGTTAATTAATGATAAAAACTTCAAAGGTTACTTTGGAACACGCATACAACGAGGCTCACTGTCGAAGCACAATCAGTGTTTAAGAATGATTTCTGCATGTCTTGCACATATTTAAACAAGGACATACTGTACAAACATGCAGGTAAACACACCGCACAAATTATATGTATACTTTTGACGTTCAGCTCTCCAATCTACTCACATATACAGTATGCACACACTTATACACACACATCAGACAATCTAATGGTGTCTTCTGACATCAAGATGAGTTACTTCAAAGGGTTTTACTCAGAACGCTCCCGCCTCTGATACCTTAAACAACTCCCCAGAGTGCTGGAGTGTTGTGCACGCACATTCACGTACACACAGTCTTGCACCTCAGCAAAAAAATACACTGATTGGTCCCAGTGTAGAGCCACTGAGAGGAAGAGAAAAGGAATACAGGAAAAGGAGAAAGAGGAAGAGTCCCCCCCCCCCTTTGGAGAATATATTTAATGGTACATTTATTTATTGTAAATTTTTTTCAGGGTACTTTCGTCTTGCTAGTGTTGCTTACACATTGTAACCCTTGTTTTATTAGTGTAGGCACCCTCTAACAAGCTTTATGGACTCACTTCTGCAAAGCGTCACACCTAACCCTCCTGGTATAGGCTGTATAAATGGCCATCACACTCTTGTTGTCTTCTGTGTTGAAGTTGTCTTCTACAAAGTCAGCAAATTGCAAAAGAGACATAGTGACAAAGTTTGAGGTCTCCATAATTGTCATAGAACTACAGTTATGAATAATAACCTTTGTTGTATTTAATACATGCTTTACCCTCGAGCAAGGCTAAAGGGGATAAAGTCAGATGCTTACACTCCTTGCTGGATATGCTAACTTACTTTTGATCCCACACACAATCATTAGCACGCAAACACCACACTCAGCTCTGATGGCATCTGAAAGGCAAGAGGGCAGCCAGCTACACACAAATTTTAGTCTCTGAAAAAACGTCATCCACTAGGACTGATGTCTGCACACACTTCACCATGAGACACAATTGTCTCAAGATGCAATCTCTGGAAACCCAGCAGTCACCAAGCCACCAGTCACACTTACGAGCTCAGTTGCTGTGGAGGCTAATTATTGTTGTAAATCATACTGTGCAACTCAGTCAGATCTTTTCTTAAACACTTCAGACCTCCTCAAAAGTGTAAAAGCATGGGCACAGGAGAGAGGCAAGAAGCTAAGTTTCAAACCTTACAAAGACTGCACTGCCTACTGCAGGTGTGTATTTCAGATTGGGGCACAGGGGACATGTCCCCCTCAATATTTAGGACATCTGCACTTGTCTCTAAATAAAAACATTAAGTAGCAGAGGGTTTTTATTTTGGCAAAAGACATGTACACCATACATGTTTTGCAGAAAAAACACAAATAAGAAATAAGCAGAAGAAACATAGAAATTCACCAGAATGCAGGAAACTAAGAATTTAGTACTCAAAATTTTCTGGAGGAGGACTCCCAGAAACACATTTTATGTGTACCCAGTGAAATGAAACCTTGCCTTTGCCTTCTACCTCAGGCGGAAGAGCAGGTGGGGCCTGTGACAATCCATTCAGATCGAATTCAGTCAAGCCTGCTAAACTCCATGTGGATCTGCAACCTGGAGGAATCAAACCAGCCTGCAGTATTCCTAATGTATTCTTACAGGCACTGATAGTGTGCCACTAGTCATCAGCAGTTAATTAATAGCAGCCTAAAGTGACAAAGTTAGACATAAATGCAATCATTCCTGTATTGTCACTAGCTACACACAATATGGAGACTGGGCTGCAATCTCAAAAAATGTCTTACTTGTAGTGATTTACATCACACTAGAATATGCTGTTTTTTATGTAATCAAGACAAAAACTGCAAAATAATGAAGCTGAGATCACATAAATGCAAAACCTGTAAACATCAAGCTTACAAAATAATCACTGAAGCAATCACTTTTTTTGACCACTTGGCAGCAGTGGAAACAATTTTTGAATATATGATATTGAAAAGAAGTTGTTGATTTTGCAAACTTGTGAGCAAACAGTTGCATAGTTATACATCCACAGGTTACATAGCAATATTAGCATTTATTTGGTGTGCTGTTTCTGTCAATCTGGTGAACAAGTCAGATATTATCCATCTTTTAACTCTGTTTTTTTCTGCAAACAGCTGTTTGCTATGGCTGAAAAAACTCACTATAGAGCTCCATAAAGCCAGAGGAAGCTGTAGATGCAGGTGCTAATTATTTTTAGTTTCATCAGAACAAGTGACTCTTGGAGCATTGTTTTCACATTTTCTCAGTATCGCAGACTGAAAACCCATCTTTTTAGACAGCAATGAATAATAATGATAATAATAAATACTTCTTTTAGCACTTTAAGTTGATAGTATATTTGATGAAGTTGATGTACTTGATTGATTCTTGCACTTTTTGGGATTGTGCCCTTCTGGTTGAAAACAACTCTGTAGATAAAAGCAAAAGCTAAATAAAGGTAATGATATAATGTTTAAAAAAAATGGTTACAGTTGCTTTAGTCTAATACGCCTAAAGATTTACACTGATTTTCTATTTCACTAGTTATTGGTTAAAACATGAAGATAATCAATATTACAATGAGATGTTTTAATAGTGTTGCAACCGATCCCAATGTGTATGTCTCAAATAAAAAGGTTTCCCTTTAAAAACAGTTTCACTTGAATGAATCTGCTGAAGGACAGGGCAGATTTTACTCCCAAGCCCTTCTAGGGACCTTTTACCTCTACAGTATATTATTGTGCCAGTGCTCATGTAGTTCTGTAATTGATTTTGCAGAAAAGAAAATATAAAATCAGATTGTAATTAAAAGAACAATGCTATATTTAAGTCATTTACTGGTCATTGTGTTGACAAATGTTGCCTTTCAGAAAACCAGACTCAATAGATATATTGTAAAATCCACCTGTAGTGATGAGGAAGCCTATTTTCCCAGTTTTTTGGTCTAACTAAGCTTTAATTGTACACTACGCAGGTGCTGTCGCTTACTGTTACTGACTTGGCCCTTCCGACACTGCTTCTATGTAAACTGCAAGCTACTAATGTAGGAACCAGTTTTGTCAAAAATGAACTAATGTTGTAAAAAAAATTATATATATCCATTTATTGATACATATCAATTCTGAATGTTTGAAATAGTTTCAGTGATACACCAGATAAACCAGCACCAGCAGCGCTTTCTCGCTCTCTCTTGTTAATGTGAACGATAGTCATTCTGCTGTTTTCTGCTACTAACCTAGAAAAGAAAAGATATTGCCTCGGTCTGTTTATCTTTTCTAGTTCCAGTCTGTAGAAAACAAGCCAAGTGAAAGCCAACCCCAGAGTCAATCTTGTTTTTGAGTTTGCTTTGTCCATCTGTTGTTTCACCTTGTAATATTTGCATTTTTTAGGCTCCATGTTCAGGATTTTTATTGCTTCCTCTTGAATGTGTGTTGCTTGCTATCTGGCACTTTGCTACGTTTTTAAGAGTCCTGACCTCATCTGTGCTTTGGTATTGGCTATGGGCTACCCTTAACTGCCAAAAGGTTGCTGGCCATGAATGTTCAGCCCACAACAAAATAAGAAGAAAATAAGAAATTACAGAGAAGAGGGCAGAGTCTCTGCAGATAAATACACTGACACATACTTTTAGTAGGTCATAAGTGATGAATGAGGGGGATTACTTTAGCATAAGTCTGTACATTTTTTAGGACAATCCTGCACAGTATCCCGTCACATATCCACTATAAATGAGTCAGTTGTCATGCTGATGAAATCTACAACTTACTCTCCTCCAAGTACATTGTTTTTCATCAAGGTCAATCTATCTTCACAGTGACAGGCATGGACAGATCCCTTATAACATATTATAGAATTGGTATTGAACCACTGCGACATGCTAGAACCACCAAACAAGAAAATAATGTGCTAAAATGAAGCTGATGTGCCAACCAGCTAAAGAAAAGGGGGGAGGGGAAAGAAGTGTTAAGGGAGAGGGAAAAAGTGAGAAATGAGCAGCAGGATGACATACAGGGTGGCAAACTAAAATGATGTAATTACTGCATTATGTCCACTTGAGCTAAAATGCACAACACTCTTGACATCCCATGCACAGCTGGTTGTTGTACTCTGTTACACAACATCAGCAGCTTCAGTAAAAGAGGTTTAGTTTCATGGGCATATTGCGCTTACACACATAAATGGGCATGCACACACAGGCATGGGGACATCACAGCAAAAAAAGCAAAAAAAAAAACCATAAAACAATAATTGTTAACAAGCCAACACATGCATGCACAACATAGGCTGCTCAGTGAACCAATATGTGGCACAGCTATTTGTGGTGTGAAATTAGTGATACAAAAACAAATGTTGGACTCAGCTATTTGTGGTCACTCCAGTTTCGCATAGTTCAAATATTTGCATTCATGCATGCAGGCTTAAAAGAACATACAAAGGTCACAGATTCAACACATGAACAGATCTTTACAGGTTCTGTTTTAAAGCTCTGGCAACAGTATTTTATCAAAAAGTGTCCCCAGCATCTTTTAAGTCAGAGGGAGATAGAAATTGAATATATTTATGTGACAAAGACATTAAGAACGTGATAGTGTAATGAAGGTGACTTTGACACCAGACTGTTAATGTTTAAGCATCTCGTGCCCCCGTCCCCTCTCTCCTGCCTTCACTCATTCCCTCCACCCCCCACCCCCATTCTTTATTCTTCTCAATCCTTTTATTGTGATCATTATCCAGAGTAATCTGTGCCCACATGCTACTCTGCCAATTGATTGTCTGTGGATTCTCCGTAGCCAGCTGGGTTTTCAAGGGTATGAGCAGATGAACAAAACATACCAATCTCTTCTGGGTACATAGTGACACTTAAGCTCAACTTCCACTGATACATATTGTATTATCATGGTTAGAGAAATGAAGGACCTTGCAATATTTGTGAAGTCATGGTAGAGGCTTTTAATCAGTAATACAAATGTATACTACAGCAACAACAGTGACCTCGTTGGTCTCTGGATGAAGTCACACACATTTACACTATTAGTTTTGCAATGCATAGCATACCATCAGGACATTCATCAGAATAAAATGCTGGCATTGTTCATTTTTTGCAAACAACGTTACATTTTTACGTTTCTTACGTTTCATATCCACTTTTCTAAAGTACTTCCGATTACATGTATGAGCTGAATTCATCTTTAGGAGGAGGTGATGGTGGATGCAGTAATACATGCAAGGGACAGCAGACAGCAGAATACCATAGGTTGAGACCAACAAACAACCAAATTGGGGTATTTCCAATGTTACATCTGGGTATGTTGCAACAAAACCAGGTGATTTTCATCAAGTTCGCAATGCATTCTCACCTATTTGCTGTTTGTATACTATTTATTTGAAAACCATGCTTGTACAAAAGTTATAAGTAAAGATGTTCCAATGCCATTTTACCTTCCTGATTCTGATTCCATTACCTAAACGTGATTTTTTTAAAAGAAAGAAATTAACAGCTGTATACCACTTAGCCTTTATGGATTTGAAATCATTTTTGTTTGACATGGCTCAGGTTAAATCCTTAATTGGTGGGATTCCAGTGTACAATTTTGCCAAATTTTGACATTTTGCTTACATCCAACATTACACCATTTAAAAACTGAAAACTGCTGATTTATTCTGGGTTAAAAGCGTATTAATAAGAAAATTTTGTGTAATTGGATTTGTGCATAGACTTGCATAGTGGCTGACAACCGATCCAGCATTTTAGACAATATCAGAGGCATTTCCAATACTGGTACTGGCATCTGAACAACTGTAGTTAAAAGCCTAAAATGTAGTTTCTACACCATGTAGTTTGCATTTCTGTTTCCCTTCACATAAACAATGTCACTCTTCAATTGAGCATGCCTTAATCCACACCTTTCATAGTACATGGTGCACCTGTCAAGCTTTCCTTTCCCTCATAGCATTTACAGGTATGCAGTAATAACAGTACCATCTTTCCCTTTCAGTGTGCACATAAGAAGAGAGCTCAAAGCCACTCACATCCAACATCATCCTTGACCATACTACTTGAACAGAGCCTGGGGTTATCACCCCCTCCCCCTCCCAATATACAACCACCTGCTGTCATAAGGCCAGCACTTTTTACTCAGGTTATCTGAGGACACTTGAAATCATTAACAACTACCCACTTCTTTTGAGCTATTTTCCCCCCACTGTGGCTTATAGAGTCAACCACAAATCCCTTTAAGTATAAAGGATCATCTCATCAGAAATTTGACATTGACAAAACCATAATAACACCGAACAGAATCTCCCTGTCTGCTTGTCTAACTGTATAAAGTAATTCAGTGTATAAATGTTCACCCTGATCTTCCTTCAGGCCAGTAACACAGGCAGAGAGATCCACTCTACACAGCCTTGTCATTGCCTATTAATGACTCTTCACACTAAGTGGCTGCTTGAACACTGCCTGTTCCCTTGTTCCTGTTGACTCCCATTTGTTGCTTGGCACCTTTTCGGCACCTCTTATGTCAAAACACACTCATGGAACATGACAAGCCTCATATACTAATACAGCTGTCATTTAACTCCTGGATAGACTATGTTTCATTGACAGCACTGTACTAAAGTGGTGTGAGGACTGATGGAGATTGGTGGGTGCTTGGTCTTTTTTATGTCACAATGCAGGGCTTTTTTGTACTTACTTAGAGGGAAAATTGTTGCATTTTATTATGATAAACTTCAACCTCTTCAGACAATTTATGTGGTAGGGGTTGGACATGTTAAACAAGAAGCTGATCCAAAAACTGTGGATCCTACAACATTTGGATCTTTCTGTTTTTATTGTTATAATTGGGCTGAATCTTTAACGGTTCAGATATTGTATTCATTGATATTGACAATATTACCTTCTGTATTTGCTCCCCTCCCTTTGCAGTATTTCTCTCTTGTGTTAGTCACACCTTACTCGCATTTTTCTGGCGTCAGTCATGCCACCTGATACTCATCTAGCCACACATCTTCAGTGACATATCTTCTAAAAGCACTTTAAAGAGTATAAATCGAGCCCCGTGAATGAGTGTGCCTTTCACTACTTAACCTGCAACTTCTCTTTACTCACATTTATCATCCTCTACTCAATTTTAATACCAGTCTCTCTCTTCGTCTTTCCATCACACACATTCCCCATGTTTGTGTTAACTGCTTGACTGTTATATTTAAATTTGCCATGGATAAAGCAGTATAGCATGCAATGCTCATTTACTACTGTAGTTTCTAAAATTAACATGAATAGATGAACTATCTCTTGACTCGCTCTCCATTTCAATATCACTCTCATCTTTGGCTTGCAGTTTAGATTTTGTAGTGATGAAGTGTAGGTTATTAGGCATAAATGGCTGATAAACACTTGGCATTTAGAACAGCGATGCTATAATTTATTCCATCTCTGCAAGACTTCAACTTAAGCTGCATATTTTGGCACTAGCACAGGGACTTTGGAGTAAGAAACACTTTTCAGTCTGCCCAGTTAAAACACCCAAACACATACACACATACATACAAAACACTGAATACAAGTGAACACAAACACAAACTGAACCGTGTCACTGCAAAAAACACTGTGTTTGAGACTCTTTTGTGTTCCAAATGTGTTTTAACCAAAATTGCATTCAGCTGAACGGATATAATTTCAGTCTTCATTGGATTTAGGTTAGACTTAGGGTGGGTGTGTATATGTGTGCCTGAGTGTTACCTATCCTAATCGTCGGCCATTTGATAAATGGTGGGAGAGAGGCTGATGTGGGTCGATCAATCATCTAGACCTTGGTCTATGGCAGGCAAATAAAATAAAACGTCCCAGGTGCATAGGCAGGAGAAATATGGAATGGGCCGGAGTGACAATGACGGAGGCCTCCAGACATGTGAGAAGGAATTCACCTAACACACACTGGTGCACGCAAACACGGACCCATGCACACATACACGAATCTGTGCTCCTGCCTTCAGTGCTGTCGTTTCCTGTTTGCCCACAAGCTACACAACCACATTTTCGCTCAATCTCTTCATGACCGTACGTGTTGGGTGTATAGTCTTTCGTATTTGTTTTTTCTCCTGTATAGATAGTGACCCAATCATGATAATGCAGTGTTCCCTGTTCCATCTTCACAGTATGTTATAACATACACGTCTTCAACTGAAAAAAAAGTATGCTGCTGTTAGTAAATGCAAGACTTAACACTGAAGTGTGATAAGCATTGCAGATACATTCCAGCAAAAAAAACAGTATTCTTTGAGGAGAATGATAGAGGGAAACTTGTGCATGTCAGATATGCACAAATGATCTGCAGGAAAATGTCTGTTTTTTTATTTGCTTCCTGCCTTATAGTTTCACTGGTGCTCCAACTTTGCAGGTCATGCCTGATTTATACTGGGAGGCTTTTAACGTGTTCTGAAGGTCAGAAAGCCCCTTTAGATTGTGTCAAGGAGTGTGACGGGTGCTGTGGAAATGTGCTGCCCACGTTTATAGTGACAGCTTGAATGTAAAGGGCCACGGGGGAAGTAAAGAGCACTGCCAATTTCTACATGTAGGTTCCTCTCTGAGGATGTCTTCAGAGTGTTGCTGTTGGCAACAGTTATTGATTATCCAATGACCCAGTTATCTACGACTGAAGTGGATGTATAGCCTGATATTACACTGACTCAAAAATGAAATCATTATTATGTTTAAAGTGGCTCAGTGTGTGTAAGTTGTTCGTACACAGTTCTCACCATATAGGTGGTTGAGGCGGTGGGTAGTAGCTGATGTTAACTCAACAAACAACGTTAAACATCAGCAATAGTGACAGCGCTAATGGTGTTAACCAGAGGGTGGATGCTATGTCTTTATGACAAAGCGGTTCTGATATCAGCACTAACCGCCTATGCAGAGCAAAGTGACAGCCATGAGCTGGCATGCCCAACCGGACTGTTAACCATGACAAACCACAGGCAAGCTTGGATTACAAAACACACAGAGGTAGCATGATTTCATTCTCTGCTCAGGACGCCACTACTCTACTTTATGTTTACACAGCAAAAAGTTGTTTGCTGGTATATAAATGCTTTGAATGTCACATAGAAAGCCTGTAAAGCACATTATGTAGGGACTTATTTAATGAATTACATAATGATTTGTGATATTCATATTCATAGTCAAGTCTAGATGAAAAAAATATAAGAAAAAAACATAAAGCAGCTGTATTCAGTTCAACTCAAGGAGGCTTTATTGGCATGGCCATAGTGAACCAGTATTACCAAAGCACATTTTAACAATTGTTTTTCACAGGGAACAGTATAGAACAAGAACACCAGCTATGTCAACAACATTATCTAAAGACATTTAAACATATATTTGGACATCAGCAACAATATTTGAAAGAAAAAACAAAAACAAACTAACCAACTAAAAATTATAATGATAATATTAATTAATTATAATAATAATATAATTATAATAATATAAATAATAAAGTAATAATAACACTAATGACAATAGTTAGCTGTGTGTGTGTGTGTGTGTGTGTTTGTGTGTGTGTGTGTGCGTGTGTGTGTGTGTGTGTGTTTGTCTGTCACTCACTATCCCTCAGAGTGCCGCAGGTAAAGACATATTCTGCTGCCAGTCTGCACTCTCTCTGTGCTCTCCCAGCAGGATTGGTAATTTGTTTATCTGGGTGATGAGGTCAAAATCAGGATGTTTGTGTTTGAATTTGGGGAAGTATTTTTCCTCTTGCTTGGAGTTTTGTGCATTCTGTCAGGATATATTCATTGTGTGGTTTTCCAGCCTGCAACTTCACTGTTTTGGTATAGTCTCAGGGCTGTCATTTGAGTAGTTTTTAGCCGCAGAAGGAAACTTTTTTAACCCACTGTACACTATCTCCTCAGCACTTAAAAGGCAATAAACAAAGTTGGCTATTAGCTGGTGAACAAAGTGGTGCATTTAGCAAATACAGAGTTATTTTCCTCAGGCATTGGTAGAGGCCAAAAACAAAGATAAAAAAGATTGACTATTGGACTTGCATTTGTCAGATGGCCAGAAATAAAACTCCAAAGGGATAATTTAAATATTAACCTGTTTGCTTACAAGGTCAGCATATCAACTTTTGTCAGAGTTGTGTTTACAGCTTGTCCACTGACCCCAAGTGGCCTACAAAGTAAATTAATGCAGGTGTAAATTAGAAAAGATGCATCCAAAAGTGTTGTTTTTAAAATTTAGTATTAATCTTAATACTGAACATCGATCTGAAAAAGTTAACTCGATACAGAGAAACAAATCAAAAGAAATATCACACTCACTGTTTGTGTGATAGTGTGTCCTATTCAGGCTGGTAGAAGAAACACAGATGGCCCACACACATTGTGTGTGGTGGTGTATTTACTGGGGCAGCTTTACTTTTGTTGGCTCTGGGCGCTGACATGCACACAGACAAATATTTATGCATTCATTCATTCATTACTTGAAATTCAATATGTCTGCTCATTTGCATCACAGGTGCTAAAAAAATTTTAAAAAAAGGAAAAAAAAGCATTAAGCTGTGGGTGGGGAGATGCAGTTGCTCATGCTGTATATGGAGCTAAACTCAAGTGTGAGTAAACTTTATACATTTTTACTCATTTAGTGAAATTTTATTTCAAACAGATGCCTTCGTAAGTTTATAACTGAAGCAGATGGGTGGCACGCTAGCAAGCAGAAAGCATTAATATTAAATAAATTGCCTCCATTAAACTCTGTGTAGAAATCTTAATGAGCTGCGAGTGTCTCAGTGTACTGTACAGTAGGATGTACGGAGTGAGAACAAAAATGCCTCATGGTTTTACATGGAAGGTTTTTCTTTTTTTTCCCTCATACATCATATTTGTTGTCTTCCATCTATATTTCTTCATCATCAGTTTCTCCCCCTGCTTGTATTTCCAACTTATACATGTATTGAATGCAATGTGCAACATGCTGTTTTTAAAGCCAAACACCTTTCAGTCACATATAAAGACAAGTTAAACATATTATGTACTTATACAGATACTGAATGTTGCTACACTGGAGGGTTTGGCAGGACTCACAGTGGAATTGTCATTGTACACACACACACACACACACACACACACACACACACACACACACACACAGAAACCATTTTGCTTTCCAACAAAAGACACAATATGATGCACGGTGAATCGCTGTAAGGGATGGTACAAATGTTATTGCATTAGGCTAAGTAAATTACAATAATGCAATAGGTCATGCCCACAGTACATGCAATGAAAGCAAAAATAGCATGGACCAATAACACACACATACACATACACACATACATGCACCTAGACGGAGACCTTTAGACACCAAATATTCATTGAATTACACTCAGTATAAATCTTTTAGACAGACATGTGTGTGCGTTCAGTGTGTTCTGGTCAGATGTTTATGTGCTGGTGTCAGGGCCTTGCCTTGTCCTCCATTGAGAGTATTTCATATGTGATGACTCGCTGTCCTTGCCATGCCATGCAGCATGATTTAAAGCTATTTATAGCCCCTTCATTCCTCTACATACAAACATATACATCCTTCACATGTGCTTACAGAGACACTAGAATATGTCAATTTTAAATTCACACACATATAGTCTACTACCCCTTTCTTGCAGTCTTAGCACTCTGGAATCCATCCATGATACCTTCAAAACAATGAATTCTGGCCTACAGAAACTCTTGACTGAAAAGAAAGGAGAGACCTGGAAAATGTCTGCAGTTATTTTTGAATGGAGGCAGAAATCTAATATTGGTCAGAGAAGGCTAAGAAATGCAGCTGGGTGCAAAAAAAAAAGCCTGCTGACTTTTTTCCTTTGTCTGTAATAAGCAGATTTTTTTTTATTCCTTCACAGGCTCACAGACTTACACAAAGACACTCACACACACATTTACACACAAATTGTCAAATACATACCTTGTACTTTGGCGGAAATTGAATTTTTAACATTGAAAAGATTGGCTAGAATTGTCAACATGCAAACAAACGTGCACACACACACACACACACACACACACACACACACACACACACACAAACTAGCGTAAAATATCAAGATATCAAGCTTATCAAATGCACTTTTACTTCAGTTAAGTAGTCATATATTAAAAGGTGACCAACCAACACAGTCCAAATTCATTTTGTGAGAAACAAAGCCTTACTTAGATTCCATCTTGGAAACACTTACTAGCAGTATTAATTTTGGAAACAAATTTTGATTTTCTTTTATGTCTTAGTTGACGACAATGCATGGTCGTTAAAGTAAAATTTCTTTTGATTGTCGGTTTAAGACTTTTGTTAGTTTTATTTTTGTCAACAAAAGCTAGGCATGCATTTCTAAGTCTTCTGAACGTTTTGAGGCTACAGCTGTCTGTTGTGTTCAGCTCGTGTGGTTACAGGTGCATTTGCATCTATTACAAGGTTCAGTTGAGCTAACATTTTGGTGTAAGTTGCAAAGCACATACAAATGATTTGTTATGAATTTTCAAACTTTTGAAATTAAGACAGTTGCTGTAGCTCCATCATCAGGGATCCTGAGGTAAAGTTGAGGTTTGACATCGGACTGGACATGTGTTCAAAGTTTGGTTTGTATGTATGGAAGTTGAATTTCCTTGGAAAAATAATCATAACACAGGAAAAACAAGAGGGACTGAAATTCTTTGTGGCAGTGTCTGTTCAAAAGCAATGCTTAAGATTTCCTACAGTTGATCTTATAGCCTGATAGTTGGCTAATTTTTTTTTTTTTACTCCAGGATATGAATAAGGGTTGGTTTGGGGTTTCTAGTTTTTTTAAAGGAATCACCTGGATTTCACTGTTGGAACAATTCTGACAAACAAGTGGTTTTAAAAATACCCATATAGAGTTATACATTTTAAAGAAAAAGGAATTATTGCAGTGGAGAGATAACAAGGGTCTATACTGGCTAGTATTTGCTCAGCCACTCTGTTTGTGCTCAGCCATTAAATCACCAGCGGAATACAGTGCAAGAGTGGTAACTGATAGAATGCATTTGACCTCACAATTTAAGAGTGGATATTCTGATCACGTCTGGCCGTATTCTACCCATCATTTCAAGATAGTAATAAAAACGTGAAAGGAAAAACAGTGCAAGTGTATAATGTTTGTTCAATTGAATGTCAACTTTTGACACCTAAAGTAAAGGGCTTTGCTATTAAGTTGTTTGAGAGTTGTTTGCTGCAGTTAATACTTTTGGGATTTTTGTAGCCCTTTGTGAGATTTGCGATGAGGCCAAAAACTAGAGCAGAGATGGTAATTTCAGGGTCCAACTTTCGATAAAAGTCAAACAGTATTAATTGCTTCTTGATAAGAACTGTCTTATTTGTTTGTACATGTAAATTAAGTATTCATTTTTTCCCCAAATTACAACAGGACCTTTGCCCTCATGTCTGTCTTGAAGACTCTAGTTTTTGTCATCTTTCTTTCTGTCTGCACATCTCTCTCTCTCTCTCTCTCTCTCTCTCTCTCTCTCACCATCTCTTCTTAGAGACACTTGTAGTCAAGTGAATAATGTATGAACTGGGCTGTGCTGTAGTCTTTGGGGAGAAGAGTAAAACATGCATCCACATCCTCATTCATAGGCTTTGACCCAGATTATGCTAATGTCTCCACCCTGCAAACACAACAAAATAAATCCAGTATAACCCCAAAAGCCTACAAAACCAATACCACGACTTTACAATATAGTGAAGACGCATACGTTTTACAGTGTGTGTGTGTGTGTGTGTGTGTGTGTGTGTGTGTGTGTGTGTGCGTGCGTGCGTGTGTGTGTATGTGTATGGGTATGTGTGTGTTCTCACAAACACTGTGCTGTATCTCTTTTTGTCTTGACATAGAGCAACTCCCTCTGAACTGGCAAGCACATACACACACACTAGCAGGTATACATGCACACGCACACACAAAGTTGGGCATGTTTGTGTGGGTCCATGACATCCAGTAACTCATCCCAGTCTGATTGGCCTTAGTGGAGGGGCATTGTGGTCAGCAGAATAAAAACTGCTTACTCGATACTTTATTGAGGTTTCTTTTTGTTTGTTGCAGATATGAGTGACAGAAGGGTTAGCAAGGAACCCCATGGGTCACAGGCCCTGTGAAATGATATTGCTACTGCAGTGTGTGTTTGGGTGTGTATTGTAGAAAAGAGAGAAAAAAGTGAGGTCAACAGAAAGATAAGAAGTGCTAAATAAATACGTTGCAATTTTATTGTGTTCAGGGTGTATTATTATGACCCTAAAGTGATAATTATTGGTAATTGCCTACTACACTGTAACCTACAGCATGTGTAAGCTGTCCTGACTTAAGTGAAGTACTGTTTGTTGAGAAAATATGACAGCAGGTGTCTGAGGGAAGCATTTCCATTAATTGTACAGTGTGGGTGTTAATTGTTGGCAGTTAAACAGTAATAACACTTCAGGACCAAACCCTATGTGAATAAATAATAAAAATACAGTTTTAGAGAATTCATAACATTTGTGCCAATTTAACCTTTCAGCAATTTACTTTCAAAAAAGTCATTTTCTCATTATTTTACTAAGATTGATTTCTTTAGTGCTAATATTCTAACCTGCAACAGGTGTAACACACAGAGAGAGAGGTAGAAGACTGTAAATACTAAAAAACGAAAGTGATTAACCCCCTTGTTGATGCAAGAAGTTCAGACAAAACAACAGAGAAAAAAATGGAAGGACAATTAAGATAGTTTGTATTAGAGGTGTTTACGTCAGACACATGCCACTTGTTTGGCACTCCTCATCATGTCTTTTGCAGCTCCTGCATATTTTAGTTCAGCTGAAGTGTGCTTTTTCTCATTTAGAGTCATGTAATTGCCCCAAAAGTTAAAATATTCATCAGACTCATAAAAACATCACCATTTTACTGCAGGGAGAGGAAGAGCTATGCAAAAGACTTCTGCTCTCCCCTGAAATTGTACATCTTTAATAGGGGATAACACTCTATGTGAAACTTAGTGGCTTTTCATGTTTTTGGGAAACTTGTCACGTCATGTTGCTAAATTCTCCAAGCGACCTAAGCAGCATTTGTGAATTACAAGAGAAGCAGAGTGGAAATGGTAGACATGGCCACAGGAAATGTTTCAAGGAAAAGGTTAGTTTTGGAGAAAATAGTCACTTGGAATGTAATTAAATTTGAACCTGAAGCACACATTATTTCCAGTGAAAATATTGGTATATCCATAGTGTATATTGGCTGAATGGCTGATACTTAGGGTCACTGCTGTGCAAATGTCAACTGGTGCTAACAGTGTTGATGTTTTTGTTATTATAACAAAAGAGCCTCAAGCAGCAAATGGGTGTAAGATAATCTATTCATCCACCAACCAAGACACAAAAATAAAAGAAATGTTATGTTGTCCAATCCATTCCCAGTTGATGGCAGAGGTCAAACCTGGCTTACAGTTCAAATTAGAGCCAAACATGCAAACAATAAGGTGGCTGTTGCTCTGGAGGTAGAGTCCGTTAATTAAAGATCAGTGGTTCAATCATTGGCTCCTCCGGTTTACAAGTATCCTTGGGCAAGACACTGAACCCCAAATTACTCCCAACGGCTATGCCATGGATGTGTGAACATCTATACTGAGTAGCATGTGGTAGCTTATATGGTAGCTTCAGCCACCAGTATATGAATTTGTTTTTCAGACACTGAGATTACATGCAACATCAATATGCAATGACTTATCCAAATGTCACTCAATACCTTTCTACGCAAGCACAAGATTGAAGATTTGTCATTACAGTAGATTCTGTTACATAGCTATAATGTGAAGGATTCATTTCAATCCAAGACAATAAATTTTTAGCAAACATTCCTCAAACTCTTACTTTTGTGATGTCTGAAACTGTGGAAAAAAAATCTCATGTATGCTTTAAATTCCAGAGACGCCAAAAACTGTATTCAGTGCACAAATGATCACACTGATAAGTAGGTTTTTGTTTCTGGGGAAAATTTTCAAAATAATAATATTAATAGAAACCCACTCATAACTGACAGTGATGATGATAGAATGGCAATGACAATGATAGTTTTGTTGACAAGACGAATAATTACATCTTCTGGAGTTTAAATGAAGAGATGACTATAATGAAGGTGACAAAGATACGGATACGATTACTATAATTATGACAAAAAAGCAACTAGTGGCAACGAGTGCACCCACATAGACAAAAAAATAACAAAACATAAGTATCAGTAATAAGACTATATTTATGAAAATGATAATGGTTTCTGAGACAATGCCGACTATAATGACGACAGATGATGAGGGTACACGACAATAACAGTAATGTTGAACTGTAGCAGCCATCACCAGGCATTACTCATCGTATAATGTACTGAGAACGCATGGTTCTAATGCTCAGTGCTTAACCTTGCCATGAGGCAAGGGCAGCAGCACAAGCAAGTGACTAACCGGAGCCAAAATATGCAGTGATTTCATGTATGCACTGGCTTACTAGCACACTTACAACAGACATGCTAGGACGATATAAATGATGAATGTATGCATGCATCGGCGTATATGCGTGCCTGTCTTAAATGGATGCACAAAATATTAAGATTATGCTCTCCCCCTTTCTTTGTTTCTTGCGTTTTTCTCGCTCTATTATGAACATCCACATGCATTAAACATTTTAAACTAATCTATTTTTGGTTGGGGCACGCAAGGTTAAAGGATGCACAGCAGATGGGAAACCACAGTGGTTTCCATCAGGGACTAATCCTCTCTTTTGCTCTCTCCCTCACTCTCTTCTCTTTACCCAGTCTTAATTCTAACCAACCCATCTCTCTATTAATTAATTCATCCATAAATGCCTCCATTCTTCATTTGCATAGTCTCCATTTATCCCTCTATCTATGTGCTAGTGCCTTTAGTAACTGTTTTTCCAACTAAATTGTCTTAGAAATTGGTTTTAGTTAATTAAAACAAATGGGAAAATATGAAGATCACATATTTTTTACAGCAATAAATTCGTGGGTTTCTGTTTGAAAACATGTTCTGTGCAGATGGAGCTAAACTAAACTAACTGGCAACAGAAATTAAATCAAAGTTTCCATTATTCAGTCTTTAAATACTGCATTTCTTCTATAGATATGTTGCCTTGTGGAAATACAGCAAAATGCTTTTATGGGAAGGAAATGCTGGCCTGAGAACCTACATAATTCAGTCTTAAGTAAACATTTGCTGTTGGACATGAGGAGCTGAAGGGCTTCAACTTGTGAATTCTTGAGTGCCTTGCATGAATGTCATGATGGAGATGTACTTTAGCATAATTAAAAGGTAATTTGATGAGGTAAGCCATTAGAGATCTGACAATGACGTGGGAATTGAACTACACACTGTCAGTGTTCGCATTTGTTTTTTGACTCATTGTCTTCAGTTCAGAGGATATAGTACTAGACAAATGAAATACAGCCTTAATACTCACAGTTACCTTGCCAATTACCTAACAGTACTATTGGCCTATAACATTCAAACAATACATGGATATGTATTTAACATTTTAGTCCTATGAATCATCCACTGATCTGACATGAGAAGAAACCACACAGTTAAATCATTGGCAGCATGTTATTCCAACTGTGGTGACTCATGTTTTTGTTTTAATTTTAGTGTAAAATGATCACTTCATCATTCAGTTTTACAGAGCAAATCATTGCCAATGTCTCAAACATAAATAATAATAGGACTCTTCCGTCCTAGAGAAAACGAGAAATACTGCAAGCTGTTAGCACTAATGTGTCTGACATGTACTTGTAGCTATTAAATGGTACAGAGCCTAGGTGAGCACTGTAATTTAGTTATACCCAAGCTATCATCCAAAAAGGTATTTCAAATTCAATTTAGAGTGTTTTGGTGAGGATAAATTAAGATTGAAAACCAAAAATTGTATTATTTCCTTATTTACTCATTTCACAACAGCCCTGGTAATATATGTCAATTATTAATTAGAACTATTCCTTTTTTGTGTTTGTGAGTGTAATTTAATATATTCCTCTGCCCATTAGTCCCCCCTCCTCCATGACGGTGCAGTGTAGGAGGCATATCCACTGTTATTACCATATCACTGTGGTAGCCATCACATCAGTTACCCATAATCCACCTTCTGGAAGCTTCTTCCATTAGTCCAGCAGCCACTTTGCATTTGCAATTTGTTCTTTCTCTAATGTTCAGAGTAGAAATGTTCGATCACAAGACTTTCCTGGCAGCTGAAAGTGTAAATAAATAAAATCAATAATCAAACAAGTCTCTGCAGCAATGTCTCTCTCATAAATAATGTTTAAAGTGGGACTTTGATTGCTACATCTGTAGCCAGTGTGTGGAGCTGTGGGGGCTTGTTGCCAGACCATTTTTGCCATCGTCCTCTTGATGGCCCAATCTTGCAAGGCTACTGCCTGCATCTGGGCCTCCAGCTCGAACCCCAAGAGAGGACCTGGCCTACTTGCTTTAAATTCTATGGCACACATATTTAAGCCCAAAGTAAAAGATGAAACCATTTGCACACATTATTATTCTCCTTGTAAAGGAATGCACTGTACTCTACATGCACCCAACCTTGTCCATGAGGCTTTATGGATTTCATTAACATGGGTTTTAAGCTACAGGGTTACAGTAGACAGTATATAAATGCTCTGCTCCCGCCAGACATTGTGTGGCGCATCCACAGTCACACACACAGACACATGCATGCACGCATGCACACACACACAGACACACACACACAAACACTGAACTCTGCCTTCTGATGAGCGTCCTCTCGAGGGAACACATGACCCCATAGGATGCTGTACTTTCCTTGGCCCCTTGGCCACAGCTGTATGAGCCCACAGAATTGTGGGATGATAGTCCAAGTGTCTTTGATGTGTCTTACTTTCTAGAGCAGTGATGATGTGTTTCCTGGGGCTACCATGAGAAATAGATGGAAAATTCCCCTTTGTCCTCCTGAAAGAAAATAGTGCAGTTGTGGGGGATCCTAATAAGAAAGTTGTAGCTGAGGCAGTGCATAAGAAAAGTCCATAGACGAGACTTTGTGGAATCCCGTTTAGAAGCCTCAGGTTCGGTGTTATGACCGTCGCCATTTTTTTTATTTTTTTTAATCTATTTCTGCTGGAAAGTTGGACATTTTAATGGGTTTCTATGGGGATTTACTGTGTTTTGGAGAAAGACTTTGGTAGTCATACAACGAACTTCAGTTTTTGGCACTTCAGTATTGGCTTAATTTTTCAGCCTCTAAGGCTGCTAATTGGAAGAATCAGGAAATAAAATTCTAACAACAAAGTATCTCCACTGAATAGAAGGGTGAAGCTTTCAAACATAGCAGGTGGCACTTCACCTTTTTCAATTTTTCTATCCAAAAAACAATACCCTGAAAAACAAAACACAAATTACAGATGAACCAACAGAATGTATGTTGTATGGAATTGTATGGATGTTTTATGCTGAATAGACTTCACACATACCAACTTCGACATGTTTAAATAAATTCAAACAGACTGAATAGTCCTGGTCGTGACCTTGGAATATTCAGGACCACTCCCTGTTTGCAGACCCTTAAAAATTCATGCTCTTACTTTATTTCCATTTGACCCTCTTTCACACCCTTGGGCTAGTTGGGTAGTGGAATAGTCTGTCTATCTGTCTGTCTGTCTGTCTGTCTGAGCACAGATAGAAAGACAGACAGATAAGTTGGGCACAAGCTTGACGTCGTGGATCAGCAAAGCTCCCAGAGCTCATATCTCTCCTTTGGAGGCTGGGCTCTTCATCCCCAGAGCCTGGAGATAGGCTAGTTGCATCTGAGTCACTGCTGGGAGACGACTGGATAGGATACTTGGAGTGTGTGTGTGTGTGTGTGTGTGTGTGTGTGTGTGTGCGTGTGTGTGTTTCTGTGCATTTAGTTGTATGTGTATGAGTATGTGTGTTTATGTCCATCCATGGTTGGCTTTGGGCCCTCTGGCTAGCTGCAGCTCAATCTGCGACTGTCACTCTGTATGGAGTGGGATGGATGATTGACATCTTTGTGTGTGTGTGTGTGTGTGTGTGTGAGTGTGTGTGTGTGAGCGCGCACTTGCAAGCATTGTTGTTGGGAAGCATCTAGTGTATATGCAGAAGTGGGAAAAGTATGTCCATGTATGTGTATTTTGTTTGTGTGTTTGTGTGTGTGTCTGTGTGTGTGCGTGTGTGTGTGTGTGTGTGTGTGTGTGTGTGTGTGTGTGTGTGTGTGAGAGAGAGTGTGTAACTGCTGCAGGACACAGCAGGACAGTAGTGAGCAGATGGAATGTTTGATCCAGAACATGGCTAAAGGCGGGTGGGGTGGGACGCACGCACTCTCTCTGCTCTCATACAAACACACTCAGGCACACATACAGAGACACACACGCTGGCATGAAGATAAATAAAACCAAATCTGGATTTTCTCTAACTGTACAGTTCACACAGACACACATAAGCCTAGACTTGCACACACATACCTACAATTGTAATCACTATTAGATATTGGTTGTCAAAATGTTTCTTCCTGTACCTGTATTGCCATGCCTCACAAATGTCTTAAATGCAGTGCCACATCATGTCATTTGATGCCAGATGCACACATGGGTCAGAGCACAGTAATTCAGGAGTATTTCACTACTGGAAGAATAGGGTTTTTATAAGACTAGGCTGTCTGTGTAGCAGATATACACAAAGACCTTTGAAACTGATGCTACAGAGAAAACAGAGAAAAAGGTCTCTGGTATTCACTTTTGCTCAAGAGGTAGAAAACCTACAACTACCAGAATGCACTGCCCTGCACCAGACGAGGCAAGGCAGCTTTATTTGCATAGCAAATTTCATATAATAGGGGAACTCAAAGTGCTTTAGCAATCAAATGTACAACAGACCAAACAGAACAGAACAATAAACGCTCCCGCTCCTGAGTGACACAATGTGAGCTTGGCCACTCAGGCACCAGAATCAATATGGCGGCTCACTGGTAACAAGCATTCTCAAATTACAGTTCAATAGTCAGCAAAAATATCTTTCTGAAAACATTTTCTGTACGAAATTGGCAACACAGTAATATTGGGTTCATTTGGATCAGCACTGCTTAGTTTTACCGTTTGATCTCAATATTTTCAACCTGTTTTTACAAGAAAGGAAACAATAAGGCGACTTCTTTGTTTAATATTAAAACATTTTAAAATCATTTAGTAATTAATTTTATATACTGTCTCTTTACTCTTTTATTGTAAATCTGTGTCCTTTATTTTATTTTTATTTTTTTGCTCTGCAAATCACTTTGAATTGCCCTGTTGTATGAAATGTGCTATACAAATAAAGCTGCCCTGCCTTCCTGTTTTACTGCATTTTCCAGCCAAATAGATGAATAAAACTACTACCCACGCTGCTGTTATACAAAACTTGTTGAAAACTGGCCACGTATGCCTTTAACAGACAAACAGCAACAAACAGAATATGAAGCCTAATACAGAGCTTAAAGTGAATCTGGAGTCTTTTGTGTGTTACCATTGTCTCCATCTCGATCTGTTGAAGACATCCTCATTCTTTTATAGTATACCTTGACAGCAAATGTCAACTTTTCTCTGAAACAGTAACTGAATCAAAACAAATCTTCCAATGTAGCATGGCTGAGATTTTCCAAATGAAAATGTTAAGATTTGAGTAAGATGTGTAAACTTGTAGCCAGTATAGATTTTTGTGAAGATTTTCGAAAATATTTAGTGTCTACATGGCATGACAGTGTTTTGATATGGAATGCTACAATTTGTCATGACATGACTAAGCAGGATTTAGCAATGGTTTTGCGAGGGTGAATATCACATCTTTCCCGGCAGGAGAAGAACATTGCTTGTGGAAAAAAGCTTTCCGATCTTTGAGAGGAAAATCCCCTAGGAAAGTGTTTTCAGTTTTTAGGTAAATTTATCAAGGCAACTGAGTGTACTTTTGCCCGTAAATATTTATTGTGAGTGTGTGTGTGTGTGTGCGTGTGTGTGTGTGTGTTGCTGACTTGTTGCACTAAAAAACAAGCTTTGAAATAAAATGTTTTATAGTTCAATTAGGCCAATAATAGTGATGAATAAATTCATTATTTCACAATTGTGGTTCACAGACATACATTTATCATTTATCCCAATTGCTTAACACTCACCGCTCTCTCCACAATTACACACACACACACACACACACATAGACACACACGCTGTCCATGTGCATCACATTGACAGATATTCTGCAGAATGGATAACGTGTTTAGTCCAGATAAGAAAGGAGTTATCAGTTTCTCAGTGTGTCCTCCCTTTAAATACTCATCTTTCATAAACACAACATCTATTTCCATAAAGTACGCATCCCATTCCCACAGTTTACCAACAGGACCGGATGATTGAGGGCAGATTAACATCTCTTTCTGCATAAAAGCAGTAAAAGTTAATCTTATATGTTACATGTTAAACGTGATTGTAACATGTAGTGCCTCTATAATGTGTCGCATTTGAATTCAGCTATAGATTACTGTTTTATTGTCATTGTTCTTATTAGAAGATAAAACTTTTTAACATTCACAGGACAAAACAACCAATATAATAAAACATAGTGAAAAATAAATGAGCTCAAAAAGCTTGTACTGGTTATGCTGTGTGTTTATGTGTGTGTGTCTGATGAAATCTCTGACCCCTTCTTCGTAGTCTTTTTATTTTATATTCTGTTCAGCTATGCAAGGTCTTTGCAAATGATTTTACTGCAAATCCTAATGATCTAACTGGGGTTTGCGGTGAGGTTGCACAGTGCAGACCATGCTATTATAATGAGATGAGAGAGTGTTCTGCAGGCTTTCTGAAGTTTCTGAGGAATGTGTGGGGCTGTTGACATTTTGACAGTGGTTGAATGCAACTAAGTACATTTCTTAATGAGTACAAATCAAGGTACTTGTACTTTAGTTGAGTGTTTCTGTTTTTTTAACTTTTTACCTCTACTTCACTACATAGGCAGATCTTCTATACTTTTCACCCCCACTACATTTATCTTACAGCTTTAACTGCTTAACATATCCTCATATAACTGGTAAATATGATATGAATAAAATGCACACACAATAGTTCATGTGATATCCTACAAATTAGTGGCCCATGGGTAATGTTACCTCAACGTAAAGTTATGTAATTAACATAAAGTCACAGAGGTTAGGTTCAGGAAAAAAAAAAAGTTACTGTGGTTAGGTTTAGGAAAATACACAAGGGGAGGACATACCTTGAAATGATTCAAAGCGTGTGATGCTTTTCAAATTATAGTTTTAAATCTCCTCCCTGTCTAGTGAAAAACATGTACGAATCTCCAAATTTAGTGAGTGTGAATGTTTCCAATAAACTAAAGGATTAAGTGTTTCTTTTTGGGTTTAAACTATTTCCATACTTCTTAAGTTGAATAGAAAAATATAAACTCTCCTTGATAAGCTGGAAAATGCATCGTCACAAAGATAAAAACGGCTGTTTTTCTGAGCTCATGAAATTTTACTTTTCTGAGAAACACGGTTCTTACCGGAAGGTGATGCTACCAATATATGATGATGAATTGCTGTACATTAACTCGCCCCACAGTACATAAAGTTGTTCAAATTAGGTCAAATAAATACGACAGTAAAATGCAACATGCATATTAATGCAGCATCAATAGTAATCACAGACTTCATATATAATAGCAAAATACTGCAAAGGCATTTTTTTCTGCAGAATGAGTAGTATTACTTTGATTTTTTATGTATATTATGTAGATACAACTTACATTGTTTTAGTTGAATAAAGGATCTGAATACCTCCTCCACCACCACTGCATTTTGAGTGCTGGTTTTGAATATGACTTGAAGGAGATGATTTTCTGTAACTTAATGATCTGGCTATTAAACGTGGGTGGAAGCCTGAGCAACATAAGTCCTCAACCATTTTTCTGGTCCGCAGGAGAGACTGGTCCATGTGGTTTGCCCTGCACCACTGTGTGCACCTAATAATTAATGTGAAGCGTCTTGCTGATGCCTGTGCACAAGGTGAAGAGTGCAGGTGATATGACCTGTGATGAACCAGTGGAGGTGTTTCTGATAGAGCTTAGCAGAACATTTACTCTAACCTGCTGTTGTCTGTCAAATAGCAGCTGAAGGACCCAGATGTTGGGGTGTGGATTTACATTTTCAACACTTTTCTCCAACCAAATCAGGCTGTGCTGTTTTGAGGTCAGCAGGGAAATATTCTGGCATTAGGAGCTTGACTTTTTTTAGGCGGGAGGTAATAGCATAGGTACTGCATCATCATCAACCTCTTGATGTTGTCTAAATAAAATTGATGCTGTTCAGGTGACTTTTAAGACCTTCTTAAGGTGATAGAAAGTAAGGTTGAAATCTAATTTGAAGCTAAATAGCCAAGAAGTGACTGGTTCTTGATGGGTTTTTTTTGCACATGAGAATATTATTGGGTTTGATCTGCATTGGCTCACTCCGACTTAAGTTGAGTCATTCTAAAAAAAAATGACAAAGTTTCTTTTGCCACTGAAAAACTAACTGATGTCTTATCTGCTGTGGGCCTAAGACAGCTTCTTTTCTTTCTGTGTGTATTTGTTCCTCTAAGTATGTTATTGTTTTCATTCAGGATTGCTTCCAGGTCCTTTGTCACCCAAGGTTTGTTTTATTAGAAGATTCTCTCTTTGTTTTGTAGGTACTGACATGTCTGTAAAGGTTCTGTAGCTACCAGCCCACTTCAGTCTTACAGTCATAGTCGTCAGTGCGGCAGTGGATGGCATTGTGATCCTCAATGTTAAGGGTTGGTTTTTATGTAGAGTCAGTACAAGAGGATAACAAAGGGATGCATTTTTTTTTATAGAAAAGCCACTTTGTGTAGAATTAGAATGTTTCTGACTTTACCTTCCAAATATAGTCTCAAAAAAAGACACTATATCTGACAGTGACACACATTGCAAAACATAGCAAAGTGATGTCTACCATATCCATAATGCTGTTCTTTTTTTGCATGTTTCTACATATCTTTCTATCTAATAAACACATACATGCACAGGAGCGAAGTATGGTGGAAGGCTGAGAGGGCACATTGTCATCGCAGAGAGTCGCTAGGGAAATGGAGGTGGTGAGAGACTAGCAGTCATTAGAGAAAGCAATATGCCTCAGAAATTGCATCATCGTTCTTGCATAATAAATGCCCCCTGTTTGTTTTTTAGGGAAAATTCATTTCACAACTATAGCCCATTATGTTCAAGAAAAAAAACTGTCAAGATAGAACGTCTCTCTGTGGTATTCAGATTACCATCGTATTCATGTGTTGTGGAATGTAACCTATTTACCAAGTATAAAAAAACAGGAGATTTCTCAGGAAATGCTAAATAATTTCACCTCTGACCTTTTGGTGACATTTTGAGGTAATGAGAGGGTTAGGAAAAAAGCTTGTTTTTACCCTGCGGTGGCTGATCAATAGATAGGTTACACTCCCTCAACAATGGGAGAAAAAATATTACAATGTGAAATATATTACACTTGATAAATTTTAATGATAAAGTAACATGTTTTTGTTATATTTAATAGAAAAGATCTATACACTTACATGCAAAATAAACTACTGTCCTTGACAAAGTTTTATTGCTTCTCAGAAAGGATCTTGTGGTTGCAACAGTATAACATTTTGTAAAAGGTAATGAAAGCATGGTCACAGTTCCAGCAGCAATGACTAAACTAATAACTACCAGGTGTGTGTACCTATTTAAATTAGACTGACATTGTTAGACCAAACTGCATATGCAAGGTAGTCCTCTAAGTTCACTTTCGATTTCAAAGTGGCTTATCAATAGCTGTAGACCAAAATGCCTCTGGACGCAACTGGATCAGTCTACAGCTTATCAGAGTGACAAAACATGTGACATAGTGTTGAGCAATGTACAGAGTCAAACAGACTACAGCGTGCTGTAATGAGATGAGCTGTGATGGTGTAGCATCAATATGTCTGTGAACGAGTGTTGCTTGAGGCACGAGGCTGCACGAGCCAAAATGGCTACATTATGTATACATTCATAGTGCAAAGGCTCTGCAAGTTGTCAGTTGTTGTCTGAAACATGCCCCATATTTGATAAATTGTTGTTATTGGCCTGACCCAGGCATCATAAGTACCAAGGTTAATTAAGGTTAACCTTGATCCCCAAACCCTTAAAACTATCAGTAAAATATCATAAAATCAGTTATGCTGATATTGAATGCAGTGCCACATCGAAGGTAAAACTGAATTACTTTTTTTCAGTCAAGGTCAATGTGTGATCCTGGGCCGCAGTCCAATGTGTTTGAACATTTACATCGACAAGCTTGCTAACATGATCGACCAGAGCCCCTTGACTGAACCTACAACATAGTGGCATTAAATTGCATTATTGCTGCAGATGATTTGGTTTTGCTGTAAAGCCATCAGAATCAGGATGGAGGCAGCAACATGGAGTTTAAAAAACGACATCATAAAACTCATGGCAAGAGAAATCTCTGCGGCTCCATTCACACTGCAAGCAAAATAAAGAGGGAGAGAGGATCTGTCTCCTGTTGCACTGCCCTTAGCAAGGCAGGTGAAACCACTTTGTTAAAGATAGTCCTCTGACAGTTATTGCTGTGATGTACTACTGGAGAGAGTGTTCAGACATAGAAAACAATGTGAAGAGTCTGGACATCAGTAAATCCTATTCACAGTTTGTACCAATGACAAATGGTGGTGGTAGTTGAAAGACTGATGTCTACAGTGCTCTATCCTGTATGACAGACAGCTCACTAGTAGGCACTGCAAGAAAGAGAAGACAGAGCAAAGTTGGTGCATTTTTTCATGCCCTACTTTTAGAAGTAAAAAAAAATGTCAACTAACACAAATGTCAACGTGCAGCACAGTGAAAGGCCAGGCTAGATACCTCAACCTGTCATTTTCCACAACCAAAACATAAGCTGCAAAGGATAATGCTTGTTGTATGGTCAGCCTGTGATAACGCTTACTAGTACTGAGGTATTGACCAGGACAGAGCAAGCAACAGCTGTGTTTGCCTGCTGTTGAGGGGGCAGTCATGTGGAAGCAGCAGTTCGCGTTAAGAGATTCACATATCGACTTCTGCTCAGAATGCCAAGACAATGGCTTCAAGGACGGGTTGACACCGCAACAGTGGGGAAGGAACTCTTTAACAAAAACACTGCTGAGTTTTATCTGTCTAGCCATGGACCCAAACACAGCTGGTGTAGAGTCAACTGTGCTGACCAGGGGAGGACAGTGATAGACGATTTTGAAAACAATATTTGGCTTTTATGGTTTCTTTTGCCATAGATGTGACTAAGGTGTAGAATACAGATAGGTGAAGATTAGTTTCCATGTAGTATATAGAGCCTCTAGTGAAGGATATAGCTATTGAGGACTTTGTATGTATGTTTGTGCTGTTTAATAATTTTTCCCATATGTTGTCAATCCCATAACTCCTTCTCTGTAAGTATTTTTTTGTCACTGTGAAGAAGCGACAGAAGAGTGACTGGACATGTATATATGAATGGTCTGACACTGAATTGTTAAAGCAACATATATCTTTATACAAATCATTTGGTAATCATGTTAATACATACATGCATCAGCACATGAATGCAGGAATTTTCTCTGATCTGAACACATGTAAGGGTGCTTTCACACCTGTAGTTTAGTTCTGATTCATTTTTCTAGTTCTGGTTCTGGTTTTTGCAAACAAACCAAGAGGAGTAAACACAAGGCTTCGGCTGACTGTTAACTCATTGATTGGACAGTTTTGGTGTTTTTCATTCTTCATCATCACTGCATCATCAGGACCCATGTGGGTAAATCAAAATCTAGTGACTGAAGGTATGTAGCACTTGATGGTGAAAAAACTAACTGTAAGCATTATGTAGGCTATGATTAGTCTGCAAATCAATTGCATGTCATCAGGGCTGCTGCTGGCCATGTTGGATGCTCTACGTGTAATTGCTTTGTTGTAATGTGCACACATAACAGAAGAAAAGTCATAAAACTTTCTCAACTCTGCATATATGTTCCAATACAGAAGAACTATAAAATAGACATTTTTTCAGCAGTTGCTGGAGACTCTACAGAGGCACACATGTCTGCATTACTTGCTGCAAAGTCATTTATTAGGTCATTATATTTTGCATTGATACCAATGACACCAAGACCATTAACATGGTCCTATTGTTGACCTTAGATATATTTTTGAGAAATTTTGCTCAGCAGAGGCAACTGTCTGTAATAATAATGTAGAAGCAAGCTCGCCCTGCCACTGTGCTGTGTTCACTGAACCATCGGCAGCACATCTCAAACCACTTTGTGTCCGAGAGGGCCTTAACTAAGAGAGTTAATGCAATATGTAATTATGATTTTTATTGATCATACTGGGCTGTTTTGGTGCCCCCTCCAGCACTGGTGCCCTACTCACAGTGCTCGATATGCATACCCATAGTGGCGGCCCTGGCCTTTATCAGGATCAATTATGAGATCGTGGACAGATTTTATGATCAGCAGATGGGTTTATTATTGGTTAAGCTGCTGAAATCATACTAAAATCACATATCTGCTGCCATAACATGTGATTGGTTCCTTTTCTTTTACACCACAAACAGACTTTACCAAAGTCGTTTGAAAGTGGACCAGAACCCGTATTTTCAGGTGGTCTCGGTTCCGTTAATCGGTCGTCACTGGGGCTTGATTGACAGCTTTCACACCAGCCCAAGTGAACCATACTTACTGCGCAAACAGACCTGAGTTTGTTTTAACCAAACCAATCAAGGTAGGTGTGAAAGCACCCTAAAACTGTGGTGTGTTTTGCTTGTACTCTACTCTGTCTGCTTTGCCAGTGGATTTAGTCAAAACATCAATGTTGTATTTGGAAAGCAAGAAAAGTAAAACATCCAAAGGATAAACCAAAAGTTTTTTTTAGTGATTTAACTGGGTATAACTTGTTAAAATCTTATTACAACACATTTCTGCCTAATAATGAACATTATTCTACAGAACATGAAAAGATGAGAGTTCCATCAACACATTTATTAGACCATAAAACAACATTTCAGTCTCAAGTGGGAACCTCCCCGAACATTGGTGCAGCAGCTTACTGCCAGCTGAGACCTCTGTGAAGCCAACTCCAGCCAGTGCCCCCTGTCAAATTCACCATGTGCTGCCAGAGACCCAGCTGGTCCAGCCAGACAGGCACCTGAGAGCTGCAGGAGGCTGCCAAAAGACTGCAGCTTCTGCCCTGCCTTAACCCTCTAATGCACTATAGCATAGGTGTCTGTCTGTCCATCATATAATGGAGTGTATTTAGGGATTTTAGCTACTTTAGGAATTGATTCTGATCTGAATTTCCCTCAAAGTGAGGTTGATTCAGACACTGATACCCTGTGTCTTAATTAGATTGATAAGTTTTTGGCATTCATAGACATAAAAATGTGTTGTTTTTACTTCTCTGTAGACAAACAGTAAGTCCTCTGATTTCATCAGTCACAGAAGAATCTGGAGTGGGTAATCTTTTGTCTAGGAAAAAATATTCCAACTTCTGTTTACTACTGAGTTCTTTGAATCCTTTGGTAATATCACCATAGCAACTAAGATCTGTAAGCAATAATATCAATACAGGAGGAAACCTTATCCCATGTGGTGTTCCGTCTCCCAGAAAAGATTAAAGTACGCAATTTTGTATTACCACACTCTAGCGGAGTGACCACAAAAAGTCACAAGAGCAAATAAGTAGCATGGCAGTTAACACTGGATATTTGGATTATATTCTCATCCTACGGAATATATTTTGTGGAGAAGAGTTGGCCCTCTGTAGATTACCAGAGAGTAGTACACAAAACTGCTCACCCACTGATCTTCTGTTTATATTCTACATGGAGAGACAGCTAAGACTGTCTAAAGGAGAGATTTCATTCTGGTAGTGTGTAGGGGAGTGTGTATACTATTCTGTGCCACAGATCCTTGCTATACTATACTCAATGGATCTCGTTCATGAAATGTTAGTAGATTTCCAGATTTAACACCTTTGTACTAAAAACCTACACCGAATGAATGAATGCAGCAGGAAACTCAGATTTGATCATAGGCATGTGTGTATATTGATGAATGCCAATTGATCTTAAATTCACAGCACATTCTCACAAGTCAGCAATTAACATACATCCTGCCCATGAACAGTCAGTGCCACCATATAAGGAGGTGAAAAATTACTATAGAGCATCCGGTCAACCTGAGAACATGCTACAAAGAAAGGAAGAGAGAGACAAAGAAAAACTCGCCCAACACTGAAATTGAAATTATTTTGGGGTAGAGGAGTTGAGAAAGAAAAAAAAAAAGGTCTTCCTTGCATAGTGGCATGATGGGTTCGGGGGCAGACTGGGTTTTAATCTCTTACTATTCCCTCGGGCTTGAATCGTGTGGGGTTCTCACCGATTTAATGTTAATTTTTCTTGTCTTTTCTTTTATGAAACTGTTGAGAACTGTCTCATGCTTAAATGGCACTTTGGCAGGAGTTTTAATGACTTAATCAAGAGGGAAAGAGGGAGAACCGGAAGAGAGCAAGAGCACACGTGAGAGTCGGATGGAAAACAAGAGAAGAGGAAAGGGGGGCTGCAAGGTGACTTGATTGGGCAGTGTTTGCTCTGGGCTCCCCAGCAGAGAACAGTAATCAATATGTTTAAATATTATATATAAATTGTAATGCAATATAGGTGATGTTTTATAGTACAAAATCGTGTTTTTGATTGAGGTTGGGCCCAAAACTGAAGATGACAGAGCACATTATGAATTAAAATTGTAATTTCTAATAATGATATGCAATATTTATGTGCAATCCTTATTTATACAAGCACTACGAGCAGTCAGAGGCAGGTGTAGATTTTGTTAGTACCTACTAAAAGATTGGAGCTACTAACATATTCATGAATGCAGGAATACATATAAATTTCCTTCTGTGATCAGCTTACATACAAATTCGTTCTGGTCATGTTTCATGAATGAGACCCACTGTCCCCCGTTCATGGTCAAGGCATGCATCTCAGAAGTGATACTGATGGACCTGTAATGCTACTTTATGTCCACAGTTGTGGCAAAGGAATCATAATACCTTATGGTGAAGTGACACCTTGTTCACAGTTTAGTCAAAACTGTGAACATAGTTGTGCATAGGTTATAAATTAATGTGATGGCCTTTTTTCCCATCCATTGATTTTAATGTACTTCCCAGAACTACAAGAGATGTCAAAAGAACAACCCAAATCGTTTTTGGTCTTAGGTCTTGGCAATTCAGTCTTGATACCGCTTTAGATAAGGGTAAATATGAAGAACAATATAGGTTGTGAGGAGGAAAAGACAGAAAGGTAGAAAGAGACTGAAACACTGCGGCAGCTGTCAGATCCTTTTACAGTAAATGACAGTGTTGCCTGTCTCCATAAACACTCCCAAGAGGCATGACGCATTCTTGAAATAACAATAGAATATGACTGTGTGCATATGTGTGTATTTAGAGGGTTGAATTTATGCCTCTTCTTTTTTTAGAGTAAGAGCAAAGATAAAATCACACCTGCCATCAGCCATTATACAGTATTGTGTAGTTTTTGGTTAAGAATATGTGTGATTTTCATAGTGAAAATTTCAAGATACATTGGCACTTAAACTTGAATAATGTAAACTGCTCCAAGAGGTGGAGGGAGGTAGAGGGAGCAAAGGAGCAAACTGACATGTGAATGTTTGCAACACTTTCTCGATCAGCTGGCAAACACAGAACAGCAATGGTTGCCAACATGGCACTAAAGGCGCAATTGTCTAATATACACTTTATTAGCATGTGTGACACATGGGCTCTGTCACAAAGTAGGAAGATTCAAACTCTACCCACATTGTGAAGCACGCAACAGATGCCAGAGAACTCAACACATTTGCGTAGGATTTTGAGCAGCTCAGTCTTGGCAAGGTTGACCCTCATCTGTCAGTAGTTCAGATACTAAAGATATGGCACCTGAATTTCAGAGGGTAAACAGAACAGTGTCATCAGCATACAAGTCACCTTAAAAACTCAAAAAAGGGCTCACATTCCTATAGGTAAAAGAGAAGAGAACTCCTTAGAAGCCAGTGGTTTGCCAGAACAGGCTGCAAAATGTGGTCAAAGGCAGCAGTTGTATCACACACATCCTAAACAGTAGTAAACTGGTGTGAAAAACTATGTCTGAGGTGTTCTGTTAAATTGTTATATCAGACAATTGCTTAGTAACCTTAAGACTTAGCTATGTTTGTTTATGTGGAATGGGTAACTTAACAAATCTAAAAGTCTGCCTTACTTGCTTATGTAAAATACCAAAGATGCTAATAAAAGAAGAAGATGATACTGATGAAATGAAATAATACTGGTAATCAACAGACTGTCATTGTTGGTTATAGTAGACAGCACTATTGCATACATAATCAATAGCTCTAGAGCTAAATGTAATATCATAACAAGTAGAATTTATTTGATGTGGATTATAGCTTGACTCCTGGAGGAAAAGAGAAAAAAAATCATCCTCATGAATTATAAACACTGATGTGTGCAGGTGCTTACATTACACCTTTTAGGATGTGGCCCTGTTGCCTGTTAATGCAATGTATTTGTGTGTGTGTGTGTGTGTGTGTGTGTGTGTGTGTGTGTGTGTGTGTGTGTGTGTGTGTGTGTGTGTGGATACACGTGTGTTGGTCTGGTGAGGTGTGTAAATGTCAGCCTGTCAGAGCAGGCGCATCAGTGAGAGCAGGTGTGTTGTGACAGACAGGTGTGACATTTAACTTTAGTTTTTATACCAGAAACTCCATCCATCTCTGTCTCACACTCATACACACACGCACATGCACGAACACGCACGCACGCACGCACGCACGCACGCACACACACACACACACACTCACACATACGCACACACATTAGATTCTGGAATAGATCCATGCAAACGATCTATTATTTCTGACTGCACTATACTTTTGTTTTCATATTTACAGGTTTATTTGTGATGTCAGTCAATAGAAATGTACATATCCTTTCACTCATTCACTTGCTGAAGAATTGCATGATCACTGCTCAGAGATGCATATAAACCGCAACATTTTGTACACAATCAATCTGAAAAATGTGAAATTACTTCATCATTTAAGAGATGTTTAACAATCCATTTAGCGATGCAGTGCTTTTTTTTCACTGCTGCTGAAACTACCGCATGTAGGAGTGGGATGTTGTTAGAGGTAGTAATAGATCTATAGAGGTGTGTAATAAAAGGATTAGTCAAAGGTCAATCATCTCCTCATCTCCAAAAACATTATTTGCATGCATTGTCAACTGATAATGAACACTTACAGTGTTTCCCACACAGTGAGTCTTTTTCTCCCACTTTGTTTCACTAACCCTGAGTGTAGAGTGCAATGCTAAAGTTATATGCCAGTAGTCCCAGACCACCCACCACTGCACACCGCAGTGTGTAAGGTCAAAGGATAAGATAAGTTCCCGACAGCAGCCTCGCTTTTCACACCTTGGTTGCCAATGGTGTAATGTGCAGAACATCTGTCTTTCACTCCGCTCCTCTTGTCTCACTAACATGCACGTGAGGGTGCCTGAGGTATATGATGATGCCTCAGCAGAATAGGGTGAGAAGACATCATTTTTGATCACACTTAACAACATAGCACTATTGTCATCCTCTGAAGGTGAAAACTGCAGCAACAGCAGTTCTTGGATAGTGGCAGAGAGCTGGGCTTGAGAATCATGTTGGCACACACCACATACCACACTGGCATCATACTGGAGCTCTGTTTAGGGTGGAAGGAGCTGTTGTGTTGATCTCACTTTAGGGCAAAGCCCTCCAGTCTTTTTAATATGACACATACTCAATCCCAATAGTACAATGCACCACATTGAAAAGGCAGAGCCAGTGATGGCTGATGGATACCATACAAGGACAGGGAGGGCCTTAACTAATGAAAGCATAAGTCCACAAAGTCATCCTTGAACGTGTTGACAAAACTATCTCATCACAAGGTCCACTGAGTAGCTGCTCTGGAGCTTTTGATTCTGTGAGCAGATGGTGTTGCAGAGTCACCATGGAAATGTAGATGTTCAAATTACCATTCCTCTGAGCTGTTTAAGAAATCCGTTACATGTTGGGCTAAAACTAGAAACTGAAAGTTCGTTAAGCAGTTGACAAAACAATCAACAACAACACTTGGTCGACTCAGGAGCTGCTCTGGAGTTTGCTGTGGAAGATTGTATGATGCCATCAAAAGCTTCAGAACTGAAGTCATAACCTTGAAAAATCTAAATAAAAATAATAGAATAAAGGTGTTATGTTACCCATTTTCATTGCAACAAAAGGCTAGACAAGTTGTATCACATAACATGCATTGAGACAACATATAAAAAACATAAGGCAATTTAAGCATATAATATTTTTAAAAAAGGCATAGGATTTGAAAAAAGTAAAACAGGATATGAGATAAAAATAAGCAATAGAAAAACAGAAGTTACAGTTCAGCTGCACTGCTGCGCAAGATATGTAAGAGTAGTCTCACGTTCAAATATCTAAATGGCAGTGGCATCAGAAAAGTCTCAAGCCCTGATTTAATTGAACTGAAAGTTTGAGAGGACCCCATGTTTTCCAGGAGTTGGTTTCATGTGTGGTACGTAAAAACCGAATGCTTCTTAACGTTGAAAGTTTAGCCCTGAGTCTAAACTTGCAGCCTTATATGTTGTTAAGGCACTGGCTTTAAATGCTCTTCTTTGACTCTGAAAACCATTTTGTTGTTTTTTCACAATCTGAGCTGGAGTATAGTTATTGAACAGAGGAGTCCCGAGAATTGAGCCCTGGGGAACTCCACGTTATTATTATATGCTTAGATGTGTAATTAGGCTACTAATCAAACAAACAAACTAGTCCCTGTCCTTCAACTAGACTTACCAACCCAGAAAGTCCCATCCAGTTTTCCAGTCTTCCTAATAATATGTTGTAGTTGACTTTGTTTAATGCAGCACTGTGATCTAATGATATAAAGACTGAATTTTAAAATTAAAACAATAAGTGTCTAACATGTTAATAGATCATTTGTCATTGTCTTTCCAAACCAAAACAAACTTCTTCAGTTACTGTAGCTGACAGGCTGGTGTGACTGTGGGTGGTACTACCAGTGGTGTACAAGCCAAAGCTTCTGTTTGGAACGGGACTGCCCTGGGAGAGGAACAGTAAAGCTGGTTTGGAATGCTGCCGCTAAGACAGCTAAGCCACTCAGATGCTTCTGCACCAAACCTGACACCACCATAATAGGAATTATAGAGGGATACCACACAAATCTGGGCTGTAGGGAGGAGGAAGGGGGCTAAGAAGGATGGAGGGTGTGCATATTTGTGTGTATAGTAAAAACAATGTATGCCCGTGGATGAAAACTGTGTTTTAAAAGGGGAATGCAGTATGTTGATATCTCTGTTACTTTCCCCATCAGTCACTTTCTTTTCAAACTATCCTTCTCGCAATGTATTTGAAAAAAATAGTGTGTGTATACATTAATGTGTGCATTTGCATTTAGCATGTGTATTGTGTAGGAACAACAGAGACCTCTATCTGAAGGGCAGATAAAGCTTGATGTTTATCAGCACATTTGGTTGGCAGCAAGTGGTAAAGGGCTGAAAAGGTGGCTCTTAAAAGTAATTAGCTGTACTTGTGACTGTTAAAATGACCCATAAAAAGTATTTAGCTAAATGTGCACACAGACTGTGGACACTATCCAAGAATACAATGGCTCCTCTCCTGTCAACTACAAACAAGATGGTGGGGCTTTGATAAGCACATCACCAAAACTGGGTGCTTGAAGACAGGTAAAAGAGTGCATAGCAGGGTCATATTTTGGGATAAATGACACCCTTCCAGATGAACATTGCATGTTACAAGTGGGTAGTATTGTTTGTGGTGACATGCTGGTATACTTCCATCCCTGAGATGCTGACTTGTTACCTTGCTGTCCACACTCAACTTAAGTTAATATTTCTAGAGGGGCAATAAGCCATGACATGAAGCACAGTAGGTATAATATCAAGATGTGCCAAGACACATGACAGCTCTGCAATTCATTATTTTTCCAATGGCCTATCACCCTCCACCTTCAAAGCCAACAGAGTATGCTTGGGATGAAGTGAGACATGATGTTAAAAGCAGTACATGTTGTAAGGGTAATATTGATAGACATATCTGTCATGTAAGGAATCTCAGCATGCTGGCAAAGTAGTTAGCCAAATTTCACATCTGTTTCAATGGGAAGTGACAAGGAAAGATAAATGATCCACATGCTGCTGTATGAGCTACAGGAAAATATATCATGCCTTAATCATTTTAATCGGCCTTAACTGCAAAGGTCAGTGAAATAAAACTATTAAGGTTGATTAATTGATGGAAACTCTTTAAAAATGTGACATTTAAGAATATTGTTTTTTACCTGCAGTGAATGATTTCTGCTTCAGTGATGCTTCTCCAAAAAAACAGATTACCTTCAAAAGTGATGCAGTTTTAACATGAATTCAACAAGGACTACCGCTGTTTTGTTTTTTGTAGCATTGCATCCTGAGCAGTGTAAGCAGGGAGTTAGGTGTGCATGAGAATGTCCTTTAGTCGAACAAACCACATAACCAAGACTCAAAAAGTGTGCTGTGTCAGATCTAATCCAAGTCATTTCCAGCTGAAAACCTCCTATGTTTGCATGCACGCAGACACACACAGGCTTTCGAAGTACTAAGAGTTTTCACAGTGGAGGACATTTATTGAACTTCACCCCACAGGGAAAGGAAGGAGACATCCCACTTAACCCAGGGTAGGTCTCGCATCAGGAATGAAGTCTTTCCAAATCACAATCAAGCATTTACACTTGAGACAAAGTCAACAGCTTCATGAAACTGATATGCGCCTCTAGTGAGTCATTTTGACAAGCATTATTTTGTGTTGCAAATTATCTGAATACTTATGAAGGAACACACGGTAATCACTGCAAATGAGTGCAGGTGTCTGCTGTGGAATAAAAATAACCGTTCTTTTATATTTAAATGCTAAGAAAAATACTTGTATCTCACATAGGGTGGCAAGTTTATCATCCTATACCATTTCTTTTTACTTTGGACTTAAGAGATTCCACACGTTTATTTTTTCATTAACGTTGGTCTGCAACGTACAGTTGTCATTCGAACAGTACTGATTGTTGTATTGTATATATAAATGCGTCATCCATTAATGCAGATAGGACGAACTCACTCAGATGGTTTAAACACACAGCACTTTGTGTGTTTGGATGCTATCAAAAGTTTAAGCCTGTATGTGAACTTGAGTTGGGATTGCAACCAGATCTTCCTGTTGCAAGGTTTGGCAACATGGTCCACTTTGTCCATTCTTGTTGTCCATTATAAACTTTATAACTGAATAAGTTCTATGAGTAATTGTTAAAAAAAAAAGTAGTTGCAAATGTGTGCCAAAGACACTAACTCTGAAATATGATACATGAAGAATGTTCCAATCTGAACAATGAAAATCTCCTCATTAAAGACACCAACTTATCACAAGTTCAGAGTCGCTGGGTTTGTTAAAGCTGAAACCTCTGACTTCTAACTACAACAAAGATGACAGAGAATCTAGCATTTTGTTTTTGTTTGTTATTTCATCTTGTTATCATCTCGTTATTGTTGGTATGCAGCAACACGAAACAGGAATATATGTAAAAAAATAAATATAGTGATGGCATTGGTTTTGTTAACAACAAAAGTTCAACCAGACAAACATAATCAACATTTTTCGACAGCAGAATATGGACTACACCTCAAAGCAGAGAAAGTTTGTTGCTTTTACTGTTTCATAATACCCCCACATACTGATTCCACTTAATATACAGTACATAATGGCCTCCCAACAGAATATAGCAATTATATGAAAATATATCTTATTGGCCTACGGTTAGGATAAATTTCAGTGGGTTGGTACAGCAATGCAATACTCTGTATAAAGGCATGATATCTCAACATTCCTGGCAGAACTGCTATGACATTTCATGCAATTATTCATTGTACCCAGAGGAAGAATACTAAGGTTTTTGTAGGCCCCACTACTTTTCCTGAAAAAATGCCATTTACAGGTCAATTTTTTTTACTTATTGTAGATTCCTGTGAAATTACCTTGTAATTGAACACATTGATGCTCCTGAGCCCTTTCCATTTTAGACACATCAGGGCATTAATGAGTTGGCACTAAATGTCAGCACAGTGAATCATACCTGATTATTTGTTTGGAATGGAAATATGAAAGTGCATGATTCCCGAACCAATAATTGAAAGTTTACCCACCTTCAATTAAGCCTGTCATGATAATCATGTTATTGACTCATTGCTTGGTAAATGAACTTGACCTCAACTTGGTATTGGCCTGTGTTTACATGTGTGTTTGTTGTCATAAGAATGACCCTTTTTTTTTTTCAAACATGATGCTGGACCAAATAGCAGGGTTTTCCTGTACATTCTAAGATTTGGGAACAGCAATTATCATCTTTCCTTTCTCTCCATGCCCACCTAGGATGTTGGATATGGAAGAAGAGAAGCAGACATGGGGAGGAAAAGAGAGAGAGATAAATGTGGATTGATGTTGGAGTGAGGGAGAGAGCAGGTGGAGGTGACCAGTGAATTCTCATTGGAGTTCTATAATTACTTCATGCCATTAGACCTGCAGTCTATAATTAACTACCTATTTGGATTAGCATGGACAAAGTCACTGGGAGAGGAAAGAGATAGAGACATGGAAAAAAAGAGAGAGAAAGAGCAGAAAAGAGAGACAGAGAGAGAGAGTACGGGTGAAAAAAAGAAGAGTTTGGTGAAATGTAGGAGTGACAGAAGAGCAATAGAAAGAGAACATGAGAGACTGAAGGCTATTTTTTGTATACACTGAGTGCATAACTTATAGAACACCAACTAGCTGGCAAACCAATGATTTTCATGCTCATGCTGCCTGTGCTTTTGCCTGTAGAAGAAAAACCCAGACGATGATAAAGATTTATTACTTTTGTGTTTATTTGCTATAATACAGTTTGGCACTAGCTCAAATATTTCTTGGTAAATAATCGGGTAATGCTGTTAGTGAGTTCATGGAGGTTAAATTATGGTCTGGAAGATAGGCATTGAACTCTGCATGATGCCAGTGATGGTGCATAGAAAAGCGGGGAACATTGAAGCATTATGAAAGGCAATATAATAATAATCATAAAGGTTGCATCTGTATACTGTTTATGTCAAGACTACTGTGATTCATATGGATGTGGTCTTGACAAAAGAGAGAAATTAAAATGGGTTAAATGATGGGGGGGAAACCTATGACAAAGACAAGTTGCGCTGATGGAGGAAATGTTTAGGCGAAAAATCCATTATGTTGAGAGAATAATTATACATGCATTAAACTATGAGTCAGGGGCTATGTAGGACTGATACACATTTAAGCCACTGTATCGCTCAGTGCCTCTATTGAAAGAGATATACTGGGTTAATGAATATTAAGTACTGTATGAGTAGTTACATAAATCCATGACTTTAAGTTTCCGTCTCATTTAACTAATACTTAATGCTTGCATTGCATTACTTATGCTTGGTAAACAAACTATCTGTTTAGAAAGTGTGAGAGCCTTCATGGGTTATTGCCTATATAAGTGTGTGCATGTGTGTATAAGTTAGTCAGCGAGAGAGAGAGAGAGAGAGTGTGAGAGAGACAGGGACCAACAAGCGGACATAGAAAGACAGACAGGGAGCGAGGGGCAGAGACAGAGACAGAAGGAATTAGTGTGTGTGTTGAGGTGTGACTGCCCTGCTCTACTTGACTAATGAGCTGGTGTTAACTCAGAGGAAGTCAGAGCTCATTCTAGCTACGCTTGACCCCAATGCTAACACTAACGCTGTGTGACAGCTACATATACACTGACTGCCACCATCAACCCCAACTCTATTCATTAACTCCCTTGGCCTGAGTGTGGGTATGAGTTTTTGTGTGTGTATGCATGTGTGCGTATGCACTTTGCAAAAAAAAAAAGTATATCTGAACAAGTCATTTAATTTTGCCATTTCATCGAGAGCCTTAAAACTGCACCATCAAGGTCCTGAATTCATCACTGAAGTAGCTGCACTTTATTCTGATATTTGTGCAACTAAAGAAATTATTGTATAATTATTTAGTCACAAGATTCAACATTGAAGATGTGTACTTCTCAGTCATGTCTTCTCTCACCACCAGCAAAAAAGCTGATAAAACTACAGTGCATCACCTGAACTACAACAAATGATTCAAGTCTTAATTTCTGAAACATGTACAGAGCTTAAGACGCATAATTCCAGGCTTGCTTTTATCAGTTAGAAGGACAAGTCCAAATGAAATCTAATATTGCCCTCTTTTTGCAAAAAATGTAAACATTCTAACTTTTTAGCACTACATGATGAATATTTTAGAATGTTTTGAGTTTTTTCTGTCACTTACTGGCAAAAATGACTGACATAGGTTTGAAGGCCCAGCATGCAGTCACCCGAAATAAGAACTGTTTAGTTTATGATACCTTAGAATAAGCCATTTATGTCTGCATATGAAGCAGGTCCTGTTCTACAGAGTCTGCCATGTTGTTCTTCAGTATCCCAGAACAGACAAATCAAACACTGATACATTTGCATTTTCGTTTTTTTTTTTTTTTTTGCATTGGTCACCGCAGTTGTAGTTCTCCTACATGTTTGGCACATGTAAGAAGTTCTGCAATCTCCCCCCTGGAGCCACCAAATCATGCACATTAAACATTTAAGTTGTGTGATTCACAGTAAATTGAAGGATCTGTGCAAACGTATGTACACCTGTTTTCTTCTTTTTTTCTTTTTTTCTCTTCAATTTATTGCAAACTTTTTCAAACATTCAGAGATAGTCTCACTTTTAAAACAGCTCTGAAATAGTGTGTGACAGAGTGAGATTTGAGTGAGTTTGAATGTCACAAAGTGAGGAACCAAACAGGAATTTCCCTCTGGTAACTAAAGAGACACTTTATTCCTACCACATGAGTGCTGTGAACTTTCAAATAGCTGGCAGGAGAGCCTGGGGCTAGAGGCAACCTGCCATTCACTGTGTGTTCATGGGACACCCCAACCGTGCAACAGTGGGATGGACAGAGAAGGAAGATCCCGAAACTGAACAATTGTTAGAGAAAGAAGAATGGATTATGTTGGTGTTACTGCATTATGTTGAGAAAAAAAGTCTATCATTTTCCCATTCCTGTTAAAATAAATGGTGGTCAACAATGTTACCAAACAGATTAATAGCACTGCTGAGTGCAGCCTCTAAAATGACCCACTGATCCCAATTTTTCTGAGATAGTCTATACATCCTGTAGAAATATACAAGTGGGTGCACAAAGCAAACAGCAGGCAGGAAATTCCATTGGAAAACATTGTGATTTACTTATATAAATTAACTGATGGAAAGTTGGCATGCTGGTTGGAAGTCAGTAAATCTAGACAGTAATGGCAATCCAGGGCCTTTTTATTAATTTGTCTACAGAGCAGCCCAGTTGTAAGAGTGGTTTTGTATTTAGGACAAGAATGGTACATTGTGAATTTGTAGCCATGTCTCCCTTGGTGTTGTAGTACTGTAGGTGGTCTTCTGTAATAGCTCTGACAAAGGATTGCTGTCAGCTGCTTGACCTGTTGAGCTGCAAGTCATGGCAGCTCCCCATATCCCTCGTCTGCCACGAGCATCTTGGTTGTGAGTGTGCCCTGTGCTCAGTACTGCAGTTGTAATGCAGGGATATTGATGCTGCTGCAATGAGCAGTGCACTGCATTGCTGTCACAACACATAGATACATACTGCACATACCAACAGACAGCTGAACTAAACGGCTAAAAGCAGGAGGGAGACAAAGAAGTAGACTGATTAAAAAACTGTGACAGATATACAAAGAGGCATTCATACAGCCAGTCAGTTGTTTGATGATGACTTGTGTCATAACTTTTCCCATATGGCTGGTCTTGTCTCTCTCATCTGCACCATGGGACAGCTGTATGGAAGCTGGGGATACATAACTATCAGGCTATACATATGGGAGCTGTCTGTTCTGGGTACCCCATGGCACATCAAAGCTACAGAATCTACTGAATCATCTTTCCACTCCTGAAGAGAACAGGAGTACAGGCGTGGATGGGGAATGCATATGTGGATGTAGAGTATGGATAAAAATGATGGAGATAAAAGTGCTTATGTAGGCACAAATAGGATTTTTTCTTTTCGTCAGCATAGGTATTTAGCAAAACTGACTTAGGCGAATGATTGAAGTTAGTCTAGGGCTAAAAATTTTAAAATTAGTGTTTCCACTAGCATGTTGGTTTGGTTCAGTCTAGTTTGATGTGCTTTTTTTGTGTGTGTTTTGTGGATGGTACCTTTGGAACCATTACCATTTTTTGTCACTTCTCTGCTGGGGGTACCTAGCACACAGATCTGCTACTAAAAGGTGGAGCTAGAAACACTGCAGTCCTTTGAATGGTTAGTAGAGAATAAACACTAGTTTAACCACTGTACATACCATGACAAGTTTTCCATACATCAGTAAACTCTAATAATTTCATTCACTGGGCTGACTGTTGGCAACTTGTAAGGTGCTATTTTTACTTGTAATGTCACTCAGTGCATGAGATGACAATGGGAATCCATCAGCACACCTCAAATTTTAATAAGAAAACTTTGACCACTCCACCTGTTTTTATTGTCTCTCTTTGACGACAAATCGTTTTAGTAATAAGTTGATCTTATTAAAATGTATATTAATTGCGACCGGATTAAGTGCACTGCAAATATTCTAATCCTCACGTGGAGAAAAAAACTTTAGACGGTACATGCTGATAGTCTTTTTTTGCATTCCTTCCTTCTTCCTGACTTTCTTTTTTTCCTTTCCTGCTATCATCTATCCATTTATCCACCTACCCATTCCTTCCTCTTTCCTCACCTGCCCACCAGTCCCAACAAACAATTTTATGCATATTTATTCATAACTGCTCTGCCAATCAAAGACCTGCCATGCAAAGTTCAGCAAGAGTGAAATACCGCTAATATCCAAACATCTCTAGGCTGCATTAGCATAAAGCCAGAAATAATCTCTGGTGTCAACACATGCCTGATTGGTGACACCTAACTCAATTTGGGAAATGACATTCATTTTATGTGGGACTTTGGAGGCTCTTATAAGAAACAGTGCACATACTATAAATCCATCTAAGATGGCTATACTTCAGGAGTGCAGATAGCTTGAGGATGTATTGACTAATATGGTGAGTGACACAATGACATATGGCGTACATTATGTGATAAACGTCAACTTTTTAGAGAAGAAACTGAATGCTATGCTGATATAGCCTTTAATTTTTTTTTAAATATAATATCAATAGACTTTAATCTTCCATTTATAATACAATCACGTAGAGGGAAAGAGACATAACTGCAGTGTGAGTATGTCCAGTGGAAATTGACAGTGCATGCCCAGACTTTTGAGTTACATAGATATTCTATATGCTTCCATATAGTTGGCACTGTATCTCATTTGCAAACTGAGTGCAGGCACACACAGCCTCAAGGATTGCAGTATTTTTACTAGTAGTAGTTGTGCAGATTCCGGCATTTGTGTGGGTAAGAATGTGAATGCAAAAAAAACCTATTTTTTCACATCATTAGAGCAATTCTGCTCTGCTGTGCTCACCAGTCAGAGTACAATGGCTAATTGAGCTATTTAAACTCTAACTTCATTTGATCTCACAACTCCTTGATGTTGCAGATTTTTGTGGCAGTTTTGCACTACCCTTTCGTGCAATTAGATTAACTTATCTGGGTTGACCGTGTTTAGAAAAGAAGCCCCTCTCCCCGAAAGATTGTGACAGTAACATGGTAGTCTGACAAGGCAGCACATTCATACACAAATACAGCTATGCACAGCCACATATTTTCTATGAATACAAACTGCACATTAATGCATGCAAATCCATGTGCAACTGACTTAATGGTTGGTTTTTATATGTCCTTCTTACAGATAGCTTTTGTAGAGCACTTGATATAAATGCTGCCCCAGTGATCCATTGCAGTAATTGAAGGTACCAAAATGGATACAGTCCATTTTGGAACAGCAATGTACACACAAACACACACACACACACACACACACACACACATCTTCCTGCTGCACTCAGGTAGCTGCATGGGTTCAATTATCAGAGGGGGTGTCTTTAATACATCTTTAAATCATACATTAATCTTTAGCTCCTCACAGACTGCTGTCCTCTATCACCATTCTCTGTACCTGTTATACTGTAAACCAAAGATACCAAGACACCAAAGGTGCTGTACCAAAGATCAGCCAATAGCAGGTGTGCACATTTCATCAGTGGCTATCAGGCTTCACAGATATCATGACAGGCAAATGTTTTACACCGTGTCCTAACTACAAGCGAGTGTACAACTATCCTGTTACATCGGTCACTCTCTACCTTCACCGAATCTGTTAAATATGGCACTCCATCATGACATGTAAACAAACCACTTACCTCTGAACTCTGGATGTAACCACTGAAAAGATGAGTGGTTACTGACCTTCTCATTATCTGTATTCAAAACAATACTGTTGTGGCTAACTCAATAAATATTATTGGAGCCTCCATACTATATCTCACCACCATCTCCACTTTGAAAAACAAGCTAGCTGGCTATCAAGCTCTGTCCCACACAGCAATACTTACCAACTCAGCTTTGTGGCAATCCAGCCAGATGCCAACTTATGTAGGTTTTTGTAGTGAAAGTTAACATGATGGTAAGTCCTTATTTCAACCTCGTTTTTGATTTTGATCAAAAGATTTGCGCGAAATGGCATACTGCGTCACTCACAGGCAGTTAGGACAGTCCAATAGAAAACAATGAAATCAAGCTGTTGGGGATATGCTGAAATGTTGTAAAAAAGTATAGATCAAAAATCCCCAAAAAACTGAGGTCTTCACTTTTCTTGTAAGCACAGGCCTATTTACTGATGACTTTGTGTGGCAATACTTGATTAAGTTTTCTTTGTCTTTGGTGCACCACTGAAATGAGCAACACACAGATTTGTCATTTTAACCAGCAAGAATAACAAATTCTCTCCTTTCACATTCAGTCTGGGAACTTGGGAATGTGTCTGGCCTGATTTCTACTCTCATTGCCTTCAGTCAGGGTGTGAAACTTAAGCTCATTGTGACAGTTGCAAGTTTACTTGTTTATGTTGTTTACGCATCACAGCAGGTGTTTGAGCAACTGGGCCCAGAAAGACCATTAGAGGGTAAAACCTTTGTGGGATGGATCATAACTTCAATTGTCAGTGCCAGTGTCTAACAAGCTAGCCTCTAACCATCAAAACTATTTCACAATCCTCACTGTGTCTTGAATAAATACAACTTTGCTCCTCCTGCTCATAGTACTAGGGTGGCGATATGTAACTTTATGTTAGCAGTATTTATGAATATAGGTTTCTATTTCTGTCGGTTCTGTCCCCTTTGTGTCCTTCTTTCTCATTATTCCTTGGCTGCCACACAAGCAGGTACAAAGCCACACACACAAATGAGCATGTCCATACATACTAATCAGACAACTCTCAAAGTAACTTAACACCTCTTTTATCTCTATCTCTCATTCTCTCCTCTGTCCTCACCCCATCCTCTGCTCCCTCCCATCGTCCCTGGGCCTGCTGTTCATCCATGTGTGATTGATGGAGGGGTGCATCTATCCCTTCCTCCGCCACTCAGCACTCCTCTGTCCCCGAAGCCCCTCCATCCTTCTCTCTTACCTGCCGTCACCAGATGGCTCACCACCTGCCTCCAACAGTCAACAAAAGCTGCAATTACCCTTCATGTCCAACAAAGGGAAGCTCACTTGGTGCACCCGGATACACACACACAAATGCACAAGGAGATATCCAAATAAGTAACATATGCAGGAAAGTAAACTGTGTGACCATGCACACAGTTCTACACCTACACACATGGTTTTATTCATTCATTTTTTGATAGAAATTATTGCTCTTTGCGATCAGTTCGGTCTACCTTTGTAAACATTTTCAATCGTGCTTATAATATTTGTGGGATATGAAATTTTCCTTTTCCATAACTTGATACATAATCAGAGGATATTGACCTGACTTGCTTGGTCCACTCTCTTTAGAATTATAATTATTTTTATTTATTTCAAAAGGATGCCACTTGGGCAGAAACCAACACACAAAACACAGATACAACACAAAGCAGCTGAAACATTCCTCTGCTGGTTCTCCAAGAATCCACATGAACAACTCTGACATCACATATCACCATATCTTAGACTCTCACTTTTCAGATTATATGTATTCAAACAGTTGCACAGACACACACTTCCATGCACATTTGCATATACAGCTACACGGTTGAGTTAATGATGGGTAGGAAGCAAGATTTGTTAGAACTACAAACCTTTTTCTTTATACCTTAATGATGGTTATTATTCTGTCATACTGTGACGCTCACTATGCAGAAACGTTACTGACTGCAAGATATTTTTCCTCTATACGCTATAATTACACATGATTGATAATGCACGTGTGTGTGTGTGTGTGTGTGTGTGTGTGTGTGTGTGTGTGTGTCCTGGTGTGTGTGTGTGTGTGTGTGTGTCCTGGTGTGTGTGTGTGTGCGTGTGTGTGTGTGTGTGTGTGTGTGTGTGTGTGTGTCATGGTGTGTATAGGCAGTTCCCCATTGCTGCTGATAATTACAGTGATGACTGACAACTGTAATAAACAGAATCACTGCTGCACATACTGTATTCTGTTGCCCTAGGCGCTCAGAAATCAAGAAAAAAATGGAAAGAGCTCTGAAGTAAGTATCATGACAGATTCATTTCTTCATCCCAGACTTTTGTTATTGAAGTGGAAATGGAAAATAAAAGACGTAGAACCATTGTTCTTATGAAAAAATTGCCTTTTATTCAGATCACCTCCCTCCATATTGTCGCTGTTTCTGAAAGGGTTCATGCTCCCTGACAGTAGCCTAACGCTCACTGTGCTGTACTTACACTACCAGCCAGCTTTATCCAGTTTGTATATAATTTAATATTGTTTTAATTTGTTGTGCTCATGTCATATGTTCTCTAGAGTTTAATTAGTTGTGATTAGAGCAAAGAAAATGCACATTTCGATCTTAAGACTATCTACATCTTTCATTGGCAGAGTTGTTTTGTAAAAGATTTAAAAAAAAAAGAATTCATTAGATAAAAATGATATCAAGAGACTCAAAAGATACCAGCTACCTGACATGCATTGGTCATTCCAGTATATTTTCTGTTTCTCCTGTAACATTTCCATACTGTCATGTCCATGCGCCATGCTGGATTTGCATGAACCAGAGATTATTCTAATATTACAAAAATTCTGGTGAAACAATTTGCATTCACATTTATTTTTGCTGGATGTTTCTCTTAACCTAACAATAACAAAGGTTTTTGGGCTTACTCATAGACACTGAAATACACAGGGCTTTGTACAAGGATGGATTTTGCAAAATGTAAAATTCTAAGGAACTCAGGCTCATGATCACTGGGTGATAGCCATTTAAGTGATCATTTTGTGATGTGCCATTGGTTGGTAAAATGATGTTTTGAAGCAACTCTTGAAGTAAATGTCTACAACTTATCAAATTTTAATTGTAATTGCACATTACATTTGAACATTATTGTCAAAAGAAGAATTAGAAATATAAAGTACCTTAAAACTAAACACAATGTAGCCCATGGTCTATCCTGATTTCACTGCCTTTCCTTTGTAAATTTTGGAAAATCCTGCTAACCACAAACATGCATGACTGAAGAATAACCTCTTGGGTGAAGCTAATATCATACACATCCCGTTAATTAACTTGTGTGGATGCGGCATGTGATTGTAAAAGAGAACAGGTATGCTTTCAGTCAATAAGACAGCACACAAAATTACAGCAAACCTATTCAAAGCTAAAGTAGTGTAGATTAATTTGTAAATCAGATTTCTGGTGTCACACCTCTTCCTTATCCTTACCTCTTTTGACACCCTTCTCTCCATCTTTCACTGACTGCAACAAGTAAAACTTATTCTGGTAAAATAAATAAATAAATAGATAAATAATAATAACAATAATAATAATTCAAAAATCCAGTCTTTCTACAGCTCATCATTAATAAGCCCCATGGCAATTTGTTTCCATCCCAGTACTTTGAAACTGTTGTAGAGTTTGTACTGCATATTATTTTTTGATATGTTATTTATTTATTTATTTTTAATTCAAGGAGT